>NC_080796.1:37402215-38002215 GCF_028018385.1 Neofelis nebulosa
TGTGTCCCTCAGAATTCAGCCCAAGGAAGAAGTCAGATGTATGCACAAATATTTAGGTACAAAGATGTTCATCTCAGTATTGCTTATATGGGACAACAGGGGGCTGGGGAGGTAACAACCCAAACAAATTAGAGCACAGCCATATAATGGAATACTCTGCACCCACTGAAAATAGCATTTTCATTGGTCAAGAGGGATATCAATATAATGTTATGTGATAAAAGTTCAATACAGATTAGTATGTACAGAATAAATCCACATATATGCATAGACAAAAATCTAGAAGTAAACACACAAAATGTTAACAGTGGTTACCATTTCTGGGTAATGGTATCACAGAATGTTTTTCTTTTTTTCTTTATCCTTTTTAAACAACGTTTATTTATTTTGAGAGAGAGAGAGAGAGAGAGAGAGAGAGAGAGAGAGAGAGAACATGCACATGTGTGCAAGTGGGGAAGGGAGAGAGAGAGAGAAAGAAAGGGAGAGAATCCCAAGCAGACTCCTTGCTCGCATGGAGCCCACCTCGGGGCCTGATCCCACCACCATGAGATCATGACCTGAGCTGAAGTCAAGAGTTGGACGCCCAACTGACTGAGCCACCCAGGTGCCCCTCTTTATACTTTTTAGTACTTTCCAATTTTCCACAATGACTGTGTGTTACTTTTATGAATAGAAGAAATACAATAACATTGAGTAAACTGGGGTTTTACCCTTTTACCCCTCCAAGTCTCAGTTTCTTGTGCCTCTAGAGCACCCCTCTAGGACCCTCCATCCAATGAGGAAAGAGTGATTATTGGCAGCTCATCCCTCCAAAATATGTTCCCTTGTAGTCTCCACTTTCACCATATTGTTTATCAAGAATCAGATGGATCTGGTGGCTGTTTCAACCCTTTGCCATCTTCCAAACACCTTACTTTGAGGACAGCAGTGATTAGCTGAGTTGTCATTACTGGAACAGCCTCAGAGGTAACCATGCCAAGCCCAGACTGCAGACAGGTCTGGCAAGAAACGCAAGAAGCAAAGCCAGAGTGGGCCATCAACGCACAGGGGAGACGGGAGCGGGGTCCAGTTGTGCCACTGGGACTAGTTGGAGCTGGCCATAAGCTCTGCCTGGTGCCCCAAGGACAGAGCAAGCTCTAGGTTGCTTCAAAGTCAGTGGGCCCAGCTGTGGGCAAATTCAGGCAGCCAGAAAATAACATAGCAATCCAGCACAGTGCCTGGCAAATAGGGGAAACTCAGTAAATATTTGTTGAGTGGAGTAATAAATGAAGCTTCCTCACAGGCTCTGGCAACCAAGACCCTCCATGAGAGGATGCCATCAGGGCCAGGGGTCTGGGCAAAGAGAAGCTTGCAGACAAGGGGACTGGGGAGAGAGAGCTTAGCTGTGCATCAAGAAATGGGTGAGGAACAGCGATAAAAGCAGAGGCCTTCAAATCCAACCCAGCTTTGAATCCCGCCTCTCCCACTCAACAGCCTGGTAATCTAGGGCAGTTTACCTAACTTCCCCAGGCTTATTTCCTCCTGGGCTACCTGGGGATAACTCTCTCCACCTTGTGGGGTTTTCTGCTGCTTCCATGAAATAATGCAGGGCTTGCGAAGGACAGTTACAGATCTGCTCCAGTGGCTCAGCGGCAGCCTGAGAGCGGATGAAGGCAGGAGCCGTACTGTGGTCTGGGCCAACACCCTACCCAAGCAAGATCAGACATGCTGCCACTCGCCTAGAAACCTAGGCAGGTCTCTGGCATCGGGCATCAGCCCTTGTTGGCAACTGGGACCTCCACCCCTGCACTGTCTGGGTCAGGGGCCGGCCTGGGGGTGGATTGAACAACTGAGCTGGGGAAGCAGAGAGGCTGGGAAGTGAGGAGGGGGCTGGCTTCAGAGACCAAAAGGGTAGGAAGCAAAGGTAAGGTGAGGGCTTGGGTACCCAACAGGATCCTCAGACAGAAGATACATAAGTTTGGCTTTCTCTTCCTCAGGGGTGGGTTTAGAATCTCGTTTACTTGAGGTGACCTGTCTCCACGAGGAGTTCTTACAGCTCTGGTGGGTTGTGCCCCAAGGTCACCCAGAACTGCCATGCACACACTGTTTTCAAAATGACTCCCTAAAGCCATAGCAATAACCAGAGGCCTCCAAAGCCAAGTCATCTTCAGAGATAAGAGGCGCTTACCCTACACATGCATTCCTTTTTCTCACACCCACTGGTTCTTCTTTTGGGAGCTTTCTTGCTGCCAAGTCGTGCCCTCATACTTTGGGGTTTATCCTCACTTGGAAAATACATCATGTTCATTGTTGCCTGGCTAATCCACCAGCCTCGTCATTCCCCCCTGCATCTTGGGCCAGATTTGCCAGCACACTTCCCACTCTGTCAGGGCTGCCTTCTGACATATCCCCCCTTGTCTTATGTCAGGCTGTGCCAGACCATGAGCTTCCCTGGCGTGAGGGCCCTACGTCATTCGTCTCTCCGCCCTTTGCGGATCTGAGCACCATGTCTACATAGCAGGTGCCCAGCACTGGCTGGGTGTAATAAAGGGGGGTTGTAGCGGACACTATGGATTGCCCACCCAGAGGGTTTTAGGACTTCTTCTCCTGGCCTTCTCTTTTGGGGGGAGATTGGAAACTTAATGCAGTTGAACCTTCAACAATATAGGCTTGAACTGCATGAGTCCACCGGTGCACGGATTTTTACAATACGGTACCGTAAGAGTTTTTTCTCTTATGATTTTCTTCATAACATTTTCTTTTCTCTAGCTTGCTTTATTAATAGAGTATGTAATAATATAACCTATACGATGCATATTGATTGGGGTGCCTGGGTGGCTCAGTCGGTTAAGTGTCTGACTCTTGGTTTCGGCTCAGCTTGTGATCTCTCGGTTTCATGAGTTCAAGCCCCATATCGGACTCCGCACTGCCAGATTCTCTCTCTCCCTGTCTCTCTGCCCCTCCTGCACTCACACTATCTCTGTCTCTGTCAAAATAAATAAATAAACTTAAAAAAATGCATATTGATTTACTGTTTATGTTAATGATAAGCCTTCTAGTCAACAGTAGAGGTGAGGTTTTTAGGGTATCACAGTTATACATGGATTTTCCACTGCACAGGGACTTTGTGCCCCTGATCCCCACATTGTTCAAAGGTCAACTGTACTCAGTTTTCCCAGCTACTCTCACAGATGGAAGTGGCCTTGCGAAACAGTGCTTGCCGATGAAGTGTAAGTGCAAGTCTTCGAGGAAAGCTTTCTTTCCAGAATAAGGCAGACCTCTCTAAGAGGAGCCTTTGACCATTTTGCCAATTCCCTTTCCTTCTTACCTGGAATGCAGACATGATGACTGGAACTGCAATAGCCATCTTGCAACCATGAGGCAATAAGCAACAGTCAGAAGGGCCAAGTTTAAAAAAAACAAAACAAGAAAGAAAGAATGTAACTTGGTTCTTCTTTTTAAATTTTTTTAAGGTTTATTTATTTTTGAGAGAGAGAGAGAGAGAGAGAGACAGTGCGAGTAAGGGAAGGGCAGAGAGAGAGGGAGACACAGAATCCAAAGCCAGCTCCAGGCTCTGAGCTGTCAGCACAGAGCCTGACATGGGGCTGGAACTCAGGAACCATGAGATCATGACCTGAGCTGAAGTCGGACGCTTAACCGACTGAGCCACCCATGTGCCCCTATAACTTGGTTCTGGATGGCATCATTGATGACCATTATTGCTAGGTTGGCCAACCTCTTGGTTTGCTCAGGACTGAGGGATTTTGTGAGTTATAGGATTTTGATATAAAACAGGAACAGTCATGGGCAAACCTGAACCCTCACCTAGGGTTGGTCACCCCATCCTAGCCCTACACTGCTTATTTCCAGAAACAACTTACTATGTAATAAAAAATAATCAGGCAAAATTGTTATTTCTAAGATTCGATGAACAGACATGGATAGAGTTGTAGGTCATTGGTTCTAGCTGCCTTCACAGAAGTTATCCTAGTTGAGTCTCATAATGATTCTTCATGGTAGGTTTTGTTATACCCATTCTACAGGTCAACAAACTGAGGCACCAAGAGGGTTAGCCCAACTGGAATATAAGTCCTGTACATTAATGCCATGCCATTCTCCCCTAAAGCTATTGTGGCTCATTTTGTCTTAACTCAGCATGTGATTATTTAATGTTATTCTCGGAATGGGCATTATGCTTTTCAAATGAATAAAGCCACTGTGAGATGCAGCCCTTACCTTTCTTTATATGACTTCTTTCTGGACAAGTCGAAAAATCCTGACTTGTTTCTCCTGACCTGACTCGTTTCTCCATCACTACTGTTAATAAACAGACAAAATTGGTTTGCATAGATGTAATTTTTAAAATTACTGTTGAATGAGTCAAAAGATGCAAAAGGGAAGTGTAGCAAAAAGTCTCCTTTGTACCCCTGCTGCTTTATAGATGAATATTAGGAAAGCTTCCGTCGGTTTTGAACTGGTGATTCTGAATGTGAGTAATAATGAATGATAGCCCCTTAAACTTGTATTCAGCTTCTGAGATTACAAAATGCCCTCAAAGACACAGTCTCATTTTCTCCTCTGAGCTTCCTCCAGATGTTTTCTTCAGACTTTCATGTCCTGGATCTCCCCCTCATCTGCTGAGCCCAAGACTGCTCTCTGGGTCCCTTGTACCTTTTGCAGGCTATGTGCCTGTGACAGAGACTTTGCCCTGGGTGGTGCAGAGCCTCCCAGGGCCTTCTGGGTGTAACTGTCGGCTCTCTTTGTGTTCTTTATGTCACTGACTGTGGGGAGAACAGGCCGTCCTGGAAGGTCTGTTGGTTGGGCTGCTGGCCTGTGCTTGCATCTGTATAACACGGGAAACCCTCAAGACTCACTTTCCCTGACAGTTTGCTTATTTATTCACAGTTTGTTCCTCATTAAAAATAATGTTTAGGAAGCATCTGTAATAACATAGGAAAGTATATGTTAATTGAGAAAGCATGATATATCAATATCTCTGTATAGCTACATCTCTCTATAGCGTACAATTTAGACTGAGAGCAAAGCCTTTGTATAGACAAATTCTGGAAATAACGCATTCTTTCATCCCTCACAGCCCAACTGTACCTTTCCTCCAGAGTCCCTCATCTCAGCTGGGATCCACCTGGCTTCCTGAGCCACATTCCTTAGCATTCTCATCCTGTACCTGCATCACCAGCACCCCTTGCCCCCTGCCAGGCCAAGCTGTCGCTTGTCCAGCTCACAAACCCGTCTGCTATTCTCCATCCCCACAGCCACCCCCCAGTACAGCCTCCTCAGCTCACAGTCAGGTCGCTGTAGCATCCTGAAATCCAGTCTTCTGGGTCCTAAGTCTTGCTCTGCCTTGGTGCACTCTCTCCATTTCAGTCGGGGTCCTCTTTTTTTTAAAACAAAAACTAGGGGGCGCCTCGATGGCTCAGTCGGTTGAGCGGCTGACTTTGGCTCAGGTCACGATCTTGCAGTTCATGGGTTCAAGCTCCACATCAGGCTCTGTGCTGACAGCTCAGAGACTGGAGCCTGGAGCCTGCTTTGGATTCTGGTTCTCTCTTTCTCTCTCTCTCTCTCTCTCTCTCTCTCTCTCTCTCTCTCTCTCTCTGCCCCTCCCCTGCTGTAGGCGTGCACACGCGCTCTCTCTTCTCTCTCTGTCTTTTAAAAAAGAAAAAAAAAAAGAAAAACTAATAATTCTATAACACGCCCTGCTTAAAGGTCTAATTGTGCCCCATTGTCCTCAGGAATGAGTTGAATTCCCTTCCTGGTCTGGCTCCTGCTCACTTCTCCAGCCCTTCTCTTGCCTTTCCAGGCTCCGCCTGTCACCTGCTGGCTGTTGCTAAATTCTGAGCTCGGCCCTCAGTCTCCCTTCCCTCTGGCCACTGCCTGGGGGCTCTGCCTGCTTTGACCCTTCCCTGGATTTAAGCCTACTAATCTTAGCCTCATGGACTTTAAGGAAATAAGGTCAAAACAAAAACATCAACCAGGTTATCTGAATAGTGATAGTGGATTTTCATCATGATGTATATATAAAACTCAGTCAATCTAGCAACCATTCATTCATTGAAGAATCATTAATTCAGACTTATTAGACATCATACATGCAATGGCCCAGGGTCCCACTGGTTCTGGGTGTCAGCCCGTATGGTCCCGTAGCAGGATTCTTCTTGCAGATTCACTCATTCGATCTGCATTTCCATCTTTCATTTGTATTTGTTCAATAAATGGCCATGCAAAAATTAATCAGAGAAGGGAATCCTTGTTCTCAAGCATCACAGACTTACAAACACATTATCATGCCACATGGTCAGGGCCATGAAAAGGAAGGCAAAGCATTGCAAGGGGGTTGGAGGTGGTCTCATAACAGAAGGGAGGTTGAACTGACCAGTGTTAACAGGTAGATGGGGCATAAGAGACAGGAACAAGAAAGCAAGGGAGAAAGGGTCTTTTCAGAAGAGGAAATGGCAGGTACAAAGGCTCAGAGATTAAAACCTGGCTCTCCCATGACTCAGGTGACGTGTGCACAGTGGCCAGAGTGCTAGGAGCCATGCATCCCCCACACCCCATCTGCTGTTGGTACTTTATCCTCAACCAGAATGGAAAACCTTCCTCCTCTTCCCCTTCCAAGTCCTACCTATTCTTGAGACCTACTCAAGCCCTACTTCCCTCATGAAGCCTTCTCAGACTACGTATCAGACAGATGCACACTTAATTCCATTCTGGTTTGTACATTGCCATTCAAAATTTCATTAACAAATCTCACCTTCCTACCGAATTGTAAACTCCTCAAAGACAGAGACTGTTATACACATTTATCCTCAGTTTTGTGGGCATCCAGGCAAGAAACCTGGTGCTGCTCTGTGAATACTTGTTGAAGTAACACTAGCCAGGCTGAAATCTCTAAAGGCAGAATCCCAGGCAGCACCCGCGCACCAAACCTCAAGCAATGACTGATGAGTTTCTTAATCCATGCCTTCTGTCCCCATATAACACCTGCTAAGAAACCGGATCGTGGGTCTGTGACGGGTGTTGATTAGGTATCATTAGCCTGATTTTATGATTCTTGGAGAAGAGGTAAGTAATAATATTACAAGGAATTTAAAGCGATCCCCATTAGAAGTGCCTAGCTCTAATCAACCTTTGAATTTACTGTTAATGAACTTCTCACCCATGGAAAGTAAAAAAAAATGTTGCCATCTGTGTAAAGCCCTGAACTTGTGGGCAGAAGAACCAGGTCTTTTGTCCGTCTGTACCACGTATCAGCCCTGTGACTTTGGACAAGTAATCTATGCCCCTTTAAGCCTTGGTGTCCTCAGTCTTTAAAATGGGAATTATAATACCTCCAAGGGTTATAACTCCACTCACAGGGCTATTGTAAGGATTACGTGTGGTAACAATGTGAGCATGGTTAGTAATATGTGAAATGTCATTTAAAAACCAGACAGCACAGTAATTTTTATTATAAACTAAAGTCCTCTTCTGTCTGTTTTATTCCCAGTGTTCCAAAACCCAGACACGAGCTCTCCACAGGGGAGTAGATGCACTGTAGTTATTTTAAGGAGAAAGAGTGTCCATCATCTCGTGCCTGGGAGACCTGTTGCCATCTTCTCAGCGACTGTAGCTGTTGGAATAGTCGTTTCTGCAGTCCCCAGGGCAGTGTGGTGCACATGAGGTAAGGTGCCCTGGCATGCTCAGTACCCCAGTGGAATAGCACCTGCTCAGAAAGTTGCCCAGGCTCAGCTTTTCCCAGGGAGAATTCTGTGTTACAGACTGTCCCCTTCAGAAAGAGTGTTCTGCTTGGATTTGTCAGGGAAGGTGGTTAAGCAATGCAAACAGCAAAAGTGGGTCCCAAATGAAAGATCCTAAAAAAGAAGGAGAAGAGGACACTCCGGAAGGAAAGACAGTTGTGTCTATACGGCGGGCACCAAACTAACCTGCCATCAGAAGCCTGGACTCAAAGCCTGTCTCTGATACAAACTGGCTGTGTGGCTTTAGGAAATTCACCCACCCTCTCTGATCCTTTAAAATTATGCTTTGTAAAATAAGCATAACAATGCCAATCTTCTGGTATGAAAGATTAAATTTGTATGAACTTTACAAAATGGAAAATGCCATGTGATTATGAGCTGATTATAAATTTATCTGCCTAAAGTAATCATTCAGAATAACCCAAATGGAACTGTGTGCCTACGGGCCTCCACCACGTTGTCCATCAAGGAGCCTTAAATGCAATTCTAAGAACCACCCCGAGCTCTGAAAAGGCATCTCCCCTGCAGATGACGGATGTGCCATGAAAAAGCCAGTTGGTTTCCACAGGTAACTAAAGGTCACCCTCAAGGGGTTGGCTGTTGTCTCCTAGGCACATTCCCCTCCCTGGGGCAGGTGGGGAACATGGCTGCATCCCTCCATGCCTTCCTGAACTCCAGGCCTTATGATTCCCTAGGCCTTTCCTTTGGCCCCATGGTTTTAATTTTCCCAATCAACCTGTTAGGTTAGCAGAGCAGATAAATCCTCTCTGTGCATCCACACCTCTTATGCATGGACTTGCCTGGGGCCACAGAGCTCAAAATGAGCACCAGGTCTCTGGCCACTGCAGCCTGGAACCCCAGTTTGGAGGGCTCGCCGGGATTTGAGCCCAGGTTTCTAAAATCTTTGCCCACAGACAAGGACATGAGCCCGAGCTTGACCAAAGCCCCCTGGGCCACAGCCTTGGAGGTAAACAGCCCCCCATGGACACGGAATTCCCCGGCAACCCTGGCTAGACTCGAACATCTACTTCCACCCATGGCTTTTTATTTTCTTGCATTTGTTTCCAAGGGGACCAGTAGGCACTTGCTCTCCCCACTTTGGTCCTCGCTCCCTGTGTGTAATTAGGGTGCACCCTGTTGGCCCCGCACTGTGATGAATGGGCTTCTTCAGGCAAGGTGGCAGTGACTGGAGCCCTGCCAGCCCCGAGGCCACTCCTGCGCTGCACGGTGCGGTCAGATGCGTTTAGCCCTGTGTCACAGTGCTTGGCAACCGTTCCAGGAGGCAGTGAGGCCTTTGTTCATGCCATTGTCCTGTCAACTGGCTATAACTTCATTTGGCTGCCAGCTTGCTTGGGCTTTTGCATCATCCTGGGCTGCTCTGTCCTCCCTCAGCTAATGGTTAGTCCATAATTCCAGATTTTTCGGGGAATATCTAGGGTGTGCGTGTGAAGCCCCCGCGTCTTCCCCCAAAGCAGTTTTGGAATTAAAATCATAAACAATGAGCAGATTCTTCATGGTTTGGGAGGTAGGCTCCCTGGGACTTCCCCTGTTTCTTGCTGCTGCAGAAGGGGAGGAATCACACGTGGTAGATGGGTGTCAGCACTCAGGCACTCTGAGCTGTATAGCTGGGGGGAGGGGGGGGAGGGTGCATTCAGACATTCATTGCTTCTGCACATTTTAATTGGCACATACTATGTGCCAGGCACTGTTCTAGATCCTGGGAATAAAGCAGTGAACAATAAAGACAAAACGCCCTGCTTTATGCGGCCAACATTCTGAGGTGGGGAAGGGCGTGAGGAGAAGAGACAGGCAAATAAACTGAAAAACAGGCTAAAAGGAGCTAGGAAGAAAAATAAAACAGGGAAGGAAAACCTGGCCATAGGGGATGCTCATTCGAGTGCCCCCCCTTGTGCCCAGCACAGAACACATCCCTGACTCTGATCTGGCCAGCTCCTCAGGGCTGCGTCTGATTCCCACACCCCCAGCAGCTGTCAGTTAGAGCTGCTGGGATGGAAGGACCCCCTAGAATCACCCACCAACCCCGCCACCAGGGGTACCCCCCATGAGCCAGGCTCCACCCACAGCCACCCTCTCCACCCAACCCTAAAACACCCTCTTCTCCCAGGTGTTCTCCTCCTCCCTCCCCAAAATACTGGCTATGCAGACATTCAGACCCATATAGTGCAGTGGGCAGACCAGCCAGCCAACAGACCACGACAGTGCAGAGAGGATGACCTGGCGGGGCCTGCTTACAGGCTGTGGAAACCCTGGGTGGGGGTGGGGCAGAGGTTTTTGTAGGGGCTGTCCCATGCACTGTAGGATGATGAGCGGCATCCCAGGCCTCCACCCACAAGATGCCAGTCGCGCCCCCACCTTGAATTAAGACAGCTGAAACCATCGGCACACATTGTCATATGTCCCCTTTTGCCAAGGGCCCTTCGGTTGAGAGCCACTGGTTTAACTCAACATCGTGCAACGTATTTGACAAAGAAGCACCTTTTGTTTGGGTTGGAGGGATGTCTATCAATACTGCACGTACCCTGTGCTATTCCAAACACTCTGAGTAGTGCTGCTTCTGGATAAAGCCACATTCCCACAGGATTCAGGGCCTCGGGATCTGGGCCCTGGCTGGCACTCTGGCCATGGGTCCGACCATTATCAGTCTCTACTTTTTGCTTCGGTAAAGTCCAACCGTTTGTCATTGCCTGTACACCCTCTGCATTTTATGTCCTGGGACTTTGCCCAGCTGCTTCTGCTGCCCATGATACCCTTCCCCCCTTTGCCTCACGTGGTTCACTGATTCATCCTTCAAGATTCCATTTGGGCATCATCTCCTGCAGGAAGCCATTCCTGAAGCCAGGACAGGGCTGAGTGGCCACTTCTCCCCTGAGCTCCCATAGCACCTGGCCTTGGTCCTTCCTACCTCTGAGGTCTGAGACAGGCCCCACAGCCCTATAGCCCCCCCCCCCCTACTCCCCGTCCCGTAGTACGGGTGGTTGGGGTCCCACAGCACAGGTAGTATGGATCCATTTCTCCCACCTGACCTGCAAAGCAGAGACTCTGTCTTTTCATCTCCAGAACCTGACAAGCTATCTGGCACAGAGTAGGGGCTCAGTAAAGGTCAAAGTGAACTGACAAGTGAATAGAACACAAAGATGAGTGTGGTAAAGGGAGTGAGGACCAGAGAACACAGGCTGGAAGAGGGAAAGAACCAAGGGGAATATTCTTTCTACAATCCAGGAAGGGGTGGTAAGGCTGCCTGCCTCTCATTTCTTTCCCCTCTGGGCTAAAGACTTCAATTGCCTTAACCTTTAATCTCACATCCGCCTCATTTTCCAACCCTCTGATGGATCATCTTTGTCATTCACATCCGTCCATGCCTTCTTCACATTTTCCAGAGGCTGCTTTTGAGTTTAATGTGATACGTTCAGAGCAGCAGGAGCCCAGAGCCTGGTTCCCTGGAGCGGGGAGAGTGGCTTCCACTTAATTAGCTTGAGACTCCATAATTCCCTGAGCCTCACCGGCTCCCTGGCCTGGTGGCTGTTAGAGGAGCAAATTATTTTCACAGAGAAGAGAGTGGAGAGAATTGAATTAGTGATTATGCTAATTGTTTCCTTTTCTGTGTCAGGGACTGCTCCACAGGGAAGCCCACTTCTGGGGCTGGAGGGCGGGCAGGGAGGAGGTGAGGAATTTGGAGAAGCCCTGGGCTCTGAGCTGCGGATGTGGAAAGTCCTCGCTTGAGGAGACGCCTGAGGGATGTGGCTTCTCCGCAGACTTAGGCTCTTCTGCTATGATGAGGGTGGGTGGGGAAAGGACTACTCAAAAGGACTACTCAAGTTCTGGGCTCTCTCATCCACAGCATGTCCTGTGGGGTAGACACATCTCCATTGTATAGATGGTGAGGTGTGAGGGAACAAGCCACCGATGGAGAGACAGGCCCAAGGTCACCTGCCTAGCTGGGCGGGGGGACACAGTGAGCAGGGATCCAACTTGATCTAGGAACTGCCAGTCCAGATGATTTCCCTTGCCTCCCGGCCCCTACCTGTGGAGGGCTCTGCGTGTCAGTGACGGCAGGGGAGGCAGTGCTGAGGGCAGACGCCCTGGAGCAGCCCTGATACCGTGCGACACAGGCCCAGGACACAGTTGGCCAGCCTGTTGCTCTGTGTGGTTGGCGGCCAGCCCTCAACCCACTTGAACCAGTGCCATTGGAGTCTGTGGTTCCTTCCGTCCAGCCTGCCTGTGCTGCCCCGCCTCGGCTCTCCACACCACAGCTGTCTGGGGAGCCATCTGGATCCCTCACCCTTCAACAACCCAGCAAATTCCTGCCACACTGGTTCTGTTTATCACTGGGGCTGGCAGTGATTTTTGTCAGCCAGCCATTCATCCGTCAGCCAGTCAACAAATGCCTGCTGAGGGCTAGGCACAGTGCTGGGTGATGGAGGTGCAGAGCAGAGCGAGGCAGAGCCCCCGCTCTCAGAGAGAGGGCCCCCCCCCTCCTCGGGGAGGTGGGGTGGGACAAGGTTCGTCAGGGGAGAGGCAGAGGACCCTGTGGGCCCCCGGGGCCTGGCTTTCTGTTTAATGCAGTCTGTCTCCATTGCAGACTCACAGAAGTAGCTTTGAGGTAGTAGCTTTGAGGAGAACGCTGCCCGGGCTGAAGCCCCCTCTGTCCCCCGCCCATGTATGGAAGCAGCGGAGATGCCCTTCACTGATCCCCCTTCTCCCCCCAGCACACAGAAACTCGAGGATGCTTAGTGAGAGGCCTGAAGGGACTCAGGACCTGGTCCTTCTGCCTATGGTCGTGGGTGGTGGTCCTTCACCCTGGATGTGGTTTCCAAAACTGAGTGCCGTGGCCCACCTTTGTGCCACCCTGATGGGAGGCAGCAGGTGGAAAGATTAACAGCACAGGTGGACACCCAGGTGCAGTTTGGGGCAAGTGATCTGACCACTCTGTGCCTCATTTTCCCCTCTACGGTAGGAGCTGCACTAGGCCCGCTTCACTGGAGTGTTTGTGAATTAACAGACACATACAGCTGACAGCATGGAGGGCACATAGCAAGGGCTCAGTAAATGACAGCCCTGTTGCCTCATCGCACCCTCCGAAGGACGTCCTCTTTCTGCCTTCTTGTTCACACCTCCTTGGCAACTGTCCAGAGTCCAGAGAGTAAACTGCCTGGGAAGAATGCAGGAACAAAAATACTCGGCTGTGTTGGGAACTTCCCATGTGCAGCTGGTCCTTGATCGCAGGCTTCCCCTGGGAGCTGCTCTGTTGGAAGAGTGAACTCAAATCCTGGCTCTGTCACGCCCCTAGTGGTGGTCTCGGGGAAGTCACCCAAACTCACCCGGCCTCAGTTTCTACCCCTGTCAATGTGGATAATACCACCTCCCTCAAATCCTAGTAGAGTATTAAGTAATATAATGTAGGAGTGGCCACCTGTCTTCACTCACGATAGAGCAGGAGAGGGTGGAGTGCCGAAGGAGGGGACAACCCGAAGCCCAGTGGGGTGGTCATGAGCCAGAGGGAGGCACGTGACACTTGACTGGAGTCCGTAATGCCAACAGCTGCACTTGAGAACACTCGCTGCATGCTGGTGCCACGCTGAAAGTTCTCTACTTTACGTACCTCTCTGCGTCTTTACAGAAGCCTCACGAATTATGTCTCGTGCCCATATCGCAGATGAGCAAAGGGGAGGCTGGGCAGATTGAGGAACCCGTCGAAGGTGGCCCGGCTCAGATAGAAGTGGCAGAGCCAGGATTCAAACCCGAGCTCTCGACCATCACGGCCCCTCCCCAGTGCTGCCTGCTGGGGGTGAGGAGCAGAGTCTGTCCCACGGGGCCTGAGGGGCTGAGTCACTACGTCCCTCACCTGTAAAATGGACATAATCATTCCAGCTGTGCAGGGAATGTGCGACATGGGCTTGGTGGTCCTCGCCCCTCTCCAGCCCTCGGCGGGAAACACTTTATAAACAGAATATGACTTACCCGCCCTGCTGCCTGGAGCCGGATCTCTTGCCATGCCAAATTGTTGGAATGGTTCAGTGACAAGTGTGTTATTAGGAAGAAATTTATGTGCCTTCTTCAGAGTGAGTCACCGAATCCCTGTGGTGAGAGGCATGGGGAAGGGGCCCTCTGTTAGCTAACTGGGGGACCCTGGCCCCAGCTGTCCCGGGCCTGGCTACCTCCCCAGGCCCTCACTAGAGGGTCAGCACTGACCAGTGATGGGGGGGGGGGGGGTAAAGGGAGGGGTGGAGGGACAGCCCTCCATTTAGGGAAAGGTGGGGCCTGTGCTGGGTTTACAGAGACCTCACAGGGGGCGTGACAGGCTCCAGAAATCTCTGCTTGCCACCGAATTTCCCAGGATGTTTTTGAGTCAGGCTCCAGGCCTCTCTCTGACCCCTCTCCAAGGGTTTTGCACAACCCTCCCCAGGAATAGGTCCACGGCAAATATGTCAAGAGTTTGGGTGAACCCTCTTCTCTCTGAGACCTTTGAATCCCAGAGGAGGAAGATGGTCTAGAATTAAACTTCAGAGAGAGGAAGAATTAGCTGAGGCGTTGCAGTTCTGCTGGGTTTTTTTTTCCCCCTTAAAAACTATACAACACCATGTGCAGAGAAGCTCTAGCCTTAGAAGTTGACTCTAGCGGGCAGCAACGTGGAACAAGAAAGCATCTGTCAGGGAATAGCAGGTGACCTCCTTGAGCAGAAGTCACTGCAAGTGGCTACACAAGGCTGCCCCTTCTCTGCCTGCTCCTGGGTGTGGTGTGAGGGGTTTTCTTGATGCACTGGAACCCAGAGGGTGGCCTGGAGCATTCACGTGGGCCTCAGGACACGTGGACCACCTGCCGACACTGGCAGTGTCCGTAACGCAGACGAGGTGCAAACCAGCTCACTTCGCTGGTGGCTGCTTACCTGGTCACCCACATTTCGCAAACAGCTGAAGGGCAGCCAGGAGGCAGGACCAGACCACCGGGCAGCACCAATGGGGTCCACAGTGTCATTCACAGCGAAGCTCACCCCGTCTCCAACAGAGGAGCCCGGCTGACTTTTTCAGGTCCTGCTGCCTCTTGATTTCACCATAATCCTAACATGACAAATAATTTTATTTCTCAAACCAGACCACATTAGAAGGAGGGAAAGCCTCTAGAGCTAAGATGTTCAGTATGTGGAGGTTAGTGACTTCCCTGAGAATCTGAGCAAAACTGTGGACTTGCGCTCCAGAATAATGCATACACACCCAGTGTGTTCCATGCAATATCAGGGGGTTCTTGGCCCTTTGGGGCTCACCCATAGAACCCAACCTGATTTATAGCTGTGGAAATAGGCACACCTGTGAGCTGGCTGCCCAAACCCTCAACAGCAGACACAGCAGCTTTTAGCCCTTCCCCACCGTATGGAGCCAACTCCCCCATACCTGACAGGTGATGACATTCATCACAATGGCCCTATCAGAGCCCAGCTATGCTCGGTGCCTGCACCTAAGAAAGTAGAGACACACTGGGGCACCTGGGTGGCTCAGTCGGTTGGGCAGCCAACTTCAGCTCAGGTCGTGATCTCGCGGTCCGTGAGTTCGAGCCCCGCGTCGGGCTCTGTGCTGACAGCTCGGAGCCTGGAGCCCATTTCAGATTCTGTGTCTCCCTCTCTCTCTGCCCCTTCCCCCGTTTGCACTCTGTCTCTCTCTGCCTTTCAAAAATGAATAAATGTTAAAAAAAATTTTTAAAAAAAAGAAAGAAAGTAGAGACACACACGAAACACTAATGAACATGTGCGACGTGTCAGGCATTCTTCTCAATACGTTATCTGTTTGAATTTTTTGGACCCTCGCGACAGCCTTGTAAGATTATTTCTGTAAGGAGCTCAGACTTAGATTCGTCTTATTCCTCAGTTTCCATTTTCAGTGGTTAAGTTAATTGGAGATGTGATGTTTTCCCGGAAAAATCGCTTACTATTGAACACTTGCTTTGTGTCACACATTGTGCTAAGTATGGATTTTACACGTCTTCATTTATTATACACAAAACCACATTTTACAGATAAAGAAATGAAGGCCTTTAGCCTTTTGGAACATTGCCCTGAGATCACCCCTCAAGGAAGCTAGTCTAGCCTATTAGAAAGTGAGGGACCAGTGGAGGAAAACTGAGGCACCCCAGCCAAAAGCCAGCACCAACCACCAGACATAGAACAAGGCCAACTTGTGTTTTCCAACCCAACCAACTCGCTAAATGCAGTTTCACAAGTGAGCCCAGGTGAAACCAGCAGATGAACCACCCAATCAATCCACAGAATCATGAAAAACAGTATAACTATTGTCATTAAAAAAATTTTGTTTAATGTTTATTTTTTTGAGAGACAGAGAGGGAGAGAGAGAGAGACAGAGTGTGAGCAGGGGAGGGACAGAGAGAGAAGGAGACACAGAACTCCAAAGCAGGCTCCAGGCTCTGAGCTGTCAGCGCAGAGTCCTATGCGGGGCTGGAACTCGGGAACCGTGAGATCATGACCTGAGCCAAAGTCAGACACTTAACTGACTGAGCCACCCGGGCGCCCCAGCTGTTGTCATTTTTTTTTAATGTGCATTTCTTTATTTTGAGAGAAAGAGAGTGGAAGAGGGAGGATCCCAAGCAGGCTCCATGCCGTCAGCACAGAGTCTGATATAAGGCTCGAACTCATGAACTGTGAGATCATGACTTGAGCTGAAATCAAGAGTCGGATGCTTAACCAACTGAGCCACACAGGTGCCCCAAAACTATTGTCATTTGAATAGTTTTGGGGATGATTTGTTATTTAACAATGGATAACTGATACAGCCTCCTAGATCCCACTTCACTTACCCTTTCCCCCCAAATGACCACTAACAGTGGCCTTACAAAGACATTGAGCCAGAATGAGAAGATCACCCGGGAGGGAAGACCTGCAAACATTTGCTAGACGGGCAGGTGGGTAGAGGAGTGGTCTCTGATGGAGTAGAGATGAGAAAGTGACAATCCACATGGAGGCAGGAGAGGCACAGGATGACACGTGGGCCAAGGAGCCCCAGAGAACCTCCGAAGTCTGGGTGTTTTTAAAGGCACCGGATACCACAGAAGACAGGAGCAAGGCGCAGTGCTAGGACGCAGGAAGCCACGGCTGACTCTCTTTTTTCCCCAGGAGAGACCAGAAGTTGTTATCCAGAGAAGCTGAACTGAAGGTGCTCTGGACTCCAGGACACTGGTCCACGCGGAGGGTGACAGGGAGGTAGGAGCTTGGAAACCGGGAGATTAATTAAAAACTATAAATAAATGATGGACCGTCAGATTCCCTGCCTGCTCCCAGAACCCCAGCAGCTAGGTGTCACTTCCCTTCCATGCAGGCAGCTGGAATATTCTTCTCTGGGTAGATGGAGTTTCTTTCTCACCCCCCACCCCCTACTCCTAGGAAAAGACCTTCATAAAATGTTGTATGAGGAGTCTCAGTAAAACAGCCTTTGAGCCATCTGGTCACCCTACTATGAAGTCAGCGGGACTGTAACCCTGTCTTTCTCTTAAATATGAAGGGTCACCAGACATTTGAAATGAAAGAGGTCAAAACGGGCGGGAAAACTGGGGGTGAACTCTGAGGAAATAGCATAGAGTAAGCAGAAGAACCTGACTTTTTTTTTTAAAAGAACTTATAAATTAGTAACCTCAGGGATATGACAGAAATAGAATTCCATGAAAAAGGAACAGAGAAGAAAGAGTTCTTGGAAATTTAAAATATGATAAGAAAGGTTAAAAACTCAGGAGAAGGTGCCCAGCATGATTCACAAAAAAACTATCCACACTGGAGACCATCAGTATCAAACTTTCGAACACAGAGGATAAAGTGAATGTCTGGGAAACCCCAGAAAAAGAAAAACACTTAAGAGACAAAGGAATGGGGGGGGGGGTGAGAGGGGCATCAGACTTCTCTCCAGAAGCACCAGATACAAAATAATGGAAGGATGCCTTCCAAATTCAGAAGGAAAATGATTTTCAACCCAGAATCTTATGCTCAGCCAAATCAATCAAATGCGAAGGGAAAATTAAAGAATAACCTTTTTAGACATGTAGGACTCAGAAACCATTCTCATCATGAAAGAGAAATCGATGGCACACAGAAACAGGGGCTTCAGCAAAGGAAAATCAGAGGGGAGTCTCGGGGCTAAGAGGGAGGGGCCATTCTGGAGAGGAGAGGCTCCCAGGGCCTCGAGGAGAAGGGAAGGGCTGACACATTTACCTAGGTGAGTGGTGGGAAATGATCGCCGGGCCTCCGATAGATCCACTAAAGGAATTAGAGGAAATTGCTTTAAGCAGAAGAAACTAAGAAATGGGAAGGAGGTGGGGGATTACTTGTTCTCAGAAATAATACATAAGAAGCACCTGGCTGGCCTGGTTGGTCTTAATCTCAGCGTCGTGAGTTCAGGCCCCACACCGGGTGTGGAGTGTACTTTAAAAAGGTAATAATAATAATAATAATAATAATAATATAATAATAATAACAATAATAATAATATATAAGAAATAGAATTTAGGTGAATATTTTGAAACCTGGAGTTAAGAGCAGAAGAAAAGCTGCTGCTGAGTTGAAAGTGGTTGCCTCAGAGGAGCAGAGAAGATTGGGGCTGGTTTCTGCTGTGTCTTTTAGCCTTGTTTGATATTTATTTATTTATTTATTTATTTATTTATTTAATCAATCTATTTATTTATTGGGAGGGAAGGGGCAGAGAGAGAAGGAGAGAGAGACCCCCAAGCAGGCTCCACACTGAGAGCATAGAGCCCAATGTGGGGCTCGATCTCACAAACCATGAGATCATGAGGTCAGATGCTTAACTGACTGAGCCACCCAGGCAGCCCCTAGCCCTGTTTGATTTGTAACTATGGGCATAGGTCACTTGAATAAAATAAACATTATTGTTATTTATTTATTTATTTTTTAGAGAGAGAGTGTGTGTGAACAGGAAAGAGGGGCAGAGGGAGAGAGAGCGAGCGAGCGAGCGAGCGAGCATGGATCATGACCTGAGCTGAAATCAAGAGTCAGACGCTTAACCAACTGAGCCACCCAGGGGCCCCCAAATATTAATTTTTATATGGAAACAAGAGCATGGGTTTGAGAGTTCAATGACGGAGTTTAAATCTCTCTCTACTCTTACAGGCGGCAGCACTTGGGTCAGGCCACTGGCCTTCCTCAGCCTCAGGTTCCTTATCTACCTTGCAAACCTGAAGTGAGGATTCAACATAATTTCTGTGAAGGGCTCAGCACAGAATAAATGCTCAATAAATGATAGCCATTATAGTTTTTTTAAGTGTATTTATTTTGAGAGAGAGAGAGAATAAGCAGGGGAGGGGCAGAGATTGGGGGAGAGAGAGAATCCCAAACAGGCTCTACACTGGCAGCACAGAGCCCGACGCGGGGCTCGAACCCACAAACTGTGAGCTCATGACCTGAGCCGAAACCAAGAGTCAGATGCTCAACTCGCTGAGCCACCCAGGCGCCCCATGGCCATTATAGTTTTTAAGATTTCTGAGAAATTCCATGGTCGAGAGCGAAAGCAAACTCCACTCCCGAGGTTTCGGAGGAGTCTATAGAAAGCCTGGAAAAGTGTCACCCTGATATCTGCCAGTACACTGTCCAGCTGTTATTAAGCTGCAGACATTCTGCAGGCCCCCACCCCGTCCGCTCAGTATCTGGGTTATTAGCGATGGTGTGGTCAGCTTTCAGAGAAGGTTAGCAGGAGTTAGGGGTGTGCAGGGAGCAGCTTTTCACATAAAGGCCCAATTCATTCCCAGGGCCTGCTGGCTGCGTGAGGGTCTTCCTTCTGACGCAGTTGTCCCACACAAAACATTACCTCCGTGGAAGATGGGGCGTTCTGTGCAGAGCTGGGAGAAGGCAGCTTCAGGCTCATCTGGGGGTGAGGAGCACACTGGCATCAGGCAGAGAGGTCCCGCCCCTGTCCTGCATGGATCCTGGGCTAGAGCCACCAATAGGGCCCTGGTGCCCTACCCAACCACGGGGGCCTTGAAGGAGGCCCTGAGGCTGAGTATGCTGACCCCCTGGCCTCACTACGTACACAGATTTATTTCAACAAATATATTGAGTGGGGAAAAGTCTGGAGAGAGAAAGAGACCCTAAAATGTTAACCACAGTTCTCTCTGAATGGCGGGATTTGAAGTGCTTTTCATTTCTTCCTGCTTATCTATGTATTTCAAGTTTTGTTCAACACTCGTCCATTCTCTTTGTTCTTTTTTTTTTTTTTTTTTTTTTCAACGTTTATTTATTTTTTTGGGACAGAGAGACAGAGCATGAACGGGGGAGGGACAGAGAGAGAGGGAGACACAGAATCGGAAACAGGCTCCAGGCTCCGAGCCATCAGCCCAGAGCCCGACGCGGGGCTCGAACTCACGGACCGTGAGATCGTGACCTGGCTGAAGTCGGACGCTTAACTGACTGCGCCACCCAGGTGCCCCTCTCTTTGTTCTTTTAATTAATAATAATCATAAAGAACAAGGTGACGAGTCCCTGCAAGGGGAGTGAGTGCCGTAGGAGAAAGTTCCATGGCCCCTAAAACAGATGACCTTCAGCCCGAGAGATTCCATAACAGCAGGGAACATGTCAGTCCTCTGCCCGCCAGGATTTCTAGAATTCAGAGAACCCATTTTGGGAGGAACACAGGAGGGTTGGCAAGGAAGGATGATAGAAAAAAAAAAAAAAAGTCGGTACTTCAGCAACACTTACTCATGCAAATGTGCTGCTCTTCACTGTCAACTCACTCCCTCCTTATGAGGACCTCATGAGATCAGGTCAGTCATCGTCCCCACCGGACAGATGAGAAACTGCGGCCCGGTGAAGTTAAGCACCTGCCCAAGGTGCCAGCCGGAACATGAACCCAAGCATCCAGCTCTGGGGGCTGGGCTGGTAACCACCGCACTATACAAGGCTGGGAGGCATAGAACTCCAGTCAGGGAGTGCACGGGAGATGCTGAAATTCCAGGGATGCTCATTATTTCCTAAAGAAAAGTTCCTTTTTATTTCCTGGAGGTCTGCCCAGTGAGAGAGACCAAGGTCGCAGTCGTGGACTTGGGCATCCACCACTTTCAGCCTGGAACTGAGGCTCCGCTAACATCTCCTGGGACCTCATGCACCTGGCTGGTTTACTTGGTACCATCAGTGTCTAGGCCTGTGTCCTGCACATCACTGATTGTTGGATACTGATGATGTGGCCGCATTTTACCAGTAAGGAAACTGAGACTCAGAGAAGTTAAGGAAAGCATTCAAAAATCCCACCGCAAATAAATATTGGAGCTGGGTTTGGAGATTGGATTCTGATCCCAGGAACCGTGGCTCACACTCACCCTCTTGGACAGTCCTGTTTCAAGGCGTGGCATGTCACGAGACACATCTGTGGCCACCTGGGAGCCACAGCGGCCAGTCATCCCAATGGGCAGCAGTCTAGGAGCAGGGGAGAGGGCAGCTGGGCCACAGGAGAAACAGAGTCACTGACAGGAAACAGCATGGAGTGGTGGTCAAGGGCATGGACTCGGGGCCAGATGTCCAAAATGTGGCTCTACTTAGTAACCATGTGACCCTGGGCAAGTTAATCACTCTGAGCCTCAGTTGCACTTTTGTAAACTAGAGGCAATATCTCATGGAGTTGTTACGAAAATTAACTAAATTAGTACATACAGAATACTTAGTACAGCAGCTGGCCCATGACAGGGATGTGTGTGTGTGATAAACAGCACCAAACTGGGTAAATGTCCACAGGATCCATGCCTGAGGACCCAGCCACTTCTGTGTTCCATGTCCAAATCCACAGCAAGGGACTACCATTAACTGAGTGTCCTGTACCCACCTTTGCTACTGTATCAAAATATACCCGAAAATTTAATGACTTAAAACAACCACCATCTTTTTGCTCACGATTCTGTGGGTTAGTGATTTAGGCTGTTATCAGTGGGGCCATTCTTCTGTTGGTCTCAGTAATGGGGCTGCAGCCAGCTGGGACATCAGCTGAGGGCTGTTTGCTTGACAGCAGGCTTTCTAAACCATAGCACTATTGACATTTGGAACTGGATAATTCTTTGTTGTGGGTATTCTGTGTCCTGTGCATTGTAAGATGATGTTGAACAGCATCCTTGGTCTCTACCCACTAGATTCCAGTAGCACACACACAGACAATTAGGACAACTAAAAATACCTCCAAATGTTGGCAAATGTTCTCGGGGGCGGGGGGGGGGGGGGTGCAAAATTGCCCTCTGGCCAAAGACCACTGGTCCAGAGGAACTCAGCATGAAGACTTGTCTTTGCTCCTATAGTCTTGTCTTCCAGTAGCCCAGACTTCCTGATAGCAGGAGTGGTGGGGGACAGGAGGTGGCCCCAGCAGCAAGAGAGAGAGCAAGCCCCCACGCACAGATGCTGTGCAAGACTTTTCCTGCATCGCGTTTGCTGATGTTCCATTGACCAAAGCAGATCACATGGTCAGGCCCAGAGCTACATTGAGCAAGGATGACACAATGGTGTGGGAATGGAGGCCTCCAGATCTGGAGCCACCACTGTAACAATAACCACAGTAATTTGTCCACCATGTGGATGATGAGTGTTGCCGGTGGGCACACAGCACCAGGGGAGGGGAATGTGACCTTGGGCAGGTCTCTTTCTCATTGTGACCTCATCTGCACAATGAGGGAAGGGCTTATTCTGAGTGGTCCCCAGGCTCAGGGGCTCAGAGGTGCTAAGAGAGAGATGGTTGATTTCATAGAGGCAGCGTGCATCACATCAGGGGGACCCTGGACCCTGCTGTGAGAGGGACCTTCCTTGGTCCTAACACACCCCAGACTGGCATCTGCTTGGCCCCGCTGGCCCTTCTAAATGGCCTTTCCCAGGCTAGAAAATCTTGGATTTTAAAATACAAACAGGACAAAATACTTTACAATCCTACAACATCTCGTGGGTCTCAAAAAGCTTCTCCATGCTCTGTTAGGTAAGATAACGTGCAAACTCCCACACTGCAGCGTCTTAGCATAATAAAATCTTAGTTGACTGTCCAGAGCGGGTGATCCTGATTGGGGGGAAGGGACCCTGCCATCCAGGAAACCAGGCTGTGGTTTCCACGTTACCCTAGGCAATGACATCCTACTGGCAGATGGAAGGAAAAGCAAAGAATCACATGGGAAGCAGTCATGAGCCAGACCCGTGAGTGGCCACCTCCCTCTGCCCACGATCCATGAACCAGAAGTCAGTGGACATGGGGAGGGATAAGAGCTGGAAATGAAGGTAGTAGCTATGAGCTCAGGAAGAAAGGCAAACAGACTCAGTGAACTCAGAGTAGTTTCTACCACAAAACACACTTCCTCCTGATGTCTCCACAAGGGCCCTGGCAGGAAGGGATGTTCCTTTGTGCTCCCAGCTGGGCCTCTGTGTGTGGAGACAGGAGGGACACGGCTGACCTTTGAGTCCAAAAGTCAAAGCTAGAGCTTTCTTTTGCCATTTCACCTGACATATCATATAGAAGATGTGATATGATCTGATATGATCTATATTGGCAGGACCTGTGGGATATCTTCAGTTTCTGTGATCTGGTTTCTGGTATGCCCACCCCAACTTCTTCCGTACTCTGAGTCAGGGCTTGGGTTGACTCGGGGAATGCAGTACGGCTGGAAAAGGGAATCCGGCCCTCCCTTTCTCCCCTACTCAGGCTCTAGGTGACAGCCCTGTCTTTGTCCCCTCCTTCTCTCCCTCGTCCTTTGAATTTGGGGTTAAGTTCTACCGAGTTCATCCCTTCAGTCTGCCCCACCCCCATTGCCATCACTGCTCCTCCCCGGTCACACCGCCATTACCAATTCAATCCACCTTCTCTCAGCTTTGGACTCAAGCCCAGCCCTGGTGCTTATTATTAGCATTGTGAGTTGGAGCAAGTGACTTCAAGCCAGTGTCTCCATAAGGATGATAATCTTATCCAGAAGACATACAGTAAGAATTGTGTGAGCCAAACATTCAGGTAAAATGACTTTTGGAAACTGCAAAGCACCCTGCAATGCCCCCTGCTCCCACTGCTCCTCATCTGGGGAGGGGACCCCTGTCCACATCCTCAGGCCTCCTGTTGCCCGCAGGGAACTTCCATCCTTACCCTGGCAGTCCATATCTTCCACAGTCTGGCCAACTTCAGTTTCCACTTTTTCCCTTGATGGGTCCAGCCAGACAGAAGACTTGCCGTCTCCCACACATGGCCCTTGTTTCCCCCTTCTTCGAAATCTGTCTCCATGCCTTTGAGTTCATTCCTCCTCCTAAATGCCTCTCCCGTTTTCACGTGCATCATCTCTCCCTTTGTTGCAAAGCAGGATACTAACTTTTTCATCAAGGAACTTCCACCCCTTCTGAATTCTTGTCATTCCCACTTGGAAACTGTTCTGCTTGTACTTAATGCCACAGGTTAAATTATAGCACATCAGCCTGGGTGCCCAGGACAGGCATGCAGAACAAGACACGGCAAGACGGGGTCCTGGTCCTTGAGGGGCTTTCTGACTGCCCAGGAGGATAGACACAAATATAGTCAAGTACCCGCAACAGAGAAAGGCCTTTAGACAAGTACTAAGGAGAGGAAGCAGTTCTGGATTCTGCAGAGAGGCTTCCCGGCCTCTCAGGTGAACCAAACTGGGCCTTGAAAGGTGCCTGGCATACCAGCAGGTGGAGAGGGAGAGGGAGGACCCCCAGTAGGGGACACAGGATGTGCAGTGTGGCACATTGGTTCAGGGATGTGGCTTCATACCCCTCAAGGGTGGGATTCCTGCTGGCTCATTTTCGCCTCCCCAGAGAAGTTCCCAGCCACAGGGCACTGTCTCCACTAGCCCATGATGAGTGTCACAGGGCCACGGAGCATCAGGGGCACCAGGCTGGGGGTGCTCTGCCCTGGGAAGAGCTTCCCCACTGTCTCCCCAGAATGTCTGTGGTGTGTACTCGGAACATCTATTAAATGAGTGGTGGCAGGCTATGAAAGAACCTCTCAACTCTGTCAGAGCCCTCTGTGACCTGAAGCAAGGCACTTCTCTCCTCCAGACCTCTGTTTCCCCAACTGTCAAGTGAGTTGATCTCAAAGGCACAAGGGACCCCTATGGCAAGGAGATGTAGCCCATTAGTTGCAGAGTCAGGATACTGGGTACAAATCTCCAGCTTCCCAAGTGACTTCAGGTTAGCAAATGAATTTCTCTATGCCTCAGTTTTCTCCTTCGTAAAAGGGAACAATCATACTGCAAAACCGAATCAGAACACCCTAAGTGGCATCCAGAGAATTCAGTTGCACTTATGTATATTTACACATATACATAATATACTATATATATAAATATGTTAGGGGAGCCTGGGTGGCTCAGTTAAGCGTTTGACTTCAGCTCAGGTCGTGATCTCGAGGTTAGTGCGTTCAAGCCCCTAGTCGGGGTGTGTGCCTACAGCTCAGAGCCTGCAACCTGCTCTGGATTCTGTGTCTCCCTCTCTCTCTGCCCCTCCCCCACTCACACTCTCCCTTTCTCTCAAATATAAAATAAACATTAAAAATTTTTTAAAAGAGATAAATATGTTAATATATATAAAATGCTAACATAGTAAGCGTGCGATGAAAGTGATTAATTGGTAGTAGAAAACCAGAGCTCCCTAGCAGGGCTCAGGTGTGGGCTCGGGCTCACTGAGGACCTGTTTGTGCACTGGCTGGGAGCATATCAGGGAGGGACCCTGGCAGGGCTGAGGCCCCACTGTCTGAGGCCTGGAATCCTGCCAGCCTGACACCCCAGCACCTTCCAGGGCTGGTTCTGCTCTGCCCAAGGTTGGATCTAGAAATCCCTGGGTGGGGGGAACCTGACTTGGGAATTACCTCTGAGTGACAAAAAAAAAAAAAAAAAAAACAACAAAAAACCCAAAAAACTATTCTTCAAGGTCCCAAGAGGATAGCAGGAAGACATGTCAGAGACCACCCTCCTCCTTTTCTGTAAAAATGCTCCAAATCATGTGCGTGATTAATATCCCAAACACTTTTTTCCCTGTTGGCCTGTATCACAAGAGAACAGTTAAGCTACTTTTTGCCCACAGGGCAAAATTAAACAAAAAATAAATAAACTGCTAACAAAAAAAGAAAGAAAGAAAGGAAGGAAGGAAGGAAGGAAGGAAGAAAGAAAGGAAAGAAAGAAAGAAAGAAAGAAAGAAAGAAAGAAAGAAAGAAAGAAAGAGAAAGAAAGAAAGAAAGAAAGAAAGAAAGAAAGAAAGAAAGAAAGAAAGAAAGAGAAAGAAAGAAAGAAAGAAAGAAAGAAAGAAAGAAAGAAAGAAAGAAAGAAAGAAAGAAAGAAAGAAAAAAGAGTGTCTAAATAAAACCAGCTCCTACCACCCCAGCCCAGGTGAGAACTCCTTGACACTGGCCCTCTTCTCTCCCCAGGCAGGGCTTGCTGGGGCAGGACTGCCTGCATCCCTACTCCACTCCTCCCTGTGACCCAGCAGCATTAGACCATCTGCAGATGCTTCTAAACCAGGGAGGTCAGTCAGGAGCCTGAGTCCCACGTGCATCCCAGACTAGACCCGGAAAGGGCTTTCGCATTGTGATGTGGGCACACCTCCATTCTGCACCTTATAAGCACAGGTATCCGTGTGGGAGGGGATTCTGGACAGCCCTCCTTTACAGATGAAGAACTGAAGCCAGGAGAGGAGTCAGCCACACCTCCCTGGCTGATTCTTCTCTGTTCTCTTTCTGTTTCCTTCTCACCTTCTTCCTGATCTCTAAATGTTGGCGTGTCCCAGAGCTCAGCACACAGACCCTCCCACACTATCGCAGGAACCTCACCCAGGCCTGTGGCTTTTATGCACCACTCACATGCACCTGTGGGCCGCTTTCAGCCGTGGATCCGTAGCCCAGACTCTCTGCCAGACTCCAGGCTCATACATCCAACTGCCCACTCAGGGTCCCCTCTGGGATGCCTCATGGGTGTCTCTCTTTGCGTGGGTCCAAACTGAGTTCCTGACCTTTCGTTCTCCCAGTGCATTTGAGTTCGTGGCAATTCCATCATTGCTCAAGCCAATAACCTTCGAGTCACTCTTGGCTTCTGTTTCTCACAGACTCATGCCCAAACCATCAGCAGATCTGCTCCTTCCCATCTCCGCCCCACCACCCTGCTTTGAGCCACCATCAGCCCTAGTTTGGTTTGTAGGGGTCTTCTCTTTGGTCTCCCTGCTTCCATTCTTGGGCCCTGTGGTCTGTTATAAACTAACGGAGCAGCCAGGCTATCCTGGGAAGATAAAAGTCAGCTGAGGTCCCTGCTCAGCAAAAACCCCTCCAATGACACCCCATCCCAGACATAGTACTGGCCCATGTTACCCCTCCGCCTGAGGTCCTGGCCCGCATTCCCTCCCTGCTCCCTCCATGCCAGCCACAGTGGCCCCCCAGTACACCAGGTGTAGATGCACTCACACCTTGAGGCCTTGGTATTTGCATCTCCTCTGCTTGGCACACTCCACCCCGCCCCCGCCCCCCCGCCCCGCTCCTAGGTATCTGCATGCCTGCTCCCCCTCCTCCTGGGCACACCTTCACTCCTCCTCCTTATGCAAACCCCATCTTGCCAGTGAGGTCTTCCCTAACCTCCTCAATTTAAATTGCACCCCCCTCCATTTTCTGTCCCCCCTTTCTACTTTATTTTTCTCCATGACACTTACCACCAAACAGGCTATGTATTTTATTTATTTTGTTTATTTTTCTCCTCTGACTGGAATATAGTAAGTTCCCCGAGGGTAGAGATTTTTATCAGATGCACAGTAAGGGCTCCGTAAATATTCGGTAAATGTAGAAAGAACAGGAATCAGTGGTTCTGGTGTGTGTGTGTGTCACCTTTTCCCATGAATGCCGTTGCACTCAGCCAGTGAATGAGAGAGGAAGAGAACACCTTAGATCAAGTTCAATGCCTCCTTGATGAGGGACACTGATCAACTTGAGAGGCACTGAGGCCTAGTGAGGGGAAGGATATCCCAGATAATCACAGAACATGACTTCAGAGCTGGGACTGGATCCCTCACACCCATCTCCCCGAGTGTGTGCTCTGGTGTCCCTGCCACCCACGGCTAGATAGAGGCCACTCCCTCCTGACAGCAAGTTCCCGTCTCATAAGCCACAAATAAGAACGAGGAACAAAGAAAACAAAGAAGTGAGGTATAGGGAGGGGGGGTATTTTTAGCTTTGTTGGTTTCTAAGTGCATACATATATAGAAAGGTCTATAAGTATGGCTATATATAGTTATTAAATCAGGAAGCAAGTTGAGTGGGGGGTCAGCTTTTCCGGGGGTGGCTGTGAGCCTGTTGCAACACGAACAGTTTTGAATCAGAGTGGCTGATTCTGAGGAAAGTGGCCTGCTGAGTCAACTGGAAGCTGCCTACCTCACGTCAGGAGTCCAGAAAGAGTCCAGGGAGCTATATCCTCCTTTTTCCTCTCCTCAGTCAGCCAGAAGAAGCAGTGAAATTCCAAGGCCCACCCAAAACCCAGTTCCTGGCCAAGGCTTTTATGGTCAAAATCTCCCTTGTGTAGATGGGGATTCTGAAGATGGATGCTGAAGGGAAACCTGGAGCCCCTGCACCCAGCTGACCAGAGACACCTGCCTTTGGCCATTGGGAACTTTCCCAGACCTCAGGCCAGGCTAAAAGATGAGGCCTGGGTCAGCACGGAGCACTTCTTATTAGCCAGACACTGTTCACTACGTTTGATCTCATTTCATACAACACCTTACTAGGGAGGTACTTTTGTAGTCATCTCCATTTCACAGTTGGAGAAACTAAGGCAAAGACTGGATAAGTAATGTACGCAGGTCTCCTCTTAGGTGGCAGACCCAAGCAGTCTAGCCTCACAGTCCAGGCCCTTAACCATGAGCCACACTGGCTAGAGGGCGGGAAACCTGGGTCAGCACCCAAACTGTGTGGCCTTCATTCATTCAGCAAGTGTTTACTGAGTATTTACTGTGTGCATGGTACCTCTGGGCTCTGGGATGTGTGGCTGGCTCCAGGGCTGGAGGCCACAAATCTCTGGCTGGACAGTGAGCTAAGTGATGAATGTAGAGCATTCTTGTGGAATGGTTGCTTGTGGAAAGTGAATGAGGGCAGGTCTTTCCTCTCACCTGGGGCAGCCTGAGGGAGGTATCCTGATTCGAGCTGTAGAAACAGGGGCTGGTGTCCTTCTGTGCAGCAGGAGAAGGACCAAGCCCTGGAGTTGGGGCAGATCCCTACCCTGGTACAGATTATGTTATAGTTGGGGAGACACAGACAATGACCACAAATAAATGAGATAATTCGGATGGTTACAAAGGCCCTAAAGAACACAGGGTGATGGGACGGCCCTAGGTTGAACTGTGTTCCCCAAGAAGTTATATGTTGGTGCTGTCCCCTAGAATGTGGCTTTATTTTTTAAGGTAATCGAGTTAAAATGAGATTATGGTGGGCTCCAACCCATTATGACTGGTGTCCATATAAGAAAAGGGAAATCTGGACAGAGGTACATGAGCACAAGGCCATGTGAAGATAAGAGACCGGGGTGATGCGTCAACAAGGAACACCAGATTTCCACAAACAGCTGGAAGCTGGGAGAGAGGCCTGGAACAGATTCTCCTCAGAAGGATCCAGCCTCTCTGACGTCTTTATCTTGGGCTCCTAGCCTCAGGGACTATGAGAAAATAAATCTTTGTTTCTTAAGCCACCCAATCTGTGGTGCTTTGTTACGCAAGCCCTGACAAACCCATACAGGGACCAAGAGTGTCTGGGGAAGAACAGGATTACTTGAGCTAACACACTGGGCGATGTCTGAGGATGGGACTTTTGGGCTGAGCCTGAACATTGAGAAGGAGACAGTCCTGCGAAGCGCTGCGGAAGATCCACACCCCAGAGATGGAAGCAGACTTGGCATATCTACAGAGAGATGGCAGGGCCAGGTGGCTGGAGCAGGGGGAGTGAGGGCAGAGAGGGTCAAGGTAAGGTCAGATGGAAGGCAGAGGCCAAAGCAGGTAGGGCCTCATGGGACGCGCTGGGAATTTGGATTTCACACTAACAGCAGTGGGAAGCCAGTGGAGGGAGTGATGTGAAGCGATTTTCCCCTTCTAAAGATCTCCTTGGCTGCTTCATGGAAAAGGCCCTTGAGGGTCAGGTAGGTGGAGATCGGTTAGCAAATGGGGCTCATGTTCTGCTGAGAAATGAGTGCCCTCAGCCGAGGGCGCTGGAGAGGGGTGGGGGATGGTCTGTGTGGTGGTAAACTCTGGAGAACCCCGGTTACTGGAGAACCCCCAACAAGACTTGCCCGTCCTGGGATGAGAGGGAAAGAGAGGCATCGAGGATGATCCCTGGGATTTTAGTCTGAGCCACTGAAAGAACAGCAGTGCTTTTTACAGTGGGAGAAGGAAGGGGGTGGGGAAGGGGGTTTCTTGAAGAGGAAGACTGACAGCCAGCTTCCATCCAGATAAGGTTTATAAGATGAGGCCAAAAGGTAAATTAGAGAGACCTAGTCCCTGTGCTAAGACTCACAGCCTGAGGGAGACAGACATGTTAGCAAATGATAGAAACACCATGTGCCAAGTGGCCGGCTACACACAGCTAAGGGAATTAACTCTGGGGAAGTTGGACAGAAGAGGAAAGGTTTTTGTTTTGTTTTTTCAAAATAATTTCAGACTTACATAAAATGTTGCAAAAATAGTACAAAGAATTCCCGAGTATCTTTCACCTAGTTTCCCCAAGTGTTGACATCCTACAAATGTACAGTTCAGTCCTCAAAACGGAAATCAACATCAGCCACAAACCTCCTTCAGATTTCATCAGCTGCCTCACTCATGTACCTCATCGGGTCTGGGAGCCAGTGCAGGGACCCCACGTAGTATTTAGTTGTCATGTTTCCTTAGGCTCCTGGGACAGTTCCTTCATCTTACTCATTCGTGACCTTCATACTTTTGAAGAGTACCAGCCAGTTATTCTGTAGAATGTCCCTCAACTTGGCTGGGTTTGGCTGGTGTTTCCTCAGCACGTGTGTTTTGACAAGAACACCACAGAAGCGATGCTGTGCCCTTCTCAGGGCATTGTATTGGGCAGTACGTACGTGAGGCCAATCTGTTGGGTTTCTTGTTATGTTGACTTTGATCACCTGCCTAAGGCAGTGTCTGCTAGGTTTTTCCGCTGTAAAGATACCATTTTCCGCTTTGCAATTAACAAGCATCTTGTGGGGAAATACTTTGAGATTATGTAAACATCCTGTTTCTTACCACATTTTCACCCACGAATGTTTGTTTCCACTGATGATTCCTGCTTTAAACAATCATTATTGTGAGTGTTTGCCGAACGGTGGCTTTCTATTTCCATTGTGTCTTCTAACATCTATTCATTGGAATTTTGCTGTGAGAAAGAGCTGTCCCCTCTCCCGTATGTATGTATTCAAATACTTGTCTATATCGGATAGACCCATTATTTCTTATTTTTCCTTTAATTTATGTTATAATCTATTTTGATTATTATTTATTTTGTTGATGAAATTACCTCAGATTTGGTCATCTTGAACCCTTTCAAGTTGGCCCCTGTGTTCAAAAGGAAAGTTTTGAGCTGGGTCATAAATGAGGCATAGGGACTTACAGGGAAGAGAGAGAACAGAGGTTCCAGGCTTGAGGGCCTGAGGACAACCATGGGCATGACACCCAGTGCTCTCTGAGGATGCTGGCCGGCCTCTGGGCTTGCTATTCCTGACCATGAGGGCCAGGAGAATGCAACCACATTTCTTGCTCAGGCGGAGAGACCTCCACTGATGATGCCCACCCCCCCCACCCCACCCCCACACACACACAGGACTTCCCTAGGGACAAATTCTCTGGGGATGTGGTTGCTACAGCTATTCCCAGCATTTGGGCTATTAATGCATCTGCCTGGATTTGCTCAAGAGGGGCCCTCCACCAAGCCCATCGACCCCTCCTGCCACTTCCTGCCTGCCACTGCTCTGCCAGATTGGCCATCACTCAGGGCTGTGATGTCCCCACTGGTTGGCCAATGACTGAAGGGTGTTCCCTTCAGCCCGAAGGGCTTATATCAGGGGAAGTAGTGAGGCTCTTGGAGCTATGGAGTGACAGAACCACATGTAGAGACATGTCCTAGAGTCTCATCTGGGTGAGACTGGCTATTGTTTGGTTTGTTGTCATCTTTTCTTTTTTTTTTTTTAATTTTGAATGTTTATTATTTTGAGAAAGAGACAGAGACAGAGTGTGAGCGGAGAAGGGGCAGAGAAAGAGAGAGAGAGATACAGCATCTGAAGCAGGCTCCAGACTCTGAGCTGTCAGCACAAAGCCCAACGCAGGGCTCGAACTCACGAACTGCAAGATCATGACCCGAGCCAAAGTCAGATGCTCACCTGACTGAGCCAGCCAGGCACCCCTGTTGTCATATTTTCAATCCAGGTCCCCTGTGAAGTCTTGAGGAATGCCCAATAGTGTACCTAGTGGGCAGAGGGCAGGCAAGTGGCAGCTGGATGATTGTCAGTCTGGTCCAAGCCCCTGGCAACAGGGATAGAGCTCTGCCCCAAAGGCAGAATGACTTACCTCAGGTCACAGAGACAGTTGGTGGCTAGGGAAGACCCAGTGTTCGGACCCCTCGTGTCCTTGTCACCACTGCACATTCCCAGTCTGTGCTCCATCTTGTTTCTCAACCGCTGATGAGGTCACAGTCTGGGTTTATGTGTCCATTTCCCTCCATCCTCCCCAGCAGGCAGAGAGACAGAGGCCCGTCTTCTGGCCCCCCTCGGGGGCAGGGCGTCTCAGCACCTGAGCAGCACGGACCCCTCCCCCACAGGGAAGGAGAGCTGTCCTGGGTCTTTCAGCAAGTGCAAGGCTGAGGTCAAGCCCAGGCTCACCTTGCGACCTCTTCTGGCGGGATGCCTGTGACCTCTCCCAGACCTGGCACTGAAGCTGGCATCGGCTGCCATTTCTGCCCTCTCTCATTCCTCTTCCTTCAGTTCAGGATGAGAAACAGGGCCCACTCTTTTTCTCTTACATTTCAAATTAAGCTTAAAGATAGTTAAATAGTCACACGATTCAAAATTCAAAAAGTGTAAACGTTGCACTGCAGGAAGTCTCCTTTCCAACTCTGTCTGTTGGACATCTGTCCCCAGAGGCAGTTGCCATGGTTCGTTTCTCACGGAGCTTTCCAGACGGCCTACATCGGCCCAGCAGACCTGCTCTGTGCAGGAGCAGATAGTAAACTGTTTGGCTTTGCAGGTCCCGTGTCCTGTTTCACGTTGCTCAGCTGCCCTCGTAATGGGGAAGCGGGCACAGATGATACATATGTGAAGAAACGTGGCTGTGTCCCAGCAAAATTTTATGTATGGACACTGAAATTTGGATTTCATGTAGTTTTCACCTATTACAAAATAATATTTTTCGTGTTTTTCCAAACATTAAAAAATGTGAAAACCATGCTTACCTCACAGGCTGTACAAAAACTTAGCGTTTTGATGTATGGATAAGTCATGATGTATTTAAACGGTGGCCCATTGATGGACTTTTACGCTGGCTCTGGTCCTTTGAGATCACATAAAATAGCTCAGAGAATACGCTTGCTCATACATCATGTCATGTACAGGCGACGTATCTGCAGGATATATTTGGGGACAAGTCTGATCATATCTGAACAGCCCTTCTTCTCCTCCCAGGTTCCTCCGCCTCCCTTGTCATCTCTTTAAACGTCTTCTTCGTGTTCTCTCAGCAGCAGTCAGTATCAGATGCACTGAGTGCTTCACAAGAACCATCCCTGGCTGTCCCCTCGGCCCTGCCCCAGGCCACCCCTCAAGTGTTTCTTCGACTCCAGCCTCCTAATGGGTCCTCTGCCTTGACTCTCCCCCTGCACCAGCCCTTCCTCACAGAACCGCCCCCAGAGGGATGCATCAAAACCACAAGTGCAACTCTGAAGGCCCCCTGTGCATTTCACAGATCCCCCTGCACTAGCCCTTCCTCACAGAACCGCCCCCAGAGGGATGCATCAAAATCACAAGTGCAACTCTGAAGGCCCCCTGTGCATTTCACAGATCTGTGCAGGCAGAACCACACCCCTCAGGGTGTGTTCAGGGGAAGATCCCCATCCCCACCCTTCCAACTATGGACCCTGGAGCCAAAATGGGCTGAATCCTTCGGCTTCTCAGAGGTTTTCCACTGGGCAAACCAACCTTTCCTTGGTGAGAGCTTAGTTTCCTGACCTGTAAAATGGGCAGAACAGTAGTCCTCACCTTATAGGGTTATTGTGGGTTAATTCACAGAAAGTACTTAGAAGGGTGGCTGGCACATGTTACATGCCCAGTGCGTGCTGGCCACCATTATTTTTATTTTCAAACTCAGTCATAGCCTTATCTCCCACGCCCAGCACCCAAGGTTCACTGCTGCTGGCTCCCAACAGTGTAGCCTCACTAGACTGTGACCATTTTGAAATCACTCCATGCCAGTGACCTTGCTGTCTCCTGGTCCCTGTGCTTCGTCAGCCTGGGCAAGATCCCCGCACACACACACACAACATGACCCCCTGTTGAAATGCCACTCGGTTTCCAAAGCCCAGCTCAGATGCAGTTCCCCTTCTGGGCCTCAGACTCCACCTCTTTGTACCTCCCCCTCCCCCTCTACTTCTGTGGTTGCCCTTCCACACCTCCTGCACTCATGAGAATTATATATGCTTATGTCCCCCAGCTAGATTGTCAGCTCCCTGCCTGAGGGTAAGGCCTGGATGTTTTCCATCTCTGAGTACCCCCCCTAGCACTTCGCACAGAAACTTGCATGTGGAAAGTGCACAGCAAACGCCTTTAGATTCAACTGCAATCAAGCTCTTTGGGGATATAGAATGTGGACATGGGAAGAAATAATGAACACCGCCCAAGGTGGGACTCAGTACTTCTCCATGGTCTAGAACTCATGCATGTATAAACAAAACGGACTGTTTTCCCAAACCTCAGAGGCGGGCTGGAGGTCTGCTGGCCTCTACGAGTGCATTCCCCATCACACTGCCGATGAGGTAACAAATCCCACAGAGCTGCAAACGGCGTTTGCTTTCCCATCCGCATTCACCTGCCTTGCGTAAGAACCTTGCCTAAGTACCAGGTGATGGAGAACTTGAGTGCATGGCCTCATCAGCCGTGGGTGCTGAGACATCCTTCGGGAATCTCAGACTTTATGTTCCCCCAAAGTCTAGATTGTTAGGCTCCTTTGCTTTCGACTCAAATCTCCCAGGATACGGTTGTGACCATGTGTGTGACTGGAGCTCAGAAAAGAGGGCAAGGCTGTCAGCCCACATATCCATAGGGACCCACTAGCTTCGTGTAGTAGAAATCTTAACTAACTGCGACATCATCCTGAGGTCCGGCAGACCGTGCCTTCAAGTGTCCCGGGCTCCTTCTACTCTTTTGCTCTGCTGTACTTAGGGTACGACTACCATCCTCAGTGCTGCTGTGTGGTCATGTGACAAGGCCATATCACATGACATCACATTCACATTTCAGGCAAGAAAAGGGGGAAACAGTAAAGGACAGAAGAGCACAGTTGAGTTAGCCTATTCTATTTATTTTTTAATGTTTATTTTTGAGAGAGAAAGAGCATAAGCAGGGGAGGAGAAGAGAGAGAGGGAGACAGAGGATCCAAAGCGGGCTCCATGCTGACAGCAGAGGGCCTGATGCAGGGCTTGAACTCATGAACCATGAGATGGTGAACTGAGCTGAAGTCGGTTGCTTAACCAACTGAGCCACCCAGGGACCCCAAGTCTATTTTAAAGCACTTTCTCAGAAGCCTCTCCCAATGACTGTCCTTTACACCTCATTGATCCTAACTGTGATCCATGCACATCCTAACTGCAAAGCAGTCTGGGAAATATAGTTTTTTAGCTTGTCACATTGCTACCCATACATAGAAATTGGGATTCTGTTAGTACAGAAAAGGGGGGAGTAGGGTTGGAGTGGGTAACTCGTGGTCTCTGCCCCACTTGGGGCAGGACTTTCATGAAGGAAGATTCATGGAAGAAATGGACCCCAGGGGGATCAGATAAGAACTTACCATGCACCCAGGCAGTTCACTAAGTAAGTGAGGGAAGGGAGGCCTCTCCTGTTACCCTCACGCATGATGGAGTAGTTCCAGCACCCGTTTTAGAGATAAGGCAAATGAAACCTAAAGCTGCTCAATACCTCACTCAGGGCCACACAGCTAGTACATGGCATCCAGATTCCAACTCCAGAATCCACCATGCTCCCTTCACCCCTCCAGGCTCACCTCCCCAGGGAGCTTCTGTAGAGAAGGAAAGAAGAAAGGTCCGGACAGTATGTATCCGTACCAAGACCTGGACAGGGCTCGGGAGGAATAGGAAATAAAGATTCCTAGAGTGCTCCAAGTGGCCATTTTCGAACATAAAGATGTCTTATTACAGCCAATTCCCAGAAAGATTTAAACTGTAAACTGTTTGACACTTTAAAAAAAGCATCAACATGAAATAAAAGCCAGAAATCAAATGGAAAACTAGGACGAGAGCACCTTTTTGTGGGGGACTCCAGAGGCAAGGCAAGGGACAGAGTGGGAGGCCCACTCCAGGCTGGGAGGACCAGCAGGGCAGAGAGGCAAGTGGGTCTCTGCTGGAGACCAAGTCCCTCCTGCTCTGGACAGCAGCCAGCAGAGTCTGCCCCCCCCCCCCCCCCCCCCCCCCCCCCCCCCCCCCGGTCAAGAGCTGGGTGGAGGCAGGACATGTGAGGAGCAAGCCAGGCAGCTCAGTGTCCTGGGAACATTCTCGCCTTGGGCGAGGTGACCAGCAGGGAAGCTCTGGGCACCCTGTGCTTGGGGCTACCTTCCTGTCCTCCGGGTCTTCTGTGTGCCTCAAGTGGAAAGGAACTCGAATCCCCCACTCTCACAGGGATGTCCCAAAACCAAGGAAATCCTAGGGCCTCAGGTTTCACCTCAGACTTGGAAGCTCGGGGGTTAGAGTGCACGCAAGATGCCCATGCAGCGTCTGTGGCTGAGCGCCCCCTTTAGGCAGCATCTGGGACTGCAGTTACCTGCTAATTACATTAAGGGAGTTATTGCTGTTGTCTGGCAGGTGATGGTGCGGTCAACTAAAATCCGGAATATAGGCGGAGGGACAGGTTGGTGGGGGTGTCAGGAGAGGCTGGAGATGGTTATTGTCTTATTCAAAGAGAAGATGGAGCCTGTCCCTGACCTCAATCAGTTAATGCCTAAAGTGGTTGAAAATGGAAAACAGAGCAACTGGTACTCCCAACACTTCATGGATTTATCAGTCAGCAGGAGTCTGTTAAGCCCCCATCACGTGCTCAGCATGATTCTAAAATCTCTGACAAATATATGAAAAGCAGAGTGAAAACCCAGCTAATCCAGCCACTGGGAAATCGTGTCTTTTCTGGACACCTGAAAATTTACCAGCCCCGCACACGTCGAGCACTTTTTTAAAAATGTTAAATATTTTGGATGAAAATGTTTTTAAAACGCATTATGCTCATCCCTGGCTTCCTTAGAGGCTATTGAACATGGTTTGACTGTGAACATCATTGACTCTGCTATCCTATGATATGACAGCCCTGGAGGCTGTGGGGTGGGGATGACTGCTTCTACACTATACGGTCCCCAGGCATTATTTGGTTTAGTCATCTGCTTTGATACTTTTTCTAAATATTCCCTCATTGTCAGGCTTTAAGTGTTAGTTTTCCCTGTTCTTTTTAAGCCTCCTTTCACTTATTTGCTTCTAATCTCCAAGTTTGGAAACCGGACAGATTCATCTTTTATAACCCATCTTGGCCCAAAATGGAATTAAGGGGACGGTTAAAATTTATCAAGGACCTACTGTGTGCTGCGCATTTTGCCAACTGTTTTGCAACCTTTTTTTTTTTTTTTTTTTCACAACAGCCCTCGGAGTTGGGAATTTTGTCTCCACTTTATAGATGTGTAGACTGGGGCTCAGAGAATTTAAGCAACTTGCCGAAGGTCACCCAGCTGCTAGTTAGTGGCAGGGTTAGAATTCAGATGCAGTGTGTCCAGCACAGGGACCATCCATGCTTTTCAGTGCTCTGAGTTTGTGGGAAATCACATGCTCTTCCCTATTGCTTCTTACTGTGCTAGCCTGTGATAGTTTTATCTTCCTAAATGGAATGTAAGCCTCTTGAGGGCAGTGACCTAGCTGCCAGCTTATTATGTATTGCCCACACCATCACCCAGTGTCAGGATTCCAGGTGATCAACAGGTGCTTTGCAAAGAGTGAGAGCCTAGAAGATTAAGGGCAGGAGAACGGAGGTGGACCATTGCTCCCCTCCTTCCGAACACCTCATACCTCCCTGCTGCCTACAACTTTCAGCTTACAACCAGGCATTTGCTCAGCATTTGCTGAGCAGGATGCTTTGTCTGCTTAAAGCTCAAATCTTCCCTTAACCTAACAGCAATTTCTGAAGCATCCCCACATGGGCCACTCTGGGTTGGAAGGAAGGAGTGTAGGCTCCAGCAGCCTGCCTCCCCCTGAGGAGACATCGAGGCCAAGCCCAGAGGAAACACCACAGAGGCATAGTGGCCCAGTAGGGAGGCGAAGGCTGGTGTTGGGTCCGGGATTTTTGCTAAAGAAATTCTAGAGCAGATGCCTTTGAGGAACCTTTTATACAGAACTTTGTTCCTCCAAGTAGCATAACTGGAATTCTGACTTTCCGGCCAAAGCAAAAGCAGGCCAGCATCCCAGCGGGGTCTGGTTCTGCTGAGTAATGCCTGCCCTGAATCTTTGCTCTGTGACTAAAACTCTGGGGAGAAAAACTCACGTGGCTTACGGATCTCATCGTGACAGGACAGTTTCTGTTTGTGTGTTGGTTCTCCATCAGAAACACTGAGCTCAGTGGGGAACCCCCTCCCCCCGTGTGACCGGAGCACACGGGCGACCTCACGTGACCCGCAGCCCGCGCCAAGCACTTCTCGGGTGATATCACACCCTCACTGACTGCCCAGGTGTTGCACGGCCTCCCAGGGCTGACACGGTATTTGCATCATTTCAGATACTTGGCTCTCGATTTGTTTGCCTTTGGTTAATAGTAAATCTGGAGTGGGGTTGAGGGAAGTTGTTGAGACAGCCAGACAGCGGACGCGTCTTGCTGGGCCTTGGGCCTGGGGCTCCCAGCCCATCTCTGCCCCAGGAACATTGTCAGGTCTTCCTGGCTGGGACCTGAGGCTGGAGATTGCTGGTGTAGCCCCTCCTGCTTCAGTCCCAGGACTTGTTGCAGATTTGGAGCCCCCTCAAAGGGCCAGGACCAGGGCCAGGTGCTACTGAGCCTTAGGCTTCTATGTGCCTCTTTCCTCATTTCTCTCTCTCTTCAGAAAAACCAGTGCTAGAGGCCCCTGGATTCCCCCTCCTTCCTTCTGCTCTGGCCATCAGAGCTCAGCCTTCCCGCCCCGGGGGTCCAGGACTCATTGCTTCACAGACCTGCAGAGGGTCAGGGCTGAGGGACTCTGCCAAGATCTGCCCCACCAGACCAAGGTGGCAGGGTGATGTCTTAACCCACTTCACTCAGCCACCACTTTCTAGCACAACTTCATCTCTCTGGCCTCAGTTTGCCCATCTGCCAAGGAGTAGGAAATGAGCCCCATTCTTCCAACCGCAGAATAAAGACTTGAACAAGCTGGGGGCGCCTGGGTGGCTCAGTCGGTTAAGCATCTGACTTCAGCTCAGGTTATGATCTTGCAGTTCATGCGTTTGAGACCCCCATGTCAGGCTCTGTGCTGACAGCTCGGAGCCCGGAGCCTGCTTCTGATTCTGTGTCTCCCTCTCTCTCTGCGCCTCCCCAGCTTGTACTCTGTTTCTGTTTCTCTCTCTCTCTCTCTGTCTCTCTCTCTCAAAAATAAATAAAAACATAAAGAAATATTAAAAAAAAAAAAAAAAAAAAAAAGACTTGGACAAGCTGGGTTTGCAAAAGGGCCCAGGGCCCCATGGCTCCAGCAGTCCACAGACTTGAATGAGCATGCATCAGAAGCCCCGGGGCAGGGGGGCAGGGTGGGGAGGGGAGAGGCTGTGAAGACAGAGTGTCTTTGAGTCCTCCTGCTCCCAACCCCCAGGGCTTCCCATTCATTCGGCCAGGAGTGGGATCAGAGAATTTGCATTTCAAGTTTTCAGGTGTTGCTGATGGGCTGGTCCCCAGGACCACCCTTGAAGAACACTGCTCTGAATCACATAACTCCTGGACATTGCCCCCCCCCCCCCCCCCCCCCCCCCGACCGTCACCCAAAATGGGTGAGAGTCCGTGTGTACAGAAACCGGCTCAAACTGGCCCTGGGAAGTTGGTAGCTTGAAATCAGCCATGTGAGTATTTATACCTTGGAAATCAGCAAATGCTACAAATTGGAACTTTTCCCCAGATTGCCGGCTGTTAAACATTTACTAGCATACCCCTGGATACGAAGGCAGCCTTTCTCTTCGTCTGCACTCTAAGGCAGGTGTTGTGCCTCGCAAACTGAACAGGAAGGCTCAGCCAGAATTCTCTGTACTTCCATTGTCTTATCTATAAATTGGAAACAATGATAGCGTCTACCTCACAGGGCCACAAGAATTAAGAGACTACGTGTGATCATTTAGCAAAGTAACCAACGTAGAGTAAGTGCTCAAAGGTATTAACTATTGTCATTAAAGTCCTTTGGATTATAGAGATCTGCGTATTTTCTTCCTCTAAGCTTATAAAGTTTTATAGAACTGTATACCCAGCTGGGGGGGACAGCGTGCCATGCTGAGCTTGACAGCCTTGGGGTACACAGTCTTCTGGGGGCTACCCCCGGCACCCATCATGAGCCCCAGCCCCTGGATTTGTACATGTGACACCATTGGCCACAGCAGCCAACCAGATACTCCTGGGCTCACAGAGTCTCTCACCTGAGAACCTGGACCTAAAACCTGGAGCCAGCCTATCAGCCACCACCCGCAGGTCGGTGAGGCAAACAGGCCCTGCCAGCAGCCAGAGGGACCAAGGAAGGGCTGCAGAGAGAAGAGACGACATAGACACTTGCAGGCGGGCATGGGAGGGGAGGTCTCGAGAAGACCCCGCCTCTGAATCGGGACTCCTCTTAAAAGGTCTCTTGCTGTCCTGCCCTGGACCTAACATCCTCACAACCAGTGTCTCCTTCGGCTTAAGTCAGATCAAGTTGGCTACTTCTGTTAGTTAGAACCAAAGAGTCTCAGCTTCTCCACTCACTGCCCTCTTTGCCCGATGCCTTGCTTCTCCCAGTGCAGACACAGATCCCAGGGCCAGCTCGGTCCTGCTCACTGTGGATTTGGGGCAGTTCTCTAGGCCTCTCCTCTTTAGAATACTCATTGAATGTGAACTTGGGCAGGAGCAAGCCTCCCTCTGAATTTTCCCCATTATGTGTATAGAAATGAGTATCTCGACATTAAGCTACTCAGCATCATCAGTCCCTGTGTGAGTCCCCTCAGCGACTCCCCGTTGCTCCTGGACAGAGTCCAGTCTCCTTTTGTGGACTGGGGTTGCTGCCTGAGTCTCCCGTTTACATCTCTCCCCTTCTCGTTCACTCATTTCTGAGCCGAATGGACCTGCCGGCAGTTCCCCCAAGATGCTCCCTTCCATCTGGCTTCTGTGTAGAGCAGGATTTCCCGAAGCCTGTAGCCAACCACCAACCTTTCTGCAGGCTTCCCCCGGACGTTGTTTCCCCTGGGCCGCCTTCCCCACCACAGCGCTGGCTGCCCCTCTGTGCCTGGCAGCCGGTACATCTCCACACCACGGCGCATCACTTGGCCTACCTGTTTACCACACCCCCTGCCTCACCACCAGATCCCGAGACCCGTCCCCCCTTGTTTCCCCAGAGCCCACAATGTAAGTGCTCGGTGAGTGGTTCCATACGTGTTGTGGCCCGAGGAAAGTGGGCTCCAGAAGACCCCGGTGCTTGCCAACTCCAGGGGCCACAGCCACTGCCCACGGTGCCCTGTGGGAAGTCGTTTTCTAGAGGGAGGAAAGGGAGAGGAAGGGGGAAGGGAGTCCCCAGGTGGGTCAGGTAGAGATTATTGAGAGTTTGTGCCTGGGCGACTGGATAGGGAGCTCAGTGGAAGTGAAGTGTGGGTGGAAGGAACAGTGAGCTTGGCAGGAAAGAGGTAAAGTGAGGTGTACGGGATGAAGGGGCAGAATCTGGAGGGAAGTAAGGAAGAGAAGGAGAAAAATGAGCCCTGAGCACTGACCCCTGAGCCTTTCCTGGACCCCAGTTCATGCCACGCATGTTCCCAGGAGGCACGGGGGCCCCAGGTGCTCATGGGCTTGCCTGTGGGACGTCATAAGGGCCTCAGATTCACACCCCCCTCGCCCCCCATCTCCAGACAAGTTGCTCTGTAGAGCCAAGGGGAGGAACAAGTGGTTCCCCGCCCTTGGGCACAGGGTCAAGATCATGAAAGCATCACAGCGCTGCTCCAATGATATCATGTATGTCATTCCTCGGTTACCACGTGGTAGGGCTGCAGTTTTTGCCATGGTGTGGAGGTCCTGACCTTCAGAGAGCCCTCCCAACAAGCTAGACAGAAGGAGGAGGTTGGGCTTCCGGTCCATATATTTTCAGTCCAGGAAGTCTATGGTGTGAGGCCTCCTTGTAACCTGTGATATATTTTCGGGGTTGTCCAAGAAAGATTTTATCAGACATCTAATAGGTGACTTTAATAGATGATCCTATGAAAATTGTGTGCACCAACAAGAAGCTAAGAGAGTTTGGAGAAAGCCTACATTCTCCTGCCTTCCCCAGCAAGAAAAAAAAAAATAGCTTCACCCCTAAGAAGGTTATAATCGAGGTGGGGAAAGAAAATGTGCATTTTTTTTTTAAGTGCGGAGAATAATTAAATATTAAATGGTGTGGTGCTTGCTGGTTGCAACAGGACTGTAATGTGGCTCAAGGAGTCAGTTCTGCGTCAGAGAATTCGCGAGAAGGGGGAGACCAGAACCACAGATGTGGATCAGCGGAGAAAAGAAGGGAGGGGTTCTAGGGAAGGGGAATTGCAAGAGTAATTGCCTGTAGAGTGTGCCAGACGGGAGGGGCTGGATGAACCAGATTCTATGTTAAATGCTGGAAGATAGGATTGGAGAGAGGGAAGAGGGTGTCAGGAGGGGGAGGGGGAGGCAGTTAAGAAGTCTCTGCATGCCCAACTCCAGGAATTTGGGATGATGGAGATGACGGAAGGAAGGGATGGTAAGAGGGGAGGAAGCATCCCAGGGCTGGCGAGGAAGGAGCTGAGGAAGTCTCCAGCAATTGCTGGTCCCCAGCAGGCATGGGAGGCTGGGAGGTTTCCTTGTGGGTGGCTGACTTGAGAGCTGAGGGCACCACTCTTCCCCCGACCCCAGGGTTCTGTGCCCCACTGCAGCAGCAGAAGCTTCATGAACCCCACCATCAGAGAATGAGCACACAGGCCAGTGCTCCCCTGTTTGCCTGCGGTCCCAGCCTGTCATAGGCCCCACGGAGCCACTGCGGGGCCTTGCACAGGGAATGGCAGGATCCAACACTTTGACAGACATTTGGCGGGTCGGGGGCGGGGGGTAGCTACTAGGTGCAAAGCACCATGGGGAAATGGAAATAAGTGACACCGGGACCCACAGTCAGGGGAAGAAAGCACGTGGTTAAGAGCCCTGACAGAAGGATGGAACAGCACTGGGGGAGGGGTGTGGGTTATTAATCCTGACTGAGAGAATTGAAGGCAGCTCCCAGCAGGGTGTGGGGTTTGCACCCCCTCGGAAAACGAATAAGGATGCGCAGGCAGAAAAGCTGGGCAAGAGGAAGGGCAGAGGGAAGGAGGAGGTCCTGAGGGAGAGCAGCACGAGCTCAGGTGCACAGGCTACAGAGCCCATGTCCTGCCCACGGAAGGGTCAGGTGACCTTCGTGAGGGACACAGGGCCATGCTGGTCCCAGCTTGTGAGGGAGACTGTGGGTAGAGGTGGGGAGGTTGAGGCAGATGCTAAGAGCCAGGGAGGGAGAGGTCAGGAGGAAGAAGGCCTGGGAGCATGGGTCCTGGGTTTGGGCGGCATCCCCGGAGCACGTGGCTAGAGCTAGAAGGGACAGAGCAGCCAAGAGGAATAAGACAGCACCAGCACCTTGGTCGCAGGCCAGGGGAGGAGGCCAGAAGCAAGAACTGCTCAGTATGGAAAATGCTCGAGTCCTGTGGGCACACAGAGGAGGGAGTGATGAACTCTGCTCTGGACCTGGCGTGTGGGGTGGGGCTGGGAAGACATTTGAGCTGGACTTGGGGCCTTGGGGAGGGAGGAGGTTCCCTGGGTTGGGAAGAGAAGGGGTTTCAGGCGGAGGAGTCACCACAAAGAAGGAGGCAACACTACTAAAGGGCAAGGAACAGAGACCAGCAGGTTGGTGTGACCAGTGTGTGTGTGTGTGTGTGTGTGTGTGTGTGTGTGTGTGTGAGAGAGAGAGAGAGAGAGAGAGAGAGAATGAATGTGAGTGCACATTGGGAGATGAGGCTGGAAAGGAAGATTGGGGGCCAGACTGGGAGGCTTTCACCTGCCCTCCTGAAGGGGCCTGGATGTCACTCTCATGCAGTGAAGAGATCCAGCGTTTCTGAGCAGGAGTCCCATAACCAGAGCCGTGTGTTAGAAAGTGAATTCTGACCCCTGCATGGAGGAGGATGGAGGGGACGAAGCCACGAGGCAGGGACGAGCCAGGAGGTTGGCACATGCGTCCACAACAGCAGCAGGGGAGTTGGCAGGCAAGAAGAGCGAAGCCAGCAGAAGCCACTCCTGGGCCGCAGTCAGTAGGCCTTGCTCACCAGCGGGGTGGGAGCCGTGAAGAGGGAGGAGCGGAGGACAGCAGCAGGGCTCCCTGGTTCTCTGGCTGGGCTGGGCCGTGAACCGAGAGAGGAAATAGAAGACGATAAGTTGGTCCGTGGGGGCAGGATGTGAGCCCTGTCCCAGACATTTTGAATCTGAAATGCTTGAGGTGATGCCCAACAAAAAGTTGAAAATACTGGAAATGAGGGCAGAGGCCAAGACCCCCAGGAATACCGATACTTGAAGAATAGGTTTAAAAACGGGGGGGGGGCGCCTGGGTGGCGCAGTCGGTTAAGCGTCCGACTTCAGCCAGGTCACGATCTCGCGGTCTGAGTTCGAGCCCCGCGTCAGGCTCTGGGCTGATGGCTCGGAGCCTGGAGCCTGTTTCCGATTCTGTGTCTCCCTCTCTCTCTGCCCCTCCCCCGTTCATGCTCTGTCTCTCTCTGTCCCAAAAATAAATTAAAAATGTTGAAAAAAAAAAAATTTAAAAAATAAAAAAAATAAAAAATAAAAAAATAAAAAAAAATAAAAACGGGGGAAGAAAGCATGGATGGAACCGAGAGAACATCTAGGAGGTGGCTACGGTGGGCACGTGCAAGGTGGCCCGGCGTGGCAGCTGTGGGGGAGGAAAGGGAGCGCCCCATGTGAGAGACTCATGTGGAAGGAGGTTCATCAGACATTGGCAGCTGTCTAGACAAGGAGAATGGCTGGACTAACGGAATAATGTTGGTGCTCTAGGGAAGAGGCAACGTCGGGTGGGGAGTGGGGGGAGATGAGTCTGGGTGTGAACCTGTTTAATCTTAAGGGAGGGTGGGATGTCGAGCCATCTGAGCTGAGCGCCCTACACAGAGGGCGCCCGTGAGTCTTGAACGAGCGATGGGGAGGATGGGAGGTCTGAAAAGCGGCTGGCAGAGAAGGTACAGGTGGCTGAGCCTGTACAGGAATCCAGTCCCCTGGCCCCAGTGGTCTTCCGTGACCCGTCGTGCGCGAGTGGCTGAGCACACCCCACACTCAACCAGGATTTGTTGGAAATGGAAAGTTCTGGTCCATTCCACTGAACCCCATCCCGTACCAGAAACCCCCTCCCAGCCTCCTTCCTCAGTGTTCCCTGGTGACTCCTGATGTCCCTTGGGACCTAAACTCCGTCCAGGAATGTGTCCCGTGCCCAGCAGACCAGGAGCTCTCTGAGCGTGGGGGTGGTATCTCCCTTCTTCATGTTCCCAACAGTCCAGGACGGGGCCCGTACATGCAGGGTGGGGGCACACTGTGTGATCCTCAGTCTCCAAAGAAGACAGGGGTGCTTGAAGTCCCATTTCGTCCCGACAGGACTTTGGGCCAGATCCCATGGGCACAAAGACTTGTGACCCCCCCCAGACTTCCTGGTTCAGGCAAGGTATTCAATTCAGATGATGGTGTAACTGCCCCTGACTGTTTACCTGATCTGCTCCAAGTAGGTGAGATGCCCGGATTGGGGGTGAAGGGACAGGAAAGGGTTGTTTGTATCTGGACCTACTCGGCCCACCTGTCCCAGAGGCCCCACACCATCAAATGTTTTCCAGTTCCTATGGTGACCAGATCACAGAGCCAGGATTTGTTATTGTTCTGGGGAGAAAAGGGAAGGGCCACAGAGTGAGGGACTGACGTCCATCAGCCAGGCAGCTGAGTCACTGGCCACGGTCTGGTGTGTTCATGGAGTCACTTCCCTGTGGTCTGAGGCTCCCACTGGCCTTCCCTGTGACAAGAAGCTGGTCCTTGGACTGTGTCTGTCAGCAAGTGCAGATAACAGGGCACCCCTCTCTCAGCATTGCAAGTGGCCAGCAGGGTGGGGAGGGAAGTTACTGAAAAGGGCACACTCCTGCCTTCAGAGAGTGAGAGCTTATGGGGAAGGGAGCATTCTCCATCCTTTCAGACTACACATGTGTATTCGTGGACAGCTTCTAGGGCCACCCGGCAACTGGCTTATGCTATGACCTCAACCAAGTCACCTGACCTATCTGAGCCTCAGTCTCCTTTTGTCCAAACTGGGGAAACCGGTGCTATGCCATCAGCTCGTTACAGGATGGGGTCTAGACCCCAACCATACATCTCTGGACCACCTGGCAAATGAAGAATTCCTGTTGCCCCCCCCCCCCCCACCAAACACACGTGCTGGCTCCTTGTTGAGCAGCCATGGGAGGCCACAGGGGACACAGCCCCCCCCACCCACTGCTACCAAAAATTGAAGTAAGAAGCTTCAGGGGCACCCGGGTGGCTCACTTGGTTGAGCGTCTGACTTCAGCTCAGGTCATGATCTCACTGAGTTCAAGCCCCACATCAGGCTCTGTGCTGACAGCTCAGAGCCTGGAGCCTGCTTCGGATTCTGTCCCTTCCTCTCTCTCTACCCCTCCTCTGCTTGCACTCTGTCTGTCTCCCTCTCTCTCTCTCTCAAAATAAACATGAACAAAAAAAAGTTTTTAAGTAGCTTCAATTGCAGACATAGATGGGAACAGAACAAGAAAGTCAGTGGGTCAGCCTGAGGGGGTGGGTCAGCAAGGGTATGAGGACAAAGGAGAGGCTGTGAGGCAGATATCCTAGAAAGAAGGTGCTCAGGCCACCCCAGGTGTGCTCCAGGCTCCTGAGACCACCCCCCCCCCCCCCCCGACCCTTGCTCTGGAGCCGAGCCGGCCAAGGCCCTTGTGACAGCCCGGCTTTCCGGACAGAATTTCCACCAGAGAAAGGGTGCTGATGGGAGAATGTGGTTCATCAGCCCACTCGGATGGCTGTATCCTCACTGTGAGTGGCTGAGTCAGCACCGGTATTTACACTCGTGTTGTAGTGAGTCACCCCCAAACATGGCCATCTCACAGGCCTCTGACCAACTCAGGTTTTCTCGCCTGAAAAGTGGAAACCCGCTGCCTGGAATGTAATGACCACAGAAGGGAACTGTCCCCCAAAGAGGAGTCTAGACTGTGCCAAGGGGAGTCCCACATGACACCCATTCTGCAGTCATCTGATGGCCTCCATGGCCCGTTCTCTGCTGACCTCTTCTAGCAGCTACCTCGAGGCCAGAGAAAAGCTGTCTCCACCGGGCTGGCCCTAAGCAGTGCTTTTCAGACAGGGGGATGGAAACCCGGAAGTGGGTCATGGGATTAGTTCAGTGGGTGGGATGAGCATTTTTAACAGAGTAGAATCACAGTACAGGTGAATGTTCAGAAGTCTTGCATCCGTGCGTGTGTGTGTTACATGAACGTACACACACACGCTACATGAAAACAGCAATAGAAAGACAGCACATTCTGACTGGGTCATTTAAAGGGCATTTAATAAGAGGGACTATTTACAAAGGTGTTCGCAGGCTGTATGGAAATCGGAAGGGGTAGTGAAGAGCCAGGTCTAGGCACCAGGGCTTCATTAGCAGCCTTAGGCTCGAGGCTTAAAGGGGGAAGGCACTTCCAGAACTTGGAGGCAGAGGGATGTAGAGAGGGCGCAGGCAGGAGCTGTGACCATCAGCCAAGGGAGTTGCCGGCCAGCCTGAGCTGACCTCCGTGGGGAATAAGTACTAACCTTCACTCCTCTCCCTCCTTCCCACTCACCAAACCCTGGGAAAGCCTGGAAGCAGGAAGAACGGACGGGGCCCGTGTGTGGAGATCACCTGGAACCTACCTCACACATGCGGGGGATGCGATGTAAAAGGCAGAGTGTCTCTCACCGTGGGTCTCAGGCGGTGAAGTTTTGAAAACCCCAGAGGCCTGTGTGTGACACTGGGGTGGCTGCTGGGAAGAAGCCGTACGTTTCTGAATGGCCCCGGGTCGGGGTCAGCGCCTGAGGAAGGCTGTGGTGGCAACGCCAACGCCCGTGAGGAAGCAGTCATGCGCTTTCATTAGCAGCCGGGAGCACGGCACATTCCAGACGGGCCGTCGGTGCCGGGCAGGAGAAACCACCTTTGCCCAGATGCCAGACGGCAGGCCTGGGCGCAGCCCGCAGTGTCCACGGGCTGTGGGCTAAGGTCAGGGACGAAGGGATGGAGAGGGAGAGTGTGGGAGAGAGGAACAAAGGGGCCTGTGGTCGGTGACACCCACGCCGGGCAGTTGCCTCAGCTGCTCAGGGACAAAGGGCAGAGTTCTATTTCTAGTTCCCTGTGGGAGCAGGAGAAAATGACATTCTTTCCACAGGCCTGCGGTTGGCCCACGAATGCTCAGGCTACGCGTGGTTGTTCGCACCACACTCTCTCTGGGCCTCGTCTCCACAGCCCACGCTGCTGCTGAGCCCATGCTGGCTCAGTCACATGCTGAAGAACTCACGCCTTCCCAGCAAGAGTGTCCAGGCTCCAAGGCTGCTTCTCCCCCATCCGCCATCAGCCCCTGTGACACCCAGCTTCAGGTGCCCAGTCCCGAGCTACGTGTGGAAAGGCTGCGACACTCACTGAAAACCAGGCCCGGTTCCCAGAAAAGAGTCTCTTCCAGAAAGGAAATAGTTTTCTCTAATGGTAAAAAAAAAAAAAAAAAAAAAAAAAAGCAGATGATTAGTGTTCATAATAAGAGAACTCTCGTTTTACCCTTGCTATTTCCTTGAGCGATAGAGAACAGCTCCGCCCTTCACACACTTGGGTTCCTGCTAGCTTACTCACCTGGCACTCCGGCTGGCATGTTTCCTTAGGAGTTAATAAGGCGAAGAGTGTTTTTGCCCTTTGAACGTGTCTTTTTCTTCAGAATCTCTTAATTTCTCTCGGCCGCATGATTGTTACTGCTAAGGGTTGGGACAGAGTCTCGAGGACACGGTTAAAGGTGCCTTCTGGAGGGGCGCCTGGGTTGGCTGAGCATCTGACTTGGGCTCAGGTCATGATCTCACCGTCCGTGGGTTCGAGCCCCACATCGGGCTCTGTGCTGACAGCTCAGAGCCTGGAGCCTGCTTCCGATTCTATGTCTCCCTCTCTCTCTGCCCCTCCCCACTCATTCTCTCTCTCTCTCTCTCTCTCAAAACCTAAACATTTAAAAAAAAAAAAAAAAAAGTGGCTTCTGGACAATATCCTCTCTAGCCCAAACCAGCGGACCTTGGGCTGGACCCCAGTGTTCAATCCTAAAAATGCCCCTAGGAAATGTCTTGCCAGTGTCATATTTTTTTTATAAGTCAACCACACACAAAGTGGATGCTTTACTATTTAATCAGTCTCAACCAAGTCATGATGAAACTGTAAGAGGAAAAGGAGAGTCCAAGAGAGTCAGTGCCTTCCCCAATTCTGTGCTCATCAACCTCCTCGAGGGCCAGTGGCAGTGCCTGGCTGGCATCCCTTTACTGCCCTGCCTGGCGCTTCCCTGTTCTGCCGAGACCTGCCTGGTGTTAGCCACCTCCCTGCACCTTGCACTTCTGCCCACGTGAGGTGTGTGGTTGGCTATCTGTCTCTCTCAGAGACTCAGGAGACCTCTTGGAGGGCAGTGGTTCTGCCTCATTTGCCTCATTCTAGCCCCTTCATCTGCAACAGTACCTGGGCGGTCAGAGGGGCTCCGTAAAATGTGCATGGGGTGAAAGAATGAATGAAACGTTCACTGTAGCTAAGATTTTCAATGTGGAAAAAAAAAAACAAAAAACAAAAAACACGAAGACCTAGCCATGACTTTCAAAATTTTTATGTGTTTGGCAGTAAGAAGTTTGATTTAAAAAAAAAAAAATCTAACCTAAGCCCCAAAGCAAATAAAAGCAAAGCAGCACATGCAGGTAAAGTTGTCAGGTTTAGCAAGTAAAAATACGGGACATCTAGTTAAGTTTGAATTTCAGAAGAGTAAAAAAAAAAAATTTTTTTTTGGAGTGTAAGTATATCCCCAAACTGCATGGGATATACTTACACTAAAAAAAAAGTATTTTTTTTGTTTACCTGATATTCAAATTTAAATGAGTGTCTTATATTTTAACTGGTGGCTCTCTACCCAGGCCTGTACAAACACGGGACCCCGGGGGTCCTGTTTGTAAATCACTGTTTTAGGAAAAGCTGTGACACCCATCTTGCTCTCCTCCTCCCATCGCTGGAGCTGTTCTAAGAAGGGCCGAGGCCTCCTCCCCCAGCAAGTGTGCCTGGATCATAGGTGTCTGTGTGGGCCCCAGGCTGTGAGGAAAGGCTGTTGCTAAAAGTGGGTCAAAATAACTTGATCAGCAGCCAACATTTATGACAAACAACAATGCCCGTTTACTCAACCATTTCAAGTCCAGTGAAGGTTACTTCACACCTTGTTTTCACTGAAACCTTGACCCCCGCTGACAGACTGTTCTGTCTGTTCTGTGAAGGCAGGTGTGTGAAGAAGCGTCCTTCCTGCTCCTCAGCCCCGTCCTTCAGGGGTGAACAGAGGAGTAACCGCATCCCAGCCAGTCAGCTTGGTTCTGCTGGGTGGAGACTGGCGGCCTCTGTGGAACCAATGCAGACATGATAAGCAAACCCACACCTCTCTCTCTTTACTCCCCTGTGTACAAGCAGTGGAGAAGCTCCTTAGAGAATCAGGTGAACTCTTGAATGCCTTCTAGATGAGTTCATTTTGAAGAGGGAATTGGTAAATCTCAGTGGGAAACGTCTGCCCACATTAGAGCACCCTTACCAGTTGGGGTGCCCACCAGTGTGTAGTATTGTGGGGGGGGGAGCCAGACAATCCTCTAGATTGTGTATGACCCAGGCTTAGCCCCTGGGATGTTCATGCTCTGGGCTTTGACCCTCAAAGGACAGCAGGTGGGTGGAGGTGATGTGTAGCCGTGATGGTAAGGTCAAGAGTCAGCAGTCAATGGCACTGGCCGCAGCACCTACACTGGGTGTCTGTCACTGGGCTGCCCGACCTCCCTTGGGTGTGCCCTGCCCATTTCCCCGAACTTGGTTTGCCAGGCTTCTAGTCGGTTCTCTGAATCATCCAGTATCCTTTCCCATCCGCTCGTTAACCAGGCTGTTTGCACAAGAGCACTCACAAGTAGGACCAGCCAGTCACCAGGCCTCACCCTCACACTCCCCGCCCCCTTTCCTTGAGGCCCTGGTGAGTGTGAGACCCGATCAGAGATGGGATGACTGTGCTAAAGGATGTCACCAGGATCTTCCTCCGGAGCTATCTGGTGTCATGCTTCCCCAAACTGTAGGGCTTTCAAAAAAATATAGACACCGGGTACCCGTTCTCCTTCCAGGTACCTGAAACAGGGCTGAGCTCCCCATAGTTCTTGGTAGACGCGACGGGCCAAAGAAATGTGAGCAGAAGGGATGAGTGGCACTTCCAGGCAGAGCTGGTGTGCAAAGCCGGTTTGTAATTCACCACGTTCCCCCTCCCCACCCCCATCACAGGGGTCAGACACACTCCGGATGGTGGTCACTCTGTCAGCCTGGAACCTGGAGTGACCAGTTACAGGAGAGCTCCGAACCAATCCAAGGTGATCATTTGGAATGAGCAAGCAAACAAGAAACTTTCCTCATGTCAAGTCACTGAGAGGTGAGGGTTGTTTGTTACCATAGCAGAACCTGTCCAGTTCTGACTGATACGCGGGCACTGTCCGGGTCCTCCTGGATCTGAGTCACCAGGGGAGCCTGAACTGAGGCATTTCCCAAGTCCCATTGACACACTTGTGATTTTGGTGATCAGCCAGGTTTGGGAGCCCCCAGTTCATTCCACACAAATTCTGAGGACTGGACCGCATAGCCTTGAGACCCAAGCTGAAATTCCTTCATATTGACATATTGCGTCATATTATAAAGACAAATGGTAACTTGAAAAATTGTCTACAATTTCAAAACAGGCCAAAACTGTTAAATTTAAGATTGTATCAATGCTCTGACCACAACCACAAATACACATATGTGTGCGCACATGTGCACACACACACACACACACACACGCAGAAAAAGAGAAAGTAAAACATAAGAAAATCAAGGAATGGACTTATGAAATATTTTTCTTTAACTTTTCATTGTTATTGAAGCGGCAACACTTTCATAAACAAAAGAAACCCAAAAATGAGATGTTTGGGGTTAATATGGAAACAACAAGGAGCTACTGAATGTTCTTGAGGAAGGGTGGGGTGGGGTGGAGAAGAGGGAAAGGTGATCAAAATAACAGTTAAGGGAGGAAATTGGGGCAGCCCTGTGCATAAAAGAGTGAAGGGGGAGTGGCAGAGGCCAGGAGGCCCGAGAGGGGGGTTGTGCAACATTCCAAGAGGTGTGGCAAGGCCCAAACATTGGTGTGTGTTAAGGAAAGAGGGAGGGCAGAGTCAGCCTCTGGTGAGCCCCTTGCTCACGGCCTCCTGGGGCTGCCAGGCCGGACGCTCAGCTACACTGCACTGCCCTCTAGTGGCCAGAGCTGGAAGCCAGCAGAGCCTTTGGGGCAGCTTGGCAGGAACAGTCAAGGTAAGACAACTGTGGGAGCCTGAAGAATTTGCTCCTGGGACTGCAGAGTGGAAAAGGTTTCCAGAGAACATGGTGTTTCCACGGAGCATGGCAATTCTCTACAATGGGGCTAGCCCGCTGGCACAGCCACAACAGGCAAGGGACAGGGAATGGCAGGGACAAAAGTGTGTAAGTTTGAGACTGTGTTGCACATTCAGGGGAGGCAAGGTGTTTGGTGAGGCCATAGGGTTCCTAGGGGTGGGGAAAGGCGAGGCTGAAGAACTGAGCTGAGGCTCTGCGGTGAAGGGACTCTGAAATGCACCGTAGGCAGTGGGACGCCTGCCAAGGGCTTAAGCAGGGGCCGTAATATAGGGAGAAAGAGTAACAGGATCACGTTTGCACTTGAAAAAGATCTTTCTAGCAAAAGTGTGGACTATGAATATGGATAGGGCTGGTGGGAGGGAGTTCCTGCAGGCAAAAGAAGCCAGTGCCCTGACTGAGCAATTGGGGATGGGGAGAAAAAAACTCATCCGTCCTTTCCTTTACTGGTGCATTCCAGACAAGTGCCAGGGACAGTGTGTGATTTTGGAGTTACTAAGCCACACCTGAGTCCTCAGGCACCTCCCTCCCACTTATGCAGAGTGGAAGAAAGCCACCGACCTGCCCACACATTTTGAGCCTGAGAACCCAGACAAAGGAAATATACAACAACACTCAAGGGATCTTTAACTCTGGGCTGTGCAAAGATTATGTGGGAAGACGGGATGCACCCTGAGAGTTGAGAACTCTGCACCCAGAGGCCTTTGCTGAGGACTAACTCCACCCCCGTGCTCGTTCCAGCTTGTTCCCAGAACTGGGAGAAGTGGCTCAATGGTCCTCACCCGCGGAGAGCGGTGGTGAGGGCTGGAAGGCAGTTACCTCGCATTGCGCAGATAGACACAGGAAACAGGTAACCGGAAAGAAGTATGATTTACGTAATGATGGATCTTAATATTAATTTATTGAGTGCTATTGAGCCCGAAGACCAACCTCCCTGCCTCCAACTTTGGGTGGGAGTGTTTTGAATCCCACCTTTGACCTCTCATGGAGCAGCTGTCTCTGTTGCTGTGTAGCATCTCTGGGGTTGGAACACTTGCCACCCCTTATGCACCACTTCACACGAGCTGTTTTGGTTTTTCTTTTTAAGTTTATTTATTTATTTTGAAAGAGCACATGCACGCAGGCACGTGCGTGCTCCAGCAGGGGAGGGGCAGAGAGAGAGTCCCAAGCAGGGTCTACGCTGTCAGCACGACCCCGACTCGGGGCTCAATCCCACGAACCGTAAGATCACGACCTGAGCCAAAATCAAGAGTCGGAGGTGCAAGGGCACCTGGGTGGCGCAGTTGGTTAAGCGCAGACAGTTCGTGAGTTTGAGCCCCACGTGGGGCTCTGTGCTGATGGCACAGAGCCTGCTTGGGATTCTGTCTCTCCTTCTCTCTGCCCCTCCCCTGCTGGTGTACAAACTCTCTCTCAAAATAAATAAATACACTTAAAAAAATTTTTTTAAAAAGATGCTCAAACGACTGAGCCACCCAGGCGCCCCATAACATGAACTATTTTATGCTTTATATAAAGTGACCTTCGCCGGCAAGAGGTGGAGCCTGATTTGTGTGGGCAGGTTAGCCAACTTCTTGTTTAGCATCAGCTGGCATCTTGATACGTCACAGCCTAAAGGGTTAAATATTATTATGTCCTCATTTGATAGATGAGGAAATTGAGGCATAGAGGCAATGGCCCACCCACAGTCACACAGCTGAGGTGATGCAGCCAGGATTTGAAGGCTGGCTCCCTAGTCTCTATTCTGAACGATTTGCTATCCCCCCTACTTTGTGCCAATCACACGGCGACGCCCAAAACTACTTTGGGGAGCACTTTGCCATTACCCGCCCTCTATCCCATTCACCACCCTCATTCAGCCTATTTCCCCCTCCCTGAAGATCGTTCTATGGCTAAGTGAATCCCACTTAAATGTTGACTCTGAAGGGGCACCCCTGCCTTCTCCCCTGGAACCTAGTTCCCTGTCTGCTCAGAGTCCCGGTGTTTGCCACACAGTGTCTGTGTTTTCCAGAGATCCATTATGCAGAGTCCCCGCTCGGACTGGTGGGAGGGCACAGCCTCTGATCTGGGGGAATTTATATCCAAGGGGGAATCAAGACAGACAGAGTATCCAGTCTGTTCCTTTTTCTTGCTGTCAGTATGGTCAGCTAGTTTTTTTTAAACTGTGGGTTGCCACACATTATGGATCATGAAAAAAAAATTTAGTGCATCTCAAATCACATTTGACTTAAATGAAATGGCATAAAATAAAAAATACCAGACGCATTTCATGTAATATGGTTAAAAATTGTTTTAGGGATATTTGTTTTAGATGGGTGCAGCTGGGTGTGTGCGTATGTGTGTTTGTGTGTATGTGCACTTGGCTGTGATATAAAATATGTTTCTTATCACGGGCAGAAAAATTAAAGAGCCACGCATCTAAATGTTTCCCCGTCTGCTTTTGCAACACTTATATACAGTGGTATTACAACCTATGTTTTGCACAAGGTCACATGACAGTCACTTTCAGTCAGCTTGTCTACTCTTCCACTAATGAGTAGAGAGGCCACACAGGTGACCTGTAAACCGTGAGGACTGTCAGTAAATTAAATTGTTTGAATTAACATACCTTGTTTGAAGCCAAACTAAGCTGTATATTTCTGGTGGATGTTTATCATTGAAATCCTACCATCAATTACATACTTTAGGGACACCTGGGTGGCCCAGTCAGTTGAGAAACTGACTTTGGCTCAGGTCATGACCTTGAGGTTCGTGAGTTCAAGCCCCACCTCTTTCTGCCCCTCTCCCGCCTGTGCTGTCTCTCTCTCTCTCTCAAAATGGATAAACTTAAAAAAATCCACATACTTTAAAAATCCATTTTATGAATTTGCCATTTATTCTTCCCTGCTTCTCACCAACCAGTCCTGGCATAATTTACTGGACTTCCTCCTCCTATGCCAGGAACAAATGCAGGGGTGTGTGGAGGGGAGGGTGGTCTGGCCACGGTTCACCGGCCCTGGATCAGGAGACCCCGTTTGCTTCCAGGAGGCCCCTCCCGCTGCCCCCACGCCATTGGCAAGACCCTGAGGGCCTCCCAGATCCTGGGGCGACAGGGACTCCTGGTGCTGAAGCCAGATGAATGCTCACACATCAGTAACACATTCAACTTTCCTCAGCAGACCTGATACTCCTGACCCACCTTCTGGGTAGGGTAGACTATATCTTTGTTTTTGTTGTTTTTGAGGAGCAGATCTTACAGAAGTTAGGGAGAGTGGAACACGAGGTCAGAGAGCCTGGATTCTCATCTCACATCTTCCACCTGTGAGACGATGCCTTTGGGCAAGTTGTGGAACCACTGCAACCTTCAGCCGCCTCATCTATAAAATGGAGGGTGACAATGGCAGCTATGTCAGCAGGTGACCGTGAGGAGAAAACGAAGTACTACAGGTACGGCATTTTAGCCCCACACTTAGCATACAGTAAGTGCTCACTTTGTACTACCTGCCACGGTCAGAGCAATTATGATTATTACGACACATTTATTTATCATTACAACGCTCTGGCAGCCTCAGCGCCGCCTAGGGCTGAGAGCCACACGGGCCCCTCCCGGTTAATCCTGCATCACTGTACTGCCTCACCTCCTCATGGCCACCACCTGCCTCCCAGCTTCGCTTCCTCCATCCCAAGGCTGGCTTTTAGGGATGCTGGATTCTCAGGCCTCGCCACAGTCTGAACAAGGTAACGTGTGGTACAGCATGAGAAGACCCGGGTTCGAGTCCTCGCTTTGCTGCTTCCTGTCAGGAGGCATGGCTGTTTGCTCCAAGTAAATTAGGATGGGCTGGAGGGAGGGCCCTGCCAGTTAGGCAAGGCCCAGGGCCCACACTGTGTGTCTGTGCCTTCTCACCGCAGACAGAAGGCACTTGGACAGGGGGGTGGGGGGCGGGTGGAACCCCTGCCTGTCTCCTGCCTGGCGCTTAAGGGAACCTCGAGGGGCCAGGGGACAGACAGTGGGAGCAGGGCCTCAGATCAGGGGACCGGAGGTCAGTACCCAGACACAGGAACAGGCAGGTCTTGTTTTTTATGGGAAAAGGTTGGACGCTCGCCCAGGTGACTGAAGGGCTGCCGTCACCGGCATCCACATGGGGACGGTCTGTGAGCACAGAGCCGATTGATAGGGTGCAGGAATGACTGGTTACAGTGGTCAGCCTGGCCTCGCTCTCCCACAGGAGCTGCGCTGTCCGCCTGGGGCTTCCTGCCTCCAGACTGCACGGACCGGGTAGGAACAAAGTCAGAGCTTGCTCTGCTAGAGGGAAGCCGGGGAGGCAGAGGCACAGGAAACGGGGTCTGGGGTCACGAGGAAATATGGTGCTACTTAGAGACGTGTCCCCTGAGCCTTCTTTTTTTTTAATTAAGATTATTTATTTATTTATTTTGGGGGAGAGAGAGAGAGATAGCACACACAAGCAGGGAGGGACACAGAGAGAGGGGGAGAGAGAGAGAACCCCAAGCAAGCTCCACACCATCAGCACAGAGTCCAATGTGGGACCTGAACTCACAAACCGTGAGATCGTGACCTGAGCCAAGATCCAGAGTCGGACGCTTAACAGACTGAGCCACTCAGGTGCCCCTGAGCCTTCTTTAACTCTGCCATAACATGGCAAAGGTGATGGTCCCCAACATGCAAGTTTAGGTGTGTTAGTGAGATGAATATAAGAGATAGTTTGGGACGCCTGAGTGGCTCAGTCGGGTAAGCATCTGACTCGATTTCGGTTTAGCTCATGATCTCACTGTTCATGGGATTGAGCCCAGAGTCAGGCTCTTCACTGATGGCAAGGAGCCTACTTGGGATCGTCTCTCTCCCTGTCCCTCCCTCTCTTCCCCTCTCCCACTCACGTATGCACTTGCGCTCTCTCTCTTTCAAAATAAATAACCATTAAAAAAAAGTGGTCGTTTGAATAGCTAAACTAATATCCTTATAGTGTCATTACCGTCCCTGCTGTAAGTACACAACCTCTTTTCAAGCTAAGGACTTTACTAAAACTCATTTACAACATACAAATGATACCACAAATTGGGGGATTCACAAAGGTTCCTGAAATCAGAGAGTGATTCTGAGCAGGAATGACGCTGAGGGTTAGCCCAGCCTTGGTGAGAATGAGTATCCACCTGTGTGGGAGGTGAGGGAGGAGAGTTATCTTGGTTCAAAACTGGTGACAAGACAGGGCTTTGAATTCTTCCGAACTGGGTGCCTGCTGGCCCCCGTGCCCGGCCGGTGTGCAGGTGTGGTGCTGCTGTGACCGGGGGCCCCAGCCTGGGCCCTCCCTGCTCTGAGCCAATCGTGAGGGTATCTGGAGAAGAGCTTGTGGAGAAGGTGGCTGGTTCCGCACCGCCCTGGGGTTAACGAAGCCACGGCGGGGGAACGGGCATCAAGCCAGCACTCCCTTGTATTTGAAGAGATTATTGGGTTTGCAGCCTTCATACCCACTCATGCCGTTCATCCTCCCAACAAATCAGTCCACTTATTATCCCATGTTTCACTGAATAGAAAAGCGGGACTCAGAGTGATTTGCCTAAGGGCACACCGCAAGCTAATGGCCAAGTTGGGCCTAGAACCCAGATGCTGGGGTCCAGATCTGGCAAACCTCCCCATGTGTCTGGAGGCACCGTGTCCCAGGACAGGAGCAGGAGACAGGATCAGACCTGGGCTACGGCCAGTAGCTCAAGGGACAAGAAGCTGGCAGTTCTGAGCCTGAAGACGCATGGACAGTGTCTCAGTGGATGAAAACAACGTCTGGTCATAGCACACGGGGGATACGTCCTTTCCTTTTTATACTTTTCCGTATTGATTGGAATTTTTGCACGAACAAGTTTTACATTCATAATCAGACAAAATAATCCCATTATCTTTGTGGGGCTGGCGCAGGTGGAAATCTGCACAACCACATTAGGGCCCTTTGCACACCAACAGCTGCTGTTGTGGGCGGGTCTCTGGTCTCATAATACCTAACCCACCCCCCACCCCCCGTGCTCTTTTCCCGATGATGGTTTCATGAATTCCACCTTGCAGTTTTCTTGGCTCAGGCCACTTTCTGGCAAACGCAGCTGCCCTCCCCCGTCCTTCAAGGGTTTTCCAGCAAACCTTTGCACTCACTCAGTTCCTTGGCAGAAGATTAGGGGATCACATGGCTGAGTGAGTGGCATTTTCCGAATCATGGAATGGAAAGAAACCGTACACACAAAAGCTGCACACAGGGCCTCTGTTTCAAGCCTGGATGACAACACAGCGTGGGAAGTGATTCATCCCAGACCGCCTAGCACGTGTGCTGGCCAGCAGAGGGGGTGCAGCTCAGTGCTCATCCTCTGTGGTGATGAATGGAGTTTCTCAGACAGAGGGCAGCCCCAGGCGCCTCCCCCCCACAGACCACGGAGCCCAGTGGCCCTGCTCCCCGCGGTCTGGGGCCGCCAGGGGCTGCTCCCCTGCCTGGGGAGGTCACAGACGATAGGGCAGAGGTGACAATGGTGGAGTATCCAGGTTAGGGGAACCAGAGAAAAGAACTAGGCAGATAGGTGTGGGGAGAATAAAACCAGGGAACAGTTCTGGCTTCTCCATTCCCCATCCCAGAAACACAACCCAGGGCCCAGCAGGCACAGAAGACATGAGCTCACCAATGCCGGGATGGACCTAATAAATAATTAACATGCTCATGGAGTCTTTATGGAGTCCAGGCCTGGTCTAGGTCCTTGACATGTGGTATCCCATCACATCCTCCCAACAGCCCTCTAGAACGTCAGTGAACCCATTTTGCAGGTGAGGAAATTCTGCACATAAACATGGAATAGCTTGCTCGAGGCCACGCAGCCACTAAAGAGAATTCTAACCCAAGGCACCCTTGTCCAGAGTCTGTGTGCAGAGCTCCTCTTCTAGGCCAGATACTGCCTTTCGTGTACATTATCTGATTTAATCTGCACAACAACAATACAGTAAAGTATTGTTCCCATTTTAGAAGTGGGAAAACTGACGGGGCTCCTGGGTGGCTTAGTCAGTTGAGCATCCAGCTTCGGCTCAGGTCATGATCTCACAGTTTGGGAATTCAAGCCCCGCATCAGGCTCGCTGCCGTCAGCGCAGAACCTGCTTCGGATCCTCTGTCCTCCTCTCTCTGCCCCTCTCCGTGCTCGCTCTCTCTAAAAAATAAACAAACGTTAAAATTTTTAAAATTATTTTTAAAAAATGGGAAAAATGAGGCTCAGAGAGGCTAAGTATGTTACCCAAAGTCACAAAGCTGGTAAGTGATGAAGTGGGACTCACCCATGTCTGCCTGACTCCGATGCCCACGACCTGTCCCATGACATCTGTGTTCCCCTCCTCTTTTGAGACAGCATCCCTCTTTTCTGAGTCCACAGCATGCCCACCCATGGTTTGCATTGGTTAAATCTTGACTCAACAATGGTAACCTCTTGGTTGTTCCACACAAGGACCTCCCTTGCTGGAGAGGAAGGAGAGAGGTTATGCCCCAGAGCTGAAGGGACAATGTCCCCAGGGTAGACTTTGAGGGATTTGTGCAGGTTGGGAAGGATGAGGGAAGCGAGGCAGAGCTGGCTGGCCAACAGGTCCGATGGGTCTCCCCTGGCTCCGTATCAAAACCCCCTTTTATAAAACATAGGCTACGAGTGATAGAGATCTTGGTTGGGGTATGGGGGTAACTCCAAGCGGTAGCTAGGGCTGAGAGGTGCTCATCACGTCCACTGCTGCTCTTTACCCCATGGACCACCTCTCTTTGGGGTCAGCCAGAACCACAGGTTAATATGGGATCTGAAACTCCCATCGACCAGCCACAAAGATGTATTATATATAGATTTTATTTGGCTGGATTTATTGCTTTCCTTGTTACTTAAAGTCGATGTCTTTAAGCAAGGCGTGTTTTCTCCAGCTTGCCACGGGCCCCCCTATTTCCCATTGCCTTATACCCTCCCACTCTCTCGAGCAAGTTACCACATTACTGCAGCTGCTGATGACACTGGAGTTTGAGACCCTTCAGATATAAAGTAATTAGTACCAGCATTTCACCTGGAAAAAGAAGCACTTGTGCCTCCTGGACCAAAGTGAGGACACTGAGGCCCTGTGAAGTTACAGTCAGGTCTCTGGTGGGCAGCTGCTTCTGGAACGGATCAGAGCCCAGCATTTACCATTGTCTCCCTCCGGGCCTGGCCCTGACCCTGTGTATTAGCTTCCTGTTGCTGCTGTAACAAAACTATCACAGGGACACCTGGGTGGCTCAGTTGGTTGAGCATCCGACCTCAGCTCAGGTCGTGATCTCGAAGCTCGTAGAGTTCGAGCCTCACGTCAGGCTCGCTGTTGTCAGCGCAGGGCTTGCTTCAGATCCTCTGCCCCCCTCTCTCTGCCCCTCCCCCGCTTGCACTCTCCCCAAAAAATTAATAAATATTAAAAAAAAACCTATCACTTGGTGGCTTAAAACAATGCCAATTTATCATCTTATGGTTTTGGAGGCCAGATCTCCAGAATGAGTCTCACGGGGCTAAATGCAAGGTGTCTGCAGGTCTGAGTTCCTTCCGGAGGCTCACATTATCACTCCTACCTCGGCTTCTGACACTAGTGTTACTATCTGACCCTCCTGCATCTCTTGTACAAGGACCCTGTGATTATATTTAGGGCCCATGCAGAAAATCCAGAATACTCTCCCCATCTCAAGATCCTTCACTTAATCACACCTGCCAAGTCCCTTTTGCCATATTCACAGATTCCAGGGATCAGGGTAGGGGCATCTCTGTGGGGTCATTATTCTGTCTTCCACCAACCCCCCCCCCCCCCCATACAGGAGGGCTGGGAATCATGTTCAGAGGGCGGCAAGAGCAGGGCTCTTGGAGGGCGGGTATTCTGAGCTGTCCCAGCCTGGCTGGACCACAGGGTGATCCCATCCATCCTAATCGCAGGACACAAGCACCCACCCTGCTGGTCATCTGAGCAGAGACCTAGGCGGCATACATATGAGCTTTGCACCCCATAAGCAATCTCTGTCCCTGCCTGCAAAATGTTGACAGGACCCCTCCTGCCTGTCTCCCCTGTGACCCTCGGCCGTACACCTTCCCAGCTCCTCCCAAAGGGAAGCATGTCCTAAAACACCAGCTCCAACGTTACAAAGGTAAGTCAGATGTCATTATCATTCCCAACATAAGGATGGGGAAACTGAGGCTCAGAGCATCCGGCCTTGTCTCTGGCAGTTCTGGCAGAACAGAAGGCACATGCAAAACAGGGGCTGACAGGGTTCAAGAAAAGACTCTAGACGGAAGCGTCGGCAAGGTCAGGGGCCAGCAAGGGCTGCTGGGCATTCAGAGACAGCAAAGCTGTGGCCACCGTAGGCCTGATGGGACAAGGAAGAGGTTTGGTTTCCAGAATCTGGTGTGTGCTCTAGCTGTAGGAGCAGATTGCCCATGAGCAGTGGGGTTGAGAGTTGGGGCTGTCACACGGAAATGCAGACATACCCACAGGTGTAAGGCCATGTAAATTCACATCCTTGGCCTTCCCAAGTTAGGGATTGTTTTATTGGGCCTGGCTTCAAAGGGACCAGAGGCCAGTGGTGGGGAGGGAGGAGAATCTTCCTTCTCATCGTATATTTCTCACTCGCATTGTTCTTCCCTGCGAGCATGAATGACTTCTGGAACACAGAGATGGTCCCAAGATGCCCGTGGTCAGGGCAGCCCTGGGTGCTCGTGCAGCCTGGGACTCACTGTCCTCCTGGCCCCAGGTTGTTTGCAATGCTGACAGGCTTTCTCTGGGTGGGCCGGCTCCCCTCCTGGGACCTGCAGACCTGTTACTTCACCGTCCTTTGGCAGGTCAACTCTCCCTGCCGTGAGCCACTCCTGAGGTGCCACCTGCTTGCTTCCCTCTCTCAGGAGGCAGTCTCCACCCCACCACTGATGTGAACTTCTCCCCATCCAAGTTCCCCCTCTTCCGGCCCCCCTCCCCGCCCCACCCCACTCAGCCACCAGTCCAGACATGGCAGGCCACACCCTGCCCTGCTTCTCTGGGGTGAAGGTGAGGTCTTGTACCACGCAGATTGGGGCAGGCAGGTTAGGTTAGCTGTTGAAGGGTGGAAATAAAGATTTGTGTCCTGGGGCTGACTCTGAAAGTCCCAGTGTTATGCCTAACAGAAATGCCCTGCTGTCCCCAAAGGCTCTGGAGCCCTCTGAGGGTGCCTAGGGACACCCACTCCATTTTTAGCAAAACCTCTAAAAGCCCACACAGTACCAAGGATGGGGGGGGTCTGGCTGTGACGTCCCAAATGATCCCCTGCCCACGACTCAGCTGGTGACTCTCTCTAGTTCCTGTAAAGCTCAGCTCAGAAGCACCAGCCCAGGAGCTGCTCTGAGTCCCCAGGACAGCCCTGACCCTCATTGCCCCCTGGTGACAGTGCCCATAGCCATAGCAGCACCTTGCATATGAACAGCAAAACTTGACAGGCTTTTAAAATTATTTTTTAATGTTTATTCATTTTTGAGAGAGAGAGAGAGAGAGCATGAGTGGGGGAGGAGCAGAGAGAGAGGGAGACAGAACTTGAAGAAGACTCCAGGCTCTGAGCTGTCAGCACAGATCCCGATGTGGGGCTTGAACTCACGAACCACCAGATCATGACCTGAACCAAAGTTGGACACTCAAACCAATTGAGCCACCCAGGTGCCCCCAAACTTGGCAGTCTTTAAAGCACACTGAGCTCCACAGTATAACCCATAGGTACAGGCAGAGGGTGTCACCTCCCTTTGCACAGGTAAGAAAGTTGAGTCAACTCCTTAGGGTCCCTGGGGCCCCATGCTGGTGAATGGTAGCCAGAAGCAGAGCCATGTCTTTGGACTCCTAGGCAAGGGCTTTTTCCCTCATCTGGGATCCCGGCACCCCTGAGTCCTAGGGCCACAGAAGCACCCCGTCCCTGTCTCCCCCACCCTCCCGATCTGATTCTCATCCACACGTGCTGCACTCGTAGCCCTGAGCTAGCCCTGGACCTGCCTTCTCCAACTAACAGCGTGCGGGGGACTGGGGGCTGGAGTCCTACAGCCACAGGGCCACAACCCCTGACTGGGGGCTAGAGGATCATTTGAACAGAGGAAAGCTGTAGGCTTAGGGTAGGCTGAAGGTTTGCTAACCTTTGAGGTTGCAGAAGCACATTCTTCAAATGCAAGCAGACAGCAGCCGGATAAAAATGGAAGAGCCACACTGACTGATGCAAGGGGCGGGGGGACCTGCCTCCTCCACCACCCCATGAGGCCCCTCATGCCCCAGGCCCTGGGGCCACCTGCAAAAGCTCCTAGGTTCACCTCATGGAGCCACGTTTAAAAGCCATCCCAGAGTACTCCCGGTTGGGCTCTCCCTGTCTTGTGGGGGGCCTTGCCTGTCCTGGCTCAGCACCCCCTCTCCGCCAGCCAGAGTCCCGGAAAGCCCATTTGAGGTGACCACCCTGCGCATTCCAGGCTTGGGGGGGGGGGGGGGGTGGGGACAGGGAAGAAGCAGCAAGGGACAGCTTTCTGATTCTTCTCCCCTCGAAATCCTGCCTGGGGCTCCAGTGTTTCTTCCCTTAGGACATCAGGACAGTTGGTCAGGACCATAGACCAAGTGTCCAGAGGGAAGAAGAAAAATAATTCCTGCCTTTGGGGAGTTCCCAGGCTGATGGGGAGAGTGTGGAAGTGCAAACGTGCACACACACACACACACACGCACACACAGGTGTGCAAGCCTATCCCAAAGAGAGCCCCATATAGGAGCCCAGAGCCCTGCAGCTGCGCAGAGTGAGGCACCTGGGTGAGTGGGCTATGAATGAAGGCAGGGGCGGAGCCCAGGAGGGGCAAACTGACATCCTCCCTCCAGGAAGAGACCCCTGCTACCAGGTCAGGTCACAAACCTCAGCCAGGGCCAGCAGGGGCCGAAAGGAATGCCAGATGCCCGGCAGGCTGTGCATGGCACCTGGGTGGAGTGGGGCACATACTACCGCCCTCCCGGCTGCCCCGTGAGGTGGTGGTTTCTGTCGAGGTGGGTGAAGGGCGCGGTGGGGGCTGGGCAGCCGGAGGGGGTCCACAAGCAAAGGCATCAGTTTAGGGAGAAACCAGCTTGTACCCAGCCCCTGGTCTGTAGCAAATGTTAAATAAATGTTTGAATGAGGAAGGAAAAACGGAGGAAAGGGGAGAGGGAGAGAACGGACCCATTTAGGGAGGAAAAGAAGTAAGACAGTCATCAATTAGGATTTTTTTTAAGTTTGTTTATTTATTTTGAAAGAGAGAAAGCATGCAAGCTGGGGAGGGGCAGAGAGAGAGGGGGAGAGAGAGAATCCCAAGCAGTGTCAGTGCAGAGCCTGATGCAGGGCTCGAACCCACAAACCCGATCATGACCTGAGCCAAAACCAAGAGTCCGATGATTAACTGACTGAGCCACCCAGGCACCCCAGGATTTTTTTGTTTTGTTTTGTTTCAAGCTTATAAACATTAAACCCTTTAAAAAGAGACAGTGAGAGGGTAAGTGTCTGACTTCGGCTCAGGTCATGATCTCATGGTTCATGGGTTTGAGCCCTGTGTCAGGCTCTGTGCTAACAGCTCAGAGCCTGGAGCCTGCTTTGGACTCTGCGTCTCCCTCTCTCTCTGTTCCTCCCCCACTCACGCTCTGTTTCTCTCTCTCTCAAAAATAAATAAACATTAAAAAAAAAAAGACAGAAAAATTCTGGAGATACAGGTTCAAGGAGCTTGCTGTCCTGTCATGGTTCCTCACAGGTTCTGAGCACGAACCTCATCCCCTCGACCCCAGTCCTTCTGGAAGCTGCAATAACCCCAGGACAGGGGCTTCCCAGAAGGGTCATCTCCCCTCCCACACACACAGCTGGCAGCCCAGTGAGCTAGAGGGTGGGCAGGACCCTGAGCTCCTAGGCCCAGCGCAGGTAAGACAGGCACTGATTCTAAGGCCTGGTACAAGCTCAGTCTCAAAACCTCTTCCCCAGCTCAGCCCTGGAGCCTTCTACCCTCACACCTCATTCCTCCCCAATGCCAGGAAATGCTCATCCCCCTAAGAGCAGACAGACATCGGCCATTAGTCACCTGAGGCCACTCCCCAGGGCTCCCTGGCCAGGACCCAAGTCCTCCTCTGAGCCCCGGGCTCAGAGCTTCCTGAAGAAGGTTGAACTGTGAATTCTGTTTACCTGCTTTGGAATAGACTGGATCAGGCCTCCACCCTTTTCCGTCTTGTGGCAAACAAGGGATCGGGTCAAACCAGGGGTATCCCTGAGCCTAAGAAAGCTGTGACGGGTGCCTTGGAGAAGAAGTATGCACACAAGATAAGCCGCAGTTCTCACATAAAGCAAGGTTGTGTGTTTATCATGGTTTATATCTCCTGGGGCCCGCCCTGTCCCTTGTCCTGCTACTCCTTCCGCCCACACCCACCCCCACTTCAGCTGGACCTGGGAGGGGGTGGGGGAAAGGGCAAACAAGAGTGTCTGAGGCAGGCGTGGGGTGTTCAGGTGTCAGCTCGAGGCGGGAGGAGGGTGTCCCAACTCACCCGGGCTCCTGTGCCGGAGGGGAGAGCTAGCAAGGCAGCACAAGGCTTGGCCTCGGCCTCAGGTCTGGCACAGTCCTGGCTGGACACCCCCCACCTGGAAATGCCTGCTGAGCCGCTGGAGGCCCCTCGGACCCATGCCCATGACCTCAGAGGATGTCTGTGACCCAGTGGGCAGCAAGTGCAGGGAGGCTTGTGGCTGCAGAATGTCCCTTCCCCGGCTTGTCCTCACAGACCTCCTCTCCATTTCCCCACCCCCAGATGCCTGTGCCCCTTCCCTACTGAAAACACAGACCCCGGCTGTCACCCTACCTTACAAAAGACAGACCTCCCCCACTGCCTGCCCAGCTCACCTGTCCTCAGTCTCCACCTGAGACCACCCTTGAGGAATCCCCGCCCAGCACTGCCTGAAGCCCTGAGCCCTGGGGTGGGAGTGGAAAGCTGCAGTGAGGGCTTGGACCTGGGCCCCATGATGCCACCACTTTATCTAACTAGGCATGGAGTGGACCTCTGTGACCCAGGCTGAGGACCAGCCTACCAAACGTGATTTCTGTAGAGAAGCCGCATTCTGAATCCTGAGCCACCAGCTTGCAGAGGCAAGGACATCCAGGATTTCTAGTGATTTGGGTGCAGAGACAAGGGCAGAGTCATAGCCCAGAAGCCACCGTGGCTGCCCTCCTCAGCAGACCCTCCCTAGCAGCCCGCTCACCCCTCAGCCTGTCTTCTGGACCTTCTGCCACCTCCTTACAACTCCCGCTGCCGGTTGCCGTAAGACGCGGCACGTTGCTGGGCAAACAGAGCCTTGAAAATGCAATGGATCCGCAGCACTCATGGATTTCATTTGCCAGTTTATCTACCTACTAAAATGTGTTACCCCCAGAGCAATACTCAGGGCTGTTTTGTGGTCCTTTGGGAACAACATGCAGAGTGGTAAAAATCTGAGTTGCCTGCCTGGACATTCCCAGCTGAGGCCACGAGACGATGCTCTGCCTTCTCATGTCTGCTCCCGCACTGGAACCAAGTGTCCTGTTCTCAGTCTGAGTAGTGCCGTGCTTTTTTGGATTTTTGTGGTTTTGTTGGTGATTTCGCCAGGGTAGCGCTGCCAGGCCGTCTGGTGTGCCCGAGCACGAGAGATGGGCCCTGTAGAGAAAAGATCAGTGTCAGGCAAGCTTCGTTCGGGCGTTGAGTTACAGTGCTGATGGCCAAGTTCAACATTAATGGATCCGCAATACGTATCAAATAGAGTCTTTAAACAGAAGGTTATCGATTGTTTCAGTTGATGAAAAGTTTTGTGTTCAGAGGCTCCCAAGAACCTAACCCTGTATTTTCCCCAAGGGCAAAGGTTCAGAGTTTGCTAATTCACTGTTGCCAGAGACTCTATAGAATATAACTACCTCGAATAATGAGCATTGACCATATAGTTGCCTGGGCTCACCCGGATTTAGCATACCAGGATCTCCTGGCATATGTGTTTTTCTTTTTATATATTTTTTAATGTTTATTTTTGAGAGAGAGAGAGAGAGAGGCAGAGAGAGAGAGAGAGGGAGACACAGAATCTAAAGCAGGCTCCAGGCTTTGAGCTGTCAGCACAGAGTCCAATGGGGGGTTCAAACTCACAAACTGTGAGATCATGACCTGAGCTGAAGTCAGATGCTTCACAGACTGAGCCACCCAGACGCCCCGAATCTGTGTTTTTCAAAGCACCAAAGGTGATTCCAATGCAGGGTCTGGGTGGGAGCCATTGCAGTGATACCTCAAAGTACCCGTGTTAGACCTGCTGGGTTCAGACAGTCATGGTGGCCATCTTGAAACAAACTTCTGTCCAACTGGGAGGTGATATATAGCGTGATGTGGGGAAAGGAACATAGGACTGATGAGGCATTAGGGCTCTGAAGACTCTGTGTGACCTCAGCAAGTCATGTAATGTTCAGGACCTCAGTTTCCCCACTCATGACATGAAGATAATAAAACCTATGCATGGTGGGATTTGCTCTGAAATTCAGATATGTCTTGTGAGCTCGAACTCCAGGAGTCCACTGGTGTCTTTTGAGAAAGAATTCATTCGAAGAGAAAAGGCAGATGGTCTCGGCCCAGAGTGGTGAGCACATTCCTGGGGAGGAAGGGCACATTCCTGGGGAAAGGAGGAAGGACAACTTGGGGAACCACTCAGTGTTGGTCACTCAGTTCTGCTTCTAACCTGGCCCCTAAGGGTTTGCATCTGGGGAGACCACAGGCAAGGCTGCTTGCCTAAGAACCTTGTGAAATCCAGGGACCCAAGGCCACCAGTATTGGAAGGGCTCATATGGCCCTGGGCAGAGAGGCAGGATGTGGCTGTCTGGCTCAACCCATGGGAGCCGCTAGCTGAATGGGCAGTATTCCACCCATCCCATCCTTCCCCCAACCCCTTGATGTTGCACCTTCTCGAGCTTTGGAGGTACTGAGGGCAGTTGCTGCAAATGTCACCTCAGAAAACTGGAGCTGAGGTAGGAAGGACCCAGCTCCTGAGCTCAGCCATGAGACTTCCTTGGGATAACCCCAAAGGCGAGACCTGGAGGTCCCACATGGGGGCTGAGGGAGGCACCAAGCCCAAGAAAGACTGTTAGTGCATGTTCATGTGACCATTTTTTCACCCCAGACTTACATGGCTGGGGAGATGGGGGTCCCAGATGTTTGAACATCAACTGAGCCGGTAGCTGTGAAAGATTTTGAGAGGTGCAAAAAGGACCTGGATGGACCCGAGGGCTTTTGATATCAGTCCCTTCAGAAACACCCCATGGTAGGGGGCACCGGATGGACTCTTCGGGTACATCTGAACATCTGCACATCTCTCAAAAGCCTGCGACACATGCCAGCCGTGTTGACCCACACAGCTGGCCCGGTGTCTCTGTCAGCAGGGCTATGTTTTGCACAGTGTTTCTTTGTTTGCTTTTGGTTGAGAAATTGTATCTTCCCCTCACTCTCCGCCGGCACCACCAAAACCCAGAAGAGCTAGACAGCAGGAAAGTATGTCAGGGTAGAGAGCTGGTCCTGCCTGGTGGCCCAGCTTCCTGCAACCTGTCCCGCCTGCTTTGTGCAGGTTCTGTCATCTAGCCTTCCACTACCCACCCCTTCTTCTGAGACTGTCCTTCCAACCCTCCCCCTGCTCCCCGCCCACCCCCCATCCACCAGAGCTGCTCTCTGAGCAGTGCCTGTCACATAGCAGGTCTTCGGTAAATGCTGGTTCCTTTTTTTCCCTTCCCTTCCTCTTCCCTTCCCCTCCCCCTCCCCATGCCCCTCTCCTCCCCTTCCCCTTCCCCTTCCTTTCCCTTCTCCTTCCCTTGCTGCCAGGCTCCCCCTTAGGTTCCACATCCTGGGCTTTTCTGGTAGCAAGGATACAAAGACTCAGTCAAGTCACTTCAGGAAGAGATTTTATTGTCAAGAAAGACACGAATGGGAAAGGAAACAGAAACTCTGAGAATCTGAGGCAGCACATCCTTGTTCTTCCCCCCAAAGGCCCCAGAGTCTCCTGTCATGTCTCTCCCACCTCTGCCCAGCTGCCCCCTCAGTTCCGCTTGCATTGGCCACCCAGCTCAAGAGTTGCACCTCAGTGCCCTCAGCTCCCTCCGCTGCTATGATCCATTGGAATTTTCCAACACCGGAACTGAATGGTCCACCTTCTCAGGGCACGGCTGCTGGCTGGCCAGTCCTGTGGGGCTGCTGCAGGGGCGGGTGACCTTGTGGGTAGGTGACAGGGCAGCCACCCTGTGCCTTAGTCGTGCAGCAGATCTTCCGGAGCGTCTGCTCTGGCCTGGGCTTGAGGCATGGCCATACCACACTCAAGGAGGAACGTTCCAGAACGACCACCCCTTCTTCAGAACCTTCACAGGCACATGGTGAGCCATAGAGAAGCCCGCGGCCTCACCTCCAGGGGGCGCTCTGTGGGCAGGCCGGGCCAGGCCAGGGATAAGGAGTGGTGGGGTGAAGTGAGGTGTGCCAGAGACAGCTGGACCTGAGATGGCGCTTGGCCCCTCTTCCCTCACTGTCCCTTCTCCCGGAGGTGCTGAGGTCTGTACAGGGAGGAGCTGAGAACAGACTGACCTCTCCCAGGACAAACTTCTTTCTCAGAGGACATCAGTTATTAACCACCTGCGGGGGGTCAAAAAACTGTTTTTGCTCTTCCCGGAGCCCACCCCGGGCGCAAAATCCCCCAGAGGCCAGAAAATGGTTTGGGCCACCTGATACTAATGTCAGAGAATGCTAAAAATGTGTCACGGAGGTGGCAGCTGCTGGAGGCACCGCCAGCCCAGGGCCCGGCACCAACCGGAAGCATTTGGAATCGTTAAAACTTAGAAACAGGGGTGATCCCTGCATGGGTTGAGACCCAGAGGTCAGAGGTGGGGGAGCCTGCCAGCTGGTGGTGACGTTCTCAGGGCGGGGGAAGGGCGACAGAATTTCCCAAGTGTTGGAATACTGCAAATTGGATTCGGTTGCTGCTGGGGTGAAGCAACACTTGAGGGGCCGTGGCAGGAACAGGAGGTAAACAGGGAGGGGCGGGCCTCCCCTCGGGCTTTCCAGCCCCCTAGAGCGCCTCCTACTGGCACAGTCCAACAGGCCGCCGCTGGCAAAGCCGGAAGTGGATTGCCCCGAGTCAGCCCCAGCAAAGCAGAAGGGGGGTGAGGAGACCAGCACACCCATGAGCTGGAGTCTCCCCTCTTGCACACGTGTGTGTGTGTGTGTGTATCCCCACAGACCACAAGCTCCCTCCCTGCAAGCTGGATTGTGAGTCCTGCCCCGTGGGTATCAGAGCTGTCGGGGAACTTCATGGCTCTGACGGGCAGAGACTTCTCGGATTCTCAACTGCCAGCGCCTGCGCCCTGTTTCCATCCCACCGCCAAACAGCCCCTGGTTTGAGAGCTTCTGTCAAAAGGAAGCTCAAAATTCTTCATCTCCGGAGGGACATCTGGCGGAGGAGACATCATAGGGCCCGCCTCACCGTCCTGGAGGAGGCGCTCAGGAGCTCAGAGAAAAGCAAGGTTTGTGCTACATTGCTCAGCACGTAGTAAACACAGTGGAACCCCGGTGCCAATGGAAGGAACAAAGCTAAAACTGGTTTAACTGTCTCGGTTTAACTGTCACCTCCTCAGAGAGATCATCCCAGCCCACTCTGTCTAATTAGGGCCCCTGCCACCCTGTTTTTCTCCATCACTGCGTGTAGTCTTTTCCTGCACAGCGCATGTCGGCGTGCAATTCTGTGTTTTCATGGTGTGTTTATTGCCAATCTCCTCTAGGTAGCATCTCACAAGGGCAGGGCCGTGCTGGCTTCCTATACCACCGCAGTCTCAGGATCTAGCCCAGCGCCTGGCACATAGTAGGTCTCAATAAGGGTTTGTCAAATGCACCGACTTAAAAGTATAAAACGTTCTAGACGAACTGTGATGAACTGATGGGTGGTGGATCTATGAATGAGGGGTATGGAGGCTTAACACTCTGAGAACAAAGTTGTAGAAGGCGGTCGCTCTCCATTTCCAGATTGAGAGCATGGCAGGCAGGAGGATCAGTCTGCTGTGCTTGTGGGCAGCTGTCCACGCAGGGGGATTGGAGCCTAAGCCAGGCTTCTCCCTTGTCATAACTTCACCTCCTGGACCGTAGATGGCATTGGGCTCATTGAATGCTAGAGCTGCTGTGAGGCACGATTCTATAGATTCTGAAGATGGCTCCACGTCACGATCACCTGGGACATCTAAAACACCACTCTGTGGACCCTGCCACTAGTTTCCGATTCTTTTAGGTCCATAATTCGGTGTAGCCCACTGGGTCTCCAGAAACATGAACCTAAGTCCTGACTGCCACACACTAAGCTTGGGAAAATTACTCAACCTCTCTGTGCCTTGATTTCTTCACCTGTAAAATGGAACTCATAATAATCCCAACATCGGAGGTTTGTTGTGAGGATCAATGTCTTGTACCTAAAGCTCCTGTTGCAATTCAGTAAATACTGAATAAAATGTAGCTATTATTGTAACAAGTATCTCACCACTAGTTAGCGGCTGACGTGGAGCATGGGGCGAGCTTCCAAGCCTCCTGATCCTGGATCCAGTGTTCTTTCCAACACGTCACTCTGAATGTGCACACAGCATTCCCTCTGAGGCCAGGCTCAACAAAGCAAACGTATGGTCGCTGCCCTGGGACCCTTTAATCAGCCCACATGGAAGAGACTTGCACCCGAGAGCAAAGAGCAGATCTGACCCCTGGAGAACCCATACCAGAACGCAGGAGTTCAGCAGTACAGCTTCCGGGTCCTTTGAGAAGCCTCTGGCTGCTCCCGTTAGCTTTTCAGTATGGAAATATTGGGAACCAAAAATAGAAGTTCTTGAGGGGAGCTTAATCCTCTGGGCTTTACACAACAGCTGCTGGAGCGTTCCATGAATCAACCACCAGGAGGCACTCTTGTCCCATGCACGGGGGTCACGGGTGGGCCAAAAGCTTCCATGAAGATCCCAACATCTCTCGGCACCTTCGTGCCCTAGCCTTCATGCCCCTCTCAAGACCCTGTGGCTGGGGTCCTCCCAGATCACCAGCTCCTGGTGCCGGGGAAACCTTTTGGCAACTCAGCTTACCGCTCTCCTCCTTGGAGCCTTGAGAGCAGGGATAGCTTTTGCATTTATTTTCCTGCACTTATTTTCCTGGCTTTTCTCCCCATGCCACCACTCCCCACCCCACCCCCGAGACCTGGACTGCTGCTGGACACATAGGAGGCATGAAATACGCACACGGTTCTTTGGTGAATGGATATGTGAAATCTGCGGAAATTAATAAATTGGGGGAAGGAGACTGCCTGAGCTTTGGCAGGATGGTGGGGACCAGAGGGAGGGTTATAGCTGCCGGTTAAGGGGAGGGTCGTGGCTACATGGGAAAGAGGGGGAGGGAGGGCTCAGGCAGGAGGGTAACAGATGTGTTTCTGGGGTCCGGCTCCTGGGAGGCTGCTCAATGCTGAGGTCAAACCCTTACCTCAGGGCCCTGGGCAGCAGGGGCAGCAACATGCAGAGACGAGCCCAAGCAGCCCCCAGCCGTGGCTCAGCTGCCTTCCATGTGGTTGTTGCTGGTCCCATGGCCTCACCTCTCCCTGAGGTAGCCTGTGGCTGCCACCATCAGGCTATGAGCTCCCACAGGTGGGCCTGGATCACACCGCCTCCCTCTGGGTGATGCCATGGGGCTCAGCACCCTGACCACGTGTCGCACATCCTTAGCGCAAAGGAGTCTCATTCAAGAGAACCTCAGAGTGTCTGCCACCAGACCAGCCTGCTGCATCCCAGTTCCACCTGCCCTGGGATGGGCCTCCCCTAGCCGAGCCAATGCCCAGGTGGAAGGAGACTGGGTGAGAAGAACACAGGATGGAAGGAAGACCTGGGTTGGAATCCCAGGAATCTAGGACCTAGTCAGCAGCGGAGGTGTGGTTTCCCTGGCAAGTTACTTATTCTTGCTGAGACCCGGTCTGTCATCTGCAGGATGTTCGTACCTCCTCGCAGGGGATCAAATGAAGTAGCAGATACCTAGTGGCGACACACGGCCCATGCCTCGCCAGGGAGGTGCCGCGTTTGTGATGTTATCGACACAGCAGGAGACGCAGGCAAGAGGTCCGCAGCAACACTAAGGAGCGGGGTGAGTGGGCAGAGGAGGCAGGAAGCAGGGACAGCCAGGAGGGGCGAGTACAGGGGTGCGCTTGCCCGAGTGGAGGTGACCACGGCCAGGAGGATGCGGCAAAGTCAGTATCGCCGGGACGAGGGGGAATGAGAGGGGAGTCAAAGTCCGGCTCCTGAACAGGGAAGAGACAGCTGCAGCAGGATTGGCCAGGCCGGCCCCAAATAGGGCCATGCCCACCAAGCATCCCTGGACACCTTGGGCTTCCCCTTCCAGACACCTCGGAGTCTCACTCCAGGTCCTGCTTCTGACCTTCCCCTCTCAGATGCTGGTTTTTCCCTCTCGGGGCTTCTACTAGAACCCGGCTTCCGAGGACAGTCTGCAGCTCACTCTGGCGTCACCCTCTGGCAGTGCTTTTCTGGTCTCTTCTCCTGCCACCCTCGGCAGCTCCTGCCCCCTGACTCCCACATCCCAGGGGCCTCCAGAAGCTCAGCGCGTGGAGCCCCAAGCCCTGTGCGTGTCCTAGAGCGGAGCTGGTGCAGACAAGAGCAGGGGCTCAGGCGGGGCTGAGACTGAGCAGTGCGGGGAGGGCTGGTGAGAACAAGGCTGTGGGCCTGGCTGGAGGGTGGGGGAGGGCCCAGAGCCAGGGGGCTGAGGACTTGGGCAGAGAACCAGACAGTCCAGGGGAGGCCTGGGACAAACTTGGCACAGCGGACACACCTGATATGAGGCCTCCGGCAGCAAGACTGAGTCTCATGCCGGAGGCCTCATCTGGTTGGGGCAGGGCAGCCAGTGGAGGTCCTCACTGGCCCCCTGCGGAGGGGACGGAGGCGGCAACGCAGGGACTGAGAGCGGTGCATGGTATGGGCAGATGGGCGACTCCTCTAGCTCATTTTTTCCCTTTGGGCTTCAGAGCAGGTGATCCCCAGGAAGCCTGGAGAGGAGGAGAGGCAGCTCAGATGGGCCCATGGCCCGGCTCGGGGCAGAATAGCTGCCAGTCAGAACGTGCTTTCTTTTCCTCCCGGTCTCAAGGCTTTCCAAGACTGTCCGTGCTGGTTACCATCTGCTGTGGTGGTTGCCAGGGGAACCACTTACTATTTTTGTACGTTGCCCACATGACCAGGCTTTGGAAAGGCTCAGTCATGGTCAGTCCAGGACTAATCCTGGAGGCGATGCCCAGTGGGCTCCAACTGGAGACCTCGGTCAGAGGGTGGGAGTTGCTGTGGGACCCCAGGATGGGGCCCAGAATTCCAACTATATCCCTGAGTGTAGGAGGAGGGCAGCCACCAAGGAGAGGGGTACCCCATGTGCAGGAGAACCAAGCCATTGACTCGTCAAACACCAAAAAGTGCTGGCCATTCATTGTGCTAGTCGGTGGAGAGATAGCTGAGAATGGGACAAATCCTCTCGGCCTGGTGGACAGACAGACAAATTAAAATGGTTATGGAGCAGCAGACTGCCGTCTTGGCGGGAAGGACCCAGGAAAGCCTCCTTGTATCTAAGCCAAGAGAAGGTTTTGTAGGCGATACAGGCAAGAGGGAATTGACAGAGTAGGCAGTTAGTTGGAAGGGCATTCCAAGCAGAGGGAACAGCATGTACAAGGGCACAGGGGACATTGTGAGTAAGACATCTTCTGGAACTGAAGTCACCTGAGCTCTAGAGTGCAAGGGAGGGCCCCCACCCATCAGGTAGGGTGAAAGTGAGGCAGGGCCCCCACCCATCAGGTAGGGTGAGGGGTGAGGCAAGCTGCACCTCAGTGGGTGTGCCCAGGCGCACCTGACATCAGGCTTCTGGAAGCACGACTGCAGTCCAGGCAGTACTCTGGGGACAGGTGGGCAGGTTTTCCCACTGCCCATGAGACTTTGGGAGAATCTCCAGGGCATCTGAGAAACCGAAGAGTCTGAACTGCGGGAGGGAGATTCCATCAGGGGAGCTGGGTTACTGCTCGAAGTTCTGGGCTGAGCTGCAAGTGTCCAGAGAGCCTGCTGAAGCTGGTCACCCTGACTTCTTCCGACCCGGCCTGTTGCCAAGGCCCCGGATGCATGACTGAAGGTTTCTTCTCGTGTCAGTCCATGAACCTGCTGGGAAGTCCAAGAAGCCATCGGTCCTTGTGCTGGGGTGGGACGGAATGGAAGGAGAAGAAACCAAGAAAACCTGAGCACCCACCAGTATGATGAATCTACCCAGCGCATCACAACAGGACACATCCAGGGCTAGCCCCAGCCTTGTGAAATGGGCATTTTGGTTCTCATTTTAAAGGTTAGGAAACAGAGGCTCTGAGAAGCTAAATAACTTGCCCAGGATTATAGAGGTGGTAAGCAATGAAAGCAGGAGTCACACCCAAGTCAGTCTGACCCTAAAACCTGTCTCTTTCCACAAGACAAATGCAATGCAATGCATACCTGCCGTGTGCCAGGCACTAAGCTAAGCACTGGAAACCCAAAGACAAGATGCAGTCTCTTTTGTAAGAATTGGGTGAGATCATGTGCAAAGGACCTGTGGCAGATTGTATTTTCCCAAATTGGCCTGGTGCCCCTTGACTCTGGGGGCGGACTTTGTGGCGGAGGCCAGCCACGGGGGCCACAAGAAGTCACGCGTGGAGAGGAATGGAGCTCCCTGCCAACAGAGGGCTCCACCTGCTGGAAATGTGAGCGAGCCAGCCTTCATCGTTGGACACACATTCCCACTGTGCCCTCTCAGAGTTACTGACCCACAGAATCTCTGAGCACGAGGAATAGCCGTTTCACACCAGTCAGCTCTGGGGGTAATTATTTACACAGCTATAGTCACGGAACGAGACTCCGTAAAGTGCTTTCATGTGTAAGATGTTACCAGTAAACCTGAGATTGACATAAGGCGATAGTGTCGGTGTCTGAGCAAGTCAACTTGGGTCTTACCCTGGGTTCTACCCCTCCTGGGTGGGGGCTTGTGTGCAGGGGCACACATTTGGGAAATGATCCATGGGATCAGGGTCAGGGGACCGGGGCAGGGGGAGTGGCACAGGGAAGGAAGCTCGGCCAGCTCTGGGGAGTGTTGTTGAGCTGATTGGCCACTGTGTGCAGCTGGGGCTCAGCACCACCTGAGAGCCTCTCAGGAACCCAAGGACAGATGAGCCGTGGCGTGTGGGAGGGGCCTGCTGACTCCAGCCCCTATTGGTGGAGGTTTTTCAGAGGGGGATGCTCTCACCCCTGGCGCTTGCCAGATGGAATGCCCTAGAATGGCTTAGACAGCTCGCTTGGCAAAGGAGCCCAGGGAGGATGCCGAACCTGGCGCTGAGAGATTACACCACGTGCGCTGGGCTGACAGGCTGCGAACTGGAGCGTAAGAGGTGAGCCACACGTCCCGGTATTCAGTAGTCTGCCGGTCGGTACTTCCTTTCACATGATGTCCTGGACGGAGGCCTGCAGGGCCAACCTCTGCCTGGTCAGTTTCCCCACCGCCGGGAGACAGCCTGCCTCACCTCTCTGGAAGGGCCTGTGCAGTTTCAGGCCTGTGTGAACCAGGCCTTTGTGTCCTCAAAGCCACCATCCTTCAGCACCAGGCCCTGTAGGTGATCCCAATCATAGAGATCCCTAGGGAGAGGCCGGGGTCAAGGCATTTACTGCCCCGGGGAGACCGGGCTCTGGGCATGGATTTCCAGCTTTAGCCCCTTGCAGAAGCATCTCAGGAACTGACAGTGCCCCAGAAGGCCATGCTTTTTGGAGACTGAGGCTTTGAGAAGCAGCCTTTTGAAGGAAGCCAGTGCAGAGGGTGAAGTTGCTTTATTCAGACCCTTAGCTTTTTTGCTCCTAGAAGCTAATGATGTGGTGAGGAGACCACTGAGCAGGTGTGTAAAGAAGGCCTTCTGTCCAGGGTCAGGCTGGGACCTGGGGCGAGAAGTGCTCTGCATGACCTCACCTCTAGGACCTGGGTTGCTGGTCAGCTCCAGTGCTCACGTTCTGGAACATTCAATACTTAGTGGTCTTATTTTCCAAATGGAGAACAGGGCTCCTTGCTTCAGGGCTTTGTTTCCTGCCTTTAAGCCACTTCTTCCCTGTTATGCAAGGGAGCTGGCTTGTGCCACCTTCCAGGGAGGAAGGTCCCAAGCAGCTGCAGACCCTGGAGCACAGAGAGGGAGAGAAGGAATCAGCACTCTGGGTGCCGGGAGGAGCCAGCAGGAGGAGCTCCGTTTCCCCCAGGAGAGGCTGTGGAGGGGCTGAGCCTGGGGGCGGGGAAGGAACTTGGATTTAGGAAAGGAATTCACCAATTATGTCACTATCAACAATGCTCTGATGCAGGGCACCTACCGTAGACCAGGCATCGAGCTTCCCCACTGAGAGGCTGAACTTGAACTTGTACGGAGGCTGGTTGAGAACCCAACCCCTTTCCACTCTCCCGTTGCCTTTCCTTCAGCTTTCTCTTCTCCTGGGTCAAGAATCATAGCCCCTTTCTTCCTTCTTTATCCCAAGTCAGCTGGGAGAAGGTCTGGCCTCAGCGGCTAAGTACAGTTTCGTCCCTCAGGTTTCCTCCTCAGGACTGAGGAACTTCCTGGGATCTGGGGCTTTCCATGCAAACTGCAAAGTCCAGGAAGGTTGGCCACCTCAAGGCTCTCCTGTTTGGGGGAGACGGGCTCATACGTATGCAATTATAGCCACGTAGGTGAGTGCTAAGCTCTAGGGGACCCCAGAGGAAGTGTGTCTAGACCGAGTCTTGTAAGGACATAAGCCTTGAAAGCAAAGAAAACAGGGGCGCCTGGGTGGCTCAGTCAGTTAAGCATCCGACTCTTAGTTTCGGCTCAGGTCATGATTTCAAGGTTTGTGAGTTCACACCCTGCATTGGGCTCTGTGCTGACAGTGTGGATGGAGCCTGCTTGGGATTCTCTCTCTTCCTCTTTCTCTGCTCCTCCCTCTCTGTGCCTCCCCTGCTCGCTCTCTCTCTCTCTCTCTCTCAAAAAATAAAAAATAAAAAAAGATAAAGCAAAGAAAACATGACAAACCAATGTGGCAGTAGGGGTAAACAGGACAGCAGACGTGATGATGCTGATCCCCAGGCCAGCCTATGTTTTCGTCCCCTGAGCTGCACCCACCCTGTGTGGAGCCTCTGGGGGCTGCCCAGGTCTGTGTGCTCTGTCCTGGAATCTCTAAATGAAAGCCACTCTGACTCAGAGAAGACCCCTGCTGGGGGTGAAGGGCCATGAACTGGGCAGAACTGCCCCAGCATAGAGGAGCCTGGGGCCCTAAGGGAAAACTGCTCTTTAATGGGGGCTGGGAGAGGGTAGGGGAGTGGGGGTCCTGGAAAGTTCCCAGCAAACTGAATTTGGAGCCCTTGCCCACCCTGCAGACAAGGCTGTAAGGAATGGAATCCCACCCCGATGATGTGGGAAGTAGGTGACACGTAAGGAAAAGAAGTCATCTCTCAGGTGTTTCCAAGGAACTGTAACCATTTGTCTGCATTCATACATCATTTGTTTGGAGGCCACATGTCCCCGTACAGACTACCTTGGCCACATGAAGGACTTTCTCAACTCCAGGCCAAAGAGTCCTGTCTGATAAGTTCCAGGCCCGTTATTCTTGGGTGGGTGGCCACCAAGCTCCCAGCTTCTGAGTGGGAGACCCAGGAGTTCACCAGGAATATCTTGAGTCTGGACACACAAAAGAATAAAGCAAAGGTCTAACCTGGTCCTCAGAAAGGCTGTGGCTGGGTTCTCCCTGAGGTGACACGTGAGGCAAAAGGTAATGTTTCTCAAAGTACACCTGGGCCCATGTGTACCACAGTCTTCTGGGGAGGCTCATTAAAAATTCAGTGCCCACCTTTTGGGATGAGCACTGGGTGTTATATGAAAACCAATTTGACAATAAATTTCATATTTAAAAAAACACTTAATTAAAAAAAAAAATTCAGTGCCCAGGTGGCTCCTGGGTGGCTCAGTCAGTTAAGTATCTGACTTCTGCTCAGGTCGTGATCTCATGGTTCATGAGTTCAAGCCCCATGTCAGGCTCTGTGCTGACAGCTTGGAGACTGGAGCCTGCTTCCAGTTCTGTCTCTCTCTCTCTCTCTCTCTCTCTCTCTGCCCTCGCCCACTTGTGCTCTGTCTGTCTCTGTCTCAAAAATAAATAAACATAAAAAAAAAATTCAGCACCCAGGCCATGTTCTAGAAATACAGAATCATGAACCCTGGCGGTGGGACCCAGAATCAGCATTTTGAACAGTCACCTTAGGAGATTCTTCGGCTTAGTGTAAAAATTCTCTCTTGGGAGTAGTTGCTATTTATTTTACATCAAAGAAATTAATCTCTAATGTAAGATTTCCAGGATGAATCTAACACAGGGTTTCTCAGCCTCAGCACATTTGACCTTTTGGACCAGATCATTCTTTTTCCGGGGAGCAAGGGCTTTCCCGTGCACTGTAGGATGTTTAACATCTCTGGACGCTAGATACCAGTAGAATCCTACAGTTGTGACAACCAAAACTATAAAAATATCTTCCGACATTGCCAATGTCCCTTAAAGGGAAAAGTGCCCCCCCCCCCCCCCACCTCAGAAGGGATGACATCCTTAGGAAATCTGACCTGGGTCCAGCATGTTGTATGCTTCCCCGTGCTTGGGACGCCCTCCAGGCCAGGCTCTGGCCACAAGGCCCTCCGCCCTCCTCACCGCCTTCCAGCTGCAGATGGGGCTGAGGCCCCATGGTCCCATGTGAGACTCACACGGTCACTCTCTCCTGGTCGTGGTGCAAAGCCAGACCTTTAACGTCTCCCTTTACCATTCCTACCGCTCCTGCCAGTCTTCCCCGTTCATGCCATTCCCCCTGCCTCACAGGCAGGGGACACAGGTGGCAGGACCGTGAAAGGACGGCACAGGCTGCCCCTTCCAGTGGTGCAGGTGAGGCGTCAAGGAGAGGGCGTGTGGGGAAGAAGGCTGCTCTTGTGAAAACACGAAGTTTATTTCTGTGCTTATTCTAAAGCAAACGTGGTCATGCTAGGAAACGTGGCAAGCACAGGAAAATATACAGATAGAGAAGAAATAAGTCACCCGTGATTCCACTGCCCGGACAGCCAACACGGACGCCGAGAGGGCGCCCCCTTCGGCCGTTCTTCCCACCCTGGCTGGTGTGCGGGCAGGATGGCACGTGGACAGAACACTTGACCGGGAACAATAACAAGCATCCGGCGTTCCGGGTTCAATGTCGGCTTTATTCAGGTCCGGGGACCAGAGGCTCAGGCAGCCTATTTTGCAGGAGATTTGGCACCTGAAGGGCTCTCCGTGCCCCGCCCCCACCCCGCCCCATCAAGAACGCGCTCCCGCAGATGGAGCATCAAAACTCGTCTTTTATGTCAAAATGGGGCTGGTCTTCGGGCTTGAAGTCCAGGTTGGGGCTGCCGTCCTCGTTGAGTATCCTCCGGGCCGTGTAGCCGACGATGGGGTATTTGGCTTTGTACACTGTGGTGAAGACATCGTCCAGGGACTGCAGCTCCTCGGCAGTGAGGCCGGTCTTGGGGGAAAAGGCCCAAAGCAACAGGAAAGGCAGGGGCGAGGGGAGGGGGAGGAGGCGAGATGAGTGAGTTGTGCCTCAAACTGGACTCTCACCACCCAGCCCTACTCCTCCCACACCCTTGATGCCAGAGGAAAAGTATCTCAACTTGCCAACTGACTTTTTAAGACACAATCCTGTGCAGGCGGGAGTGGTGCGGGAGTCGTGCGGGAGTCATGGCTTCATCATGTCTTGCCATTTGACTAACATGGGAATTAAAGACGCCAGTGAGGGGCACCTCGTTGGCTCAGTCGGTTAAGCATCCGACTCTTGGTTTCGGCTCAGGTCACCATCTCACGGTTTGTGAGTTTGAGCCCTGCGTTGGGCTCTGTGCTGACAGCGTGGAGCCTGTGTGGGATTCTCTCTCTCCCCTCCCCCCACCCCTCTCTGCCCCTTCCACACCCCCCCCCCCCCACTGGTGCTGTCTCTGTCTCTCTCAAAAATAAATAAACTACAAAAAAAGAAAAAAAGAAAAAAAACCTCCAGCGGACACCCAGCCTCAGGCAGGATGGGGTATGCTCTGTACCCACCTCCTTTCCACTGCTCTCTACACACTCTTCCCATTATAGATTCATACACCCTCCCCCCTCCTTGATTCCTGAGTGTAATCAATCTTTAATGTTTGACTTTAATGAGTTTGACTCATCTGAGCACAACTGGGGCGAATGCCAGTCCCTCCGGTGGGATTACTGAGACCCTGAAATGGCTTTTGCCGATGCTATTTTCTCCTCCACAGAAATACGAATGCGGGGGACACTCTGCTTCTCACCCTGTTCATACCCTGAGCAGCCTGGCGAGTGGGTGTCAGAGATCACAGCAAATCTGGAAGAGACTGGGGGTGGTGGGTGCAGACCGCAAGGGGGAGGGGGCTGCCAAGGCATTGTGAAGCTCACAGAGTCGATCACAAGTTTACAAGAGTCCAGACTTGACTCTGTAGGCAATGGGGAGTCCTGGAAGGTTTCTGAGTAGGAGTGGCATAGGAAGATACTTACTTCAAGGGAACAGTTGGCTACACTGAGAGTGGACTGGAATATCAACGGACTAAGTAGGAAGCTTGGCTATTTCCCAAGGGTAAAAAAGGCCATGGCCAAGGGGATGGGACATTTTGACAAAGGCTCATAACCTGGCTCACAGTGTCATGGGTGAGGTCTGCAGGATCGAGGGACATCTTGGCCACCCCTCTGGTGGAGTCCTTCCCGGTCAAGGCATTGTAGGGGGCTCCTCGTCCATAAAACTCTGTAGTGGGGAAAAGGGGAGAGGATGTGATTGTGGACGTGCACGCAAAACAGCCAGGAGACTGTACGGGGCTTCTGAGACCCAATCCAACGCTAAACCTGGCTCCAGGCCGAAGGAGAGGGGAAGCAGTGAAGACGAGAAGCCCCCCTGCCGTCAGTTTGGATTCCACTGATTCAGAATATGGAATAAGTCACACACGCCGGGCTGAGGGGTGGTTTTTTAAAAAATACGGAATGGAAATAATCCCTTAAAAATATTTAAAATGCAAACAAGAAAAATGTCCAGTCTTCTTAAATGTCGGTGGAAGCCAAGTCTGCTTCCGTTCAACAGCTTTTGTTTGGTAAACAATGAGCCACAACAAAACTACCTCCCTGATACCATCTGTAGTTAACCACTAGAGAAACCATGAAATGGCATTAAAATGTTGGATTGTGTTCTATGATCCCAATGCCTTGCAAAGCAACGCTTTGCCTATTGCTGCTTCAACTACAGTAAGTTGCCAAGTTTGAATTTGATTGCACAGGCAGCAGGGAGCCACAGAAGGTCTTTGAGCAGGAGTGTGACATTATTAGAAAAACACTGTGGCAATACAACACTGGCAAAGATTGTTAATTCAGTCTGAGGGAAAGGGACCTGGCCAGCTTTCCTTCCCTTCTTTTGCATACCCAGCGCCCACTCTGGCTGCCAAGCTCCCCAGAAGTAAGGATTCATAAAGCCGAGCCACTTACCCTTTCCAGAAGTGACATCAAACACCACTCCTTTCACTGCCATGTAGATGGGCTGATCTTCCTAGAAAGCAGGAGAGAAGCTGTGAGGAGGAGCCCAAGAGCCCAGCTCCTCCAGCCCAAGTGAGTGACATCACTCCGGGCTGTGCAGACAGCAGTGGGTGGAGGTACAAAGCAGCCTCTCCTGAGCCGGTCCTTGGCGAGTTCGTCACCATCAGGAGCTTGCCCGCCCCTGCCCGATGTCACATCCCCTCACAGACTTTGGGAAGGTGACACAAAGTATCATGACAAGCCTATGGCAACACTTTTCTGTAAACAAACACAAGCAAACCAGGGACTGAAGCAGCTCTGCACAGATAAAAATCCAAAGGATGTTAAATGATGAATTATTTACATCAGCCCAAATTTCCTTTCATCTTTGGCAATGGAATCAGTCCGAATGATCCATTTTACATTTTGCCTCTCCTAGGTAATGCAGTTTCGTACAAATGTTCCCATGTATTGAAATCCCCCAAACGGCTGTCACTCTAACAGCTCTATCTTATGGTAGTGCTACTGCATTCCTGTTTGTTCAGCTGTTCTGTTTTGGGTATTTGGGTTCTTTCCAATTCCTTAAAACTATAAATGGCGGGATTATGAGTATCTTTCTACAAGCTACTTTATAATTTGGTGAGTTATTTCCTTGAGGCGTGCAATACATGGTCCAGGAATAATCCTGGACCAAAGCATACGAGCAGTGTAATCAGTTTTATTAAAAATTTAACCAGCGTGTCCTTCAAAAGGCCCACTGACAGTGCTAGAAATACATAAGCAATGCTGTCTCCCGGACAGTACTAACAATGAGTCTTATACTTTATTTTTTGCTATATTCGTGGGTACAAAATGTTACCTTTGAATTCTTACCCCTCTGCCCCCAACCAAAGAGAATAATTCAAAAACAGATGGCATGAATTTTCTAACTTCCATCAAGGTGGACTCTGGCTGGGGCAGTTGACATAGTTCTTGGACATGCAGGGCCGGGTCTTAGCCCTATTGTGGGTACAGGGACACCAACCAGTCGGCCCACAGGCTGGGGTGAAGGGATGCGTTGCAGCTGGGTGTATGGGAATCTCTGGATCTCCAGGAACACACTGCTTGGTCTTCTGTAGGGTTGGGTCTTAAGGTTCTTGCCCTTGTTGAGCTTAAGGTCAAGTGTTTTCATGACTACATTCAACAGAGAGAGGAGGAGAGAAGTTAAGCAACTTGGCCAAGCAAATATATCTCACTGTCACATAACTTCACAGGCCTCCGTTTCTCTGTTACATACAGGTAACACCCACTGACCTTGCAGGAATGCTGTACGTGAGCACGTGGTAAGTCCAGCATAGGAGCTCAGTAAATGGTTGGTTATTAGAGTCCCTATTAGCTCCCACAGATGCTCCCTAGAACTTCTGTTGACTCAGTGGATACTTGTTCCACCTCAACTAATAAGAATTATTTTATATGTTTTTAGAATTTTATCTTTAAGTAATCCCTACCCTCAATGTGGGGCTCGAACTCACAACCCCGAGACCAAGAGTAGCACGCTCTACCAGCCAAGCCAGCCAGGCGCCCGAGGTAAGGGTTATTTTAAATGCCATGGCGTAACCAGCCAGCAGCCTGCATTCTTCTTTACAGCCTTTCTTTCACTGTAATTATTTGTTTCTTGACATCAATGGCTCAACTGGGGTTATGTTTTATTCGAACTTAAAAAATATATGAACGGTTATAATTTTACCTATAGCATTTTGTCATATTTTCCATTCTGTTGCTTTTCCTTTGCTATTTTGTTACTTTTTTGTGTGCAAAGAGTCATAGAAACGTGACATTGACATACATAAAATATAAAAATATGCATCTCATCACTAACACCTTCAATTTCTTCAACAGATAAAATTTTTAAAAGTTTATAGTTTATTTATTTATTGGGGTCCCTGGGTAGCTCAGTTGGTTAAGTGTCCGACTTCGGCTCAAGCCATGATCTCACAGTTTGTGAGTTTGAGCCCCGCGTCAGGCTCTGTGCTGAGAGCTCAGAGCCCGGAGCCTGCTTTGGAGTCTGGTCCCGCTCTCTCTGCCCCATCCCCACTTATGCTCACTCACGCTCTCTCTCTCTCTCTCTCTCTCTCTCTCTCAAACATAAACATTAAAAAAATTAAAAGAAATAAGTTTATTTATTTTGAGAGGGAGAGAAAGAGAGCACGTGGGAGGGGCAGAGAGAGAGAATCCCCAGCAGGCTCCACGCTATCAGCACAGAGCCCGACACAGAGCTCAAACTCACGAACCAAGAGATCATGACCTGAGCCCAAATCAAGAGTCGGACACTTAACCGACTGAGCCACCCAGACGCCCCTCTTCAATAGTTAAATATTTATCCCCTCACAACACTATACATTAAGGTGTAAGTGCTAATAGGAGGTCTCAGCCAAGGGGTAGAAGGAACGGTGAACGTTTCTGAGGCTTTCCTGTTACACAGACATTTCACGGAGAGGAACGGCCTTGTCAGTTAATTGTCAAGTGTGCTGGGGGTGGGGGGCTGTTCCTATCCCGTGGAGCTGATGTCCCCTGACAGCAGGCATGGTTTTCAGGCCCCGGAGGTGGCAGCTGAGAGGACAGAGGGTGAATGGAAGCCTCGGGAGCATAAACGCAGGCTCTGGAATAGACATGTCCTCAGAGACACTGTAAAGACACACACGCTTATCGCCAGCTTCACACCGTGGTCCCCCACCCTCAAGTCCGCCTGGAAGGACATGCATCATTCTTATCCGCACAGCAGGCCTGAAATAACAGCAGGTCTGCCTTTTTCTGAGACCAAAGGAGGGGTCACCATGGTGGGGTGTTCCTAGCACAAGTTTTCAAGTCAAACAGGCCTGGGTTTGAGCCACCACTTATACGCTGTGCTGTCTTGGGCAAATTACTTAACTTGTCTGGGCCTCAGTCTTCTCCTCTGTAATAGGAAGACACTAAAAGTGTCCACTTGCTGGGCTGTTGTGATGATTAACCAAGACAAGAGATAGGAAGCACTTAGCAGTTCAGGGAAATAAATGTTAGTTTCCCTTATCCTTCCCTAGATTTTGAAAGTTATAAGATCTGAGAGGAATCAGATACTCAAGTGCAAGAAGATTCTGTCTTCCTAAAGGAAAGATAGGGGGAAAAAATGTAATTCCCAAGTCACAGATAAGGATTCTGGAAGAAATGTAAGTTAAAACTGGAAGGGGCCTTGAAGATAATCTAACACCGTCATTTTACAGATGCAGCTATCCAGGCTGGGGAATTATGAGACCTGCCCAGAGTCACAAAGAAATTAGAGCAGTTTCTGGAACCTAGAGCCTTGGAACCCAAATCATTCCACTCTCTGGCTTGTCCCCCCAGAGGGCACACAGCAGGAAGACCACGTGCTCGCCTGGGACCAGGAGAGGGTGAGAGTGGCCTGGGAAATTCAACCATCCACAAGACTCAGAACCAACGGGTAAGACACGGGATCGGTCAGAGGTACTCAGTGGAAGGGAATCAGGGTAACTGAATCAGGGTAACTCCCTCTGCATAACTGAGACCCGGCCTTTTTCCTCCGGGCCTTGGGCTTGCTTTACCATCTGGCCTTCCTCCCTGCCTACAGTCAGGCAGGGCCAGCAGAGCGCCGTGAGAGTTACCAGGGAAGCAGATGCATAAGCAGCAGGGCAGAGGAGGGAGGGCCTTTTCCATAGCAGGGAGGGAGAGGCCGGGAGCCTGGGCTCAGGCAGGCAGGAAGGCAGGCCCAACAGTCAGCCAGCCGCCCCTGAGCCTTCAACCCTCAGACCCTGCACCAGGGCCGGGGGACAGAGTAGAAGTTCCTCTCTGGTGACTCTTCTCCTTGGAAAAGAGGGAAAACTGTTGCGGATGTTTGCTTCTGCAGAAATAACAGGGCCCTCCAAGGGTCTAAGGCCATGGTTTTCTGACTGAAATTGGCATTAGTAAGTATTAGTGGGTCATGGAGTTAATTTAGTGATTTACAAACAGATTTTTTTAAATTAGGTTTAAAAAAGAAAAGTTTAAAATAGAACAGAAAATAGAAAACATTGAAGTGCATCACATGTAGTAATAAGCCTTGTTTCATGGAACTTGTGTTGTGTGGGTGTATACCGAGGTAGAAGGCAAAATTGTATTCCTTAACATGGGCCAAATATCTACAAGACATCACTCTATTGTATAATTAGAGAGGGTGGTTTTACCTCTTTATTTACCTACCTCTATCCCATAGCCTTCACTGTCTGTATATTCTTTTTATTTTTATTTATTTTTGAAAGAGAGAGAGAGAGAGAGAGAGAGAGAGAGCGAGCATGAAGGGGGGAGGGGCAGACGGAGGGAGACACAGAATCCGAAGCAGGCTCCAGGCTCTGAGCTGTCAGCACAGAGCCCAACGTGGGAGCTCGAACTCACGAACCGGGAGATCATGACCTGAACCGAAATCAAGGGTGGGACGCTTAACAGACAGACCCACCTAGGCACCCCTAAACTGCATTTCTGGTCATACTTGTACTCTGATATCTTCTTCTTAGAACCAATATAGCCTTGGAGCGGCCACTGCCTGGAGCAGCAAAGAGGGAGGCTTTTGGTAGTTTGTTTTCCTTGTACGAGCCAGGGTGGGCAGAGCCTGATTCGTCACTGTAACTCTCTAGCTGTGTAAACCTGGGCAAGTTACTTCGTCTCCATGCTTCCTTCCTCATCTGAAAAATGAGATAACAACAGCACCTACCTCATGGGGTTGTGGTCATCATTATATGAGTTAATGCTTTAAAGCTTAGGATAGTGCCTGATAGAGTTAGCTCTACGTAAGAGTAAAATACATAATATCTGGTCCCAGGCCCAGAAGTCAGGTGGGTGTGGGGGCAGGCAGGGTGACCTGCTCTGCACTTGGTCCTACAAAGCAATTAAGGCAGAAAACATATCTTCTGAGGATGGCATTCCCTCTGGACCGAAGAGAACCCTCAGAGTCACCTCATCTTCCCTATGGAGGTCCGAGGCAGCACCCCATGATCAACTATATTAACATTTCCACAGTGAAGCGTGAACATGAATATTCACACTAAATAGGATACATAAGGACTATAAATAGATTCGTGTCAGTTCCAGCAAGGCTCTATCACCAAAGGAGTTCAGATTGGGTTGGGTTTTGCTGTTAAATGACCTGTATAAAAACAAAAACACAACCTTCTGGGGCACCTGGCTGGCTCAGTCGGTAGAGCATGCAACTCTTTATCTCAGGGTTCTAAGTTCAAGCCCCACGCTGAGTGTAGAAGTTACTTAAAAATAAAATCTTTGAATTTTTTAAGCGTATTTTGAGAGAGAGAGAGCGAGCTAGTAGGGGAGGGGCAGAGAGAGGGAAACAGAGGATCTGAAGTGGGCTCTGTGCTGATGGCAGTGAGCTAGATGTGGGGCTCAAACCCACAGACTGTGAGATCATGACCTGGGCCGAAGTCAGATGCTTAACCAACTGAGTCATCCAGGCGTTCCCTGTAAAAATAGTCTTTTTTTTTTTTTAATGTTTATTTATTTTTGAGAGGGGGAAAAGGGACAGAGAGAGGGAGACATAGAATCCGAAGCAGGCTCCAGGCTCTGAGCTGTCAGCACAGAGCCCAACATGGGGCTCGAACTCACCAACCATGAGGTCATGACCTGAGCTGAAGTTGGACGACTAACTGACTGAGCCACCCAGGTGCCCCCCCAAAATAAAATCTTAAAAAAAACAAACAACCTTCTGGTTTTCAGAGTTTATTTGATTTTTGAATTGCAACAGAGGATTATGGGACCTGTTTTACTGCCTCTTGCTAGCAGCTAAGATTTATTAAGGCTTACTCTGCTAAGATTACTGCAGGCCTATCCAGTGCACTTTGCATATCACTGTCTCATTTAATCCTCAAACCTGTATAGAGTAGGAACTCTTGTTATAGCCATTATGATGGTCAATTTTATGTGACAACTTTGATCAACTACAGTATCTAGGTGTTGCTATGAAGATATTCTGTAGATGTGATTAACATCTACAATCAGTTGACTTTGTTACATAAAGGAGACTATCCTGAATAATCTAGGTGGGCCTACCTATATTAGTTGAAGGGCCTCAAGAACAGAATTGAGGTTTCCCTGATGAAGAAGAAATTCTACTGGTGGGCTGGGACATCAGCTACTGCCCAGGGGTTTCAGGCCTGCTTTGTGGATTTCAGACTTGCCTAGCCAGCAACAATGATAACATAAACCGATTCCTACAATAAACCAAATATATTATCTGCTACTGGTTCTGTTTCTGGTGGACTTCTGACTGAGAAAAGCATCTTATAGATGGAAAAAAACAAAGAGAGAGAGAGAGAGAGAGAGAGAGAGAGAGAGAGAGAGGTGCTCCACGAGCTTTAGGAATTTGCCCAAAGTCACACAGTAGAACAGGGACTCATAGCCAGGTATGATTCAAAGGTATAAGGCTTGAACTAGGATACTGTAAAATGTATTATACAAACAATGACACTTCTGAGAGTGAAGTGGGGGGGGGGGGGGGAGGATGCTATTAGTAATTATCCCCAGACAACAGGCATAAACCAGAACCATCTAGGGGAGATCAAAGCACAGCAAGGCTCTGCTCAGCTGCACTCAACAGCCCCTGTCCTCCCTCTCTTCCTTTCTCTGCTTACAGACCCCAAAACAACTCTCTCCTTAACCGTTTTCCATCTCAAGCTTCCCTCTCTCCTTCCCCTAGTTATGAATCAATAATGTCAGCATAAAACACCAAGGGTCTTTTCTCCATCCTCATCTTGCAGCCCTGGAGCTATTGTTTCAAGTACCCTCAACCGTGAACTCTCTCTTCTCTTGGGTTCTGTGCTGGGGGTCCCCAAGCTTGCCGCCACGTTTCAAGATTCACTAGAAGGACTCAGAACTCAGCACACAAGTTGTACTCAGAGCTCAGATTTATTAAAGCCATATAAAAGGATACACAGCCAGATCATAAGAGAAAAGGACAGAGGTAGAGTCTAGAGGAATCCATGTGCAGACTTCCTTATGTTCTCCCTTCCCCACGAAGGGTAACACACAATGCACTCTTCCTCCCGCAATACAACACGGCAATACGCTTGTGATGTTTCTGCCCAGGGAAACCCATTAGACACTTAGAGCCCAAGGTTTTTACTGGCAGCTAGCCATGTAGGCCCTCTCTGCCTAGTGTGTTCCACATAAATACACTGTATAAAAAGCCCAGATTGAGCCACCCTTCACTGTTAGGGAAGTGTGGAACACCCTGAAATTCCAGACACCAGCCAAGAGCCACTCTTGCCAGCAGGCCTTTCTAAGGAGAGCAGGCCTGTTCACTGTTTTTCTGCACGGGTTCCTGGATCCTGTATCATCCGGTTCCCTGGCGCCCTGAAAGATGCGTCCCTTAGCATCTAGTCACATCCCTCTGTGTTCTCTTCCACTCAGGCTTGAAACCAACATCTCTTTACAGTGATATTCAAACTAGCATCACCTCCTGAGGGCCAGGTTTCTGACTCCCTTGCGAACCTAGTCTAAGGCTAGCTAACAGAGTTAGGGAGCCCAGGCTGGAGGGTTTTAACAAGAGGACACTGGGTCCCTTCCTTGTTCTATCACTAACTAGTGGCACGCCTCGGTTTCCTCACGCGTAAAAGCAGGAGGTCTGTTCCGATCAACGCTGACATGTTATGGCACAGTGATCTCCCCACCAAACTGTTCCCCTCACTGCCAGATCGGCCCCGCTGTGGCCCTTCTGTGCAGTATTATTCTCACTCTCCGCAGGCATTACACTGGGCCCCAGCAGCCCAAACAGACGGGTGACTGTGAAGAGTTTCCTGGACATCTCCAGACTACTAACTGAAGTGGGTGTGTTGGGGTGGGGGCGGTCTTTGTCTCTAACCTCCGATCTCCCGCTCGGCCCTCTCCCCCAGCTTCTGCTCAGCCCCAAGGGCACAGGCACTACAAGTGTTTGAGGAGTCGGGGCAGGAAAACAGTGTAGGGAAGCCTGGCTCATCCCTGGGCCAGCCCCTGTTCCCACCTAACCCAACAAGCATGTTTTACTTCCCTCCCTCCCTCGCCACTCGCCCCAAAGAATCGGCATAAGTATCTGCCCCCAGCTGACGCTAACACAAAAATCCCAAAAGTTCCGAGGTTCATGGACGGACCACGGGCCGCAACACGTCCCAGCGGGGCCGTTGGCCGGCAGGGAGGGGGCAGCGCGGGGCGGGGTGTGCGGGCTCGAAGCAGGGGCTAAGCGGGGCGCCCCGACGGGGGAGGACTCCCCGTGCCGCTGCGCCGCCGTCGGCCCGGGGCCAGGAAGCTCGCAGGCCTCGCGCCCGGCTAGGGGGCCCGCGCCTCCCCCGAGGCCTCCCGTCCGCTCACCTCCTCCCCGCCGTAGCGGGCCAGCTCCTCCTCCGTGAAGAGCCGCACCGGGGGCCCCCGCTCGGCGGGGCGCGGCGCCTGCCCGGCCCGGGCTGCGGGCAGCCCCGGGGCCAGCGCCAGGAGCAGGGCCAGCGCTGCCAGCGGCCGCAGCCGCAGCCGCCGCCCGGGCGCGGGGCCCGCCATGGTGCGCGCGCGGAGCTGGGCTGGGGCGGCCTGGGCGGCCGGGACCCGCGCGCTCCCGCGCCTCGGCCCCGGAACCCCGCCCCGCCCCGCGCGCGCCCGCCCCGCCCCGCCCCGCCCCGCCCCGCGCCCTCGGGACCGCGCCGCTGGAGACGGGGAGCCCCGGGTGTAACCCGAGGCTCCTGACTCCCCAGCCCGGCCTGCAAGCTGAGCTACAGTAGTAGCTCCTTGAGTGGGTACGTGGATGACACAGCCCCAAATTCCGACACGGAGAAAGGTGTATGTATAAACCGGGACCGGATGCCCGCCTGGATCAGTCGGTGGGGCCTGTGACTCTTGATCTCAGGCTTGTGAGCTCGTGTGTGGACTGTGGGGGTGGAGATTACTTAAAAATAAATATCTTTGAAAAGAATCCCTTTTACTTCTGGCTAATTTCTTTTCCTTCCCAGTTGTGTTTAAATTTCGAGTCCGCAAGGGGGTTTTTGCAAAGGGAGGGTGGGGCATGGCACAGATCCGCCCTGAAATAACAATAGCTAACATTTGTGCAAAGATTCCTTCATTAATTTATTCATCAAATCCTTACTGAGGGCCTCCACGTACCAGCTCACTGGGAACACACTGCTGAACAGGAGAGATCCACAACCCACGTGGAACTTACATTCTGTAGGCAAAATAGACAAGAATAAAATACATACGTTGTATATTAGATGGTGAATACTAGGGAGGAAAGTAAAGCAGAGCAAAGGGATGGGGAGCATTGGGGGATGCAATTGTATTGTATTTATTTAGTTTTAAGTTTATTTATTTTGAGAGAGCACAAGCAGGGAGGAAGGGCAGAGAGAGAGAGAGAGAGAAAGAATCGTAAGCAGGTGTCGCACTGTCAGCACAGAGCCTGATGCAGGGCTTGAACTCAGGGACCACGAGATGGGTGACCTGAGCCAAAGTCGGCTGCTTAACTGACTGTGCCACCCAGGTTGCCCTGGGGACTACAATTTTAAATAGGCTGACCAGGGAAGGCCCCACTGAGAAGGTGGTATTTGTATAAACATCTATAGGAAGTGAGGGAGGTAGCTAAGGGGGGAGGGCCTTCCCTGCAGAGGGAAAGGCAGGTGCATAAATGTTGAGGAAGGAGAGTGCCCTGCTTGTTGGAGAAACAGTGGGATGGAAGAGGTGAAGGAGATAAGGTCTGGGAGGTCAAAGAGTAAAGGGGATGGAGGTGGGGGGCAGGTTTTGTGGGGCCTTACAGCTTATTTGTTTACTTTGAGAGAGACAGAGAGACAGAGCTCGAGTGGAGGAGGGGCACAGAGAGAGAGGGAGACACAGAATCCGAAGCAGGCTCCAGTCTCTGAGCTGTCAGCACAGAGCCTGACGCGGGGCTCAAACCCACAAACTGCGAGATCATGACCTGAGGCGAAGTCGGAATGCTTAACCGACTGAGCCACCCAAGCACCCCCAGCTTATTTTTAAAGGATGTTGGCTTCCACGCTGAGCGAATGGAGCACAGGGATGAGTTAGGATGTTAGTGGAATGACTGCTGTTGTGTTGAGAACAGGAAGCCGCCGCAGTAATCCGGTGACCGGGCCAGAGGTGACAGCGGCTTGCGCCAGAGTGCTGGCGGGGGAGGTGGTGAGAAGTGAGTGGGTCGCAGATGTGGTTTGAAGGTGAGGCTGACAGGATTTGCTGACATATGAGAGGAGACAAGGGGTCTGAGAGACAGAACAGAGTCAAGGATGACCCCGCGGGTTCTGGCCTTGGTAACTGGAAGGATGCAGCTGCCACTTTCAGGGATAAGGAGAGATGGTGAGAAGAGCGGGTGCAGGAGGAGAAGCTCGAGATCAGGCTTGTTCAGTCTGAGGACACACAGACATCTAAGTAGAAGTAGCAAATTGACAGTCGGCCATAAGTCTGGATTTTAAGAAAGTGCTCCAGGCTAAAGATATGAATCATGGAATCACTGGCATATATATAGGTTGTATTTAAAGCCACAGAAGGGGCGCCTGGGTGGTTCGGTCAGCTATACGTCAGACTCTTGATTTTGGCTCAGGTCATGATCTCACGGTTCATGAGACGGAGGCCAATGTCGGGCTCTGCACTGACATGGTAGAGCCTGCCTGGGATTCTCTCTCTCTCTTCCTGTCTCTCTTGCTGCCCCTTCCCTGCTTGCGCTCTCCTTCTCTCTCTCTCTCTCTCTCTCTCTCTCCCTAAAATAAATGAGCTTAAAAAAATAAATAAAGCCACAGAATGGGTTGGATCATCAAGGACATGCAGGTGGATAGGAAGGTGGAGAGGACCAAGGACTGAGTTTTTGGGCCCCACCAACATTTTGTGGGTGGGAGAACTGGCAAAGGAAACCAAAGAAGGGCTTAGCGTGCCAAGTGCTGACTCAGCACTTTTACTAGTGTTTGCTCATTTAATCCTCACTCTATGAAGTAAGAAGTGTCACCCATTTTACAGACGATGAAACTGAAGTGCAGAGACCTTAAATACCTTGCCCAAGGCCACAGATGGGTGGCTGAGCCAAGATTCAAACCCAGGCCCCCTCCCAGAGTCTTCCCCTGACCATCAGGCTGCACCTTCCCTCAGGGACGGCACCAAGTTTTCATACATTTACTTATTCAACAGGAGCTTCTAGTATAGAGCTACCTGAACGGGATCCATCACAAACCCTCTGAATCTCAATTTACGCATGTAATATACCAGCCTGCTTCCTTGATAGAATAGTGTTGAAACTAAAAATGAGAATGGATGTGAAAGTCTGTGTAAGCTGTGGCGCTCAGTATCTGTTACACTGTCACAGGATCTCCAGGTTAGAAGAGGCCCTTTTAAGCCCTTGAATAGAGTATCATCCCCTTCCTGGTGCATCATGTTCCTTAATAACATCTCTGGCATAGAGTGTGCTGCTTCTCTGCTTGGGCCCTTTCTCTCTCTACAGTTCTATTTGTTAGTGACTTCTTTGAGCCAAAAGATACTCCATGTAACTTCTACTGATCCAATCCAGCTTCCCCTCCCTGAGACCGCTGTGTATAATTGTATGATTTCATAGCATGCTCATACACCCTTGGATTTTTCCAGATATTCCTCTGATTGCCTTTCCCTACTTGAACCCAGATTCTTTTTTTCCCAAATGAATCAGTCACCTTCGAGGAGAATACAAATTATTCTAAATGAAACAGAATGACTGTAATAAGAAAGCTGGTTACACAGGGGATGGAAGAGGCTGGGAAGAAACCCTGAGGTGATCTGAAGATTAGAAACAGCAGGAGATTAACAACAACCTACCCTTAGAAGGGAAGAGGTGGTGGTATTAGAGTCTGGGGGCCTCGGTCACCTGGCTGAAGCTAGAAACACAAGAAGCCTTTGCATCAGGGGCTGGAACCATGGAAGGGAAGCTGCCAGGAGCAGCGAACAAGGGAAAGAAAAACTCTGGCTTCTCCCTTGCCCTGACCCTCTCCAATCTCCCAGAGGTACCTCCTCTTGACCAAATCCACTGGAAACCCAGCCAAGAGGCAGTCTCTGCCTTATGTGAAATTTTTTTCACCTGCTGCTTACAGGCAAATGATTAAAGCCACCTTGGTTGGCAGCTACGTCACTGTGCTCTCCGTTTCTGCCACAACAGGGCATCCTCCCTGTGTGTCTATCTTCACACCGTCTTCCATTTTTTTGCAAGGACACAAGTCATAATAGACGAGGCATCACCTTACTTCGTATGACCTCACCTTAACTAATACATCTGCAACAACCTATTTCCAGATGAGGTCCCATTCTGAGGTACCAGGGGTTAGGACTTTGACGTATCTTTTTGAAGGACACAGTTCAACTCAAACAGAAATCCTTAGGATATAGATGGTAATTCAGAGCATGAGACTGGAGAGGAGCCCACTTCTCTAGCCCCCTGGGGAGTGAGTTGAAGGGCGATCAGAGACCGAGCTTGGGAATGCCATCCTGGAGAGTTGAGGGGATGAGAAGAAATAAGCAAAGGAGGCTGAGAAGGAGCAGCGAGTGAAGTGGGAGGCAGAGTGGGAACAGGTGGGGTGCTGGAAGCCAGGGGAGGAAAGTAGATAGGGAGGAGAGGGTCAGCTGAGGCTGAGGATGAAGCTGACAAAACAAAGGAATAAACAGACAAATGGCAGAACCAGACCTGTATATACAGAGAAGAAACTGATGGTTGCTAGAGGAGATGGACAAAATGGGGAAAGGCGAATGGGAGATACAGTTCCAGAATGAATAAGTCACAGGAATAAGAGTACAGCAAAGGGAATATAGTCAATGACACTGTAATAGCATTGTATGGTGACAGAAGGTAGCTACATTTGTGGTGAGATGGCATGACCTATAAACTTCTTGAATCACTATGGTGAACAGCTAAAAAATGATGTAACGCTGCGTTACAACTATACGAAAACAAACAAACAAAACCTCACCAGAAAAAAAAAAATGAGGAAAAAAGAGGATGAAGAAATGGTCATCTTATTTGACACCTCTGAGGTCAATTGTGGCCTTGACAAGCATATTTCGGTGGAGTGGAGGCGATGAAAGTCTGATCCGTGTGTGCTCATGAGAGAATGGGAGGAGAGGACTTGGGGACTACTAGTCCAGAAAATTCTATCTATGTGTTCATGGCTTCTCCATTCTAGCAGAAGGAGCCAGAAGGGCAAGGATCTTGGAGTACCCCATTTATTTCTGTATTCCAGTGCCCAGCACTGTATTTGTTAAACCGTGTTAAATATTATATTAGCATCTCCTTCAAATGTGGGAATCTGTAATTTCCCGGTTTGGTCATAGCAACAAAGAGTAGAGAGGGATGATAGGTCTGGACTAGATTTTTCTGGTTCCTTCCAGCTCTAAAATTCTATGATGGTATGACTCGTTCTATCAGCCACCCTTGCATTAATAGTTAGGAATTTAACAAGTTGTTTGTAGTTATTTGCATTTGCAAGCAACTGTTAAATGAAATAGCTGGAATAAGCATTCCATTCATAAATTGAACATTGTTGAGTACCTACCATGTGTAAGGTATTACATATATCGTCCCATTTGAAGATGCAAGACCAGGGAACCCAGGATAGGGGAGGGTGGTCAGAAGAGGTGAGAGGGCCTCCTCCCACTACTAACACTCTGGAGGTCCAGGGTACTTTGATGTGGTTGGTGCTACTGTGGTTGACACTGAAGAGGGAAGAGGCATTGAGTGGCCTGCGTGCAGGCGGTTGCAGATCTGCAGCTGCCCGGGACACAGAGCAGCATTCACGGAGGCATAAGCAACCTCTATTTGCCTCACCACCAATCAGCCCAGGGCGGCCACACAGAATAGCAGTTCAGGCAGTAGGAGGAGGGGAAGATGTGGTCCTCAGATCCACCCTGCTACAGGGCAAACGCCGTATTCTCCACCACACTCAGGACAAAGAGGCTTCTGCTGTGGTGAACAGCAACTTTGGGTTTTGCTACATGATCTATTTAGGCTCTCATTAAGGCACTGTTAGCAGGGCAGGGTTTAGGCGTTGCATTCTAAGGCAAAGAGAAGAGGTTTGTATTACAAGACCTGTCGGAGAGGGGCAGAGCCAGGACAAGAACCGAGAAGTCTCGACTCCCAAGTGTCTACCCTAGGAATAATGGAAAGCACTTGGATTCTGTACTCTGATCCTGGATCAAATAATCTTCACTTCATTACTCCCGTCCCCAAATCCTGTCCGAAACAAGGTACCTGTTTCTTCATCCGTAAAACAGGAAGAAAAATGTCCTGCTTACAGGGTTCCTTGCAGGATCATGGCATTATACGAGTGAAAGCGCTTTGTAACATACAAAGTGCTCTGCAGACATTTATTAATGGTTATAAACCACCAGACTGCCTCTTGGAGTTATAGATGAGGCTCCCTCACTCGTTGGACTTAATTACCCCTCATTCCACTTTCTACTCCTTTTCTCCGACCCTCCTCCTCCCACAAACAGAGGAAGTGAGACAGGAAGCGAGCACGTGCGTCTAACGCCTGGTCTGGGTAACGCGCAGGCTTCTCAGCTCCAAAGTTGCTGAGAGGGGGGCCCCCCGCCCAGAACTACATTTCCCAGCAACCTTTCGGGGTCTCCAGAGGCGGGCGGGGTGGGGGGGAGGCGCATGCGCCAAGTTCCGCCCCGCCTGGTCTCGGGGCCGCACCTCCGAACCGGTTTCGCCTGGCAGAGCCGGCTGCTTCAGGCGCCGTGGACGCGGTGCTTGCCCCGCGGCTTCTCCCGCGCTGTGGCGGTGTCAGGTGTGGCTTAGCTCGGGTCAGTGCCATGATCCGGCAGGAGCTCTCCACATCCTACCAGGAGGTATAAAGCAGTGGGGGCGGAAGTAAAGTTTCCCGCGGGGCGCAGGAGCGGGGTCCCGCGGTCTGGGCGGCGGAGGTGGGGGGGGGGGGGGGCGTCCGGGCAGGTCGAGTGAGCTTTCCGAGGAGTGCGGCGGGGGAGGGGTCCCCGCGTGCGGAGGAGCCTCGGAGCAGGAAGGAAGCGGGGCGCAGAGCCTCCTCCGGATGCTGCCGGCGCGGGATGGAGCCGGGGCCCCCGAGCCGTGAGCTGTAACCAGCAGGTGAATGATTGAAACGGCGTCCGACCCAGGCAGCAGCGCGCCGGCCGCACTTGACCTCGGCTGTTCTTTGCAAGTGGAGGCACGGCGCCCTCCTCCCGGCTGGAACAGATGCGCTGGGAGCATTAGCCCCTCTGCAAGCCCAGGGCTTCGTGGTACATGACAGGGATAATTACAGCTTGTTCGGTGGCCGCCTAACTTTGAAAAGGTGCTTTCGCCTATCTAGCTGTTGCTCGCCGCGCTCCGTTTTCCTTTCACTCTCACCTCCTCCCACTACTTTAACTATCACTTTTCCAGCTCTTTGTCTCTTTCTTGTTTGTCCGAGCTACAGGCGGTTTCAGCTTTTCCTCAGGCTTCCTGAGTCCTCCTGACTTACTCGAACTAGTAAACTGCTCTCCTCCTCCTCCTCCTCCTCCTCCTCCTCCTCCTCCTCCTCCTCCTCTTAGGTCTTACACTCTGGTCATCTCTGGTGATCATCCCCCCTTCCCCCACCCCGCACGGTCGTCCCCTCATTTGTAGGTTCAGTTACACATCTTCAGTCCTCAGGTTTGTGTTCTGTGTCTGCTCTGACCACCTGAGTGAGATGCTGTGTTACCATCTCTCCCTTTGGTGTCCCCTAGGCTGTGCAGATTTGCTTTGAGGCCCTGCCTTGATCCCAGAACATTCCTTTTTACAAACACCTGGTGCTGCCCTTGATCTACCCTGAACAGTCCAAATTTCTTAGAAGCTTCGGAAGCGCTGCACAGCTCAGCATCCCTGACTTCTCATCTCACCTATCTGTGTTCTGATCACACTGGAAATTCATTCTTTAAAAACGTGCTCCGACTTTCCTGTCCCTATGCGCATTCTCACACCATTTCTTTTTCTTTAACTTCTTCTCAGTCCCCATTGGTCAAAATCCCCTCCCTTATTCAAGGAGGGATCTTAAGTCCCTCATGTTCCATGGAGACTGACTTCCCAGATCAGTCTAGCATTCTGCCTGTCCTTCTCATATGTACTTCCTGCTGTGTTGATCAATACTGACCAACATTGGTGTACATTCCTCTCTTTGTAAATGATACTGTGTGGATTATATAAATAATATAAAAGCAGATGGCTTAGCCCTACAGTGGAAGGGGATCCTCCACCTGAGTTGGAGGCAGATGAGATTTGCCTAAGGCTTGCTATTTTTTTAGTGTAGGACCTGGTCTGGAATCTGACTTTGGGACACATTTCTATCTTTCTCCCCACAATCTCCTTTATCCAAAGGAGCCAGATGGATTTTGACCTGTGTTGGGATTCTGTGGCCCCTAGATTCCATGCCCTAGCCTGTGAAGGAATCCAGAGGAATGAGTTGTGTCTTTCCTCTGAAAGCTTTCAGATTCACAGGGAGTAGAGCATAGTGCGTAAATACTGTTTTGAAGTTGGGGAGCCCATGTTCCTCTCCTGCTTTGCTTCTGGCCATTTGTCAAGTCACTTCTCTGAGCCTCAGGTTTCTTCCTCTGCAAAGGAAGGTAATGATAGTTCCTATTTCACAGGGTTGTGAGGGTTCAACGAGTTGGTATATGGAAGGTGCTTAGGTCAGTGCTTGGCAGGGAGGGACCTCTCAGTGGATGATAGTTCTTGTTCACAGGACGGGGGTGGCTCCTGCTTCTAGGGAGCTTTGGGGTCCTGATTTGTAGGACCATGTCCCTCACCATCCATATGTAACCTGCAGTATCGCCTTTCCTAGTAGGGCTCCTGAAACGTTTATTAAAATGCAGACAGTTACTTGGCAAGGCCAAAGGTAAAGTCACTTTCTATTTGAGGGCACCCCCAAGATGGAAGACACTGGAAGGGCCCTTCCCTTTACCTTCTTCAGTGGCTCGTTTTGAAGTCCCTGTCTCTTGCCTTCTTTGGAAGGAGGCCTCCCGGAGGGTGGCCCAACTCTCTTGCCTGGGTGGTTCTGGGAGTGGACCTTTGAGTTAGGAGTCTAGCTAGCTCTGAGTTGGGTTTCTTTGCTGAAGGGAGATTTTGGCTTTGGGGATGGGGCTGCAGGTAGTCCGGAAGGGCGCTGGGTTGGGAGCGTGTTGCTATCTGGGTTAGGCTGAACCTGGGTGAGGCTTGGATCAAAGAACTTTGGGCCTTCTCAGACTAACATCCTTCTTTCTCTTTGGCCAGCGAGGGCTCTGGTGATCTCTTGATATGTGTCCCCACTACCTGTATGTCATGGTGTCTTCTCCAGCCTCCCAGCCCTCTCCTACTTGTTGGTTTTCTTTTCTTGTGGGCTTGGAGGACTTTACACTGGAGATTTTACCTGACTCTAATGGGCAGGAGTGGAAGCATGAAAAAGGAGATGAAGGTCCATGGCTGGCTTAGTTGGTAGATCATGCGATTTTCAATATCAGGCTTGTGAGTTCATGCTCCTCCTTGGGGATAGAGATCACTTAATAAAATTAGGGGCACCTGGGTGGCTCGGTTGGTTAGGTGTCCAACTTTGGCTTGGGTCATGATCTCATGGTTCACGGGTTTGAGCCCCGTGTTGGGCTGTGCACTGACAGTGTGGAGTCTGTTTGTGATTCTCTCTCTCCCTCTCTATCTCTGCCCCTCACCCCCCATCAGAAAAAAATTTTTAAAAAGAGGGGAGGAGATGGAAGAACAATAGATACATAAGAGTTTTATTTTAACTCAAGTTTCTTGGATATTAATTTTTAATTAAAACGTTTGAGACCTTAAGTGTTGACACTGTGAGCCTAAGAAAATATTTAGGAAAGCAATCCCTTTCCCTTCCCTCCCAATTCAATGTTAGGTCCTTTAAACTCTGGTCTTCATCTCTCTTCCCCTCCTCCTCAGTCCTATGAAGAATTGTTTGTTACTGTATCCTCTGCCTGCCCTTCTCGGTGGCTCATTTCCCCCATTTGACAGGTGAGAGCACTGATGAGGTGAGGTTGAAGCTGCCTGTTGTCAGGCTGCTGATCAATATCTGTTTCTGGGATGGACCACCTTCCCCATTTTTTTTCCTGCCATTCGCAGCCTGAGTCGGTGGACTTGAGCCAGTGTCCTGGAGAGCTCTGACACCAACTTCACTGTTTCCTTCTGTCAGCAGACTCTTAGCTGTGTTTCCTCCTCCTCTGGGAAGCCGTTAAGATCATCGGTTTTGGAACTAGACCAACTTGGATTTGACTTCTGGCTCTATGGCCAAGGAAAGTGTTGTGGTTGAATTGTGTCCCTCCAAAAAGATGTGTGGGGAGTGCTAACCCCTAGTACCTCAGAGAGTGTCCTTATTTGGAAGTAGGGTCATTGCAGATGTAATTAGTGAAGATGAGGTCATACTGGAGTAGGGTGGGCCCTAATCCAATATGGTGTCCTTATAAGTAGCTGACCTTGTGGAGACAGCACAGAGATGCACTTCCCAAACTCTATATGAAGATGGAGGCAGAGCTTGGAGAGGAGAGGCCTCTATAGGCCAAGGAACACCAAGGCTTGGCCATTACCAGAAGCTAGGAGACTATGGAAAAGATTCTTCCTCACAGCCCTCAGAAGGAACCAACCTTGCCAACGCCTTGATTTCAGATTTCTAGTTTCCAGAACTGTGCGGGGATAAACTTCTGTTAATTCTTAAGGCACCCAGTTTGTGGTGCTTTGATAGGGCAGCCCTAGGAAACGAACATACGGGAAGTTAACGTGAGTTTTCCGAGCTTCAGTGTCCTAATCTGTAGAATTGGTATAACACCCCCTCCATCATGTGATTGTGTGTGTGAGAGAGAGAAAGAGAGAGAGACAGTTAAGTGAGAGGACGCTTCTGCTTTCTCATTCTAGTCCTCCTCAGCAAGGCTGATGTGGCTGACTGGTTTGCTCTCTTTGTCTCCCCCCTTTAGCTGAGTGAGGAGTTGGATCAGGTGGTTGAGAACTCAGAGCGGGCGGACGAGCAGGAAAAGGAGGCAGACGGAGTACAAGGTCCAGGAATCTTACCAGGTGAGTGGGTTCAGGACTGGGGGCAGACGGGCTGGAAAACGGTGCTCTGCTGTAGCTGGAGGCCCCAGTCCAGGCGCCTGGCCACCTGGGGACCTGCAGGAGAGGAGGAGCCCCTCTGCCCTGCACCCCAGTGTCAGGTCTCAGGTATTGCCCTAGTTCTAAAGCTATACATATTTAACCAGCCTTGGGACAGAGGAGGTGTCCAGGCCAGTATCCGCTCTTTTCTGTACTCCGGTTTGAGCCAGTTCCTGAGGCCAGGACATTGGAGGTAATGGGTCTCTGCTCTTCTGTTTGTTTTTTCCTAGGAAGCCGTTAGTAGTTGAGCCTCTAATATCTGGGTCACTTCCCAGGGCCCTCAAGGAGAATATCTAATAGGCCTCACCTCTTGGACAGCAGGCCTTGCCAGTATGGTCACCCAGCTGGGCAGGCAGGGTCCCATCAGTCAGGTGGCATCTTAAGGAGTCTTATGTTAGATGATGTTGACCGCTTCTTCCTCCTGGGTACTCTCTGCACACTTAGATAACATAACTCCTTAATTCTCGGAGTGCTCCTTCCAACCGCCTTTATAGTCACCTTCCAGCTCTTGGGTGTTAAGTGTTTGTCAGAGGCCCCTTTTCTCTGTCTCTCTGTCTCTCTCTCTCTCTCTTGTGGGTGGTCTCACCCAGGCCCCATCCCTGCTTCAGTTACTTCTTGTTCACACGTGACCGCCATGTTTACACCTCTAGTGCAGAGGTTACCTATAAACTCCAGACTTAACATATCCTGTATATCCAAATGCCCAGGTCATGGCTCTGCTTGGATGCCCCAAAGGTACCCTAAACCCCACATGTCCAAAATTGACCTCGTGACCTCCCCATTCCTGGTGTGGCCCTCTTCCAGTGCTTCCTGTTTTGGCGAATAGAATGTATTACCCATCCAGTTGAATCGGAGAGTCATCCCCACCCCCCACCCCTGCTTTCCTTGCTTCCCCATTTTCTCTGCTCCTCAGCCATGCTGGCCTTCTTTTATTTGGGCCTCCCTCCCTTCCACCATCAGGCCTTTCTGTTGTTATATCTCTGTTTGGAATTCTCTTCCCTCTGTCATCAAGTTAATGTTTAATCGTTCTTCCGATTAATGTTTAATGTCAATGCTTAATCGTTCTTCAGCTCACTTGTTTTCTACAAAGCCTCTGACCTCCTGGCTAGATCACTTCCACCCTGCAACCTGTCACTTGCAGTCCACGCATCTCTCCCTCGTAGCTCTCCCTGATGGGACAGTGTATTTGCTTGGCATTTGATGAACATCTCTTCTGCTAGCATGTAAGCTCCATGAAGGTGGAGACCAGTCCGTTCTGCTCACTGCCTCAGACCTGTCCATGTGGTAAAGATTTGCTGAATGAGTGAATGGAACCCCAACCTGACTCTGCCTGCTTGGGTGGATTGAGGGAGGTGGGATTGTGCTCCTCTTGATCCCTTTAAGGGGAGAGGAATGACATAGGATATTCTGTGATTGTGCCTAATTATTTAAAAAAAAAAAAAAGTTTTTTTTAAATGTTTATTTTCAAGAAGCAGAGTGAGACAGAGAATGAGCGGGGGAGGGGCAGAGAGAGAGGGAGACACAGAATCTGAAGCAGGCTCCAGGCCCCAGGCTCCAGGCTCTAGGCTGTCAGCACAGAGCCCACTGTGGGGCTCGAACTCAAGAGTTGTGAGATCATGACCTCAGCTGAAGTCTGATGCTCAACCAACTGAGCCACCCAGGCGCCCCATAGGGAAGACTTTGTAGAAGGACGGAGGCTGGAAGAGTAGCTGTTTACTGACTGCTTCCTCTGGGCCGAGCTCTGTCATTCCCGTTGCCCCATTTAATTTTCATGACAACCCTGTGAGGTAGGCATCCTGATTTTGATGGATGAGGACCTGAGCCCCAGGGGGTTAAGGAGAATATGGAAGGATCACTTGGCTGGTGAACAGGATCAAGCTCTGTCTGACCCCAGGCTTTCTACTGCACCAGTGGTTTTTAAAAAGTATTTTAAGCATCCTTTTATTAAAGCTTATTGTGTAAAAGGTGGTAGCATGGCTGCCCCCACGCTGATTCTGGGCACTACGTCTGAAGTCCTGAAGCCCCAGGGAGAGAACAGTATATTTATATTTATTTGCATTAGCTCTGTATGTGGGTTCCTATTGTTTCTGTAACAAATGACCACAAACTTAGTGGCTTAAAATAACAGATTTATTATCTTACAGTTCTGGAGGGCAAAAGTCCAAAATGGGTCTCGTTGTGCTGAAATTAAGATTTCAGCAGGACTGAATTCCTTTCTGGAAGCTCTAGGGGAAATTCCATCTTAGTGCCTTTTCCAGCTTCTAGGGGGTGCTCACATTTCTTGGCTCGTGGCTCTTTTTCCATCTTTGAAGTCACCGGTGGCCTGTTGAGTCTTTCTCCTATCTTCTCATTGTCACATAGACTTCTGCCCCCTCTTCCATGTTTACATGTAATCGCAGGGCTCACATAGATAACCCAGGAAAATCCCCTTGTTTTACAGTCAGGTGAACGGCAGCTTTAATCCTATCTGCTGCCTTAATTTCTCTTTGCTATTAACTTGACATTCACAGGTTCCGAGAATTAGGACTTGGACATGTTTGGCGGGCTACTCTCCTGCCTGGTGCACCCTGTACTGCCCTCTTGCCCCCAGTCTGAAGAGGATAGATGGAGACGGCCGGAAGGAGAGGAGGGATGCCAGACTTGGAAAGATGAAGCTTTCTTTTGTGTTTCCATTTATAGATAAGTGCCAGCCAAACTAGGAAGTGGCCATGATGACCTTTGGCCTTAGCCTCTCTTTTGCCTCAGATTCCTGGGGCCTTACAGCCTAAGGTCAGTCAGAGCAAGAAACCAGACCTCAAGCAGAGCAAATTGGGATAGTTCCACAGACTGGCAAGAGCCTTCGTGCTTTCAGGGGAAACCCTTCTGGGCTCATCTCTGCTGTAGACCATAGAAGAAGCAGACTCAGAAGTCTTAGTAGGGAGTTGGCCCCTATTTGGTGACCTGACACACAGTTGGCAAAGCTCGCTTCCTGCCTTTGAGTCCTGTAATAGTAACATAAATAACGGTAACGATGGCGGCAGCCGTTTATTGGGTGCTTCCACGCACTAGGCCTGCGTAGGGCTTTCTGTGTATACTCACACGTAGCCTTCATGGCCACTCGTGAGGGAGATGGTTAGTCCTGGTTCCTAGATGAGGAACAGAGAGGTCCAAGTAATGTGCTCAGAGCTTATGAGTGGCAGGGCTGGGATTTGAACCCAGGGCTGTCTCCCAGCGTGTTCCCACTCTGGCTCAGTTTCTAGATGAGGTGCTTTTCTGCTCCAGAATCCTCCCCTTCCTCTACCAGAGTCACTCATGGGCTCCTTCACCTGTTATGCAATGTGCTAAAACTAAAAAGAGGGCAAATGAGGCAGGGCCTGTGTCCAGGAGCTTGGGACATGTAGAGAGAGAAGGCAGGATACCCAAAGAAGAACTTCTCTCTCCTTCTCCAGAGCCTTCCCTGAACAACTTACTGAGGGCCTTTTCTCCCTGTTATGTGCTTTCCTAGCACTCAGTATTTTCCTTTATAGAATGTAACACGGTCTAAAGGGCACATTTGTTGAATATAATTCTTTAATCATTACTAACCCCTTAGGCCTGCCCCTGAGTCCCGTGAGGCACTCCCAGAACTTTTGTCTCCCCTCCCACTTCATTGTAACTGATGCTTAGCAGAGCGTCTGGCCCACTGTGGGTGCTCAGTATTTATACGTTTGGAGGGGGGACATGGGGATTGGGAACAGGAATGTATCTCATGTGAGCAACTGGGATCAATGATAGAGGGTCAAGGAAATGGTAGAGACAGGTGCTTCAGAAATGAACGAAGCGGGGGCCGGTTGGTGAAGGGAGTGGGATTAACCTGAAGGAAGGGTGACTGGTAGGTGAGAGAGATGGGGTGGGCCAGGGAGGAGGGACGGGATGTGCAACCGTGTAGAGGTGGGGATAACACAGGACGTGTCGGAAGCAGTGGGTTAGCATGGTACAGTTGGAGCGGAGGGTTGGTGAGAGAAGTAGGAGATGAGGTAGGAAGGACAGATTGGGTCAGATTATGGAGGGCTTTGAGTGTCAGGGTTTAGCCGTTAGGGAACAGGGAGCATTTAATGGGACTGGAGCAGAGCAGTAAGGGGGTGAAACGGGCACGCAGGGAGGAGCAGTGTGGCAGTGCCGTAGGGCTGGATTAGTGGAGGGAGGACCGTGCTGGGTCAGAGGCTGGCAGGGTGGGCCGCTTCGACGTGGGGGAGCGGGAGAAGGAAGAGTCAAAGGAGACTCTGAGGTTTGAAGCAGGGTGAGTCGGAGAATGTAGACGTACAGTCCGGGGTGAGCGGCTGGAAGAGAAGGTGCTTCTCTGCCGCAGACATACGAAGCTTCAAAGGTGTGATGTCTGGGCGGAGAGGCCCAGAGGCGGAGCGAGATAACGACTGATGTAGCTAAAGTGCGAGCTTTGAGAAGGCCTGGGCGGCCTGTAGAGTGAGCTGTGGAGACTGAGCCTCGAGGGGTGGCCACATTCGGGGACCAGAAGAGGAGGTGGAGCTGGAGCCCCATGGAGGCCTGGAGGTGGGGGCTGTTGGGCAGCAGAGGTTCCAGTGAAGCACCCAGACTTTCAGGATTATATTCCCAGTTGTACTCTCTGAGATAAAGAGTTACAGTCCATAATCCGAAAGCCTCGATCTGTTTCCTTTCTATGAAGGGAATTACAACCACTTATTCTTTTCTAAGGGAGAAATGAGACCAGACACGCTAACTGAATAAGCAGCTTACTATATCACTCTTGTAACAAAATTGAGGAAGATACTTGGCTGATTAGTCATTACAGTGCATTCTCCATGGAAACAACTGTGTATTCATAGAATTGAAAAAGATCGGCAACCAAAGAAAAAAATTAATTGGATCTCATCAAAATGAAAAACTTGGGTGCATTAAAGGATACTACTAAGAAAGTGAATAGACAGCCCACAGGATGAGAGACCTGTTCAAATCATGGATCTGGGGACTTGTATTTAGACCATATAAAAGAACTTTTATACTCCAATAATAAAAGGGCAACCCAAGTAAGAATCTGAATAATGTTTCTGTAGTGCAGATGACTGATAAGCACATGAAAGTTTGCTCAACATCATGATCATCAGGGAAGGGCAAATCTAAACCACAGTGAGATTTGTATCATTGTGTCGCCTTCACACCTACAAGAATGGCTGTGGTCAATAAGATGTACAAGTTTTGGTGAAGATGTAGAGAAATTAGGACCCCCACAGATGGTTGGGGGGAACGTAAAATGGTGCAGCTACCGTGGAAAAGTCTGGCAGTTCCTAGAAGTTCAAATATAGAGAGTCACCATATGACTCAGCAATCCCATTCCTATGTACATACCCAAGAGAAATGAAAACTTACGTCTGCACAACAGCTTGTACATGAATGTTCATAGCAGCATGATTCATAATAGCCAGAAAGTGGAAGCCGCTCAAAGGTCCATCAATTGATGAGTGGATAAATAAACGGTATATTCACCCAGCGGGATATTATTTGGCAGTCATAGGGAATGAAGAACTGTTGGCATCTACATCATGGATGAATCTTGAAAATATGTTAGGTGAAAGAAGTCTGACACAAAAGCTTCTATGTTGTGGGATTCCATTTATATGAACTGCCTGGAACGGGCAAATCCATCAAGACAGGAAGCCGATTATTGGTTGCCAGGGACTAGGAGGAAGGAGTGACTCCTAATGGGTATGGAGTTTGTTTTTAGGTAATGAAAATGTCCTGTAATTACATAGTGGTGATGGTTGCACACCTTGTGAATGTAGTAAAAACCAAATATATTCACTTATTTAAAAGGGTAAATTTTATGGTATGTAAATTATATTTCAAAAACCCCACAAAAACAACAAACCCATCGCATCACTAAAAAGGAAAAAAACCCAAAAGGATAGTTCATTCCTTCTTTGCATTCAGGATGCGTCTTAGCCCCTTGTTGTTTGCAAGGTAGAGTTTTGGAGGGGTAGAGTAGACGACCGGTTCCCCCTTCCTGTGAATAAAGGTCCCACTGTGTTTTCAGAAGTTGAATTACTCATCACACATCCCTTAATGGGCTGACTTCTATTCCGGGGCAAGTCTGGGTTTTTGAAGCAGTGTTGGTTGTCTTGGATTTTTCTTAGATTACCTTTCCTAAGAAAATCTTGTGCATTATTTCTGTCTTTCTACAGAATGTGTCTGTACAGGACACATTCATCATGAGTTTGCATTCATGTAAAGAATGTATACTTTTAAAACACATTCATCCAGCTTGCCACAAAAAAGCAGGTGTTTGGTTTTTCTGACTGCAGAGTACACGGGACATTTTGCCAAAATATCCAGCACCTGTTTTTTTAATGGCAAAATGTATTGGTGTCTTCTTTCAGAACTGGAGTGTCACTTATAGCATGTGTGGATGATAAATAGTTTTACTGTTGTTTTTTTTTAATTTTTTAACGTTTATTTATTATTGAGAGACAGCATGAGCATGAGCGTGAGCATGGGAGGGGCAGAGAGAGGAGGAGACACAGAATCTGAAGCAGGCTCCAGGCTCTGAGCTGTCAGCACAGAGCCCAACGCGGAGCTCAAACCCACAGACGATGAGATCATGACCCGTGCCGAAATCGGACACCCAACCGACTGAGCCACCCAGGTGCCCCTAGTTTTACAGTTTTTGTTTAACTCACGCGCCAATTTATGGATCAAGAAAAGGCCGGTAAAGAAGTTCAGCTTGGCTTCTGTGAGCGAAACAGAGGGGACCCCATGAGAGTAATTTCTCCAAGTACCTCTGCCAAACAAATCCAGATGATGCAATTGTCATCTGACCTTTTTGTGCCTTAAGTCAGCTTTTTTAGAATTTTCAAGAAGATGCAAATTCCTCTCTTTCCCTAACCAAAGGTTTCATGAAGGCAGAACATTTCCAATCATGTATGTGTGACTTATGATAGAGTGAATACCTGCCCACAAAGGCCCATTACTGTTCCTCTTCATTGCATGGTTTAGCCAGGCTGAAATATGCAGTTTACTTAAAAATGTCCCAAGCTTCTACTTGTCATGAAGTTATATTCTTCCAATCAGATCTTTTGTCGTTGTTAGGGACTGGATCCTTAAGCATTACCATTCACTGTTGCGTAGGGAAAGAACATTGACGAGGAGTCAGGACCCCAGTGCTCTCATTCTGTGCCAGTCTTAGGCTCTCTGGGACCTGGATCACTGCGCAAATATGGCTTTGGACCAGAAGGCCTTTTGGGTCCCTGCTAACTCTTAACAATTCTGTTCAGATGTTATATACCCAATTAGTCACTGCAGAGTTCCTTCAGTTTTGTCTTGTGATTTTTCCAAACCTCATTCAGATGTTGAAACCTGGTCCCTTGTTGCTACAGCAATTATGAGCCCCTTGTGACAGGGAATGTGTTTTTACCTGCCATGTTTTTGAGTGAACCTGTGGGGAGGTGCCTGGCTGGCTCAGTCGGAAGAGCGGGTCACTCTTGATCTTGGGGTTTTGAGTTCGAGCCCCATGTTACATGTAGAGATTACTTTAAAAAAATCTTGACGCGAACCTGTGATCTTACATGGGCCATAGGAGGGGGGAGTGCCTTCCAGGCAGAACAGCTGTGGGGGGGTCCACTTGTACACGGACTACTGCACTTTGGGTCCTGTGACTCTGCAGACCGGCTGCACGTGACTGATCAGGGATCAGCGCCTGAGGTAAGGGGAGCCACCTACAGGCTGGGTGTGAAGGAGAGCAGTGTCCTGTGGTGTGTGTGACAGAGCACCCTATACAGGATGCAGGCTGGGAGAGGGACTTAGCCAGGACAGCGGAGCAGAGTCACAGAGAAACCCGGGGAGAAGGCGGATAGCAAAGCCACCAGGGAGCAGAAATGGACATTGTCCCTAATAACAATAAGAAGCAGTAGCAGTAGGATCAGAGACAAAAGTTGAAAAAGAGACTTGCTTTAATTCCTCTTGGAGAGCTAGAGCTGCTGCCTTCCGTGTGGCTCGTGCTCAGCCGTGGGCAGGCTTCCTTGGGGGTTCCTGGCTCCTGGTTCCTCACTTCTCTTTGTAGCTGTGAATGTCCATTGCCTCCCATGACCTGCTCTTTACTGTCTGAAGGAACCTCATAGACATTTCTGGGAACTCTCACATCTGTGTGATGTAGAAACGTTGTAAAGTATCTTGCCATGAATAGTAAGGTGTATCAGTTGGTTTACAGTTTTACAGGCTCAAATGCACTGCTGTTGTCCTACAGACGGAAGGTAGCTAGTTGGCGCTGTGAGACGTAGCTCATCTATTATTTGGGTCATTCGGTCATTTCATAGGCATGCAAACATCACATGCCTACTGTGTGAAAGATACTGTTTTATGCCTTGCCTCCATGTTATTTCTGGCATATTTTTTTCTAGTTTATCATTGTAAGAGATTGTAGTGCCATGGTCTTCATTTTTGCTGTTTTTATTGAAGGCTTTTTTTTTTTTTTATGAATGTAATTGTCAAATTGGCTTACGTACAACACCCAGTGCTCATCCCACAAGTGCCCTCCTCAGTGCCCATCACCCATTTTTCCTCTCCCCCACCCCCCCAAAAGGCTTTGTGTTTTGAAAAGTAGAGGGTACGTTCCATTTCTCTAGTAATGTTAATTCATTAAGCAGGCAATCTGTAATGCATTTTGCAACATTCTCTCCTTTCTTTTAAATATCCGGTAAAATTGAAGTGATCATTTCCTTTTCACATGAAGAAAGTGAGGCTTAGGAGCAGTAAGTAACTTGCCCTGGGTCTCAGAGTAGTCATAGGAGAGCTGGCCGCCCCAACCTCTCTGACTTAAAGCTCATGCTCTTAACCACTAGGCTGGATATCCGGACTTTCAGTTCAGAAAAATAAATGAATAATGAACACCAAATTACTCCTTCATCAAAATTCTCCCGGTGCTTTGGGCACAAGGCTAGATGACCTCCTCCACAAAGCCTTTTGCTCATGTCTGTCCTTCTCCTCACACCCATACATCATCCCAACAAAGGAAATCTCACCATTTACATCCTCTCGTGCTTCTGAGTCCCGTAGCACTTGTAGCACAGACCATTAGTCCTCCTCTCTCGGGGTCTCCCTGAAGCGCCTAGCACCAAGTCTTGCGCACAGAGTTGATGCTTGATGTGTGTTTGTGGAAGTGTAGAATGAATGACTTATTTTCCTCTCACCAAAGACCCTTTGATAGCTCTGTGCTGATCCTGCTTTTGTGCTTTTAAATAAAAAGAAAGTGAAACAATCATGAGCAAATACTCTTATATCTTTGGATTTGAAGTCCATTTTTTGTAGGGAGTGTGTTGTGGGTCTTGTTTTGAATCCAGATTGAAAGGTCTAATCTGCCTTTTAATTGGAATGTTTAGTCCATTGACATTTTTTAAGTTGAAGTATAGTTGACCTAGTTATAGACTAATATAACTGTATTAGTTCCAGGTGCACAATGTCATGGTCCGACGGTTCTATACACTATGCAGGACTCACCACAATAAATTGCCATTTGTCACCATACAAAGTTACTACAGAGCTACTGACTGTATTCTCTGTGCTATACTTTTCATCCCCATAACTCACTTTATACGTGGAAGTTCTTACCTTATTACTATTTTTTTTTTAATTTAAAATGTGTTTATTGGGATGGTTTTCCACTCATTTGGATTCATATTGCTTTCGGTGCTGCTTCCGTCTGAAGAAGCACCCTCTGTAAGCTTTGCCTTTCTTCCTTGTAGGTTGGCAGAGGACAGCCAACTCAGAACACTACTGTTTTGTGCGTGGCCAAAGATGGTGGTGATTTTGCAGCACTGGACGTCTCACTGCTTCTTACGCTTCCTCTGTTCTTGCAGGAAGGGATTGAGGAGGTCCTTTGCAAGGGGCATGTTCTCAAGGGGAGGTTGTCACTGCCGAAAAAGCTTGAAGTTTGCATCTCTTCGTTCCTTTCACCTATTTCGCCCGTCACCTCCACTCTCCTCCCCTCTGGCAACCTCTCATTTGTTCTCTGTTTCTATTTGTTTTGTTTTTTAGTTTCTAAATATAAGTGAAATCACATAGTATTTGTCTTTTGCCGTGTGACTTATTTCACTTAGCATACCCTCTGGGTCCATCCATGTTGTTGTGAATGGCAGGATTTCATTCCTTTTTTTATGGTTGAGTTATATTCCACATCTTTATCCATCCATTGCTGAGCACTTGGGTAGCTTCCATATCTTGGCTATTGTAAGTAATGCTGCAGTAAACATAGGAGTGCATGTATCTTTTTGAATCAGTGTTTTTGTTTCCTTTGAGTGAATACCCAGTAGTGGAATGCTATTTCTATTTTTAATTTTTTGAGGAACCTCCATACTGTTTTCCACAGTGGCTGCACCAACTTACTGTCTTGTCAACAGTTCATTAGAGTTCCCTTTTCTCCACATCTTTGCCAACACTTACTTCTTGTGTTGTTAGTTTTTTTAAGTTTATGTACTTATTTTTGAGAGAGAGAGACAGCACAAGCACATGACTGGGGGAGGGGAATAGAGGGGGAGAGACAGAATCCCAAGCAAGCTCTGTGCTGTCAGCGCAGAGTCCAGCGTGGGGCTTGAACCCATGAATGGTAAGATCGTGCCCTTAGCCGAGACCACGAGTCAGACACTCAACCGACTGAGCACCCCATTGGTATTTGGTACTAGCCATTCTGACGGGGGTGAGGGAATATCGCATTGTGAGTTTGGCATTTCCCTGATGATTAGTGACGTTGAGCATCTTCTCATATGTCTGTTGGCCATCTGGGTATCTTCTTTAGAAAAATGTCTATGCACATTCTTTGCCATTTTTTGATAAGATTTTTTGAGGGTGTTGTAGGAGTTCTTTATATATTTTGGATTTTAACCCCTTATTGGATATATCATTTGCAAGTGTCTCCTCCCATTTAGTAGGTTGCCTTTTTGTTTTGTTCATGGTTTCCCTTGCCGTGCGAAGGCTTTTTAGTTTGATGTAATCCCAATAGTTTGTTTTTGCTTTTGTTTCCCTTGCATGAGGAGATAGATCCAGAAAAATGTTGCTAAAGCCAGTGTCCAAGAGATTACAGAGTATGTTTTCCTTTAGGAGTTTTATGGTTTCCAGTCTTACATTTAGGTCTTTATACCATGTTCAGTGTACTTTTGTGCATGATGTAAGGTGTATGGTGGAAGCAGGTGGTCTGCTTTTATTTTTTTGCATGTAGCTGTCCAGTTTTCTCAACACTATTAAATGAAGAAACTGTCTTCTCCCCATTGTATATTCTTGCCTCCTTTGTCTTAATTGATCATAAGTAAGCATGGGTTTATTTCTGGACTACCTATTCTGTTCTGTTGACTTATGTGTGGCAGTACCATACTGTTTTGAATACTATAGTTTTATAGTATAGCTTGAAATCTGGGATTGTGATACCTCCAGCTTTTTCCTTTCTCAAGATTACTTTTGCTGTTCACAGTCTTTCTTTGTTCCTTACAGATTTTAGTATTACTTGTTCTAGCTCTGTGAAAAATACTGTTAGTATTTTGAAAGGGGTTGCATTGGATCTGTAGATTGCTTCGGGTAGTGTAGACGTCTTAACAAGATTAATTCTTCCAATCCATGAGTGTGGTATCTTTTCATTTTCTTGTGTCATCTTCAGTTTCTTTTAACAGTGTCTTGTAGTTTTCAGAGTAAAAGTCTTTCACTTTCTTGGCTAAATTTATTCCTAGGTACTTTATTCTTTTTGATGCAATCATAAATAGAATTGTTTTCTTAATTTCACTTTCTGCTACCTTGTTATCAGTGTATAGAAGTGCAACACGTTTCTATATGTTAACTTTGTATCCTAAAACTTTACCAAATTCATTCATTAGTTCTAATTGTTTCAGTGGAGTCTTTAGGGTTTTCTATATATAGTATGTCATTTGCAAATAGTGCCAGTTTCACTTCTTCCTTACCAATTTGGATGCTTTTTATTTCTTGTCTGATTGCTGTGGCTAGGACTTCCAGTTCCATATTGACTAAAAATGGCAAAAAACGACATCTTGTCTTGTTCCTTAACTTAGGGAAAAGTCTTTCTGTTTTTCTGCCATCGAGTATGTTAGTTGTAGGTTTGTCATACATAGCGTCTGTTATGTTGAGGTTTGAACATATACTAAAAGCACTGAATTTTTACTCCCCCCATTTTTATGTATATGATGTCATAGTTTACATCTCTCTATTTTGTGAATCCCTTCACGAATGCTTTAAAAATGATTGATTTTACTACCTTTCTTTTTTTTTTTTTTTTTTTTTTTTTTGAGAGAGAGAGAGAGAGAGAGAGTGACTGTGTGTGCACCAGCAGGGGAGGGGTAGAGAGAGGGAGAGACAGACAGAATCCCAAGCAGGCTCTGCGGTGTCAGCTCAGAGCTGGACGTGGAGCTCGAACTCAAACTGTGAGATCGTGACCTGAGCCAAGATCAAGAGTCAGAGGCTTAACCAAGCCACGCAGGCACCCCCTACTTTTGGCTTTTAACCTTTATACTAGCTTTATAAGTGATTGATCTACTTACCTTTACTCTGTGTTTGCTTTCACCCATGAAATTTTTTCCTTTCATGATTTTCTTCTAGTTAATGTTCTTTTCTTTTTCTGCTTAAAGAAGTCCCTTTAATGGCCAGTTTAGTGATGAACTCCTCTGACTTTTGTTGTCTGGGAAACTCTCTCTGAATAACCTTGCTGGGTGGAGTATTCTTGGCTGTAGGTTTTGGCACTTTTAATATGTTATGCCACTCCCTTTTGGTCTGCAGTGTTTCTGCTGTAAAATCAGCTGCTAGTCTAATGGACTTTCCCTTGTTCGTAACTGTTTGCTTTTTTCTTGCTGTTTTTAAGATTCTGCCTTTATCTTTAATTTTTGATATTTTAATTAGTATGTCTTGGTGTGGACCTCCTTGGGTTCGTCTTCTTTGGGGCTCTTTGGATATCTCTTTCTTTCCCTATGTTAAAGAACGTTTTAGCTATTATATCTTCAAACAAGTTTTCTGCCTCTTTTTCTCTCTTCTTCTGGGATGCCTATAATGCAAATGTTAGTACACTTGATGTTGTCTCAGAGACCCCATAATCTACCCTCATTTTTTAAAATTCTTTTTTCTTTTTGCTGTTCAATAGATACTTTCCATTATCCTGTCTTTCAGATTGCTGATCTGTTCTGCATCTGCTAATCTACTGTTGATTTCTTCCCCTGTATTTTTCATTTCAGTTATATTCTTTTTTTTTTTTAATTTTTATTTTTTTAATTTTTTTTTTTAACGTTTATTTATTTTTGAGACAGAGAGAGACAGAGCATGAACGGGGGAGGGGCAGAGAGAGAGGGAGACACAAAATCTGAAACAGGCTCCAGGCTCTGAGCAGTCAGCACAGAGCCTGATGCGGGGCTCGAACTCACGGACCGGACCGCGAGATCGTGACCTGAGCCGAAGTCGGACGCTTAACCGACTGAGCCACCCAGGCGCCCCTCAGTTATATTCTTTAGCTCTGATTGGTTCTTTTTTATACTTTCTGTTTCTTTGTTGAAGTTCTGAGTTCATCCACTCTTCTCTCAAGTCTGGTGAGCATCTTTATGACTGTTATCAGATAGATTGCTTATCTCTGTTGCGTTTAGTTCTCTTTCTGAAGTTTTGTCTCATTCTTTTGTTGGAGCATGTTTGTCTCATTTTGTCTGACGTTCTGTGTTTGTTTTTATGAAGTAGATGAAACAGCCACCTCTGCCTGGTGTAGGAACGTCCCTGCATAGACTGTGTGTGCCTGGCAGCTTTGGCTGGCTGACTGGAGCATTAGTGGGTGCCAGCTAGGGGTCCCAGGGTGTCCTCTGCAGGGAGCACCCTGGCAGGAAAAACTGAAGCTGGTACAGATGAGGGTGGGATGGGCGTCTGGGGCCACCTTGGTAGGTCAGCTGGCACCTGGGTGGGTGGATTGTGGGGGAACACCTTGGGAATATGGCTAGAGCTGGTGGGGGCTAGGGTCCCAGAGCCCACTGAGGCAGTAGGCCAGCTAGAGCATCTGGCCTCTGTTCCCATCTGTGCTACCAACGTGGAGGGGCTCACCAGCACTTCTGACCCCAGAGAGAATTCTAGCAATCCCCCACCATTTGTCAGACACTCAGGAGTTAGTGAATGGGTTTCCTTCACCTTTAATCTCATTACCTTTTAAACCGTAGCTTTTTTTTCTGTGTGCCAGGGCAGGTGAATCTGCACAGGAGTCCCTCAGTGCAGTCCCTTTCTGCTACAGTCCACAGTGTCAGAGGTGGGGTGCCTGTTGTCACTATGTTTCCATCTCTTTTGCCATTCTTTATGTGGTCCCTTTATCTTTTGTTGTGCAGAAGCTGTTTGATCAGGCACCAGTTCTTCAGGAGGATTCGCTTTCTATGTAGGTGTAGAATTGGTGTGACATGGGAGGATTTGAGTTGAGTGTCTTCCTATGTTGCCATCTTGGACTCTCCCCTAGTCTGCTCACATTTAGTGTAATTATTGATTTGGTTGGATTTGGTTCTACCTTTCTGCTGTTTTCTGTTTGTCTCATGTAGTTTTCATTTTCCCATTCTCTCCTGAAAGTTATAAACCTTATGATATTGTTTGCTTTAGTCTTACATTTTAAAAATCTAGAAATAGCTTTTTATATTTACCTACCGGTTTCACATTTCAGTGATCTTCGTTCCTTCCTGTACATTTGAAAATTATCATCTGGTGTTATTTCCCTTTAACTTTCAGAATTTCTTCCTCATGCATTGAGGTGTGGGTCTGTTGGTGATGAATTCTCTTAGCTTTATGTTTGAAAATATCTTTATTTCACCTTCATTTTTGAAAGTTAGTTTTGCTGGAATGTAATTCAAGATTGATAGAATTTTTTTATTTCAGCACTTTAAAGAAGTGTCTTTTGGTGTCTATTATTTCTTTTTTTTATATTAATTTTTTTGGGGAGTCTATTATTTCTGATCAAAAGTTACCTATCATTAGATATAAATCCTGTATGTGATTTTTTTTTTTTTCTGGCTGCTTTCAAGATTTTTTTCTCTTATCTTTGCATTTGCAGTTTGACTATGATTTGCCTAGGAGTGGGTTCTTATTATTCTGCTTTGCATTATTGAGTTTCCAGTTTCCAATATTGCACAATCAATGCAGATTGATGTGTTTTTTCTCTAGTTTTGGGAAGTTTGGGCCATTATTTTTTCAAATATTCTTTATGATCTGTTGTCTCTTTTCAGTTACGTATGGTTAGACTGTTGGATACTGTCCCACAGTTATCTAGGTAGGTAGGTTCTGTTTATTTTTTTCTTCTCCCCCCCCCAAATTGGTTAATTTCTTTTTATTTAACTTCAGCTACACCGACTTTTTATTTATTTACTTACTTTGCCTTCCTTCACTCTTAAGAAAGCACAGTGAATTTTTCGTTTCATTTACTTTTCTTTCCAGCTTTAGAGTTTCCATTTGGTTCTTCTTTATAGTTTCTATTTTTCTGTTTCCTCGTAGTTTCTTTTTCTCTATTTCCCCTTTGTCCATTCCTTATCTATATATTTTCCTTTAGCTCCTCCACATGCTGTAAAGTTCCTGTCTGCTGATTGCAACATCAGGTCATCTTGGCTTTGGTTTCTATAGACTGTTTTTTCCTTTGAGCGTGGGTCACATTTTATTGTTTCTTCACATGTCTAGTGATTTTTGATTCAATACTAAACATTGTAATGGTGCGTTATAGAGGTTATAGATTATGCTACAGTCCTCCTGAAGGATTTTGTGTTAGCAGGTAGTGAATGTGAGGAGACTCAAGTTCCGAATTAGCAGTGGCTGAAATCTCCATTCAGTTCTTTTAGTTTTGCAGCTGCTGCTTTTTATCTTGGCCACCCTCTCCCCCCCCCCCCCCCCCCACCCAATGTCTCCAGCCAAGAATTTGAACAGATTTTATTTGCAGATTTGGGTGTTTGCCAGCCCTGAACCCTGTCTACGGCCACCCTGAACCATACCTCATAGAGGTTGGTGAGTGCTCTTGGGCAAAACATGCAAATTATTAAATCTAACCAAGTGCAGAGTCTTTCCTTCAAAGGCCTACTCTTCTAGTTTCTGCCTGCTTTTGCCTTCACATAATTTTTAAGTATTTTGTCCACATTTTGTAATTGTATATAGAAGGGTGATGTGACTAAGCTATTTTGTCACAGTTGGGAGCCAGAAGCCAAGCACATACCCTTTAAGACTTGCATTCATACTCTTCCTCAGCCTTGGGCTGATCCACTGTGGAGGGAACAGGGCTTTTTCTTCAGGGAGCAACAGTTTCAGACAAGGGGTAGAGAGGGCACAGAGCACCATAGGAGTGTCTCAGTCAGCTTGGGTTGCCGTACCAAAGTACCCCAGGTGGGGTTGCTTAAACAACAGAAATTTTTTTCTCAGCTCTAGACTGGAAATCAAAGATCAAAGAGTTGGCAAGTTTGGCTTCTCTTGAGGCCCCCTGCCTTGGCTTGCACATGGCCACCTCTCCCTGTGCCCTCATGTGGCTTTTTCTCTGTGTGTCTACATCCCTGGTGTCTCCTTCTCTGTCTTATAAGGACACTAGTCTTGTTGGGTCAGGACCCATTATTATGCCCTCATTTAACCTTGATTACCTCCTTAAATTCCCCATTTCCAAGTACAGTCACACTGGAGATTAGGGCTTCAGTGTAAATTTGTCAGGGGGCGGGGTACACATAACTTAGTCCATAGCAGAGCAAAATCAAGGCTGGGCATGGTCTGAGAGCAGGCAGGAGAGACAGAGCTGTGTTGGATGGAAGGAATCAGAATACCTTTAATCAGTCATTAAGTCATTCACCATATAAATGCGGAATGCTGCTGTGTTCCAGGCACATAGTGAAGGGCTAATGGTTTAGTATGGATGGACACGACTGGCCCTGGCCCTGTTCTCCGGAGCTCACAGCCGAGGAGGATAAAAAGACGTGTAGACAGACTGTGTGATATTGCAGTGACGATAGAGGACGTACAGGGTGCCTTGGGAGAGTTGAGGAAGGGGTCCTCAAATAAAGCTATGGGTCAGGGAAGGCTTCCTTGAGAAAATGCCTTTCTAAACTGAAACCTGAAGTATGAGTCAGGAATCAGCCGTGGAAGAAAAGTGCTCCAGGCCAGACACAGGGATTGGCAAATGTGAGGGGCCTTAGGGTTGAGGGGGGGTCTGCATGCTGGACAAACAGAAAGTCATTTAGCACAGCTGGAGCTGGGGACCCTGTGGGAGCCGGGTGGTCAGGGAGAAGCCCAGAAAAATAGGTTGGGGCCAGCTTCCTTGTTGAATCTTAACTTTGTCCCTCCAGATGGGAGATTCTTAAAGAGAATAGCTGTGTCTCCTTCCTCTTGGAGTCCCCTTTCTGGCACAGGAAGTGCATAGCGAATGTCAATAGGTGCCACGTGTTATGATTTAGGGGTGTGTGGGTGACCTTGCCTCCTTGGTAAAGCAGGTCAAGGGCCTGGAGATTGCCAGCTGCCTCTGACCTCACCTGCCCCAGGGCTCCGGGTCACATGTGTGGTGGTGTTTTTCAGCCCTGGACAGCGAGTCTGCCTCTAGCAGCATCCGCTTCAGCAAGGCCTGCCTGAAGAACGTCTTCTCGGTCCTGCTCATCTTCATCTACCTGCTGCTCATGGCAGTGGCTGTCTTCCTGGTCTACCAGACCATCACAGACTTCCGCGAGAAACTCAAGCACCCTGTCATGTCGGTGTCTTACAAGGAGGTGGATCGCTATGACGCCCCAGGTAGAGCCTGTCCCGGAGGGGCATCAGGGCCCAGGTCTGGGGCGTTGGCTTGCAAATGAGCCACCGTTGCACTCCCACACCGGGCTGGGCACCGCGGGTAGGCAGAGGAGCCGAGCACAGTCAAGGTGAAGAGTACACACCCAGAGAGCTGCTGTCAGTACCCAGAGGAGCATGTCGTGTGCCAGGGAGAGGGGTGCACAGAGCCTGGAGTGGTCACTGCATAACTGGGGTGGGCACGGAATGCTTTGCACGGAGATAGGATTTGAGCTGGGCTTTGATAGACAAGAAGAGAGTTTTTCTGGAAGGGGGATTAGCAGGAGCAAAAAGTAAGTGTAGGGAGGCAGAGGGCTCCTCTGGAGAGGATGTGTATAGCCCGGCTGGAGCCGGAGGCCAGTGATGAGGGGCAGGGGAGGTGAAGCCATTCGGAAGTGGTTAGGGCCCTGCCTGGGGAGGGGGCTCACTGCTGTTCCTGTTCCGGTGGGAGGCTGGGCCCTGAGGAGGCCGTCGTCTCTGCTGTAGAAAGTAGTGTCTCCTTCAGGGCAAGCGGGGCTGGCTCTGGGCTCTGGAATCGTGGGAGTGAACCGGGAGGCGTGCGCTCCGTGGCCTCGGCTGTGCCCCACTGGTGTGCGCACGTGCTGTGCTCGCAGGATGCCACAGTTCCCCTCTGGATGGCCTGCCCACGGGGCACAGCCGGTCTCTGGTGCCTTCCACCTGGGCTTCTTGAAAGTGTGCCGCTTGTAGCTTCTTCACCCATCTTTGCCTGTCTCGTGTTCGTCCCTCTTTGTGTGTCTGTTTTGGTCCCTGTATCTGTGGGCTGTACTTTCTGTTGCTGATCTCTGGGTCTCTCTGAGCTCTGCCCGGGTCTGGTGCCACATGCTGCTCTCATGCTGCTCTGTTTTCTCTCCGTCAGTGGAGCCCCACGGTGAGGTGCTGGGGTTGGGGCGGGGGAGGGACCTTTGGGGTGTGAGTTGCACACCTGGAGGCCCCGGCCAGAGCAGGAGGTGAGAGGCACGGTGACAGGTGGGGAGTCCCGCAGCCGAGCCGAGGGCCTTGCAGTGAATCCGCCTGTGGATGGCGGCGCTGCCGGGCCCGGCCGCGGAGCGCCCGCGGGGTGTGCCGAGCAGGGCGGGGAAGTAGGCTGGGTTTCGGTGCAGGTGCCAGGGAGGCTGTGCCCCAGGCCAGGAGAGGGGCTTTCTGAGGGCAGCAGCCGTGGCTCTCCACCCTCCATAACCCTCTTCTTCTCCCTCCTCTGCCATCACCCAGAGAGTCTTGAACTTGGGTTGTTGGTGGGTGTGAAAAACTGTGTGTGATGTGACTGTGGGGATACGGTGGGGGACCGTGACTTCTGACACTCCCATTTTCCTGTTCGTGCTCCCCTAGGTATTGCTCTGTACCCCGGTCAGGCCCAGTTGCTCAGCTGTAAGCACCACTACGAGGTCATCCCGCCCCTGAGGAGCCCTGGCCAGCCTGGGGACATGAACTGCACCACCCGGAGGATCAACTACACAGACCCTTTCTCCAACCAGACTCTGGTAACTCCTGTCTCCCCACGCCAGGCCTGGGCAGCGCACGCTGTCCACCCCGCACCCCGCAGCCCCCGGTCTTCTTCCTGCCACGAGGCCACTCACACTCCCCTCGTGCAGGCCCTTGGCCCCCAGCGACCACGAGGCCGTCCCAAATCGGGTCATGGCCATGGCTGGCTGGCTGCATCAGGCAGGGCTGTGAGGGCGTCAGCATTCTCTGATCCTCAGGGATTCCTGACAGTGCGATCAGATCCTCTCCTTGCTGGAAGGATGCAGGGCGAAGCCGGTGGGACGTAGTCAAGTGAGTCCCATTACGTGACTGCCCAACACAACTGCCAGGGTGCATTTTGAAAATAAAGATTCCTAGGTTCCGCGTGGGGCCAGTCAATCCTAGGGACAGGGCCTGGGAATCCATGTTTTGAAATAAATATGTAAAGAAGCTGGTCTGGGAACAAGGACCCCAGCACTGGCATCACTCACAGCTCAGCCCAGCAGGGTTGGGGGGAGGTGAGGGTCAGTGACACCTGCACAGGGTGTCGAAGGCAGGGAAGGAATTTTACGTTTATGTACATCTTTTTGCATCCCGTATCCTCGTTTCGGAAAGGATTGAATGGGACCGAGTGAAAGCTTTCTAGATCAAAGTGAGGAAGGAAGGGTTTTCAAGGTAGAGGAAATAGCAGGTTGCATTTGTGTCTGCACTGTTACAGTAGTTGGGTGTGTGTGGAGGGTCAGGTGCCCCCGGGAGCGGCGAGCGGCGGGAGGCGAAGCTGCGGGTAGAAGTAATGGCCAGGTGAGGAGAGAGTGAGTGGTCTGCCCTGGAGCCTGACTTGCCCCCCTGGGTCTAAGGGTAGAAGAGTCACACTGAGGTGGTTCTGACGACCTTTGTTCCAGGCCTCCTCCTGAGATCCTGCTCAAATGGTTCCCTCGCCTGCAAAAACTGGAACAAAATAAAGTATCCATAAAAGTCCCACAAACCCAGGAGGGGTATCACCAGAGGACTAGGCGTTTTGAACCGGTGTAAAATAGAAGTTGGGGCAGGTGGGTGGAGCAAACAAACCAGAGAAAGGCCGCGCCCTACAGCGGGCGCAGGAGAGGCTTCAGGAGAGGTGAAAGCCTTCCTTCTGGCTCCCAGCTCCCGAGTCAGCTCGCCCAAAGGGCAGGGCAGCGGTCAGGACAGTCATCATGGGACCAGTCATTATGGGACCAGTCATCATGGGACCGGGTGGCTGCTCTCCTACCCTCCCAGGGCGCGCAGAGCTGCTGGGGACGGCGTTTCCTTCCGGGTACGAGGCCCAGGGGCCATTCATATGTACGCAAGCTCTGGGGAGGTTCCCTGCTTGGGCACTGGGGCAGCAGAGAGAAACGGAGCAGAACTGGAGACTGGGCCTCCACGGTGCAGGGGAGGGGACAAGTACCGGGAAGGAATCTTCACACAAGAGACACGCCAAGTACCTGGCCTGGCATTGCCTGCCTGCTGCCATGGAGCGTCAGCCCCAGGCAGGGGCGCCGTGGGAGAACTGGTGAGGACAGCCACACCCCAGCCCTAAGCTAGTCACCCTGGTCCTTCTTTCGGGAGCGGGAATGGACAGCGAAGGCTTGCTAGACATTTACGGGAAACCGACAGCCTAGGAGAGGACCAACAGGAATAAAAGAGAATGGACTCCAGAACAGGGCAACGGATGCTAATTTAAAGGAAAGGGAGAATAATTTGTAAACATTTTAAGGAAGAGCTGGATGTGCCATAGAAACACCATGCGGATTCCCGGCCGCTTCTTGCCGGCCGCTCTGGGAAACATACCAGTCGGAGGGCCGGGCAGCGCACATGCGGGTCTGTGGGTGTCCTTCCTGTCGGTGCCCCCTGAGCGGACACTTCCCAGGAGCCTGTTGCCTTCATTCCCAAACCTGTGTGTGCTGGTGGTGCTTACTGCGGTAATTACGTAAATATTATAAACATCCATGAAATAAGAGCACAAAAGTTATTTTTTAATATATATAATTATTTTCAGTTTATTCATTTATTTTGAGAGAGAGTGCACGTGGGGAGGTAGGGACAGGGAGAGAAGGAGAGAGGGAATCGCAAGCAGGCTCCACACTGTCCAGCCTCAGAGTCCAGTGCAGGGCTCGAACTCAGGAACCGTGAGATCATGACCTGAGCTGAAACCAAGAATCCTGGCTTAACTGACTGAGCCAGTCAGGCGCCCCAGGGAGAGTTGTTTGTATGGAAACTGCAGTGAAGGCAGTTACTGCGGCCAGCTCTGGGTGAAGGTCAGTATTCTCCAGCAGTTCTAGATGTGGTTCCTTTGGAGAGGAGTTCTGCCCTCAGGCCCCACAGTGGCGGAGGATGAGGAGGAGGGATGGGGAGGGTAGGGGAGGCCCCCCCCCCCCCACATGTGCTGGGAAGTAGGGCCTGGCAAGTGGCAGCAAGGACATTCCCTGAGTAGGGGGGAGGTGTGGCTCATCCCATCTCGCACCCAGGGAGCACCTTGGTTAGATGTCTGTGTCCTTGATCGCCCCTGGCCTTGGCCACTGGGAGACTTTGCCTGGGTAGAGATCCTCCGGCCCCATGCCTGGGGTGGACTTTAGAAAATATGCCCTCTGGTGCACCCGCTTCCTGCTGTGTAAGCTGACACCTTGCAGACTTGGTGCTTGGCTTGTGGGCTTGTCCTTTACTCTGCTCCAGCTCCGCCTCCTTTGTTTGTAGTAGGAGGTCTCAGAACCCTGTAGGCTGCTGGCTGTCTGCCTCCTGGCTAGTCTGTGTGAAAGTGACAGGCGAGGGCGGGGGTTGTGCTCATCTGACCTGCTTTGTCAGATTTCAGATTCTCATTGTTTTCTAGTGTCTCTTGTGCCCTCGGTTTAGCTAACTTTTTTTTTTTTTTAACATTTATTTATTTTTGATAGAGAAAGAGTGTGAGTGGGGGAGGGGCAGAGAGAGAGGGAGACACAGAATCCAAAGCAGCATCCAGGCTCTGAGCTGTCAGCATAGAGCCGGACGCAGGGCTGTGAGATCATGACCTGAGCCAAGGTTGGAGGCTTAACTGACCGAGCCACCCAGGCACCCCTGGTTTAGCTAACTTTTACCGCACACTTTGCTCTGCCACAATTAGGGCCACCGTCTTTCCAGCTTGTAGGACCGCCTGCCGTATTCCCACTGTCCAGATGTTAAGTCCTTGTCTCTTTTAGATGGTTCCCACAGCACTCCAGTTCCAGAAAATAACTTTGTGCATCGGGCAGAGAATAGACTAAGCTCCTGTGCAAAAGCAAACACCTCAAACAGACCCAGTGGCTGAGACCAGAGAGAAGTCTGTTTCTTTGGAGCCGGTCAGGTGTGCAGGCGGTGGGCATGTTGGGCCATGCCGCCTCGCAGGGCAGGCAGCGATGGCTTCTGTCTGCCACTCCATCTCCCCGTGGTGCAGTCTTGGTCCTCGTGGTCAGCCATGGCTTGCCAGCACGTGTATGCGTTTTCCGCTCTGGGAGGGTGCGACGTGGAGGACAAGCGGTGCCCTGTTTCGGGGCACAGTGTGGAGTCTCATGAGTCACTTTGGTGCACATTCCAGGAACGTCATCACATGGCCACGGCCGAGGCCAGAAATGAGGCTCCAGCAGGGTGACCATGCTGCTAAAATGTGGGATTGGGGAAGCGGTTCTAGTTCTCCAGGAGGAAGCGGGTAGTGGGAACAGTGTGCATTCTCTGCTGCCACTCAACGTGTCATGGAAAGGTTGAAAATAAATAGATGGACAGAGGTTTCCTGGGAAAAATGCAACAAGAGGCAGAACAAGTGAGTGGGCACGTGAACATCAGTCACACTGCTGTACCGGGTGCCAAGGGTTACAAGAGATGTTTAATTTAGATAAAAAACTATACTATTCTCCACTAAGAATTAAGAGTTACAGATCTTTGCAAAATAGCATTCCTTTTGTATGTTTTGGGCAAAACCTATTAGGAACAAAAAATTCCATTGCCTTGAAGTGTGACTAAATGCACACGTTTCTCTTTCGCATTCGCGGATCGAATAGACACAAAGTGGGATAAGGATTGAGCGGCACAATTCGTTAATGTGCAGTGAGTGTGCGTGTAGCACCTGTGCCTGATGGTGCCCGCTCTTCCACATCTGGAGAGCATTTATGGAGGTTACTGCGGTACAGATGTTTATCTGTAATTCATTAATCTGTAAGTCAGTTACGGTAATTAATCTGTAAATCCAGCATCATCACAGTTAAAAGTCCCAGTTGGTTTTTTCATGGAATTTAACAGTCCAGTTTTAAAGTACATGGAGAAGAACACGTGTATGGCAGTCACCCGCTGGGGGTGGTGGTAGGAGGCGCGTCGTGGAGGGGACCTGCCCGGTCAGATGGCAGAACAGTGCAGACCCGCAGGGATGAACTCCGCATCTGTCCCTCGTCTGGGGAGCGGGAGGTAGGTCCCTCTTTCACACCAGATGCAAAACTGAAAGCCACGCACATAAAACGTCTGAATGTAAAAAAGTTTAAAAAGCGCTATAAGAGAACATCGGTGTAATTTTGGTTTTCCTTCGCAAGCAAAACCTGGAAGCCATAGAGAACAAGATTTACAGATATCACTGTATCAAATTTAAAGCTTCATCTAACAAGTGACATTAGAAACAAAGTTAACGGCAAAGCGACAGACCGGAAGAAGACATTTGTCTGCATACTGGACGTATGTTAGCGTCCCTTCCGAGGGCGTCTGTAGCACAGGCAGCCAGCGAGGAAAATGAACGGAGGACGGTTGCTCCCAGCGCTGGGCCAGGCGCTAGCCGCAGAGTCGCGCTGTGGGGCTGAGCGGGAGCCAGCCGTGGGCAGCAGGAGGGGTGGCCTGTGGTCAGCTGGGGGCCGCTGGGCGAGGAGTTTGCTGGTCACCCTCAGTGTCTCTGGGGCCACAGGCGGGGCTCCCACAGGGCTGATTCCGGCCCTTGTCTCTCTGCAGAAATCCGCCCTGATCGTGCAGGGGCCCCGGGAAGTGAAGAAGCGGGAGCTGGTCTTCCTCCAGTTCCGCCTGAATGAGAGTAGCGAGGACTTCAGTGCCATCGATTACCTCCTCTTCTCGTCTTTCCAGGAGTTCCTGCAAAGGTGGCGTTTCCAGTCCGTGCCGGGCTTGCCGCACGCCGTCTCCTGTCCGCTTGCTCATCCCGGGCCGGGGTGGGCAAGTGGGGCAGTGATGGGGGCCCGACTCCAGGGACTGACCTGGAGCCTAGCTGTCCAGGAAACCTGGCTTCACTAAGGAAGCGGGTCTGGTGTGGCGAGTGTTCGGACTTAGAGGCAGAGGCTTGGTCCTGCCCGTTCGGGGGGCTAAGGCGAGAGGAGCTGCCTTGGACCCTGTGAGCTCCCCGAGGGCAGTCCCTGCCTCTGCCGGGTCTCCCCTGTGGTGTCGTGGGCAGCACGTCCAACGCGCAGTGTGTTTGCCACACGTTTTTAATACGGGGATGAAGCTTCTTGTCTGCGTGGGGGACACACTGGGACCCAGAGTGCCCACTGGGGGCGGTAGCCACCCCGGAGGAGAGGCGGCTCCCCCGGGGTGATGAGGCCATGGGCCACCTCCCCTACTCATGTACTACTGCTCCGTCCTTCCTGATCTGGAGCTTGGAGCCTCTGCTGTGGCGTCTTCCACCCTGTCTGCCCCCCAGCATTCCCTCTGCCCTCCCTGCGTGGAGCCGAGGAGCTGTCCTCCCCTCACTGGGCCTCCCAGAGGGAGGCTGGCAGCCCAGCGAGGGCTCCCCAGGGCCACCGAGGGCCAGAGTTGTCATGCTGGTGGGCGCACCTGCCCGCTCAGGGCCAGTGCTCTGGGAGCAGGGGTTGAGGGGACCTGCCTCATGGCGGGTGACAACTCTCCCTCTGTTCGGAAGCCTAGAAGCAGAGCTTGGAAAGGAAGCAGGAAGTGGGCCCTGTCCTCGTGGCGGTAGCCGAGAAAACTGGCTTGGAGTATGGGCTGGAGTTTGAGTCCAGCCGACTTTGAATCCTGCTGTTGGGCCTAACTTGGCCCCTTCTTCTCTGTGCTCCCAGCCCAGACAGGGTGGGCTTCATGCAGGCCTGCGAGAGCGCCTATTCCAGCTGGAAGTTCTCTGGCGGCTTCCGCACCTGGGTCAAGATGTCCCTGGTGAAGACCAAGGAGGAGGATGGGCGGGAAGCAGTGGAGTTCCGGCAGGAGGTAGGTGGTGCTGGGTGTGCTTCGCACCGTTGGCCGCTTCCACCCTGGAGTCCAGGGTGGACAGAAGCTTCGCAGGAGAGAGGACCTTGGGGAAGTCGTATGGTGAGAAGGGACCCCGTGCCAGGGAGCGGCCATGTCCCGCAGGCTGGGCACGCTCTAGGCCTTTGCCTGGGCTGCAGCCGGTCCTCCCCAGACACGTGGGCCAAGCAGGGACGCCTGCATTTCACAGAGCAGGTGGCGTGCCCAGCACAGTCCGTGTTCTTGGCCGTCAGAGGCTGCTGGCCTCATGGAAGATAGAGGACTTACAGGGAAGACAGACTAGATACAGTGGCCTCCGAAGTGTGGTGCACGTGAGGGTCCATTGAGATGCATGAGGAAAATATTAGCTTGCTTTTTGTACTAATTTCTTGACCTCATCCTTTTTCCGTTTTTGAGTATTTTGAACATTAGAAGAAGAGTAATGTTTACGTCACTTCTGAGGAAGTCCTGTATGTGGGGTATGTACTCAAAAATGTGTTACTAATGGGAAGTGTGATCGAAAGCTTTCAGCCCACTAGCCTGGAACCAGGAGATGTGCCCGAGGTTTCTAGCCACGGTCTCAGCAGCGGATGGGGGAGGACCTTGGGAACGGGCCTGGCAGTGGGGATGGGGGCAGGGGACATTTTGGTTGCCGTGGCAGGGCTGTTTGCCAGTCATCACTGAAAGCGAGGCTGCACCCCTACCTTTGGAACTTTCACCTCCGCGGTGGCAGCCCCCTTACCCACACCTACACCCTGAGGCCACCGTCCTGTGTATCAGTGGCCGAGTGCCTACAGAGGTAGCAAGGGAGTCTGTTCTGAAAACTTGGCTCCTCCTTGGAGGTGTTTCAGCAGGCTGGACCCTGAGGGGCAGCACTGGGAAAGGCCTGGGTTGGAGTAGAAGGACCTACTCCCAGTGACACGGGGCTGTCGTTGGGCAGAAGCCATGTGCTCGTCCGGGCCCACCCCTTCCCTGTGCCCTGGCCTCTCAGACTGGAGAGGAGGAGGGTTTGGGAAGGGCTTCGGGCCGGTTTTCTTCAAGAGGACAGGCTTTGTTCCTGCCTCAGGAGGTGGAACCTACCCCCCTAACCCCCGGCAGTGGGTCCCTAAAGTGTTCCCTGTTTGTAAGGTAACTGTCACGTCCTGGATTTTTGTTCCACACTTTTCTCCGAGAACTCCGGAGATCTTCCTCCTCTGGCCCCACAGCAGCCGAGGAAAGGAGCCTCGATGTGTTCACCGTAGTCAGGTGCAGCCTGGGTCTGCCCGGCTCGCCCCACGGTTCAGAACCCAAAGGGACCTAAGTCCCAGCGAACATGTCCATTTTACCATGTTTGTGCCGTTCGTGATTGTCTAAGTTGGAAGTGTTTCGGTGGGTGACATGAACCCTTTTGAACAAAGTTGAAAAATGTTTTTTATGTAGTGTTTTAAAGTTTAAAATACCCACGTCTTATCTCATTTGATCCTGACCACACCTCGGTGATGCCAGCATTTTGTCCGCCGCTCTGCAAGTGGCGAAGCGGGAGGCTCAGCTCGGTGGTGGAGCCGGCCCTGTGGCCGGGGCTGGGCTCTGCCTCTGGCACCGGCCGCTCCCTGTTACACCACGCAGATTAGCAGCTTCTAGTAATCGATAACCAGATCTTACCAGACACGCCTAGTAAATACTTAACCGGGAGTGAGTGCTCAGCCCGGCGGATCTGTGAGGTTGTGCTTTGTCTGTGTAAGACCTGAAGGGTTGAAAGACTTAGCTTTTAAGATCAAGTATTTTGAAATTCGAGACTTTTATGACTTATAATTGGGTCTTCACATGATGCTTTGGATACGTTTTAATCATGAGTCCAGATATCTAAGGACAGATTTTGGTGACAATCCAGGACACCCATTGTACATCCCAGATGCTGTTTTCCCAGAGAACTGGAAACCGAAGTCTTGGCCCTGGTTCCAGTTTCAGGATTTGTGTATGAGATTTTTGGCTTTCTCCCTCCAGAAGATGATGTGAAGAGAACCAAGGACCAAGATCCCCTAACTTCCTTCTCCTTTCCTGCAACCCAGGTGAGGCAGGGGCGCATAGGTGGTAACACTTTCTCCTCTCTCTACCTAGACGAGTGTGGTTAACTACATTGACCAGAGGCCGGCCGCTGAAAAAAGCGCTCAGTTGTTTTTTGTGGTCTTTGAATGGAAAGATCCTTTCATCCAGAAAGTCCAAGATGTGAGTATTACTTAAGGTTACAAGAGCAAACACCCTGTGCTGAGGTATTTTGGCTCATCCTTCCAGGCTGTCCTCCTCTTCTCTCATGGCGCAAATCATTTTTTCATTTATGACATTCATGTCCTGTATTTGTGTTTAATCTTATCATCACTAGACAGTTGTCCCCGTGAACGTGTGGGCTTCCTCTTTTGTCCGCCATTATTTATGTGCTGCCTGGCAGAGTGCTTAGTACAGAGTACTTGCTTAGTAGTATTAAGTGAGTGGAGTGAGTAGAAAACCTGGATTGCATTAAGCTAATGTCTAGATTATTGCTACGGGAAGCCATTCTTTTTTTTTTTTTTTTTTTTTTGGAAGCCATTCTTTTTTCATAGGTCTCTGTTGGATAATAATCATTATTTGTCAGAGCAGAAACGTACAAGTAAAAATGAACACTGCCTCAATTAATGCCAGATTCCCAGACGCAGTCTCGGAAGAGGAGGGATGATAAGACAGCTTTGCTAGAGGAACGTTCTGGGGAGACACCATCCCCCGGAGGCAGTCCCAGATCTGACACTGATTGGCGTTTAGGTAATCCCAGAACGTGCTGATGTGGTCGGAGCTCAGGGGAAGCGCCTTGCACGGCTGAGGCCCATGTGGTGGAGGGTCTGTGTGACCTGTAGTGCTCCCTGATCACGCACCTCCACCACGAACCGGGGACGGGAAGGGCCACTTATGCAGGGGCGCGTGCGGCTCGCTGAATCCGGATCTGGGTGGAAGAGTGAACGTCTTCAGTTCTACACGTGAAGTGTGTTAGCACACATTTTTCACTTACGCCATTCAGTAGGAAGTGCCCATTGAGACGAGTAAAGCCCACGCTCGAGGCCTGCTTTTCTCATCATCACTCTGCTTCATCATGGTCCTGAACAGTGGTGCCGGTGTAACCGTTTTGTATCTGTGGACCCTGAGGCTCAGATTGTCCAAGGTCACCCTGCTGAACAGACTTGAAAGTGCTGTGGGTACCATGCTGGGGACTCAGAAAGAAATCCAAGCTGTGACCTTGACCCAGAAGCGTTTAACATTTAGTGAGTGTAGTCGATAGCTGTGAAGTGACTCGTTCCAGACAGTAAGTAGCTGCCAAAGGGCTTTGTGGGATAAATGTTTCTGCCAGAGGGTTTCTCGGCTTAGTGGTCAGAGAGGGCTCCACGGAGCTGTGAAGGATCAGTGAACTCGAGTAAGAGGAAAGCATCGCAGGCTGGGGGGCTCAGGGCATGGCCTGAAGGCAGACGTCCGGCGGGTGAGACTGTCACTGGACTGCGTGGAGGGCAAGTGTGAGTAAGTGTGAGACGGGAAGAAAACGAGTAACTGACCTTCTGGAGTAGGTAGTTCTGGGGAAATTTGTCTCCAAGCCACTTCTGGGGATTAGTCTAGAAATCTAAACCTCAGTACTGAGTATCTGATTTGTGCAGAACTTTTTTGAGAAAGTTTATTTTTTTCAGGATCACTTTATAGTAGGAAGGGATTAGTATTTTTCTTCTCAGACTTGAGCTGTGCACATTAAAGGTCTAGTCAGAATGAAGTAGAGAGTCATGGCCGTTTTAGAACCCCAAGTGTTTTTCTTGTCGCTCCAATAATCTGAGGCAGGAGGATCTTGACAGTAACACTCACGTGACCTAGGAATCCAAGTTGAGGCAAACTGATACACTTGTGTTCGTTTGTTTTCCAGATAATCACCGCCAATCCTTGGAACACAATCGCCCTGCTCTGTGGGGCCTTCTTGGCGTTATTTAAAGCAGCGGAGTTTGCCAAGCTGAGTGTGAAATGGATGATCAAGATCAGAAAGAGGTACCTTAAAAAAAGAGGTCAGGCGGCGAACCATATAAGCTGAAGTGGCCTTGTGTTCGCAGAACTGCTCACAGCAACGGAAGTTCTGGTCACTTCCGCGCGGAGAAAACGAGCCGCTGGCAATCCTGTGCTCACTTGAAACGGGCCTTGCTGGGAGGAACAGCCTGCCAGCCTGCAGCTTCTAACCTGGCCCCAAAAGAGGATGTTTAAAGCCTGATGGAACAGATCCAGTGGGTAACCTAAAACTTATTTAAGTATTTAAATTATTAATGAACAGATGACGAGGGATTGTGGAAGATGGAATTAGATCTGTATCAAGTTTTCTGAAGGTTTGTGGAAGTTGCCTTTCTTCTTACTTGGTTTGGTGCACAGTTAAGCTCTAATGGGGTAATGAAGGCTCTACTTTTTACTCTAGCTTCCCCTTCCGCCCTAGTTTTCTAAAGTGGACAGAAGAGTGTGATTTTTTTTTTTTCCCCCAAATCCTGACTCTGCAGATGTACAGGTTATGCTTTGAAACCTCTGCACCCTGTACCCAAAGGCGAGAACCCCATCGTCTCTGACGTCATCTGCCAGTTACATCATCTGGCCTCTTGGCACGCTTTCTCATTTGTTAAATAAGAAATGGGACTTTTTTGTAAAGCTACTAGAAACCAGGAATACGATTTCTTGTGGACTGACTAGCCACCTACCTGTCTGGCTAGAATATTTGTTGATGGAGGTGTAAGAGTGCAGAGTCATTAACATGCAAAAGCACTGGGACATATGTACATAGGTGCCTACTCAATGTATCTTGATGATTTTATTAACAGGTAAATAAAAGTTAGGTTAATGCAAAAGGAGTCAGTGTGCCAGTCTGAATACCTGCTAAGTCAGTAGGCACCGGTACACTTTCATTCTGTGACCAAATGGCAGCGTGAGCTCGGACTCCCAAGATGGAGGGATCTGGACTCCCGAGGTAGGTCATGAATGCGTCCAAGGAAGGGTCGGGGTGGGGTGTGGCGATGGTTGGCAGGCAGGCAGTCAGGAAGAGTGACAGAGCTAGCTGCGTAAGTGGGGTTCTCGTCCTGTCCTATAAAAGCAGCTGAGAAAGGGGTACTCAGTGTGACCCCCAAAGCCTTCAGCTTAGCTTTTGACAAAGATGAGTACTGAAGTGTTTTTCACATCGGCCGATTTAAGGTTTTGAGAATTGTCTGCAGAGTTTCAAATTACTTACATGCCCCTTTGCTCCAAAGAGGACTTGGTAACACTGGATTTCATAATCTGGCTTTAGGTAGTTTAAAGAGGCATTATTAAAGGTAAACTTGTGCCAAGAAATATTCCCTGGTACTTTGCGATGCCAGAGAAGCATGCACATTCATGCTAGCCTAGATCTCGTCTCTGTGCAGTCTTTTTGTGAGGCAAATGCGAAGCCAGGCAGAGAAGCTTACGTTAACAACGTTGGAAAACGTGTGTATGTGTTCTGTCTCTAAAGGTGACACCGCTTTAGTAATACTTCAATATCTAATAAAATTAGCTCAAATAAACACACTAAAACTGCATTTCCTGTATTGTGGAAAGTTGAGAGACCTCTTAAATGCACTTTAGGATAAGTAGATAATTAGGAAGTATTTTTAGCTTGCCAAAGAAGAAAACCTTTCATAACTACAGCTGCAGCCTGTCAGAATCCACTGTGGCTGCTCTTCGGTGAAAGAACCGTGTAAGTCTTCCACTGCGTAGACATTTAGACCTAGCCTTCACTTTCTGGAAAAGGCAGGGGCTTGCCTTTGACTCTGTGTCCTGTAGTAGGCTCACCCTGGTCTTCCAGGGCTGCCCCCAGCTGTAACACTGGCTGGCCTTGGGTTAGTGTGGCCAATTCGGCCAGAGCCCCTGGACCTGGATGGCTGGGGGAAGGTGGCTACTGGAGATCATCAACTGTGAGCCATGCACCCAAAGGAAGAGTTTCTCCTGGGGCCACAGTGAGTGAAAAGGGATGCTTGTACAGTGACCTAGGAATAGCACGCAAAACGCTGGACGACTTCATGAATGCAAAGGAGTGGAGAGTTTATAATGTCTGATGTCTGACTCTGCCACCGTTTCCCTGAACCACTCCTCACCCAAAGAAGTAGGATTTATTATAAACTTTGAGATTTTTAATTAAAACCGACATTTAAGGTAATTTGAGCCTGTTCTCTGAACATAGAAGGACATGAAGATGAAAGGCTAGCCTAGAACTTAGAATTTGAGGCAGACATTGTATAAAGAGGCAGCAGACTGCTTCTGGATGTCTCAGAGCTGGAAAAAGCAAAGACCACATCGGCAAAATACAAACATAGACTTTATTAAATGCTGCTCAATCCCCCAATGAAGATCTTTCGTTACAAAACAGTTTTCCACACAACTGCAAGTAAAGAGATTGGAATGGTACTCATAACAAAAGAGGTGAGAAATACTTGACCAAGTGAAAACATACAAGACCTCTCTCTAGTCAGCTTGCTCAGAACTCTACAGGGGCAGCCTAGTGCGTTTCCTTTAAATACAGCCAGCCAGTGACCGTGAGTGCTCTGTGTCACCACACTGGGGGACTCAAAGCCTCCTTCCCTGGGTCAGCAGGGGCTGGAAGGAAGGGCAGGTTCTGAGGACTGGAAAGGCCCTGCCTTCAGCCTTTGGGAGGAAGAGGAGGAATGAACTGAGAGGCAGGCTCAGCGTTTACCTGTGCTGCCTCCACAAATCTGGGCTCATTACTGTGGGGAGTTGCAGATGAAGAGGGATATTCTTGAGGAACAATCTAAAGAATTTGGTTTACTTTCCCAGCTTTTATTTATATTTTGTGCTTTAAAAAGCCTGGAGATTTAAGTTTCTGCTCAAATTCCAGAGTGCAGCAACTCTAGTGAAGGAAGGCTTAGGGCAGGTAACTCCCCCCCCATCATAGTTCTTTTTCCTAGGATGTAACTAAGGTCTGCAGCAATGTGAAAAGCACATTATAAAAGGGAAAAATATACAGAGCAGACTACTGTATCTATGTGCAACACAATCAAAAAAAGAATTCAAGTCATAATTCTTACCACTCCCATAATTAGCTCACTCATATCATAGATGATGAAGTTCATTCATTTCTGTGAAACTGTAGAAGTGACACAATAAATCCATGATTAGACAAGGTTACAATATACTGTGGCCATGATACAGCACAGGGCTATGTTTAGTCCATATTTTTCATTTACAGTTGCCAGAAAAAAAGTTGGCCTTTTAATTATATTATACTGAGAGGTTTGTCTCATAATTTTTACATATTTCAAAAAAGTGTACAAAACTGCCTATCGAACAGAGGTGGTGGCTTTTTTTATTCATCACTTGTATTGCTGAGAATACTGTGCATGTTGTAAGCACTGTTCTGCTTTTCCAAAGCTTTCTTTAGCTTTAGCTCCTCTAATTTTTTCCATAACTCTTCACGTTCCAATTCCTTCTTTTTCTCTCTGTAGAGAAACCAAAATTTTTGTAGTCAGAAACCTTTAATTTAGGGCCTGAAGAAAGTTGCTGTTTGGCAGTCTGCTGGAGAACACATTGTTCACCCCCATTTCATTTAACTCCCTCTCCTAAAGCATCTGAGCTCCAATTACTTGGAGCACCTGGTTACTCTTGTCACTCTCCTGTACCAACGCAGAGTGACCCCTTGCTTTCTGCCTGCTACATGTTCTCACTTCCATGACCACTTTGTCATTCATGCTTTATTACGTTCCCTTTCTCACCTAAACCTCTTGCAGTCACCCTGGTTGGCACAGTCACCCTTTTACAGAGACAGAAGGGCTGGCTCTCAGGCTGGAGCCACTTCCAGGTAGAATCACCTCTCTAGCCACTAACCAGTCTCTTACTCTCTCACCTCTTACATGTTATGAGAACTTTAAAGTTTGAATAATCTCTGGAAAAACAAAACTCAAAATATTTTATATGTTTCAACTATTTGATTTCAGTTCGAAGGGAAACAACTGTGAATAACTGAGACCAAACTGTTCTGAAGGACTATATGAACATGTGAAAAAACCATAGGCTGGGGCGCCTGGGTGGCTGAGTTGGTTGAGTGTCCCGTCGGACTCTCGATACCAGCTCAGGTCATGATCCCGGGGTCGTGAGATCAAGCCCAGCATCAGGCTTTGCGCTGAGCATGGAGCCTTTTTAAGATTCTCTTTCTCTAAAAAAACAAAACACCCCATGGACTTACAGTTCCACAGTTATATGCCATTATCATTTTGCAGATAACGATTAGGCGTATGAAATATACAAGTTATCTTTTTGTTATAAAAATCATCTTTTTCTTCCCACTGCTGCCCAATGTTTAATTTCTGCCTGAAAGGCGTGGTTTTTTTAAAAAGTTACTGATGGACTAGGATACCCTTGAGGAGGAGCCATTCTTGTTCTACTTGCCACAGGAAAACCCCGATTAGGAACTTTTTAGTCAAAAGAGATCAGCTTTTCCAAACAAACAATAGGTAATAAACTTCTTAAAAGTAAATGGTAGCTATATTCTCAAATGATGCATGGGCACAGGTATACTGACTGGTTACTACCCATCTGATGTCTGAAATGAATGAGAAGTGATTTTTACAAGATCATTTTATATATGAAGTTCTTGAAAAGAGGTGATCACTAAGGCAGGTGTGTAAATGCTGGTATGTGCTATCATCCCTATATATTGTTGCAAGGAACAAAATATTAATAGTACTGACAGAGACCTATGTGAGCTCCCTCGGACTGAAAAACAAAAAACAAAAACAAAACCCAAAACACCGACTTTAAGATACCACTTCGTTAAAATGTGCGGCTTAAAACTACCAAACTTGTGCAAAGAGCAGCTGCAGAGTAAAGCAGACAAAGACGATTTTCATAGATAAGAAATCAAATTTTATAAATTTGGCAGAAAGTGTATTTCACAACGCAGATGCTGCTAGACTGATAAAGTCTAAGCCTCAGAGTGAGATAAAGAGGATTTATAATCCACATTAAAATCATAATCTAACCAGTAGGGGAAGTTTTTTTTATCTGGAAATGACTTTTAAGAGTTTTAAGCATATAGTTTGCAATTCTCTAATGTGACGGACTTAAATACTAATTTTAACTTAGGCAAGATACTTTATTGAACTGAAATCACCTTCAACCAACCTAAAGTGTATGAATAACTTGGTAATTAAAAATACCAAATACCTTTGTCTTTCAGCTTTGTAGGAGCTAGTAAGGTCGTCAAAAAGCTTTCCATTCATTTCCATTAGGGTTTTCAGCACGTTGTATACCAGTGCTACAATGGTCCTAAAATGAAAGTAAGCAGTGCTGGGTTATAGGAAATACAACATGACTATCATCTCTAAATAGTGGCTGATTCACTTAATCCATTTTAGAGACGATAGACAAAGGTGCAAGAGGTTTAGGAATTTGCTCAAGGTCACACAGCCAGTGGTGATAAGAGATGGTCTGATTCCAAAATTCACGTCTTTCTTATCATGCTTAAACTCTTAAAGCGTTATGGTTATCTTCATGGCTGCTCTCCAGTCTCAAGCTAACAGTATTAAAAGATGAAGAAAATCACCTACCATAACTTGTAAACAAAACAAAAAACCCACAAAGGAGGATAAGGGTGTTACAGAGGTTGGAATATATGCAGTCTAAACATCTACACCTTAAGCACCCCCGCTTCTCCCTGGGATAGCACCAACCTTCGAGGTCTGTGCATCCTTGGCGGATGTTCAGTCGGTCTCCCCCACTGGGTTTGACCACACACTGGTGCAGAATGTCACACCAGGTCGTCCTACCTTCAGGGGGGTTTGCAATTTTAAACTGAAGTTAACAACATACATGTATTTACAGCTCTGTGAAACTATATGTATATCAAGTGCACAATGGAATGAAACTGATGTTAACCTTAGAATAAGTTCCAAATCTGTATAGGTTTCATGTATGAGTTAGGAGATTCAAAGACAAAAAGCACAAATATCAGAATACCGCGATCAACATAAAAGACACTTACGGATTCCAGTGTTCTTTGGAGATTTTGTATAAACTGCCAAACATAATTGGCAGAATTTTATCAATATTCTCCTCAATCAAACTAAGAATATATTCATTATTCCAGAAGTACAATGCCCTTTCTGCAACCTAAAAAAACATTTAGAAACGTCAAAACTAAAAGATAAAGGAAAGGCTAGTATAAAAAAATGGCTTCGCTGAAAACATCATACCTGAAAATGAGAACTGGAGACACACTTGGATATTTGCTTAAAAAGGGGCTCTTCAATTTTTTTGAACTGTGTGGGTTCAATGACATCTAAGATTTCTTCAATTTCTCCTAAAAACATCACCTAGGTTGAAAAAATTTTTCTTTTAATAAATATGACAAATTTTATGAAGATAACATACAAAACTACAAATGAGAAGGCTAATCTACAAATTACACAGGGGACAAAAAAGGCCCTGATAGGGGGCGCCTGGGTGGCGCAGTCGGTTAAGCGTCCGACTTCAGCCAGGTCACGATCTCGCGGTCCGTGAGTTCGAGCCCCGCGTCAGGCTCTGGGCTGATGGCTCGGAGCCTGGAGCCTGTTTCCGATTCTGTGTCTCCCTCTCTCTCTGCCCCTCCCCCGTTCATGCTCTGTCTCTCTCTGTCCCAAAAATAAATAAAAAACGTTGAAAAAAAAAAATTAAAAAAAAAAAAAAAAAAAAAGGTCCTGATAGTATACGCAATTTACTATAATGCTCAGCTATCCCACCAAGTCTCTTCAATCCCCAGAAAACCAGCTCCTGCTAGGTAGCAGTAACAATGCAGCCAAGCCCAAAGCTGCGTGGTTTATATACTGAAGCCCTAAGATTAAGAAGTTTTAGTGAGATTGTACTATTTTTGTTTAACAAAACCTACTTCTTTCTGACTGCATGTTTTTGGCCAAAATTTCAGCAGTCCTCTGATCACCTGCAAAAAAGAAGTTTAGCACAAATTAAGCCATGAAGTTGGTCAATCCCAGGAAATTTTTAGTAATTGTGATTACATAACATTCATTCTGAAGTAGATCAATATTTAAGTGTATCCCCCGACTTTCTGCTCGGCTTTACACTTCTATTAATAAGTATTTGCTGAGTGTGTCTGTACCAGATACTGTTCTAGATGCTAGGAAGACAGTGATGAACAAGACAGGTGACTGGTGACCCGGATTTTCAAAAAGCAGGGAGACCAATGGAAGTTATTCGTGAAACATGTAAGTAATTTTAATAGTTAAGTGCTACTTACTAGGAAGAAAATAAAGGAAAGTATGATAATGACTTGGTGGCATGAGTGAGGAAAGTTATTTTAGGGAGAAAATAAGGAACAAAGAATTTCTATTACTTAAAACCATTTGAAGCACCAAGAAAGCCAGGAAGCTTCCCAATTTATTTGATAGCTAGCACCATCTTGATCACCAAGATACATGGAAGGGATCGTGGATTTAAGTGAACATAATTGCAAAGATTTGTACTAAACTGAACATTAACAGGACAATATTTGCCCCATTATGCCTTATTCCAGAAATTCCAGGATAGTTCAACTCATTAACATTGTAAGTTAAAAGGGGAAAAAACTGGGGCGCCTGGGTGGCGCAGTCGGTTAAGCGTCCGACTTCAGCCAGGTCACGATCTCGCGGTCCGTGAGTTCGAGCCCCGCGTCAGGCTCTGGGCTGATGGCTCGGAGCCTGGAGCCTGTTTCCGATTCTGTGTCTCCCTCTCTCTCTGCCCCTCCCCCGTTCATGCTCTGTCTCTCTCTGTCCCAAAAATAAATAAAAAACGTTGAAAAAAAAATTAAAAAAAAAAAAAAAGGAAAAAACTGATCATCTCAAGATTTTGAACAGTTGTTCAAAATGTCTGACTGCCTATATATTCTGATAAGAATTTAGTTTAGTAAGCTAGAATGAAGAGAATTTATTAGAAACCATCAGCAATCATCTTATATAGTGAATTCTTGGAGACAGGCGGTAAAACCATCAGGGCCTGGTACTCTCGTGGAAATGTATCTGATAGCCTTTTAGGTTATTTTATAGTTATAATCCAGTTAAAGTTATATTCAATAGCCTGGTCCTGTAATAAACACTTACTCAAATTAGGAAGAACACTGTTCAGGAGACAGTCCAATAAGATAAAAAGGATCCAATGAATATTCTTGGACAGGAATACCAAAATTATACTTACTCATCTAAGTATATAATTATATACTCCCTAATTTAAAAAACAAAAATTACTGGGGCGCCTGAGTGGCTCAGTTAGTTAAGCATCTGACTTCAGCTCAGGTCATGATCTTGCAGTTCTGTGAGTTCGAGCCCCATGTCAGGCTCTGTGCTGACAGCTCAGAGCCTGGAGTCTGCTTTGGATTCTGTGTCCCCCTCTTTCTCTGCCCCTCCCCTGCCAACACGTGCATGCTCTCTCAGAAATACATAAACATTAAAAAAATTAAAAACCAACAAAATTTCTAAAATGAGTAGCCAAATTCAATGTGGCCAGATAAATATATAAAAATCAATCCCTTTGTAAAACAAAGTATCAGTAATAATAAAAAAAGGTGCATTTCCTAATAAAAACATGAAGAAAAAAATTTGCAAGAAATGTTTACTGATTGTGAGAGACTACAAATAGATGAGATGATTCAATATCATACATTTTTCCTATATTTAATGTAATTTCAATCAAATACCAACTGAATTACTTTCTGAAACTAGAAACATTTATTCTATAATCTGTAAGTGTAAGCAAATAACCAAGAACTTTTCTGGGTGGGAGGGGGAGAATTAACGGAATGGAACCCATATTACTGATATTAGCAACTAAAATGAGATGATATCAGCACAGAAACGGACAAAAAGATATGAAATAGGGACGTGTAGCTAGCTCAGTCAGTAGAACATGCAACTCTTGATCTCGGGAGTCATGAGTTCAAGCTCCATGTTGGGTGTAGGGTGTAGAGTTTATTTAAAGAAGCAGGCAGGGATAGGAAACAAGACTATCTACAGTCATGTACATATATGTATATATGTATGACAAAGGTGGCATTTCAGTTCCATGGAAAATAGATGAATTAGCCAATTAAGTGGTGGTACTTGGACTGCTGTCTCCCCGTTTAGAAAGAAAAAACATAGCTGTGTTGGTAGCCAGACTCCTAAAATGATCTTCCATGATCCTTACTTCCTAAATTCACATACTTGGATAATCCCATCCCCTCAAATTGGGCTGGCCTAGTGACTTGCTTCTAACCAACAGAATGTGGCAAAAGGGACAGAATATCCCCTCCATGAGTAGGTTATAGAAGATTGTGACTTCCATCTTACTAGGAGATTGTCTAGAGCCTTCTCATCTTGCAAGCTTTGATCAAGCAAGCTGCTCTCTGTTGGAGCAGTTCCTAGTCAGGAACTGACTAGGCACTGAGGGTAGTCTCTAGCCAAGAGCCAGCTAGGAACTTGAGGCCCTCAGTCCAACAGCACTTGAGGAACTGAATTCTGCCAACAACCACATGAACTCAGAAGCAGATCCTTCCTCATGTGATCCTTTCTGTGAGAGCCCAGCCAGGGCCAATACCTCGACTGCAGCCTAGTTGGAGACCCTGAAGCAGAAGACCCAGGTAAGTAATGCCTGGATTCTTGTCTCACAGAAACTATGAGCTAATAAATGATTGTTTTAAGCCACTAAATTTTGTGATAACTTGTTACATAGCAACAGAAAACTAATAAAAAGCAAAAAAAAAGAAGACCAGTTCTTCACCCTTGTCACACACAAATTTCAATTTCAAATGGTGTAGCAGGTTAAATGATGGCCCTTCAAAAAATCTGTGTCCTAATGTCTAGAATCTATGAATGTGACTTATTTGGATAATGGGTCTTTACAAATAAAATTAGTTAAGGTCTCAAGATTAGATCATCATTATCTGCATGGGCCCTAAATCCAGTGATGTGTCCTTGTAAAAGACACAGAGGACAGACAGAAGCAGCAGTGTGAGTGTGGAGCAATGCCACAAGCCAAGGAGCGCCTGGAGACACGGGAAACTGGAAGAGGCAAGGAATGGAATCTCCCCTAGAGCAACTGGAGGGAGTGTACCCCTGCTGACAACTTGATTTTGGACTTCTGACCTTCAGAACTCTGGGAGAATAACTTTGTTATTTTAAGCTACCAAGTTGGTAGTAATTCATAGCAGCCCTAGGAAACTATTACTGATGGAATAAACATTTTATAGGTAAAGACGAAATCCATAAAATAACTAGAATAGGATACTGGAGAATATTTTTATAATCTTAAAGGGTAGAAAGATTTTTCTTAGTACGACATCAAGGCCAGAAACCATAATGATGAATAGATTCCACTACATAACATTTTTCTTCAGTTCTTTAAGGAAAGATTGAAAACTATATTCAGGGACCACTGGGTGGCTCAGTCGGTTAAGTGTCTGACTCTTGATTTCGGCTCATGTCATGATCTCATGGTTCATGGGTTCGAGCCCCATGTCGGGCTCCATGCTGACAGCTCGCGGGGCCTGCTTGGGGTTGTGTCTCTCCCTCTCTCTGCCCCTCTACCGCTTGCACTCTCTTTCGTTCTCTCAAAATAAACTTTAAACACAAAACTATATTCAAATTTAAAAACTCCAAATGGATAAAAACTATTTGCAAAATATATCAGGAAAATGATTAAAAGTAGGCAAAGAACACAGAAATGTAAATGATCAATAACCACATAAAAGGATGGCTTAATCCTTGTAGTAATAAAAACCTATTAAAGTAAGATTTCTTACCTCTTTGACTAGCAAATATTTTAAAGCTTAACATTCAGCATTGGCCATGGTGAAGGAAAATGCATCTTCACACTCTGGACTGTATTAAATTGTTCAGACTTTTTGGAAGGCAGCTTGGAATATGTTAAAATTTCCAAGTAAGTACTCTTTGACTCAGCAACATGGTTTTAATTTTAATGATTTTTAAACATTTATATACATGGGGTGCCTGGTTGACTCAGTACGGCATGAATGCGGTTCTCGATCTTGGGGTCATGAGTTCAAGCCCCACATTGGGTGTAGAGATTTTACTTAAAAAAAATTTATATAGTAAAATTCGTGTGTGTGTGTGTGTGTGTGTGTGTAGGTGTGTACTGTTCTCAGGATTTTTATACACACATAGATTTTCTTTTGTTACCAACACCACAGACAGGACACAGAACAATTCTAACACCCTAAACATCCCCTCACCCAGCAACATGTTTCAACTACTCATGTGTCCATAAATTCAAGACTGATTAAATATGTTATGATAATCCATATAGTGGAATTCAGTGCTACCAGTGAAAGCAAAACAGATTAATATGGAAAGATAGCCACATTATACTGAGAAGTAAAAACACCTGATCAACACCGACCTACAACAACCTACACACACACACACATATATATAGAAAAAATTTCTAGAAAATATATTCATCAACTTAAATGGTTCTCTTTTAGGTGACAAGATTTTAAGGAACTTCCTCCACATTGTGCTTTACGATTTTGTATTGTGTGAACCAAATTAACACACATTACTTTCACAAAGAGAAGTAACCTTAACGTCATTTCCATTTTAGAAAATAAAATAATTTCAATTGAAGATCTGGGTACCTAAATAATGTAATAAACTAGCCAAAGTTCTGACTTACTTATAATTTGCAAGAAGCTTAGATATGAATACCAGGTTTCTAGAGAATAAATATGAAGGCTCAAACCCAAGTAACATGGCCATAATTTTGGTGCTGGAATGGACTATGGGAGAAATGGAAAGATCTATATACCTGTACAGATCATTATGAACTGAAAAATATTTTCCTTTGTCAACCTGGACATTTACCTTTCTACCTCTTCATCCTGTTCCTATTTCCATTAACTCAGCTCCTCTAAGAAAGATCTCTGGCCATCATCCTCCCTAATCTACTCTTTAAAAAGAAATAACCTTTCTTCTCTATCCATCCCATATTAATTTGTTTAAATTATATCTGTCTACAATTCAACTATGAACCATGACTTACTATGGTATGGATTTTGTCTGAAGTCTGATGAGAGGTACCATGGATTTATATTATGTTTTAATCTACTTTAGAGGTTTATGTGGTTTCATGTAATACCAGGCTCCTAATTCTCCTGATTAGTCTTGAAAAAACTATTTTTTAGCTGTTTCCAGAAAGATTTGCAAGTGTAAAAGTTCAAAAACTCAAAGTATTAGGAGTGGAAAAATATCTTTTGTTCATTTACACAAAGTTCAATCAGAGGAAGACTACTAAGTTTATAATCTTTTCAAGCATCCCTAGGGATAGCCTCAGTAACTTCATAATAAAGAAAATCTCACTTAAATCCTTTAAATGCTTTGCTTTTCTTCAGGAACTCTTAGATATTTAGATTAAGGATACCTAGAAAACATTCTGTCAAAATACTCATCAATGTAAAAAGGTTGTTTTCTCTGCTTTCATACGTTTCTATTTCTCCTTACCTTTTGTTTTTCTTAAATGTTCAATTTTCATAGTAACATTTTTATTCTCTCCTGAATCTTATCACTGTGGGCAAACAGTCAACAGAATTCAGACTGAATTGCTATGCTGATTCATAAACAACCTTTACTCCAAGAATACATCTGTATCACCAAAGGCAAGGACATGTTTTCAATCCCTATCATGTAGTTTATTATTAAAGAGAGAAAATCCTAGTTCTAAAAACAAAACAAAACTCCAGGGAATAGTTTTGGGACCCTCACAGTATGTTTTAATTTTAAAAGGTGAATGAAGATTAGAAACGTTGTCAGTAAAGACAATATGTATGTAAAATTTCACATGCAGTCACTAGATCCTGTCATCACACATCTCTGCTATATTTTAGTATTAATCTATATTTAAGCTATTCAAGAGACATCCTATAACTCATAAGAACTTCCCCTCCCAACCCTGTTCTTTGAATGCAGATTAACCTAACATTCCTTCTAAATGACTTTGAAGTATATTACTACTGTTTGATAGCTCTACACAGGTATATAAAGAAAAAGCCACAATGAAATGCTACAATGTAGATTAAAGACATAAAAATAAATAGGACACTTACTGGTTCTGTTAGTGTGGTATCTTTCTCCAGGAACTGTACGACACAGTAGGCTAGCTAAAATTCAAGGGACAGTTTATAAATATTACTGAAAGAAATCACAGTGATGCAGGATTTTTATATTTAGTTAACACAAATGATTACCTCATTTTAACAAATTTTACTCTAACCCAATATATAACCATGAATATATTCACAACTGTGTCACTTGTTAAGCCTGAAAAGTAACTTACAGGTCAAAAAATGTTCTTTTTTCAGTAGTAACTTCTCAATGTAAGGACTACAGCTAACATTTTAGTTTCTCAGCAAGTTTCTGCATGTATACCTATGCTGATAGGATATTATTTACATACTCCTAGAGACTAAAATCATTGTCCAACTACACTATCAGGGCTAGATGGAACACTGCAGATATGTGGGACTCATTCAAAGTCAGGGCCTAGGCGTTGGTAGTATAGTGGTGAGCACAGCTGCCTTCCAAAGTCAGGGCCTAGACTAGAAAACAAGAAAACTGGGTATTATCTCTCCTATATCTACATTAAAAGTGCATTGAGCTTATTTAATAAAGCTAAATATTGTAATACGTTTAAATTATAACAAAAGTTTGCTTTAATTTACAAAGCAAATTGCTTAATTATACCTAAAATTGCTGCCTTAATATTTCTCAGTTTCTCTGCCTTTATATCAGCCTTTGAAACAATGTTCATTTCATTTGAAAGTTGTCTGAAACTTACCTGAGCATGAAACAAAGCTAATCCTTTTGCAGTATGCATAGGAATAAGAACCTTCATTAGAAATTGTTTATGTTCTGCTTTCAGTGGCAATGCAAAGCCATTGATAATACTGGAGGGAAAAAAAGGCAGGGGGAAGGGTTAAGTAGTTACTACTTTATTTCCAAAAGTTATTTCCATGAGTAAGTACGTAAGGAACACTGCTCTGCTTCAGTCCTGGTGTTGAATGACTTAGTCATCTTCAAACTACTTTATGAATTCTGTTCTTCTAAGTCATTCAATGATGCCAAAAAGAAAACTGGGACTGCCAATTAAAGTCCCAGGAAGTAATTTCTATCTTCATTTTCTAGAAAGCCTATCACTTTATGTATCATTGCCTTTATTTTCCTACCTACAGCCACAGGAGAGTTAGTATCACAATGTTGTTAGAACTTTCAAAATTTTCTGAAGCAGAAGTATTTTCTGAAATACATTCTGAAGTTTCTCTTACTTTGCTAAAAGATCTGAAATTAAGAAGTAGTTTTCTCCATAATCACTCTCTAACTATAAATAGAGGGGGCCTAATCTTCTCAAGTTAATATTGCTATGTGATGAATACAGAAAGCAAAATGTTCACATAAACTAAAAGGCTATAGATTCTTCTAAAAAGAACAGACGGATTAGGAAGGGCCTATCAATATCTCAGCAAGAATTCTTATAACTTCATCAAAGATTCACTATAGTTTATTTCATTTCTTCCCAATCAGATCCTATAATTTCTGAGGCAGTCTGGCAAGATCAGGCATAAAACATGCCACAGCTTCAAAAGCAGGAAGAAGCCTATTCTAAAACAGATGTCTTGCATGGCAAGTACTTTAATATGCTGACCGCTTAAAAAGCTATAAAAAGAATTCAGTTGAGAAGCTATGTCTTGTGCTCTATATTTAAACTCTAAAATATAAAATAATTTCTCCAACCCCAGTAAGATTCTAATACATAAAACGTTCAAAGTTATTTAACTCTTAAAAAACAATGACCTACCTTCCTAATATTTCAAGGAGTTCAGCAACACCATTGAAATGTTCTGTTTCATATATAAACCTGAATTTAAAATAAAGACAGGTGTAATGAAAACTCAAACATTAGAAAACTAAAAATTAAGAGGCAGGAAAGTAGAGAAATCAATCCTAAGGGCAACTATAAGAAACCTACAAGTGTGCTTCAGGAATTCTTTGTAAGCTATCTTGCCCCAAACTAGTTACCTCTAAGCAATCTTATAAAATAAGGCCTGGGGCGCCTGGGTGGCTCAGTCGGTTACGCGTCCGACTTCGGCTCGGGTCATGATCTCGCGGTCCGTGAGTTCGAGCCCCGCGTCAGGCTCTGTGCTGACTGCTAAGAGCCTGGAGCCTGTTTCAGATTCTGTGTCTCCCTCTCTCTCTCTCTGCCCCTCCCCTGTTCATGCTCTGTCTCTCTCTGTCTCAAAAATAAACAAACATTAAAAAAAAATTTTTTTTTTTAAAAATAAAATAAGGCCTAATTCCTATTAAGTCACATACACTTTTGCTATAATCTAGCTTCAGAGATAACAGAATATCATTTCACCTGGAAGACTTTATTTTACTTAAAAATGTATACGAAAGATGGGTTTTCTCAAAGAAATACTTTCAAAATAGGAAACCTCCACCCACAGGAAAATCTACGAGGTAAGGACCCATATGGAATCAAGCCACTTTTATTCATAGTTTCTCTAAACCTAAACTACACAGGCTGTCTAGCTTTCCAAGATTAGGCTTGCTGTTAAAGCAGAAGTCATGAACTCAAATGACTACAGGACAGGGAAGTATCATGACTAGAGTAGACTTAGGAGGACAGAGACCTCAGGAAGATGCGGTCTCTCAAGGAGGCAGCCATTACTGATCTCGAACTGTTACATCATACGAATGCTAGCCTAATTCTTCCACATTTCCAAATAAACCAAGCCTGAAATGTGGTTACATTAAAGCAAAATCTCCTAATTAGAAGCAATTACTTAACAGATTATCACTTATAGTCAAAATATATACTCCATATAAATTTAATTAGTTTTGTCAGAAAATCAAAACTACTTTCAAGAGCTATTGATTTAAATATTTATACACAATTTTTTAAACAAAAGGCTCAAAGAAGTAGGTAACTAGACATAAATTCTCCTCAATAAACCTTAAACATGAACAGTGGTATTACCTATTCTAAACAGTCTTCATAACTATTGTCCACTTAGATGAGAAGTAAAGTTGCAAGTTTCAAAAAAGTTACATGCAATCACGACACCCACAAAACAGGCTAAAAATGACTCAAATACTTATCAACAGTTCAGATATAAAAATTAAAGGAACTGGAATAAAAAGAAAACATGGAAGGGGAAAAGTGCTATATATGAATATATGACCAGTTTACCTGAGGAAAATGTTGTTAATTTGTTTTCTGATGAATGCTCTTAATCCAAGAAATTTCCCATAAATTCGGTGCAGAACAGTCTTCAGGAAGTCACGTTCTCTGGGATCTTCACTATCAAAAAGCTCCAGGAGCTTTAAAAAAAATCTGAGAAATTACTTTTTAAAAATAATTGAGCTAAAATTTCACTTTATTCTAATTTGATTTCAAGATAACCCATGAAATTTTTTTAAAAAATTTCAATGATTCTGCCTTATCAGGTTGATTTTATTCTTGCTAAATAATGAAGCTAAAGAAAAGTTTAAGGAGTATTTCTTTTCACTTCATTTCAAAAAACAACACATAAAAATATAAATACTTTGAAAAGTGTACAGTTTTGTATTTTTTTTGCTTTGCCACTCATTTAAAAATTCTATCCTCTTCTTGACTACTAACCATGGCTCATAATTTTACAGTTTTGAAACCTGAGAGATTTTTAATGCTTTTTGATAGTAATTCAAAACTACATACAAAAATCTTAAGCTTGCAAACTGCAAGTCGTTAAATAAATGAAGTTTGAAAATACACATGTGCAAATGAGTATTTCCTTTTTACTAGAAAGATTTATACAAACTAAAATTGTTTTGTGATTTTACACTAAAAATCAAGTCACCATGCCAACAGCTCAGAAATTAGTATTTAGTAGGAGAAAGTACTGGCAGATACATGCTAATAGAGTAAAAGTCATTCAGGAAATAATGAAATAGAGATGAGACTACAGATTTTTATTTAAAGTCACTTTAGCAACTGGCTGCAAAAGTTTAAACCAGTTCAAACTGGCTAATTCACCATTTTCTTCCTATACCTCTACACAACTCTTCAGCAAAGGCAGAATAAAGAGATCTTTGAAAAATTTAAAGTCAAAGCTCAAATTCCCATTTTTAAAATGGCAAAGAAACTGAATTTCTGCTGTCAAAAAATGGTATTACTGTATTTTAAATAAAACATTGGATTTTCTTAGGAAAAATTTTAAAGTAATTTCTCTATGTAGAATATAATTACCTATATGAAGTCATCAAGGAATTTTACATTCTGTACTTTGATATTGATAATTACAGTCAAGATGGCAAGCTCTGGACTCCTCAAAGTTCTTTTCCCATTCTGTCTTGAATTATATGTGATTATTTACATATGCATCTCTTCTATTAGAGTGAATGCCTTTTGAGGGTTGTGATGACTTTAGTCATATTTACATACCCTTAAACAAATGTCTTTTTGCATTCTTTGTTCACTAGGTTATCAAAGTCCTGAATGAGGCTCCAAACAAAAATATCCAGAGTAAAATAATTTGTGTTAATATACCTAATAAATTCAGTTCAAATTATTCTAATTAAAAATGGCTAACCTACTCACTTGAGACACTCATATTCAGGTTTCTGATGTTGGGTTTACTTAGAAGATAAGCTTGCAAATTAATAAAAGGGGCCCTTACTTGTTAAGGTTGACATGTTTAATTCAAGAATAAATGAATTTAGTACGAGTTGATCCTCAGGAGAAAAATATAAACTAGAGAATACCTGTTCGCCAACTGTTAAATCTACTTAAAAAAACCTATTTTGAAATACTGTAATCTAAATAATCTATTTATAAATATAAATTCATATAATAAAACATACATAAAACTAGTCATCAGGAAATTGTTTCTTATTCTGGCTGTGATGCTTATCTCTAACTTTGCTTTTAAGGGTAATTCATAACCTCTGAGCTTTTTCGTCACTGATAAAATGAAGAAGGCTGAAACTAATCTTGTGTTTTCTAAGTGTAGGGAACATTATGGTCAGAGAGAGTCTAGTTTGAATCCTGATTGTGCCATCTACTAGCTGTGTAAAATTAGACACACATGCTTTATATAAAAGCATATAAGGACAATGCCAGGCACATAAAAAGCACTCGGTAATTCTTAGCTTCTTTCTTTCTTCTGAAATCCTATGATTTGAACATAACTTGGAATTATCCAAGTATTTTTTTTCTCTTGAAATATGAATGTCCAAATTTATACTTAATTTTTTCCTGTACTTTTAAGTCTTAAAATTACCACCTAATCAAATAATTTCAAAGTACAAAAGCTAAGGATTCTCTCATATACTATTCATGAAGAATAACATAATATGAATACATCACAGAAGTGATCTATGAAAGCACAGTCATATAAACTGCTAGGAACAAATTACTGGGCTTTGGTTTCTCGGATAATTCAGGTATTTAGAGTATAAAGTAGAAGTTTTCTTCTTGTTTCTCTTCAAACCCATGGAATAAGCCAGCAGCAGAAATACCTCAAGCTCTAGACTGAAGAAGCACTAAGGCAACTGTTCCCCTCAACCTGCTTTTATGTTAAACACAATTTAATGTGGTATTTCTAGAGTTCCTTAATATACTCTATTCCTTCTGTAGCACACAAGAGCTACCGAAGGAAATAAATATGCATTCATCTGCAATTACCAAAATCACAAAGTTCTATTTAATCTGATTTTTACTTGTGAATGAAATGTAAATTTTACTGTTAGCACAGACCCAATATTTCTTTGTAATTTATGAAGAGTTGCTTGAATGGTTGAAGGACATATTCCTGACAATATTCTTCATTAATCAATACACTAACAGCAATTAGTCAGAATACTTTATGTGAGGTCAGGTGTCGCTATAAATGATGAAAACTGAACTCTAAATAAATATGCGGAACTCATGTTTATAGAATCTTTATTATACAACAGTGGTAAGAGGGTAGGAAAGGTCCTCGTAATGATTTTAGTCCTCGCCTCTGCACTGGGTTCATTGCTACCTTTTCACTCATCTCCTACCTTTCTTGAAAGTGCAAATAACTCTAGAAGAGAAGAGCATCAAATTCCTAATGAGACCTTACATACTGATAAGTATTTCCAAAGAGAAAATAAACCTGCAAAGATTTGGTCTACTTCACCACAATCCTGTCTAGGGCCGGCCAGTTCCCCTCAGTTAAAGAGAGGCTTTTACATTGTTGAAAAGACTTTGAAGATTAAAATAAAAATGAACACATTCCAAAAAATTAATTTTCAGTATGTAGTTTCCAAAAAATAATAGCTTATAACTAATTTATAAAAAAAAAAGAAGGTATCCCATTATGTTTCATTCACTCTATCTCCTTTTCTTCTTAAATATCCCATTTATCTGTGGTTTAGGAACTGGGAGGCTAGAATGCCCAAGGTGCGAAGGGGAAGGAAAAAGGAAAGGTCATTGGTAATTGTAACCGATAACAGGAAAGGAGCCGAAGCCCAAACTCCTAATGGTGATTCCATTTCTGTTTTTTCTCTGTCATTTCAAAGTTACAATGCTTAAAACATACCCCAAAGTTCAAGTTCAAAGACTTAAAAATTTAAAAGAAAGCTTCTTGCCCTTTGATTGAATGGTCATACCAAATTTTCTCAGATTGTCCAGAAAGGCTTGCTTTTCTGGTCTTTATAAAATAACTAAGAATTCAGGATTGGATGTAATTCCACTGATGTCATTAGAAGCTCACTCTTGTTTAAAATACTCTCGTATTCTCATAGCTCCTTCACTTTTACCCTAATTGTTTGGCAAGAGTATTAAACGATGTTAAAGTAAAATAAACCATTTAAGTTTTGACAGACTATTTTAATCACAAATTAATGAATCATTGCTAAGATGAACCTAAGGAAATTTAAGACATAAGAATTCCTTACCTGCTGTACAAATTTCTGGTCAATGTATCGCTTTGCAATGCTAGGCTGGAAATCAGGGCTCTCCAAAAATCTTAAGAAGAATTCATACACCAACTATGAGGAAAAAGTCAAATAAAAACTAAGATGATGCCTATAAAATTTTACCCTATTAATCACTGCATACCAAACATACCTCCCCTACCAACCTAGGAGGGAGATTTCAGAGCTCATTAGAAAATGTGATGAGTTGGTAACATTTTTTTAAAAACTAAATATATATTCACAATTTGGTCTCCTAAGCTGGTAAATTTGGGGGTTAATTGCTTCACATCACTTGTTGAAACTGTAATTACAGGAACTAGAAAATAAATATTTTGCCTAACAAAATATTTAACTAAGAAAGACTGTTTTGTTTTGTAGTCCATACTCACTGGGAACATGTTCATTTTCCAGTGGACTCCTAACCCACTTCAATTTAATTTCTAGAGTTCTTTAAATATAGATCAGAAACTTACAGGTAAGAATAAACTAGATTGCAAGGGCTGGTGCATCAATAACAATAAAAAGAAAACCTTCACGTCTTTCTATAAAACTATAATGGGGCAAACAATTAAATCAAAACCAGCATACCTTATCTACACTTGGGGAGTAATGAACCAAATTATGTAAATTCAGGGTTCAGGAAGGAATGTCTTTTAACCAAGGTGAATAAACTAGGAAGTCACAGCAGGACTTCTACTTAAAAAGGGCCAAGCATTTTAAAAGTAGCAGAAAATGTTCACTTGCTACCACAAATCAGAATTAGATAAAGTAAGGTTTAGTTCAACTTGTTTCCATCACACCTACATCTGTCTTTCAAGAAGAGAGGAAAATACACTAAAGTTTTTTTATTGTAACCTAACAGCTCATAAAAGACAGGAGTATAGCCCCTGAAATTTAAAGTAAGGAATTTGCCTTACTTTATTAGCTACTGAGAAACATATTAATCTAGCATCCTAAACATAAAAAAGGAAGATTATATCCTAAAGCAAAAACAGTCATTCAATAAACAGGTATAGTTGGGCCACATATAGAAGGGAGAAAAAAGGGGCACCTGAATGGCTCAGTTGGTTCAGCACCCAACTTCGGCTCAGATCATGATCTCACAGTTTGTGAGTTTGAGCCCCACATCAGGCTCTCTGCTTCAGAACTTCTGTCCTCCTCTCTCTCTGCCCCTCCCCCGGACTCTCTCTCTCTCTCTCATTCTCAAAAATAAATAAACATTAAAAAAAAAAAAAAGATTGCTATAATAAATTTACAGACTTTACAACACACACAAAAAAGCATTACCAGATCTGGGGCTTTATCACTCACCATACAATAACAAATTTTTATCATTTTATTCAATTATTTTATTCAATAATATTATACAACAGTTTTAGGAACAAATATTATTTGTGTTTGATGCATCTTTTTTGCCCAGCTGTGCAAAAGGAATGATGCTTATCTGGTCTAATTATTATCTTTTAATTTTCATGTTAAGTATGATATTGTAACAAGAAAACAAATTGGTATCAGTTTTATTTGTAAATAATCTTCTAATCAACTAACTATGTAGATAATTTTGCTTTGGAGTACACACATGCAAAAAAAAAATCTACAAAAATTATCAGAGTCCTCTGAAGAGTAATACAGTCTCATGGACTGCTACACAGGTTCACTGGCACAACTGTCCAGTGCCCATTTTCATGTCCAATACTGGCCTACTGTGGTAAGTTCCTACTTCTGGTTATTGGCATAGAGCTCCTAAAACCCTTGGAATTTCCTGAGTGATAAGGGTAAGAGGTGCATCTTTTGTTATAAGAAGCCCCTTTCAATCATGCCTGAGTTTAGGCTAATGAGATGACTGTAGAAGGATGAAGCCTGCTTATCACAGCAACCAACCCTATGATAAGAGGGTTGAAACTTTCAGTCCCAAACCCCATCCTCCAGGGAGGGGAGAGAGACTGGAGACTGAGTTCAATCACTGATGACCAGTGATTTAATGGATCACATTCACCTCACGGAACCACCATCAAAATCCTCAACAAAGGGGTTTGGAGAACTCCTGAACTCCTGGGTTGGTGAACACATCAAGGTACTGGGAGGGTAGTACCATGGAGCCCCTTCTCCATACTGTGATCTATGCATCTCTTTCATTTGGCTGTCCTGACTTGCATCCTTTATAATAAGCCAGTAACAGTAAATGAAGTGCTTCCTGTGTTCTGTGGGCAGTTATGGCAAATTATCAAACCTGAAGAGTGGATTGTGGGAACGAACCCCAGACTTAAAGCCAGTTGGTCAGAAGTACAAGAGGCCCAGACTCCTCTGACTGCCATGTGAAATGGGGTGTGGCCCCATGGGACTGAGCCCTTAACCTGTGGTATCTGTGGTAACTCTGGGTCATCAGTGTCAGAAATGAATAAATTATAGGACACCCAGTTGGTATCCACAGAGAAGTGGAGAATTTCTTGGTGCAGAAAATCCACACATTTGGTGTCAAAAGTCTTATGGGTAGAGGAAACAAGTTTTCCTTTTAGCTACATACAGTGGGAATGTTATTAGACACTGTACAGCCCCAAAAAGCTTATTCACTTGTTAGGGAGGTGAGACAAAATTAAACATATAAAATGGTATATATGCAAAAATTATATGGCACAGACTATGAGTGGAGGAGACATTTAGAAAAGGGCAATAGCACTGTGGAATAAAGTCAGCAGGAAAAATAAAATCAGCAGGAGGAAAATGCAACTTGGGCCCTACATTTGATCTGACTTTGGATACGCCAAAAAGAAAAAGAAGGGCTTTTATAGAAAGGTAGGATATGTCTTGAGCACGAGATATAGGGTATGGGTTGATGGGTATGGAATCAGAGACTCAGAACCTTTATGAAGATCCCTAGTTAAGTGGAAGTTAAGATTTGTGGTGAGGTGAGACCAGGTTAAACAGGAGTCAAGTACAGCATGCATTAGCCTATATACTCTACCTCTTAAGATCTACATCAGATATACAGGGCTTAAGGCTTAATACTACTAGGAGTAATTATGTATCTTTTGGGAGATTTGCATGACATCCAGCTGAATCCTCTAAATCACACATTCATTTGAAACCTGTGCCTATCACAGATACACATTAGCATTTCTTACAGAGTTTTCATCTCCGCCATTTACCTGACACAGTGAATATTAAGGGACCAGTTAAGATAGCAGCAAACTGCTATTATGCAGCCAACTTAGCAACAGCGAAGAGACAATAACAAAAGGTTATCTAAACACATGTTGAGTAATGTGAAACCGAAGTAAAAGAATTGCTAGTGATCTACAGAGCTGACAATCTTCAAGATGGCCATTAAGACTATCCTTCTATAAAATTGTATCCTGTCCCCACTGTCACTCTTTCTAAACGCTTTATCCTGCATTACTTTTTTCTTGTATTTATTACACCTTGACATAGTATTATTATTTAATCTTTTCCACTAGACTATAAAGGATTTTGCTTACTGGTTCAATACATTACCCCCAATATGTAGAGCAATGCCTGGAAAATATTTCCTGAATGAATAAAAATCACAGTTGTTCAGAGACAATATATTTTTGTATAAATACTGGAGTTTTTCTATGTTCTTATATATGAAAAAATAATTTGCTCCAAGAATCTAAGAAATAGTGCTGCAAAGAACAATAGATACTTGAGCAATGCATTAATTTTTCTAGTAAAATGGCAAACTTCACATACGTTCCTACTTCTATGATCCAAAAAATACCCAAAAAGTAAGTAAAAAATGTAAACAGTTAACTAAAAAGGGTAATCTTACCATTCTACTCCATAATGACCGTATCTTTACTAAGGTTTAGTTAAAATATATAAAATTCTGATCTTCAGCAATAAAAGATTTTAGAAAAAGGTACAGCAAAAACAGCAGAGATGATTCAAGTATCTGAAAATGAGATCTATACACAAAGCTAAGAGGACTGGAAATGTTTGGCCCAGAGAGGCAAAAGACTGAGAAGAGACTTTCACAAACTGTAAATACACAAAAGACTGTCTTCAAGGAATATGGCCCAACATTTTCCAAACTCTCTTAAGAGGAAACTAATTTAAATGGGTTGTAAAGTGGATTTAATATATGAAAGAATTCATGTAAGACTCAACATACACTGAACTAAATGAGATATTTCGTATTAAGTGACTGAACAGTGAATGTGACCAAGAGCTATTTGGATGTGAAGGTGTAGGCTGTAAAATGTGTAGGTTTCTAATTTAAATTTCTAATGATAAAGATCACAAAGAAGAGCTTCTGGTCCCTAAAATACAGGTTATCCCTAAAAAGGTCTATGTTATAGTCAGTACCCCAATAATTACATCTTAAGTATCTGTGCCACTAAAGAAATAACTGATACAAGAAAATTAAAATACTGCATGATCTGCCTGTATTCCAGGCTACTACAGCAGCGAAGCATCCCTAATTACCTAGAAGTCAGCACACAGAAAATTATAATCTTGTTGGTCCTCAATAAATACAAAATACTTAGGAAAGAAAATAAAAATAATTTATAACTGTTAATGAGTAGTTGCCATATAATACTACATTTTATAAATTAAAAGATATGATCAATCCCCCAATAGTGAAACAGTTCTTTTGTTCCTTTCTTCTTTGTTTATTTAATTTATTCCATTATTCCAATGCTCATTAGTATTTCCATTACAGTATGGAAAAAGAGTAAAAAGACAAAAATGATAAATTAGCACATTTTTAGGAAATTCATGAACAGGGTTGGGGAAATAAAAACTTGAAAGGTGTTGAAATTACTTGTGATTATTCCTTCTCATTAACTAAATATAATGCTTATTTTACATCCTATCAAATTGATTTATGAAATCAAGTATCTGATAAGCTAAATGTAAGATGTAAACTTCTGGGGCGCCTGGATGGCTCGGTCAGTTAAGCATCCGAGTCTTGATTTTTGGCTCAGGTCATGCATGATCTTACAGTGTGAAATCAGGCCCCATGTCTGGGCATGGAGCCTGCTTGAGATCTTCTCCCTCCCCCTCTGTCTGCGCTCCCTCCCTCTCTCTCAAAAACTGACTAAATAAAAATAATAAATAAAATGTAAACTTCTAGTATAAAACAAAAAATTCCTGGTGAGTTGATTCAAAGTATGTTATGAACAAAAAACTTTCAATGAGCAAATTTCCTCAGTACTACAACTTTTTACAATGTCATTTATCAGAGCAGCTTTAATATTCCACCCTAAAAAAAGATGATTAAAAGGGCACCTAGTTGGCTCAGTCGGTTGGGCATCTGACTTATAAATCTTAAAATTTTTAATCAACGTTTGCTAATCCTAGGATTCCTTTTCCATTTTATTTAGATATATGTGTGCTAGACAAAATAAATAAATGAAGCAGACTATTGCTTAAAATGTCACAAATCATGTAGAATGTAATTTTTTTTCTCTTTTCTTTTAAAATAAAAATAAAATGGGGCACCTGAGTGGCTCAGTCAGGTGAGCATCCGACTTTGGCTCAGGTCATGATCTCGCGGTTTGTGAGTTAGAACCCCGCATCAGGCTCTGTGCTGACAGCTTGGAGCCTGGAGTCTGCTTCAGATACTGTCTCCCTCTCTCTCTGCCCCTCCCCTGCTTGTGCTCTGTCTCTGTCTCTTTCAAAAATAAACAAACATTAGAAAATAAATAAACAAACAAAATAAAAATAAATAAAATGGAATGACCACTAAAAAATATAAGTCCTGGCAAAATAAAAATAAGCAATGTAATCGGAAAAGCTAGCACCCATATATAAAAGCAAGATTCCTCTCTACCTTCCAAGAACTATACAGAAAATAGCTAATGTTGCTGATTATCCATCCTATTGTCATTAAATATATATCATTTTTCCTTTTACTTAAGACACTCTTCACTCCAATGGTTCTAGCCTGTAGCAAGCATTGTTGGTTGGCTAAAGAATATCCATTCCCTTCCTCTTGTCTGTCTCTAATACTGAAGCTGGCAAAACTAAATATTCACTGTCCATCCACCTTTCAACTAGAGTAAAGGAAAAAGAGAATGGTAATTAAGAAAGATGAAAAACAATCCAACAGAATAAAAAAATGAGATTTTAAAAATCCAATATTTTAAGAGAAAGTAAGGGACACAGAAAGATAAGAAGAACCAACATATGAAAAGCTGGCATCCCCAGAGAAGAAAAAAAAAAGCAGTACAACAAAATAAATACTAAAAACCATTACTGAAGAAACTTCAGAAATTGGTGAAAGAATACTATTCAAATGAGAAAATTTATCTAGAAAAATAAACACTTATGTATAACCAGTAAAGCACTTGGCCATTAAAGGGACAACATCCTTTACAGACATCCAGGCCAAAAACCACGTCTTTATAAAGGCAAAGAAAATCAGAAGATAATGGAATAACATATTTAAGGTACCTAGGGAAAGAAGATGAATCAAGGATTTTAAATCACATTGGTCTTTAAAAAGAAAATCTACAAACTGCTATTGTACATACAAAAACTCAAGGAATAATATTCCCATGAGTTCCTCTACTAAAGAATGAGCTCCAGGGGTGCCTAGTTGGCTCAGTCAGAAGAGCACGTGACTCTTGATCTTGAGGTCATGAGTTTGAGCCCCACGGTGGATGTAGAGATTACTTAAAAAAAAAAAAAAAAAAACAAGCTCCAAATTATCAAGAAATGATCAGGGGAACTTTGACATAAGGATCGATGGTAAGATTAAATATTTTACCTGTAGAGCTAAGAACAAGCAATGGGCATAAAAGTGACAGAATAGTAATATACAATTAGTTACATGTTCTAACCACATAGGTATTATACAATAATAAAAATATAAAGTTGGGGGAGAGGATGGAGAAGAGTGTATGGAAAGTAGAAGCTTGGAATTGTTATGCAAGTATTTACTGTGAAAGTAAAAGGATATTACTTTATGTTATATGCTAGAGAAGAATGGAAGTTAGGGAAGAGACTACTTAATAATTTCAGTATTGTTAATTCTAGGAAACCAATAAACTAGCTACAAGAGAAAGAACCCAGGGTATCATATAAAGGTTATCAGCATAAAGGCAACAATAAGAGCAAAAATATACTTCTTCCCACATACCAAAAGTAATTATCTTTTAAGAAAACAAGGGGAGAGAAAAGAAAAACATATAGTTTAAAAAACTGTGCTAGGTTCTGTGCAAACATTATCCCATTCAATCCTTAAAGAATCCTTATTTATCCCAGTTTCATAAAGGAGGAGGCAAAAGAGTTAAGCAGCCTAACTAAGGTCATATAGGTAGAAAAGTATCAAAACTATGATTTAAGTAGAGGTCTGTCACCAGAATCATTTCGATTTACCATGCTTTGTAATGATAATAATTCTCTTATTTGTTAGAATTTGTATATCTAAACTTTTGTTACCTTTAACCAAGGCATATCTCTACCTGTATAATTACACCTTTAAAAACTCACTTATGAGGGCTAAAAAAGAAAAAGAATGGCCAGTTGAATTATTTGGAAGATCTGTTTTACTGGTGTTATAATGAAGCTAAAAAGGTATGAATTAAACCTCATTAAAAATTGGTATGTATCTATTTTAGGGCCATAGACTATATTTAGGAGAGGCAGTAAAGCTTTTAAAAATTAAGAGCAAGTACTTTGGAGTAATACTTGAGTTATAAACCTAATTCTGCCACTTACTATTTTTATAAACTTGGGCAGGATTCTTAATCTCTTCTAGCTTCATCTAAGCTTATCTATAAAATGAACAATATTATGGTGTTACCAAAAGGATTAGATAAGATGGGTATATAAAGCAGTTGCCACTATCTCTGAAACATGGTAAGTGCTCAGTAGTCATTGGTATTGCTCTAATTAGCTAATCATGATCAGCAGTCTTATAAATGAGTACCATTGATCATATGTAGACACATACATTAAATTCTCTAGAAAAACCCATCACTGTGCTTGCCTGCAGATTTCAGGTCATTAATATTATTTTTAAAATATAAACATTATCTGAGGCATTAGGCAAGAATCCTTTGAACTTTTACTTTCTCCCTCAGAGCCTTGCTTATTTTAAAAAGTAAGAAAGTGCATCTGAATATTCTCAGAATATTTTAATGAGACATTTGGGGGAACAAAAATAAATGATCATAAAGACTAGATATATAAAAACATGTGCAAAAGAAACACTAAACACATATGAGTATAGTTTATGGCTATAATGGAATCTTTGTTAACAGTTTGTAAGTATTGTAAGATAATCTACCCTGAATCCTATTGTAAAGAGTTCTAGTACTAAAGTATCAACTGAGGTAGTGTCAATGTGATTTTACTGAGTGAACTCTAGATGACATTATATTAAAGCCACATATTTGAGGGGATGTTTAAATAGTTAGAGCTGGACAGAAACAGGGAAGGTTTAATGGAAGAAGTGATCCTGCCTACATAATAAGTTTTTACTACCAATTTCCCAATGACTCTGAGGAGTGAACTGTCACACAATGGCATTTAGGTCAAGAAGACTATCCCTTTCCCAGTCTCAACTAAAAAGACATGCTCCAGAGAGAGACTTCTGAAATGCCAAAGTGAACTTGGTGAACTTGCTGACCCATAAAAACAACCCAAAACAATTTGAGCTGCATAAGAATAAGTGAATGTGAAGGTAGATCAGTAGAGATTATTCAGTTTGAGGGGCAGAAAGAAAAAAGAATGAACAAAAAAGGAACAGAGCTTCAGAGATCTGAGGGACACCTTCAGTCATACCAACATACAAACAAATATTGGGAGTCTCAGAGAGGAGAAAGAGGAAGAAAAAATATCTGAAGAGGTAATAGCTAAAACCAACTCAAACTTGATGAAAAATATTAATTACACAAAAACTCTTATTGGAGCTCAATGAACTCCAAGTAGAATAGAGCCAAAGAGATCCACATCTACACAAATCATAATCAAAAGTGACAGAAATTAAAAACAGAAAATATTCAAAGCATCAAGAAAAAAATAACATCACACATACGAAGTCCTAAATAACAACTGACTTGTCATCAGAAAACAAGGGACACCAGAAGACCCGTGGGATGACATCTTCTAAGTGTTGAAGGAAAAGGGTAGTTAAGCCAAGAATTCTATATCCAGCAAAACTCTCCTTCAAAAATGAAGGGGAAATTAAAACATTCCCAGATAAACAAACACTGAGAGAATTCACTAACAGACCCGCTCTACAAGAAATACTAAAGGGAACCCCTCAGGAAGAAATGAAAGGATATCCACAAGAAGAAATAAACAGCACAGGTAAAGCTAAGTACAGGTGAACCTTGAGGAATGCAGGGGTTAAGGGCACTGACCCTCCCCACCCCGACTCAGTCAAAAATCCACATGTAACTCTGGACTCCCCCTAAATTTAGATACTAATAGCCTACTGCTGACAGCAAGCCTTACTGGTAACAGAACTGATTAACATGTATTTTGTATGTTATAAATATTATATACTGTATTCTTAAAACTTAAGTAAGCTGGAGAAAAAATGTTAAGAATATCATAAGGGAGAGTGCAAACTGGTGCAGTCACTATGGAAAACAGTATGGAAGTTCCTCAAAAAATTAAAAATAGAACTACCCTACAATCTGGTAATTGTACTACTGGGTATTTTTACCCAAAGAATAGGAAGACACTAATTTGAAAAGATATAGGCACTCCTATGTTTATCGCAGCATTATTTAGAATAGCAAATTATGGAAGCAGCCCAAGTGTCCACTGATAAATGAATACAGAATATGGATGAAGAAGATGTGGTATATATACACGATGGAATATACAAAATATATAAAAAAGAATGAAATCTTGCCATTCGCAACAACATGAATGGATCTAGAGAGTATAATGCTAAATGAAGTAAGTAGAGAAAGACAAATAAGAGACAAACCAAAAGACAGATCTTAACTATTGAGAACAAGCTGATGGTTGCCAGAGGGGAGGTGGATGGGGGGGCGGGGGGGGATGGGTGAAACAGGTGAAGGGGATTAAGAGTAAACTTATCACAGTGAGCACTGTGTAAGGCACAGAATTGTTGAATCACTATACTGTATGCCAAAAACTAATATAACACTGTAGGTTAAGTATACTGGAATTAAAATTTTTTTTAATATTGTAAAGAAGAGATACATTTACAGTACTGTACGGTATCAAAAAAATCTGCACATAAGCAGACTCATGCAGTTTAAACTCATGTTGTTCAAGGGTCAACTATACATACATAGAAGCATAAATGAATTTTATTTATAACTCATTTATTCTACTGCTCTACAAGACAATCACATAAAGCAATAATTACAAAATTGTATTGGTGGGCATGTGTAAAGATCTAATTTGTATGACAATACCACAAATAATACCACAAAGGAGATGGGGGAGGGAATGGAGGTATATTGGACCAAAATTTTATACACTACTGAAATTAGTGGTATTCAACCAAAACAGATTGTTTTAAGATGCTAATTGTAATCCTCAGGGTAACTACTAAGAAAATAAAAAATACAGTTAAAAAAACAAGGGAATTAAAATGGTACCCTAGCAAATACCTATTTAATATAAAAGGCAGTAATGGAGAGTAGAGAAACAAAAAGGCATACAACATATAGAAATAGCAAAATGGCAGATGTAAATCCTACCTTATCTGCAATTATATTAACTGTAAATGGATTAAACACTCCAGTCAAAAGGCAAAGACCGTCACAACTGATTACAAAAACATGATCCAACTTTATCAAGACAAAATGTATATTCAAAGGAACTGATTAAAAGGAAAAGGACTGGAGAAGATATATCATGCAAACAGTAACCAAAAGAGAGCTGGAGTGCCTACACTAATAACAGACAAATAAATTTAAGAAACCATCTAGAGTTATAATAAGGACAATACATACAAAAGATATTAACAATTATAAACATAAGCAGCTAATAATAGGGCCCTGAAATACATGAAGCAAAACCTGACAGAACTAAAGAGAGAAATATAAAATTCAACAATAAGTTAGAAACTTTGTATCTTACTTTCAATAATGAGTAGAATAAAAGATTAAAAAAGAAAAAGAGGACTTGAATCACATTATAAACCAATTAGACCTAACAGATTTCTACAGAATGCTCTATCCAACAACAGAATACATTCTTCTCAAGCACACATGAAACATTCTCCAGAATATACTGTATGTGAGGCTCTAATACAAGTTTCAATAAACTTAAAAGCATTAAAAACATTCAAAGTATATTCTCCCAACTACCATGAAATAATTAGAAATCAGTAACAGAAAGAAATATGGCAATCACAAATATGTAACAAGTAAACACATTCCTTAGTAATACAGAAGAAATCACAGGAAAATTAGAATTTATTTTGAGGTGAATGAAAACAAAAACATAACTTATCAAAACTTATGGGAAACATGTTAAAACAAAAATCTGTACGTGAATGTTCATAACAGTTCTCATTACAATAAGCCAAAACACCCATCAATTGATTAATGGATAAACAAAATATGGTATATCCAGAAAATGAAATATCATTCAGTCATTAAAAAGAATGAGGTATGGACATAGGCAATAACACTGATGAACCTTAAAAATACTATGTTAAGGGGCGCCTGGGTGGCGCAGTCGGTTAAGCGTCCGACTTCAGCCAGGTCACGATCTCGCGGTCCGTGAGTTCGAGCCCCGCGTCAGGCTCTGGGCTGATGGCTCAGAGGCTGGAGCCTGTTTCCGATTCTGTGTCTCCCTCTCTCTCTGCCCCTCCCCCATTCATGCTCTGTCTCTGTCTGTCCCAAAAATAAATAAAAAACGTTGAAAAAAAAATTAAAAAAAAAAAAAAAAAAAAAAAAAAATACTATGTTAAATAAAAGAATCCAGACACAGAAGGCCATATATGATACGATTTCATTTATATTAAATATTCAGAACAGGTAAAGCCATAAAGACAGAAGGTAGATTAGGAGTTGTCAGGAACTGTGAGAATAGGGGAATGGGAAGTGACTGCTAATGTGAATGGGGTTTCCATTTGGGGTGATAAAAAAGTTCTAGAACTAGACAGTGGTAATGGCTGCACAGCACTATGAATGTAGTTAATGCCACAAGTAGTACACTTTAAAATGGTTTAAATGATAAATGTTAAGTGTATTTTACCTCAAAAAAAGTGAAATACAATATTTTGGGGAAAAGAAAATGATGAGCAAACATACTAAAAGTCAAATGTTTTACATAGACACTCAGATCTAAAAGAGAACAACCATGATTTCAGCAGAATATCATAAATGTAAAAACTGTCAATATATAATTATGTTTCATACTTGTATGTGAGGCCAAGAGGCCTCAAGTGTGGGTTCATCCTCTTCTGGATCAAAATCTGGATTATCACTTGGAGGAAGAGTACGGAAGATGTTAGCACTGATCTGTAAAGAAAACGAATTTAGATTTATACTCTTTGTTGTACAACTAAACAATGTAAAATGAAATATTTTAAAGATAACTTTAAGAAAAAAGTTGTGACTATAAGCCTAGTTCAAAACCTGTAAACCTCATCAAGATATGAAGAAGTCAGGTATTTGTTTCTCTTTTTTCTATCCCATAACTATGACTTCTTCAAATGCCAACCTACTAAAGATTACAGATTACCTCTGGATTCCTCTTTCTTAAATTACAAGTTGTTCTTTCCCAACTTTTGCTTAAACGGAAAATAAAATTAAAAAAAAAAAAGGGGGGGGGGAGGAAGGGAATTCTGGGGAGAAAACCATGAAGTTCCTAAGTCTACCTATCCCTAACTTGATCCTTTTCATCTTTCTACAATTCCCTCTATATTCTAATCCAGCCATTTACTTACCTTACAATCCAAAAGAGTTTGATAAAAGATCTCCATTCTTATACATACACACAACACTAAGGAAGAGGGGTAGGAGGGCAGAATACCCTCAGTGCTATTAGGGACATAGTTTATAATATCCCACTGGTGATTTAATGTATTTCATCTATTCTGAGCCTTTTAAATTTTTATTTATTTTTTAATGTTTATTTATTTTTGAGAGAGAGAGAGAGAGAGAGAGAGAGAGAGAGAGAGAGAGCACAAGCTGGGGAGGGGCAGAAAGGGAGTGACACAGAATCCCAAGCAGGCGCTGCACTGTCAGCAGAGAGCATTATGCGGGGCTCGAACTCACAAACCATGAGATCATGACCTGAGCTGAAGTTGTACACTTAACCAACTTAGCCACCCAGGTGCCCCTGAGCCTTTTTTTTTTTTTTTTTAAACATATTAATCTCTCTAAAATCAGGATGCTGACTCTTCATTTCAGATTCAATGAAATACAATATTTAAAATTTCATCATTCACACTGTCTTAGCACCAAGGTAAACTAACACATCTTTGTTCTTTAGCAAAGGTTAGACTGTGGTGCTAATCTTTGAAGAATGATGAACAACTGAGAAACCACATGGTTTATTTAGCAAACACTTAAGGCCATACCGTTAAGAAGTTGGTCACCTGAAATAAACTATCTGGGGAATAAAGGATGAGACAAGAGGTCATAGGTGGTGCAAATTTCCAACTATTCTTATGAAGTGGCATCTATGGTCAGCCAAATAACTGCTTACAGTCAATTACTATAACCATAAGACTTAGAAAGTAATAACCTAGAATTTGATCTGCTAGAACTCAAAGCCAGTACATGAGGGCAGAATAAATAGTTTGACAGATATCAATTTCACAAAGAATGGCATAAAGTCACAAATAAAACATGAAAAGGAAATATATCCCATTCAGAGGGCATAATTTGCCTTTGAGATCATACTTATTATTGGCAGTAAAAGAAAAAGTTAACTTTGTTGTGCCACCAATAAAATTAACTATATATAACAAATATACATAAGAGCTTTATAGGGCCAACAGCATGAGTTGGCGTCACGCTTGTCTAGAAATTAAGTACCCAGAAGTTAAAAAAAAACAAAAACAAAAAAAGAAAGAAAGAAAAACACACACACCTTTTTTCTTGGAGAAAGAAATTAAATCCCAGAATTTGTTAGTATAGAATAAACTGACTCAAACATTTGAGTACTTCTGATATCTAAATATTTGAATACCTTCAATATTCAAGTCAATAACTTTAGGTAATCTTTATACACAACATGGGGCTCAAACTCACAACCCCAAGATCAAAAGTTGCATGCTCTACCAACTGACCTAGCAGGCACCCAAGTCAGTAACTTTACAGAGATTAAAATAAAGTACCTTTTCCCAGGATTTTTAAAATTCCTGAATACAAACCATCTGATTTACCAATCAGTAAAATGGAAATACTGTTTTTTCCCCTGAACATATTTTAAATGATAAACACAAAACACAAAACAAAATGAGTTTATCAGTATTTAATACTTCTGTTTTCAAACTGTCACTTAATTTTTACAGTCTACTGAGAGTCTAGGAAGCAAACTGCATTTTGATTAATGTTCCTTGTATAGCTAATCTTTTAAAACTTCTTTAAGGAGCACTGGGTGTTGGATGTAAGCCAATTTGACAATAAATTATATTTTAAAAATAAAATAAAAAATAACAACATTAAAAAAAAACTTCTTTAAGGTTTTTCATTTTTGAAAAAAAAACAAAAAAATCATCCCAAATTTTCTGGTGCAAATGCGATGAAAAAAAATTCAACTAGTATAACGGGGCCAAATTAAACTTTCCTACACATTTTGTTCTTCCCCCAGAACATGTATTAGCCAAGGGGAAGGAAATGAAGACAACTACAAATTATACTTGTTATAACCTTCTATACCCTGGTAACATCTAAGCTTCAATTATGTATTCAGTGATTCTCTAATTACTCCGACTAAATTTTTTGTATTTTGGTACTATGCACCAAAATACAAAAATCGCAAATCCTAAACAAACTTTACTGTTTGATGGAGAATAAGGTTGAATTATTAGTATCCTAAACAACCTTACCTTAATAAAGTTGGCAGTAATCTATTTTTCACAGAGACTTCATAAACTTATGTTATTTACCTTTTTAAAGGTCCTGAGTTTTTATTAAAATTCAAGTGCTATAGAATCTATAAATATATTAAAATAGTCTAAATAAATACATTTTTTAAGACCTGACTCCTTTACCTACCCTGCTGAAATGTGGAGTCCCATAGTTTTTCATTGGTCTTCTCTCTCTGCACTTTAGACATTCTCCCTTAGTGACAATTCAGCTCTATGACATTAATCACCTATCAATCTGTATAATCTTAAACCTACATGTTTCTCCTAAGCTCTGGATCTGCACTATGCAATACGACAGCCACCAGCCATTGAACTATTATAAGACAGCATCAGTGGAATGAATGGATAATCTTTCAAAGGGACTATTTAAAAAACATTGAGTACACTGATTGTATATTTATTAAAAATCAGTCTCAGTAATTCATAATTACACCTCAGATCTTACTTGAATTTATAGAAATCTGAGGAACTTAAGTCTAGAAGGCTTACCATTTTTACTATATCAGAATACGCTGATTCAACAATTACACCACGATTAGTTGAAACATACTCAACCAGTTCATTCAGTGTTGCCCTTTTAATTTCTTTGCTCTTCAAGTCTGAAACAGAGTCCATGAAATCAAACAGTATACAACACTGCTGCAACTTCTGACAGAAAAGCTCTTGTTGTTCATTGGAAGTGGCATCTATAAATAAAAATAAAGAAAAACTTAGAAATAACCTACTCAGAAATGACCTTTAATAAGCTTATTAATTTTATAGATGCTATTCACACACATAAAATAAAAAAACTTCTCTCAAGAATCTAGTGAGGAAAAAAAAAAAATCATGAGAAATTCACCCATCTAATCTCATCATTCATGCCAGAAACCAGGATCCACAATGGACTTTTCTTCCTCTCTTACTATCCATAATCAACCATTATATGTTATTGATTCTGTTTAACATATCTGGAATCTACCCTTTTTTTGGTCATTCTCACTGCCATTTTAATTATCCTCATCATCCATCATCTAAATTACAGCAATGATATCCTAACTACTCCTCTTGCCTGGTCCCATAACTACTACAACTCCTGATTTACCTTCTAAACTACCTCAAAAGCTAAAAATTGTGCTAAACAGAAAATCAATCTGATCACACTCAATACTTTTCACTGATTCTCCAAAAATTACAAATTGAAACTCAACCTTGTATACAAAATTCAGCTGCCTGTTGTCAACAATCAACTCTCAACACTTTGCAGCATGTAACCCTGTGGTTAAACCATATTCCCTCGACTTGTGAGATTTTACAATTTCCTTTGCCTGGAATGTTCTTTTCCCACGTTCCCACCCTGGGAACCCTCCCCATTTATTAAGTTTCAGCAGAAACATATTCCCCTCAGAAACTCTAGGACACTAAAGCTAAACTGGTTAATCCCCTTTTACCCAAATGTATCTTAGGTGTGTATCTCTACTGTAACATTTTTTGTTCTATGTGGCAATTATGTTTTACATGTACAACATTCCTAGACTGCAAGGCCCCCAAAGACGGGAAACAAGTGTTATTTTTATCTCTATCTCTGTCTGTCCCTCTCTCCACACCCCACCACCTCTTATATCTAGCACAGTATCTGGCACACAATAGGCATTCAGTAAATGTTTCTTGTTTTACTTTCCACTTATTTACAAAACTATGGACACATTATATTGATTTGAGTCTAACATATGTATTAAATCCTTTTGTTTCCAACATTCAAAAAACAACAAAATTTCAATTCGGAACTTTCACATCTGTAAACAAGGGCCTTCAATTAGCTCAATTATTTAAGCTTCTTAATTAGGGGGATTAAATTAAAAAAAAAAACCTCATGCACCTACTTAATATACTTAATTTGAAAAAGTAGAAGATGAATAATACCTCTGCTTTTTGTGAGCTTCCCAATTACGCTAAACTTGTTAGATTGGGTATGTGTTACACACTAGGGAAGGGGTGATTATTTGAGCTGTAAGAATCCTTCTCAACTCATACCGTACAGGAAATCCCCATACGTTTTTTCAGTTTCTCAGTAATACCTTTATCTATTTGTAAAGATATCTATATCCTCATTATATAATTTTATATCTGTTTTTATTTTTTTAAATTATTTTTATTTATTTTTGAGAGGCAGAGAGAGACAGAGCGCAACTGGGGGAGGGCAGAGAGAGAGGGAGACACAGAGTCTGAAGCAGGCTCCAGGCTCTGAGATGCCAGCACAGAGCCCGATGTGGGGCCCAAACTCACGAACTATGAGATCATGACCTGAGCTGAAGTTGGACGCTCAACCGACTGAGCCACCCAGGTGCCCCACTTTATATCTTTATTATAACATATATTAGATCTTTATGTATAATTATACATAAAGATTATACATAAAGATTCCCCATTATACTGATGGGGAATATAGGGAAATAGGTGTCATACCTTTACAAGCTAACTCAGTTCTGACAGAGTTTTTAAAATATTTTTAAGCTATTTTTTCCTTTTAATACAAAAACTCATACAATATCCCATTTCACTATGTGGTCCAGCCCTAACTAATTCTCCTTTTCCTCCCACTACCAACTGAACATGAAATCACTGCCTTTCTTGTTCCTCAAAGGCCATGTGTCTGCTCAAACTCTTCCCTACCTGATATACCTTACCAGATTTCCTCCCCTATGTTTCACTCACCCTCCAAGATTAAATCTCACATTCTCCACAAAATTTCCCTTAGGTAGTAAGTAGGTCAGAACACAGTGATCCCTCCCTTCTCTGAACATCTACAGTACTCAGTCTCAATCATATAGTTGAGTATGCATTATGTTTAAGTCTGTATTTAATGAGTATTTCTTTTATCACCCACCAAAAGATTTCAGATTCCATAAAGGCAAGGATCATTCACTGAACAAGTTTTCTTTTTCTTTTATATCATAGTGTAGGGTATATAAGAAGTCAACAAACATATATTTGATGCTTGAAAAAAACTCTTAAATTTGCGGAATAAAGACTATGCACTGAAAAACAGGCTACAGAATTAAGTTCAAAATTTCTGCTGGATATCAAAAGTGGTATCAATAAATTATTACATCATGTCTAAGCTTAAGAATTTATAGTAATGACCATTTTTATCAACAACCTACCTTGATGGTGATTTAAATGGATTAAACGAGATAATGATCATGAAGTTGAGTGAATATATTTCAAAGTTGGAATAAAAAAGGAGAAGCCTCTGGCTAACATGTTAGAAGACACAAATGATTTTTAGGACTGGTAAATAGTAGTAGATTCAGGAATATGTTACAAAAAGAAGTTTCATTTTCTGGGCACCTAACTCATAAGAGTCTTCTCTACAGAAAAATTGGTGTTTTTCATAGCTTCTCCATTCAGTAATCCATTTCTTAACTTAAAGATTTAAATTTATTTTTTCTTCTCCAGTATTTTATCTCAGCATTACCTAATGCTTAGACGGGATAGGTCACATCTGGATCTTCCCAAACATTAGAAATATTTAGAAAAGTTAACATTTCAACTTCTTTGGCTCTGAGTTAAAATAGACGTTTCCAGTCCTCAATTTTTTTTAGGTATTAGAGAAAAGAAAAATCCTTTCCCACCTAACCCTAATTTAACTTTCAAAACAGTCCTTAGTTCTGGGGCACCTGGATGGCTCAGTTGGTTAAGGGTCCAACTTCGGCTCAGGTCATGATATCACGGTTCGTGGGTTCGAGCCCCACATCTGACTCTGTGCTGACAGCTCGGAGTCTGGAGCCTGCTTTAGATTCTGTGTCTCCCTGTCTCTCTCTGCCCCTCCCCCGCTCATGCTCTGTTTCTCTCTCTCTCTCTCCTTCAAAAATAAACAAACATGTAAAAAATATTTTTTTAAATAATAAAAACTTCTAACTTAGTTCTGAAAGTTAGAGATGACTTCCTGTCTTCAAGGGATTACAAACTGCTAGGTACATGACATGCAACATCTTTACGTAGGTTAAAAACATTTTTATAATGGTTATCCTAGTAAGAAAAGATGATTACGGTTTTCATCAAGAAGCTATGAAATTGGGGTGCCTGGGTGGCTCAGTTGGTTAAGCGGCCGACTTCGGCTCAGGTCATGATCTCGCGGTTTGTGAGTTCGAGCGCCGCGTCGGGCTCTGTGCTGACAGCTCAGGGCCTGGAGCCTGTTTCAGATTCTGTGTCTCCCTCTCTCTGACCCTTCCCCGTTCATGCTCTGTCTCTCTCTGTCTCAAAAATAAATAAACGTTAAAAAAAAAAATTAAAAAAAAAAAAAATTAAAAAAAAAAAAAAAAGAAGCTATGAAATATATTGTACTTGTTGATGTTTATTATGTCCCAACTCAGGTGTCTCTACAAAACACAATTTACACTGAATGTTCTCGTAAGAAAAAAAAGAAAAGCAGAAAATATATCTCAATAAGTTGAAAAAAGATCAGACTATATTCTGGCTATACTTCATAAATATGAATGACAACTTGTGAGAAAAAGAATGTGTAATAATTCTCTTTGCTAATGTAAAAAGTGCTGACAAAATCTATATTGGTGACTTTATACTTTAACTTCACCATTTATAAGAATGCTTCCAAATGAAGTCTGTTATACTCAATGATATTTCAGTTTGGCAATGTCTTAACATTTAGGCAGCAATGTCATGTATTGTTCGAACTTAGTTATTTTTACTGGGCTAATGTTAATTATCCATTCGCCATTTTCAATGTGGATAATGTCCATTCCGATTCCAATGGTGATAGCTTTTTTCCTTAGGATTCTCTATCTGCAATATTCACTGATGTCTTCTATGAGAATTTCACTTAGTGGTTTAAAAATAAAAACACCTGCAGAAACATACAAGTTCACAGGAAAAATTCAGAACACCTTAGAGTACTACGCCATACAGCAACTGGAATGGTAGATGCACACACTGTTAACTGTTACACATCATCCTGAGTACAACACAGTATTTGCTTAGTCAACTTGAAATTAATTACACAAGAGACCCCAAATTTTTGCTCCAGCAGTTTAAAGCAGGTCTTCTTGAAATAATAACATGTATCCATTTTTTTTTAAAAATTTCATTTAGAGAGAGAGAGAAAGCGCAGCGAGCACACACAACCAGGGAAGGGACAGAGACAGGAGAGAGAATCCCAAGCAGGCTCCACACTGTCAGTGTAGAGCCCAATGGGGGGCTCAATATCACAAATGGTGAGATCATGACCTGAGCCAAAGTCAAGAGCTGGGACGCTTAACTGACTGAGCCACCCAAGTGCCCCTGACATGTATCTATTTCAAGTGGATTATTAATTTCTTCTAAAATTTGTAAATAAATCAGGAACAAATAAAGGATGAGTATTTAAGATCCTGGTGACTGCCATTTAAATGAAGAGAAAAACCAGTCCTATTCATAAATCTTTTAGTATATTTTGGTCTCCCTAAGTATTTACTTGGGAGCAATTCAGACTAGCAATTATTACCAGTAATTATTATCATAGTGTATCGCGTTCAACAGTTTTAAATGCTTTAAGTCTTTAAATTGTCAAAGAAATTTGATTACAATTTAAAAATATTATGACCTAAAAAAATATTATGACCTACATTTATGTCTTCAAAAATATCAGAGAACTAAGGATTTCCTAAAAGTGCTCTTTACTAAGTCCCCAATAAAACAAGCTTTGCATGAAAATTATGGAAGATATAAGAAAAACTGCACAAATCAAAGAATTATTTAAAAACAGATGTGCTTTTTGCCTTGAAAAATACATCATTGTTTTAAACTTGCCTGGAAGATGAGTTTTTCAAATGCATCTTAACTCTCTTCATTTTGTTATGACTGAAATTTGATCCCACTAAAAAATTTTCAGTACTGTAGAAGTCTTAGGCAGAAAGGAGAATCAACACAACTCTAGGGAAGGGAGGCATTTAATCTTTGAAGAATTATTAATACAACTTTGAAAACTCACAAAAGCCCTATTAGGTTTCCCTATTTATCTCTAAATGCTTAAGTTTTTTTTCAACACCCAACATGAAGATGTATCTGACTCACACTTTAAGAAATGTTGCTCTAGGGGCACCTGGGTGGCTCCAACAGTTAAGCATTCGGCTCTGTGCTGACAGCTCAGAGCCTGCTTGGGATTCTCTTTCCCTCTTTCTCTGCCCCTCCCCTGCTCTCTCTTTTTCTCAAAATAAGTAAATAAACTTAAAATAAAAAATCGGAAAAAAAAGAAATACTGCTCTAGAGAACTGTTTATCAAGGTGTGAATGGCAATCTACTGCTGGGTAGTAAGATCATTTTAGTGGGTCATGGCTAGAATTTTAAAATATATATAAAATATCAATGTGTCTCAGTATGAGTACTGAGTAGTAAAGTAAAATGTGGTTTTTTTAAAGTTGATTTATTTTGAGAGAAACAGAGATAGCACGAGTGGGAGAGGGGCAGAAAGAGAAAAGCCCAAGCAGGCTCCATGTTGCCAGCATGGAGTCTGACACAGGGCTCAATCCCACAAACCATGAGATCATGACCTGAGCTGAAACCAAGAGTCAGACACTTAACCGACTGAGCCACCCAGGTGCCCCCTGTAAAATGTGTCTCTTATTATAGTTTGCAGTCAAAAAAGGTTTGAAAACAACTGCTTTACAACATGTACTCTAAGAGGGCACACTACAAAGCATGTCCAAGATCACAAAATAAATCTGTAATGCAAACAGGACTCAAATCACCTAGAATGCAAGAAAAAGTACATATAAGACCACAGTCTTTGAAATATCTATCAACTGTTCCTCTAATAGCTATATTCTAAATCCTTACCCACTTACAGATTCACAATGTATATTAGTTAAAGATGGCAAATTTGTTTATCTCTTCCCTTTCATTCTAAAATAAGAGTGGGGCACCTGGGTGGCTCAGTGGGTTTAGCCTCCGACTTCTGCTCAGGTCATGATCTCAGGGCTTATGAGTTTGGCCGCGTATCAGGCTCTAGGCTGACAGCTCAGAGCTTGGAGTCTGCTTTGGATTCTGTGTCTCCCTCTCTCTCTGCCCTTCCCCCGCTCACACTTGCTCGCTCTCTCTCAAAAATAAATGAACATTTTAAAAAATTGTTTAAATACGACTAAAAAAAAACCCACAACAGAATATAGCTCTGTGTGTGTGTGTGTGTGTGTGTGTGTGTGTGTGTGTGTGTGTAAACCCACAATAACAAAGAAAAGAATGGGCCTTTAGGCCAAAGACTTCAACAAATTTCTGGAAAACTCAAAGTACATGAAGAAGTGGTAACTGACAAAACCAAAAAGCAGGAAGCCACATTCTAGAATAAACAGGGAATTACAGATAAGGTTCCCACAGAACTCTGGATTAGAAATACCTGGTGAAATAGAGGATGGGATTAAGACATGAGCTGAAAATAGGAGATTATATAAATCTGCATGTACTGAACAGTCTACCATCTCAATCCAAAAGTCAGTCAAGCATTCATGCTCCAGGCCAAAAAAAAAAAAAAAGGGTGGGCAAAGCAACTCAACTGTCCCAGAGAAAAATTCTAGCTTTTACTAGTTAGTTCCCTGACCAATTACTCTAAACAAAAGCAGGCAGTGAGTGAACCTCCATCCAACTTCTAAAGTGATTTTTTAAAATTCACTAATTTTAATAGAAAATAAAGGATCACCAGACATTCAAGTAAAGCCTTGAAACATGAAAGAAAACTAAATAAACAAAAAAAGATGCCAAACAATGGGTTAATTTAGCATATCACTTTGAAATTTCAAATGCCCAGGAGAAAAGACTGAATGCTTTCAAATTAAAAAAAAAAAAAAAAAGTTGGGGTGCCTGGGTGGGTCAGTTGGTTGAGCATCTGACTTCGGCTCAGGTCACAATCTCCGGGTTTGTGAGTTCCAGCCCCGCGATGGGCTCTGCTGACAGCTGGGAGCCTGGAGCCTGTTCTGTTTCCCTCTCTCAGCCCCTCCCTTGCTCACACTGTCTCTCTTTCTCTCTCAAAAATAAATAAAAAAAATTTTTTTAATTAACTCACAAAAGAACCAGAGACAGATATCCAAGATGACGCAAAAAGATAATGGGGCTATATCATTCAAATTCTAATGCCAATCTAGAACTGTGTTAACTAGCCAACAATCAATAAAGTGTAAGGATTCAATAAAGGCATTTTCAGATATAAAAACATTTGGAAAACTTAGCACCCTCACAACCTTTCTTAAGAAATTACCTGAGGACATGATGCAGCAATAAAGGAAAAAGAGAAAAAATGGAATCCAGGAATAGGGGAAAACAATCCAGAAAAGCAATTCAGTCCTAGAGAGCAACTGAGCCATTCAGAACAGGAGGAATAAAGCCCTATGAGAGTTATGCCTACAGGAAGATCAAGAGGATATCATATTGCATGGAAAACTGAAGAAAAACTTAAGAGTATGTTAAAAGTACAAGGAAAGAAAAAGAGACACAATTAGAAACTCCAGTTTCTAAATACTAAAAAAAACCATATAAGGAAATGTAATTACATTATGTGGCTCCGAAGCCTATATAGTCAACAACATAAGCCTTCACTCACTTTCAACTTTAAGAATTACAATTTACAAAAATCTTAACTGTGGTACAGAAAATGTTACCAACCTTAAAAATGTAATAATGTAAAGATGACGAAGGTTGAGGGTGAAAGAAGAGGAGGAGAAAGTGAGCGGCACCACCTTTCCAACTTCATTTCCCATTATGCCCGCTTTTATATCCCCTGTTCCATTTATAATGATACCTGAAGCTTCCTGTTTTACGTGCACCGGTTGGAATGGACTCTACCATTCTCATTCTTCATCCTCTTCAGAAGCAAATAGAGTCAGTGCTTACCTAAACACTAACCAATGAGAAAAAACTTTAGCCAAAGGATTTCAAGTCTACCGGAACTATCAAACACGACTATCTCCCCTGCTATGAGAGAACTAAGATATTTTAGCCTAATACCATTATTTATAAAACTTCCTTTGTTCTAATTTCATGCTTAGCAAGTGTAATAGTTTTAAATTTTGCCCACAAATTATCGAACACCCCTCTCTTCAAAACGCGTTTATTTCTCCTATGAAATGTGGGCTAGACTTAGTCACTTGCTTCTAGGGAACAGTCTCAGCACTGCCGAAGTGAAGCTACGTGACTTCCAACTAAAGGCCATAAAAGTGAGACTATGTGACTTCTATGACTGGTTCTTTCTAAAAAGAATCAGAGTCACAAGAGGTCTCATGTTTCATAGAATAAACTATTTGAGAAAAATAATGCCTATGTAGTTGGGTATATACTCTGGTTGATTACACTAATTCGTCTGATATTAGCAAACTTTGTAAAAATTTTTTGAAGATCAAATTAGAATCTTTAAGAAAATGTGGTGAGAAAGTTTTAACTATACTCTTTAGTGTCAGTTTGTAAAACTTATTTAGAAAAACTGTACCACTAAATCATACACAGTACAAATGTAAATTAGCCAAGTTCATGACAGTAATAAATGCCAATTTATTAATTTATGATGGGAAATTATTCCTCCATGTACCATATTAGAATACTCCAGTTATGTGTTCCTTAGGCAGACCTACAGGAGAAGCCAGATCATTATCAGAATGATGTCTGGTGTTTTAATTTTCTATTGCTTAGTAACAAATCATTCCAAATTTAGTGGCTTGAAACAATAATTATTATCTATCACAGTTTTTTTAAGTCAGAGATTCAGACAGAACATAGCAGGGACAACTTATCTCCGTTCCATGAAGTCTAAGGCCTCAGCTAGAAAACTAGAAAACTTGGAGAAATCTGTGAAGGCTAAATCACTCATATATGTGTTGATAGTTAATTCAGGCTTTTGAATGAAAGTCTAGCAGGGGCTAGTGCCAGAATCACCACATGTGACCTCTCCATGTGGCCTAACCTTCCTCACAATATGTTGACTGGGTTCCCGGGGCAAGTAATTTGAGAGATCTAACAAAAGACAAGAAAGACTTTTATGAAGACAATAACAAAACTTTTATGAAATATATAAAAGAAATAAATAGCAGAGATATAGAATTATTCATGGATGAGAAGACATCTTCCTCAATCTATACAGAGAAAGCATTTTGGATTGCAACATGATGCTGCACTCAATTGACAGAGTGTTTTGTTGGAACCTGAAGAGTTGCTCTTAAAATTCATCAGGAAAAATGAAGAGCCAAGAATAGCCAAGCTGATATTTAAGATGAAGAAGGGAAGACTAACCTTACTACATATAGTGATTAAAACTACACGACTTGAGACAGGAATAGACAAAAAGACCACTGGAAAAGAAAAAAATAAGGTACCTAGGAACATACTAGGGTACATATACAGAAGATTAATATATAATAGAGTTGGGTTTTTTTAATGTCAGTAGTGAATTTTTTAATTTAATAAATTATGGTAGGACCATTGGTTATTCATATAGAAAAAAAATTAGATCCCTCCTTCACACCATTTATAAAAATTAATTCTTTTAGAGAACTAAAAGACTAAACGTGACTAGGTAAAGTGTGAAACATTTAATTTTATAACCAACTCTGGACTGGCATCCAGAATTCACAAAAGAACATCTATAAATCAATAAGAAAAAGACAAATCTATAGAAAAGAGCACATGAAACATAAATGATCAATAAACATATGAAATGACATTCAACCACACTGGAAAGCAGAAAAATGTTAATATGTATAAACCATACATATGAATTTACATGTGAAATACATCACTCCATACCCATTGGATTCAAAAATAACAAAAAGTGTGGGCAACACTGCTGCTTCCAGCAGGCTAGACTTTCCACTGTAACATACTAAAAACTGGAGAAAATATGTGAAATAACTGTTTTCAGATGCTGGAAAACACGCAATATGGGACTGTGATCCTTAAGAGAAGGGAAACAGTGAGCCCACAATCACATAAGCTCTCTGTTAGCACTTTCCAGACTGCACCATAGGGAGAAGACTCAAAATAGCAAACAGGCTTGCTGAGCTAAATACAAAGTGGAAATCAGGGCTAATGAAGTGGCTGGAATCTACAGGTTAAAGTACTAGAGAGAAACGAACTATACAGAGAAGGAATTTCTATTATTCTACTTACTTTGAAGTGATGGTACAACTTGTTTCTTTTGCTTACATAGCAAGTCATTGTTGAATGTAAAAGCTATCCTGGATTCTGGCATGAATCCCACATGATCATGATGTATCATCCTATTTTTATGTTGCTAAATTCAATTTGTAAATATTCTGTATAACATTTTTGCATCTTTGCATTTTGTTGTTGTTGTAATGTCCTTGTCAAGGTTCTTTTTTTTTTTTTTTTTAGTTCTCAAGTTAGATAACATACAGTGTAGTCTTGGCTTCAGGAGTAGAATCTAGTGATTCATCACTTACATATAACACCCAGTGCTCATCCCAACAGTGCCCTCCTTAATGACCATCACTCATTTACCCCATTTGTCACAGTTCTTAATTACGATTCAATTAAGTAGGTATAAGACTTGTTTAGATTTTTGTTTCTTCTTGTGTCAGTTTCAGAAAGCTGTTTATTTCAAGGGATTTTCCCTATTCCTTTAAGTTTTCAAACGTATTGTCATGATTATATATTTGAAAGCTATAAATTCCTAGATAAAAGAAAGGTACTAATTATTACTACAAAAGAAGCTAAAATTTTAGTCTGCAGGAAGTTCAACTTCTAGCAAGACAAGGTAAAAGCTCCACAGACCTGCACTCCAGTGAAACAGATGAAAATAATTTTTAAACTTTGAAAGCTTCTGGAAATGGCCCTAAGGTAAGCAGCAAATGAGGAAACATCTATCCAAGAATACTTATGAAAATTTATTAAGAACGGCAAGAATGTGTGGTATCTGAACAAAGTGCCTCTCTCCTCTCGGCTTAGTTAAGCAGAAACTCCACTCTGGAGGGAGGCAGCCAAGAACACAAGGACCCCTTTACTACCAGATCTTGATCAGGCAGCTTTCCTTAGGTGAGGAGCATGATGTTGGCATTTCTCACCCTGCCCACAACTACCTATTACTGAGTTTAAGTTCTGGGCCAGTGCAATTGAGAAGAAGGGCTCCCTTCTTTTGCCCAACTTCCACTCATGGACAGAGGCTCTACCTCTGGTGCAGCACCACTGAGAATACTGGGGCTATCATTATCTCAGTCCTAGCCTGTAGGTGCTTCCATGCTGGAAGAGGCAAGCCAAAAAGATCTTAGGCTAATGCTCCTTCTCCACCTTCTGCTCAGCTCCTGAAGTAGGGTGTCATTCAGAGAGAAGCATGCCATTGTCCCTATCCCCAGCTCCAGAGTCCTAACTCAAAAAATTTGCCTGGGGGGCGGGAAGCAAGACATAAAACAGCTGTTATGTCTCTTCCCAAAGGAAATGACTTCTTTTGCAACACAGCATAGAAAAGTTCAAGGTTAGGGGTGTTCTCAAAAACAGTGGGGGTTAGTGAATGGCAATGGGAAGATTTGTAAATTCACTGGGAAAATAGGCTTTAGTCAGCTAGTATGCAGAATACCAGGGAAAGAAACAGCTTGGAGGAGCACTCTGGTGTTAGAACAAATATCAGACACTGACCTCAGGAACTATTCCTTCCAAAAAGCCTGAATTTGACTAGATTAGTCACAAAAAAATTAGAACAATTTATGCCCCAGAGCATTGTTGAGAACAATTAAACAAGCTGGAAGTCACTGGAATTTAAAGCTGGGGGTGTTGTTAGGAAAACATAAAGAGAGCCCTGTCAAAAGCACCTTCATCTCAGGGTGACTACTGGCATACCTAAAGCTGCATCCTCTAAGGAACAATATTAGACCCAGTCACTAAACAAGTAAGTGACAACAATAAGCTCTGAGGGGTGGGACAAGTACCCAGTATTGTACTGCTATAATATATTAAATACATTATCTAAAGTGTTCAGTTAACAACAACAAGAAATTTACAAGATACACAAAGAAACAGGAAAGTATGTCCCATATACCAAGGGGAAAAAAGAGAAGGCAATAGAAACTGCCTATGAGAGCAACCAAATGTTGGATTTAAGAGAAAATGACTTCAAAGCAGCCATTATAAATATATTCAAAGAACTAAAGGTAACCATCGCTGAAGTAAAGAAGGTATGACAATGTCACATCAAATAAAGGATGTCAATAGAAACAGACTTTACAAAAAAAAAGAAAGACAGAAACAAGATTCTGCATTGCCAAGTACAATAACAAAATGAAAAACTCACTAGAAGGACTCAACTGATGTGAATTGGCAGAGGAAAGAATTAGGGAAGTTTGAAGATAAATTGATACAGACTATGAAATCTGAATACAGATAAAGAGGTGAATAAAAATGAACAGAACTTCAGGAACACCTGGGTGGCTCAGTTAGGTGTCTGACTCTTGATTTCGACTCAGGTCATGATCCTATAGTTTGTGACAATGAGCCCCACATTGTGCTCTGCACTGACAGTACAGAGCCTGCTTGGGACTCTCTCTCCTCTGTCTGTCTCTCCCTCTCTGTGCCCCTCCCCTACTCATGAATGCTCTTTCTCTCTCAAAATAAATTTTAAAAACATTTAAAAAAATGAACAGAACTTCAATCTGTAGGACACCGTGTACCACATGCACATAAAAGGAGAAAAAAGAAAGAAGCAGAAAAAATATTTGAAGAAATCATGACTGAAACTTCCCAAATTTACTGAATAACATTAAGCTGCATATCCAGAAAGCTCAACAACTCTAAGAAGGAAAAATACAAGGGAGATTCACAGATATACCATAAAAGTGCTGAAAGTCAAAGACAAGGAGAAAAATCTTGAAAGCTGCAAAAGAAAAACAACTAGTCACTTACAAGGGCTAACATTAATGGTTAATTTCTCAGTAGAAATAGTAGAGGCTAGAAAACAGCACAGTAACATATTCAAACTGCTCAAAAAGAACAAACAAAATAACCTGTCACCCCCAAATCCTATATCCAGCAAAGCTATCATTCAAAAATGAAGGCAGGGCACCTGGGTGGCCCAGTGAGTTAACTGTCATGATCTCATAGGTTCATGAGTTTGAGCCCCACATCAGGTTCTGTGCTGACATCTCAGAGCCTGGAGCCTGCTTTGAATTCTGTGTCTTTCTCTCTCTCTGCCCTTCCCCTGCTCATGCACTCTCCCTCTCAAAAATAAACATTAAAGAAAACTTAAAAAAAAAAAAAAAGGCAAAATAAAGAAATTTCCAAATAAACAAAAACTCAAGAGGCTACCCAGACTGCCTTACAAGAAACATTAAAGAAATTCCATCAGGCTGAAAGCAAATAACCACAGAAAGTAATTCCAATCCACAAAGAAACCACAAAGAACTCCAGTAAATTATGTAATTATAAAAGGAAGTATAAATGCATATATTTTCTTTTTTCTCTTAGCGGGTTCAAAAAAACCCCAATGTATAAAGTAATATAAATACACATATATATAATATATATATTATAAATATATAATTAGGTTATTACCATATATAGACATATAACATATTTGCCAATAACAGCACAAAGGAGATGGGTGGAAGCAAACATGTACTGGGCTAATGAATGAATGATGATAAAGCATTAAGTACAATAAAACACTATTGGGTTTGTAACAACAAATGTAACTGAATAACAACACCATAAAAAGGAGGAAAAGGAAATACACGAATACAGAAGTAATGTTTCCATATCTCACTGGAAATAAGCTAATATAATTCTGAAGTTGATTCCAATAAATATATACATGATAAGCCCAAGGGCATCCACTAAAAATAAACTCAAAAAGATGTGATAAAAAATCATTAAACAAACAAATGCTGCTGTGAAAAATATTCACCTAATACTAAAGAAAACAGTAAAGGAAGAATGTAGAACAAAAAAGGCATGAGACACAGAAAACAAAAAGTAAAATGGCAGACATAAATCCAACTATATCAACAAATAACATTAAATACAAATGGATTAAACAATCCAGTCAAAAGGCAGTGATTTCAAACTGAATTAAAAAAGACCTAATTATATGCTCTTCTCCCCATAATAAGTTACAGATTCAAAGACACAAATAGACTGAAAAGGATGGAAAGTGATATATCATGCAAACACAAGAAAGCTAGAGTGGTATACTGATATCAGATAAACAGATTTTAAAACAAACAAAAAAAATTGTATTAGAGATAGAGATCCATTTTATGATGAAAGGGTCAATTCGTGACTAAGATGCAACAATTACAAAATATGTGCACTTACTAACAGTTCCAAAATATATAAAGCAAAACTAAAAGAAGTGAAGAAAGAAATGGACAATTCAACAAGAGAGACTTCAAGATCTCATTAAAAAAAAAAAAAAATTTTTTTTAACGTTTATTTATTTAGAGAGTATGCACGATTGGGAAAAGGGCAGAGAGAGAGGGGAGAGAGAGTCCCAAGCAGGCTCCACACTGTCAGTACAGAGTCCTACACAGGGCTCGAATTCATGAAACCGTAAGATCATGACCTAAGCCAAAATCAAGAGTCAGATGCCTAACGCAATGTGCCACTCAGGCGCCCCATAATATCTCATTTTTAATAATGGATAGAACAACTAGACACAAGATCAAGGAAATACAAGGCTTACACTATAAATTAACCAGATCTAACAGACTTCTATAGAACACTAAGGAATTTATATTTACTATAGAATTCTCCAGCCAACAACAGCAGAATACATACTCTCAAGTGCACATGGAACAGTCTCCAGGACAGGCCATATGCCAAGTTATAAAACTATCTCAAAAAAAGTAAAAACAGAAATACCACAAAGTATGTCCTCGACCATGGTAGAATGAAATTATAAATCAGTAACAGAAAACAAATTGGGAAAATCACAAATACACAGAAATTAAACCATATACACTCCTAAATAACTAATGTATCAAAGAAGATACCAAAGGAAAAATCAGAAAATACTTTGAGACAAATGAAAATGAAGACACAACATACTAACACATCTGGGATGTAGCTAAAAAGTATTTAGAAGGGAATTTATACCTGTAAATACCTATAGAAAAACAAATAAAAATCTCAAATCAATAACCTAACTCTTTCAATTTCAAGTGTGCCAGAATAGCCAAAACAATCTTGAAAAAGAACAAAGTAGGAAGACTCAGACTTTTCCATTTCAAAATGTACTACACAAACCAAAAGTAATCAAGACAGTGTGGTACTGATAAAACAACAGAATACAGATCAGTGGAATAGAACTGAAATCCCAAAAATAAAACCAGGTGCCAACTGATTTTGAACAAGTTAAACAAGTTTTCAACAAGTTTCCTTATCTAATGGGGAAAACGTATTTTCAACAAATGGTGCTAGGACATCTGAATAGCTACATGCAAAAGAATAAATCTGAACTGTTATATCACATTCCATACAAAACTTGAACTCAAAATGCATCAAAGACCTAAAAATGTAAAGGCTAACATATAACATTCTTAGAAGAAAACATAAAGGTAAACCTAATGACATCAGATTTGGGAAAGATTTTTAGGACACCAAAAGCATGAGGAAAAAGAAAAAAAGATAATTTAGGATTTTATCAAAATTAAAACCATCTGCACTTCAAAGGATACCATTAAGAAAGTGAAAAGACAAAGGAACATTACGACTTGATAAAAAGACAACTCAATTAAAAAATGGTCAAAGGGTCTGAAGAGTCATTTCTACAAGGAAGATACACCAAATGGCCAAAAAGCACATTAAAAGATGCTTGACATCTTTAGTCATTAGAGAAATGCAAATCATAACCACAAAAATTTCACACTTCATACCTGTTAGGATGGCTGTATTAAAAACGTCAGAGTAACAAGTGTTGGTGAGGGTATGCAGAGATCATAAACTGGTGGGTAGGAATGTAAAATAGCATGACCATGGTGGAAAACAAGTGTGGCAGTTCCTCAAGCAATTAAACACAAAATTATATGTGACCCAAAAATTCTACTTCTAGGTATACACCCAAGAGAAATTAAAACATATGCTCACACAAAAACTTGTACACAAATGTTTACAGCAACATTATTCATAATAACCAAAAGGTAGAAATCCAAATGTCCATCAACTGATGAATGGACAAATAAAATATGGTACTAAAGCCATACAATGGATTATTACTCAGCCATAAGAGAAATGAAATACTGATACATGCTACCACATGGATGAAAATATTATGTTAGGTGAAAAGAAGCCAGTGATATAAAAGACTTACAAAAGACTATATATGATCCCATTCATATAAAATGTCCAGAACAGGAACAGAAAGTAGAGAGAAGACAGAAAGAGTATAGAGACAGAAAGTAGATCAGTGGCTGCTTAGAGTAGGGGATGAGTGAGGCGAGGAGTAATAGTTAAATGGTATAGCATTTCTTTCTGACATTATGAAAATGTTCTAAAATTGACTGTAGTGATGGTTGTAAATATCTGTACATATACTAAAAGCCATGGGTGAATTGCACGGTATATGAATTATATCTCAATAAAGCTGTTAAAATTTTTAGTTCAGTCCTGGTCTCTAAAATACTTTCATGCTAAATATGCAAAACATTACTGAAAGACAGTGAAAGTTTAAAGATCAGCTGTGGTTTAAAGATCAAATGCCACTAACCAATAATCATAAAAACTTCATTCTACCCCAAATGTATATACAACACATGCCTAGAATACCGTTGTTTGGTCTTTATGCCATCTATACTTATTTATACAGAACATGTAAATGAAAACACAAAAACCACATCATAAAATAAGAATAATATTTTATCAACAGAACTACATAGGGTTGGTTTTAAGAACAGTTCACTGAATAAAAAAAATAAATTCCATAGGGTAAGATAATTTGTGGAGCTTTCCTGTGTAATGTAGATTTGATCACTGTCTCAAATTCATGTTACCAGAAAATATAGTTTATGTATATTTCTCTTAAGACCTCAAATGTCAAGTAGAATGGTGAAATTTCAATATTCATTATCATAAAACCTTCCTTTTCTTGCCCATTTTCATAAAAATGTAATAAACTAAACTTCTTAGGGACAACCAAATTATTTCAAGTTGTTGATTGTTAATCTATTTTACCTTTAAGAACAAATAGTTTTAAGTATCAAGTATCATAATCTGTAACAGAAGTTTTATAGGTATAATTTTCCTTAAAGGAAAAATGGATCATATTTCCAATTAGTGCTGCTCACATTTTAGAAATCTAAAGTAGGATCTCATATAGGATTCATGCTACAAATTATAGAACAAGCACTGTATCATAGCAACCCAGCAATACCACTACAGTGACACGCTGAGGATGCAATCCAAGATTCTAATTTAAGAAACTGGCACAGAATATAGGACATGTAGCTTTTTTTGGCAATACTCCTAGAACATTAATAACTGAGACTCTAAATTCAGCTTTTATTTGAAACTTTAGAGGATCAAACTATTACAAAGGAACAATAGAAACATTTATTAACAAATGATTCACAGCATTGCAAATAGGACTTAGTTTAGGACCTAGGATTTCACTAAAATTGAAAATGGTTGGAAAAAAATGGAGGCATCGCCTTTTAGGAAATTTGAATACATGCACCCTACCAATTTGAAAATGAATCGTAATATACAAATATTACTTTAATAAAACCACTGGACTACTAAAACTTTAAAGAACATAAATATTTCTATGATTTACTCGTTACTATTCAAAGGTGAATATATCCACAATCATTGCATTATAGAAGGATAAAAATACACTGCTTGATTTTTATCTCAAAAAAATTAACTTTGTTATCTTTTGTCTTCAAAAATAACTTCTGATAAAGTAGAAAAGAACAAGAAATGAAGATGAGCCAATATGGGGCATTTCTTTTTTTTTTTTTTTTTTTTAATTTTTTTTTTTTTTCAACGTTTTTTAAATTTATTTTTGGGACAGAGAGAGACAGAGCATGAACGGGGGAAGGGCAGAGAGAGAGGGAGACACAGAATCGGAAACAGGCTCCAGGCTCCGAGCCATCAGCCCAGAGCCTGACGCGGGGCTCGAACTCACGGACCGCGAGATCGTGACCTGGCTGAAGTCGGACGCTTAACCGACTGCGCCACCCAGGCGCCCCGGGCATTTCTTAGAATATAGAAATCTGGAATTTTAGAAAGCTGAATACTGAAAAGCAGACTCCTGAGAGAGTATGTGAATATACCTCATTTCATTGCGCTTCCCAGATATTGCAGTTTTTACAAACTGAAGGTCTGTGGCAACCCTGCATTGAGCAAGTCTATTGGCACCATTTTTCTAACCACATTTGCTCATTTTGTATCTCTGTGTCACGTTTTGGTAATTCTTAGAATATTTCAAACTTTTTCATTATTTTATGTTATGGTGACTTATAATCAGTGATTATGACTCACTGAAAGCTGATGATTAGCATTTTTTTTAGCAATAAAGTATTTTCAAATTAAGGTACATACTTTTTAGCCATAATGCAATTGCACACTTAAAAGAATACAGTACGGTGTTAATACAACTTTTATATGTGCTGGGAAATAAAAAAATTCATTTCACTCACTTTATTGTAATATTTACTTTATTGTGGTGGAACCAAACCTGCAATATCTTTGAAATATGCCTATAAATGGAATATCCGTGTCATGGGCTTAATTCAATTTGTTTTTTGGTTGTTTTTTTTTTTTTCTGTGATAAATTTTGAAACATTGTTTTTGCTTAATTCAATTTGAATATAAAACCTGTTATTCATTAAATAAAACAGGTTTTTAGAAGCATTTTGTTTTTCATTTGGGATTTTGGGGGGACGAGAAGTATTAAACAGATCTTCATAGATCAATGCCTCTATAGTTATTTTCAGTTTTCATGGCTGTGATGAGGTTCCATCTGGCAGCTACTCCTCCCTGTAACTCCTAAGAAACACCTGCTACCCGTGTTAAGGAAAAGGATTACTGACTTAACAAGTCTGTTCAAATCTCGAAAACAGGCCCTAAGGTCTACAAACACCCCACCACCAGGCCATAGATGGGCTTCAGGGTTGTGGTGGTGGTGGTGGTGAATCCAAGAACCCTAAAATTATACATACAATATCGTATATGATATTTTCTGAGAAGATGATGCACTTCTTTAATCAGGTTTTCAAAGAGATCCATGTATAACCTCCCTAAAATTAAATACCAGTGGTCTTAGAAATTATTTCCTCTCCTTTTTATACAAGGAATTTTTCTAGGTCTAAAGTGATTTGATCTAGTATTTCCAGAAATAAAAAACTTTATTCAGAAACCAATCTAAATTAATTTTAGAGGCGCCTGGATGGCTCAGTAGGTGAAGCATCCAATTTCTGATCTCAGCTCAGGTCTTGATCTCAGGGTGGGTGAGTTCAAGCCCCGTACTGAGCTCCATGCTGGGGATTAAGCCTACTGAAAAATAATAATAAAAATGAAAAATTAATTTTACTGTTTTCCTTTCAGAAGTATGCTATTTATAATATCCAATTAAAGTAAAAATGGGTTACAGAATAGCATACATTATGTGATACCACTTAATGGGAAAATATGAGAATGATTCTCAAAATTTTAAGAGATGTTTCCTCTGGGGATTTTTATTTTCTACCTTTGTAAGATTCTTTTCTGACTTAAATTTAACAGTCTATCAGTTTTTATAAAAATCATAAAGACACAGAGTAGTTAAGAATATGACATTTCTTATTGCACAGTCCTTAAGTGAGTTTATTTTAGAAAACCATGAAAACTGAAACTCACTCATGACTCACAGCAAGTATTGTATCCTAAAATAGTCATTCCTATTCCACGGGAGAAGCTACTTATCCAGACTTAAAAAAAAGAAAGAAAGAAAGAAAGAAAGAAAAAAAAAAGCAGTTCTCAAAATATCAAAATATGTTATGTGTAAGGTCATCCATGTAGTCCAAATTAAAAACAGGATATTCAAATATATGAAATACCAAAATCAGTGCCTGGTTACCTGGTAGCTAGGTAAAAGCAGGGTTATTTTTAAGTTTCCTACATGAATGACAGAAATTTCCTATGAAAGAAATACTATTAAAACTAAATGCACCTTAAAAGCATTTCATTGATACATTTACTACTTTATTTCCACTCTGGATTCAAATTTAGGCTGTTCATACACTGGGACAAACGTATGTGGACAAAAGAGATGACATCGTCTAATTTGTTTTCTGGAGCATTTACAGGAGAATAAAATCAGTAAAGTGACAGATGAATTAGCCCAACTGATTTTTATATCCAAGACTTAGAGGTTTTGCTCAATTTATTTCCTCTCTCAAATTGGGAGATAATGATCAGAAAGATTATGCTAATGTGGCTGCAAATACAAGTTTTCAAAACTGTGTCTACATAGCTTAAAGGGAGACTGAAATATACATAGCATTTCCAAAAGAGAGGCAAAAATAAGTAGACAGGCTGATTGATTCTTGATATTTCAAAATAACTCCTCAAAGCTGCTAATTATAGATTTTAACCTTAACTTCATATTATAAATCTAGCTCGGACAGAAGTGCTGAGTGATTAAAAGTTCTTTCATCTTATTTCTCAGCACACATTCATAAAATAAATGTTCTCCAATAAAAATTTTTACATTACTTTAAAAAGGGAGGAATGGTGCTAAAAGGGAGACTCCAAAGAATATCAATGAAATATTTCTATATCAGAAGAATTTAAGAAATAAAAATCCTCTGCTTTGAAGATTCTTAGAAAAAAGTATGTTCACTACTGGTCTACCTGCCCAGGACCTAAAAGAAATCAGTGTCTTCACAAGGCTCAATTACTATTATTTTTCCTTTGCACTGTTAGAAAATAAGGTGTTAATTTTGCTTTAGTGCAGGCAATACACATTTTCAGTTTAATATTATAGAGGAAGAATCAATAACCAACTGAAAAGATACTGAGCTATAAATGACTTGGACAAAAAATATAGCCTACCTGTTTTGTTTTCTTCATCAACAAAATGCTAAATTTAGTGCTATATGTAAACACTATGGGACTTGGCTATCAATCATTATAAAACTGTCAATCACTGCATGACACAAAATGGTGTTTTCTTTAAGTCAATTTAATAGTTTTTGCTTCATTATTTCATTCAATAAAGAATAAAATCAAGAATTGACTACCTAATTGCTGGGGAAGAAGATACGTATCTCAGGTCTTGGAGCACTTTACTTACAGTCTAAAGGCAGAAAACAGGCAATAAGTAATTCTAACCTCACTCATGCACTTGTCCCAACATATTTTGTGATCTCCCTCACACATATACCATCTGGTGTACACAGACATTCCACTGAAAAGTGAGTAGATAATCCTTATTTGGCCAGAAGACCACGTAGCCAACATTTCAAACTATAACCATTTTCTAACAGGCAAACTTGAAAATCTTGTAATTAATGTTTAGAAGTCACAGAAATTACCAAATGAGCACTCTGTGATTCACACTTCCAAAAGAGTGTCTCAAAATGTCAAATTTCAAAATACAACTCTAGGTTTTCCATCTAGATTATCCCATCTATCTAAGATACATCTTAAATACACCTCTTTCTCTCCATTTCAGCTGCTACCACCCCTAGCCCAAGCCACGCCATGTCTCCCCTTGCCCAGTAAAATAACCTCCTAACTAGTCCTCCTTATAAAAATCTTGTTCTGATACAATATCCATTCTGCACCCAAAAGCTAGTGATATATTTTTTCTAACTGTCAGGCTTCCTGAACGAGAAGTCCTACTTACTGACTTGACTTTAACAATTTCCATTAATTCCTCACTTTACAGAAATTTCAAGTCTATCAACCTCTGAAACGCCTCTCAAGTCACCAATGTTACTCAGATTACTAAACCCATGGAAACTTTTCAGCTCTTACTTGACTTGTCAATAGCTCTTTTCAATGTTACTAGTTCCCCACCCCCATTTTTAAAGATTCCCATCACTTGAATGACTTGTTTCTACCCTTACCTGTCTTCCTTTGCCTCCACTTAAGCTATCTCTCTTGCCTTGAGATTACCCCCCTTTCCTTTGATCATCATCTAAATAATGGTATTCCTTGACCTCTTCTCTTTCTACACATTTTCAGTGGTTGCTTCTACTTAAATCATTTCAAATGCCACCTTTAACCTAAAGACTCCCAGGGCGCCTAGGTGGCTTAGCCTTAGACTCTTGGCTTCGCCTCAGGTCCATGATCTCACGGTTTCTTGAGTTTTGAGTCCTGCGCTGGGCTCTGCGCTGACTGTGCAGAGCCTGCTTGGGATTCTCTCCCTCTCTGCCTCTCCCCCACTCATGCTCTCTCTCAAAATAAATAAATAAACTTAAAAAAAAAAAATCTTAATCTAAAGACTCCCAAATTGTTATCTCTAGCATAGGTCTATTTAGCTCTGGAACCAAATATCTAACTTCCTACTAGATAGACAGCTTCAATTTGATTTCCCACAGGCATTTCAACCTGTCCAACAAAAAAACCATTGCCCTCTCCCAAATCTGATCTTCCTCGTTCTCCCTTTCAGTAAATTGCTATCGTGCCTCTAGCTGCCCAAATTAGAAATGTATCATCATTGGTTCTTCCCTCTCACCAAGTCCAGCCTTAGACGTGGCCACCTTCATCTATTGTCTCGATTACTGTGCCAGCATCCTCACTAGTGTTCCTTACACCCATCTCTCTTACACCCATTACTCTTCATGTTTCTTTCAGAGGAGTAAATGCAATACATGGCATTTAGACTATGATCTAGACCCTAACTGTTGCTCCAGTGTCTTCTCTAATCAGTTCCCTATTACAACACTCTTCATCACAGCCACATAGACTGCTGGCAGTTCCCCAAATAGGCTATGCTCATTCACCCCTGGGGCTGCACATATTGGCCTTTAGGTGGACCTCTTGGACCCCATCTGTCTTGGCTGAACAAGAAGATCATTTAGGTCTCAGTGTACCTGTCACTTTCTCTAGGAAACTTTCCCTGATCTCTCTCCTTACATACCAAAACTGGACTGGGTCCCCCTTACACCACTACCCTAGCCACTTACTGCTTACTCTTACTTCAAAACTTATGATAGTAGTTGAAGCTGCCTGCTTACATGTCTATATTCCCAACCAAACTACAATTTCCTAAAGACATTTAATTAAAAAAAAAAAACAACAACCATTCATCATCTTATTCACTTTATTAAGTAAAGCTTTAATCTCTAAATTTTAAGCACTATGAATACCAAAGAGAGGAAAATATTTCTGCACCTGATTTTGAAAGTAAAGTATGTATCTAGTTTTAACAGCAGGTAAACGAGATCTTTTTCCTCTGGCCAATTAAAAGAAGAATGGTACTGTAAGTTTTTTTCTTTTAAAGCAGATACATATTCCTACAGAAATCATATCTTATTTTACTTATGGCTTCAGCAGGTGTTATTATAAAAGTCTGGTTGAAACACTCGGTTTTGCTAATCAAAATTCAGAGTTTACAACAAAAACTGTTCTGTCTTTTTCACTTTATTGATTTAAAGGCATGGGATTAACAATATGTTCAAATAATCTTTAACTTCTGATAATAGCTATAATTCTAGATTTCTTTTACCAATTGAGTATGAAACACAGGCAAAACTAATTAAAAGAGAAAATGTTGAGAAAATTTTGAAAAGAGAAAATTTTGAAGCCATATTTAAGATTTGATACTCCTGAATTACAAATTAAGTCCAGTCATTAAAAAATTCCTGTTTCAGGGGCGCCTGGGTGGCGCAGTCGGTTAAGCGTCCGACTTCAGCCAGGTCACGATCTCGCGGTCCGTGAGTTCGAGCCCCGCGTCAGGCTCTGGGCTGATGGCTCGGAGCCTGGAGCCTGTTTCCGATTCTGTGTCTCCCTCTCTCTCTGCCCCTCCCCCGTTCATGCTCTGTCTCTCTCTGTCCAAAAATAAATAAAAAACGTTGAAAAAAAAAAATTAAAAAAAAAAAAAAAATTCCTGTTTCAGACATTTATCCTCTTTTTAGGTATGTCCATACAGTGTATTCATTAACTAAACAAAACCGAGAAAGCCTCTAGGAGCTTAAAAACCCCATGTTTCCTCCCTACATTAAAGAAAGCTTCTCTAAGGAAATGACAAGATAGCTATTTATTTTGAAAAAAAGCAAAATTGATTCCCAGTGGAGGCTAAACTACAATGACTTCTGAGGTCCCATTCAGGACCAGAAGGCTCAACTAGATATAACATCGTGGTCAGGTTATAGTAGATGCAATTAGCATCACCATTCCAGTAGGAGGAGTGTGTTCCCAAGAAATCCCTTGCCGTCGGTGTCCAAGTTACAAACAGGTTCTCTGAATTTCATCATGTAAGCCTATCATATTCAGCAAATTACTCCTCCACAAAATCATAATATACTTCTCTAGGATTTCTGATCAAAACTGCAAGATTTCTAAAATTCACCAGCACTCACTCAAAAAGCCCACATAAACAAATTCCTTCAGGGAAGAGTTCAAAAGATATACTTAAAAAGTAGGTTTGAACCTGCTTATTAGTCAATATCCTGCCCAGACAAGTAGAGTTTATTTTGCATAAACCTACTCTGTCATGTAAAACTCTTTCAGCAAAGCATTTACATTCCTCATTACACGATAATGCATTAAAAGTAATTATATATTTAAAATCTGTTCCTTTCATCTCCTTCAAGGACATCCTTAGAAAGACTGCAACTCAAATTTAGAAATTACTGCAAACTAATTATTTGAATTTATACAATGTTTGTATACACACGTTCACATCTGAGAGTCAACCCAGTACTACTGTTCCACATAAGCCTTCCATAACATCTTTCCTAGCAAGAAATCTATCAATAATGTTTCATGCCCCTTATACCAGTCATTTGCAAAGCACAAAATACAAAAACAAACAATCTTTTGTTTTAAACTTACATGTACTATTTACTGTCATAGTATCAAAAGCCCAGAATTTTTTGCTTAAAAACCTGGAACCAGATTTAGACACAAACGTATTAAAATAAAAAGCAAAACAGAAGAGAACCAATCTACTGATAGCATCAAACATCAGTGAACAAACAACACTGAAAGAAGCAGTCAATAACTGGGTGGGGGAAGGAGCGTTAAGGGAGGAGAGTCAACAACCAACAGGTAATTTCTTTGACAAAACAGTCATTATAACTACATAACTACAATTACTATACACACAATATTGTATTTGGTACCACAACAGGATATGAAAACACAGACGACTTCTGCTTTCAAAAGCATTTTACCATTCTGGAGACAGAATATCACTCCATAACAACTGAACACTGACTCAAAACAACAAATACAAGTCTTACTCAAATTGAATAGCAGAAAGGCCAAAGACAAAATAGGGATATGAAATAAAGTGGTACCAGGTCCTTGCTGCTCTACCTTCAATAAAAAGCTGTAGTTTAGATCAAGAGGACAAAAAGTAAAAATACTGTGCAAAAAAAAATTTCTTGTTGCTGAATACATACAAGACATAACCCAAAATAGTTCAAGTTAAGTTCAAAAATAGCTCACTTGTTTACTACCTACTACTATTCAACATATACACTAGAATCTTAGTTTTAAATCTTAAAGAAGCAGAACAATGCTTTTAGTGTATGGCAAATATCAGTTTTACATGCCAGAGTGGTTGGAATCATCATGTTACCCTGAACGATGGGATTAAAACTAGGGAAACCTCTAAGATATTTCTCACTTTCATTTTATTCAGCCACAGCTCCAAAATCACAGAGAAAAGAAAAACAGACCACCTAATATAGAATGGTAATAGTTAATTTTTAATTATGGTAACTACAGAAAAATCCTATAGAATCATCTCATACCTAAAACTCCAGAATCTAACATCTCTTCAGGAAAGCAGCTGATCAGCCACAGGGGGCAGCAAAGTTAAGAGAGTGAAAAGTAAATAGCAGGAGGTGAAGTAAGGGCAGGAAATGTAAATAGGCTGGGTAATGAGCCATGAGTATCAGAGAGAAAAGGACAAAGTCTCAATTAATGAATTAAATCAATAGACAGATAAAGCTAAATTAGTGATCTCAACCCTGGCTGCACATTAGAATCACCCTGGGAGCTTTTAAAAATACAAATGCCTGGGTCCTACCTTAGGCCAATTAATTTAGAATCTCTTAGAGGGTGGGCCTAGGCATTGATATTTTTTTAAAGCTCTGTAAGTTTACAGCCAGGGTTGAGATCCAGAGTGCTAAATACAAAAATAAAAACAAGCTAGTCTCATTACCAGCTTTTTGTAATTTAAAAAGTTAAATTTCAAAAATAAAGCACAAAAATCTATTTCCCAAGTGTATCATTGTTTATAATTTGTCTCTGTCATCCAAAGAGGGACTAATTCATCTCTGTGATTTTATCAAGGGAAAATGTTATTCTTACAAATAAAAATGATTAAACTGAAGTTCAAAGGGGTTAAACAACTAGCCCAAAGCAACTGTGAGTCATCAATGATGCAGAAAGACAACTAGTCTACTATTTACAGGATAGTGCGCTATCCCAATGATCACACTATTCTAACTAAATACATTTTACTGGATTATCACTTTATTCAATTAGACACTTCATAAAATAACCCAAAATTCAATTAAGAATCAGAGTAGGTAATAAATTTGGGGGGAAAAGGAATTTGACCCTAAATAGGAATTCTGAAGATGTTAAATTAGACTTAATTGGAGAATTAAGTCTATATAATTTCACATGAAAGACAGCAATGGATACCAGATTATCAATTTCTCTAAGTATATCCTTAAAAACTTTTTTAATTAAAAAATGTCTTCCAGAAGATACAGCATTATTTTTAGAAAATAGTCCTAAAATGACAAAAATGTCATATGCCTTTGCAAACAAACACTTCTCTTGATCATTCAGATGAATTTCAACTCTCCTTCAGGGCCAACCCAACTATAAAAAGGGGTTTTGGGTTTAGAGAAAATTATATTAACTTTGAGAAGACCTTTAAACATTAAAAAGACTTAATAATGTCTCCCCCACAAGAAAGTTAAGGTAGTTATAAAACTTCAGATCATGTCAGTGTTCTTGTTCCAGTTACCCTAAAAGACCACATACCTCAAGGGGAAAAAATTTCTTTCCCTAAAGGTAAGCAAGGCACTTCAAATCAGCATCACTGTTACTGGCCTGGATACCTCCAGTGGGACCCAGTTTCTAAGAATATACCAACAAAGAATCTGAGTGATAACTTAGGAAGTTCTTCACTTAAATCTCAAAGCCAGTTTCATTCTGTTCTTTGCTATTTACTGCTTCCTGTAGGAGAAATGCACATCTATACAATTCTACTTGTTAATTAATTCAATGTCTTTGCCTGGTAAAAATCTTGTAGCTACGCTTTTAATATTTTAAACAGTTTAATTCTACCCTATTTCCACTTCTACACCAATGCTGAAAAATGATATAGCTTCATCTTACTTCACATAAATCATATCTGCAAACTGATTATAAATAAAATCAAACTTTAAGTCCCCAGAGAAGTTTACTATTTATGTGAATCTTTCATTTAAAAAATATTTTTAGGGGCGCCTGGGTGGCTCAGTTGGTTAAGCGGCTAACTTAGGCTCAGAGGTCATGATCTTGCAGTTTGTGAGTTTGAGCCCCGCATTGGGCTCTGTGCTGACAGCTCAGAGCCTGGAGCCTGCTTCAGATTTGTGTCTCCCTCTCTCTCTGCCCTTCCCCTGCTCACGCTCTCTCAAAAATTAATAAACGCTAAAAAAAAATTTTTTTAACAAAATAAAGAAAAAAACATATTTTTAATCTGGATTTTCAAATATCAAAGACAATGGGAGTTAACATTCTTTGCCTCTTTTTAGACATTTTAATTACATTATTTCACTTATTCCCTACAATCCTGGGGAGAGAGAAGGTATTATCCCCATTTTACAGATAAGGAAAATAACTCAGAAAGATTAAAAATTTACCTTTGACCCTGGACTGCCCCAATGACCCACCTCTATCATACTAGTTCAAATTTAAAAAAATTTTTTTTTTTTTTAACGTTTATTTATTTTTGAGACAGAGAGAGACAGAGCATGAACGGGGGAGGGTCAGAGAGAGGGAGACACAGAATCTGAAACAGGCTCCAGGCTCTGAGCTGTCAGCACAGAGCCCGACGCGGGGCACGAACCCACGGACCGCGAGATCATGACCTGAGCCGAAGTCGGCTGCTTAACCGACTGAGCCACCCAGGCGCCCCATACTAGTTCAAATTTTTATAAAATAGGTTAACAGCATAAATACTGAAATCCTTTGACCTGAGTACCGGTATCAGTTGTAACACCAGATAAATAATCACAGGCCTGAAATTAGCTGCATAAGCCTCAACTTTTCTTGTCAATAAAATGTGAATAATACTGGTTTTACACAGAGCTGCTGAGATGACCTGATGAAATATGTTTGTAAAAATACACTGAGCTATGGCTCGTCACGCAACAGCATTTCCTTAGTAAGTGTGAAAAAGCAAGGGATGTCAGGGATTAGGAGTTATACATCTTCGGACTGTTTCACTAATTATACACAATACTGTTTTTATGATTACAGAAATAAAGCAAAGTATGAAACAATTTGTAAATGCTAAGGGTTATATAAATGTCAGGCAACTACTACTTTACCAGTAAACAAATTCTTCCAGAGACGAAACAGGTTAAAATAAGCTGAAAAACTTCCTATTGTGAGTAACATATTCTTTCAAGGTTAGAAGTTTCCTAACTTGGTTACTAAAGGAAAAGTCCAAGGTAGAAAAATTAAGTCCTATACGAACTTAAATTTAAAAACAAAAAAATTGATTCATGAAATGCTTCTACTTTTATTTCTAGTACCTAGTTCTCAGGGGGAACTTACACAATTAACATAAGAAAATTAAAAAGTGTTTTGAAAAAAAAAATGTTTTTAAGCTATACAATAAGGCAGTTTAATTTTCAAAACCGACGTAACAGTTTCTCTTTAAAAAAAAAAATTTTTTTTTTTACATTTATTTATTTTTGAGAGACAGAGTGAGACAGAGTGTGAGCAGGGGAGGGGCAGAGAGAGAGGGAGACACAGAATCAGAAGCAGGCTCCAGGCTCCTAGCTGTCAGCATAGAGCCAGATGCAGGGCTTGAACCCATGAGCCGTGATATCATGACCCGAGCTGAAGTCGGACGCTTAACCGACTGAGCCACAGTTTCTCTTTTTTAAAAAATCCTTTTAACAAGGCTTTTTTATTAAACATGTTCTATAACAAAACAGAGTTTTCTCTTAACATTTTCCCCCTTAAAATCCTGCAACCGACTTACTAAATGATTTTGCACAAATAAACTTCTTATGGATGAAAAAGTTGGGTTATTTTGCTAATCCTTACCCATAGTATGCTTTGAGGAAAATAGCTGGCACCTTTCCAGTTTAGATCCATGTGGACAAAGTGTAACATAAGCAGGTTAGTATAAACACTTGAAAGATCTCGGTTGTCCACAAATATCTGAATCTCTCCACAGGAAGATTATATTTCAGAGCAGAAAGAAAAATTCTCTTTCATACACATACTAAAGGGCTTTCCATTGGTTTTTGTTAAGACCACAAATGGAAAAAACTACTACAGAAAAAGCACACAACTCTGTAGTATCAAGTACACTGCCAAAGTACCATGTGAAGCAACTGAATTTTTTTAAAAAAGCACTTTTCACGCATTCTGGCATCTGGAGTAAAAGTAGCTATTATTAGTGGGTAATCCAAGAAAGGGTCTTATTTCACAATTAAATGTGCATAAATTTATCTTGAATACCTAACTTTCCTTTTAAAGAGCACTATATTTTCATGTTAAATATACAGTTGTTATCTAAAGTTCTAATTTTATTTTTTCTCTGCTAGTGACAAAATATTATAAATAAAACATTCAATGGCACCTTCAACTTGTTGAACTATGTACATATAACTTAGAGGATTACTGACTCTGCATATTTTTGCCAAGCTTTTAAAAACTGTATTAAAAGTGTATTAAAACTGCACTTCCTAGCTTGATCTACTATGTTAAATATGCAATTATTTTTATTACATAGAAGCATTATATTAATAAAGATAACACTAAGGATCCACAATACCTTACTAAAAACCAAATTTATTAAGTATGAGTAATGCTAGCAGTAAACCTTCAACCTATAAAAAATAACTTGACAATTTAATGGAAAAAAATCAACGATAAAAAATGTTTTAACTTTCACAGCATTTAATTTTTATATCACTGTTTTAATTTTTACACTTTAAAATCCATGAACAGCAATACAATGTCCTAAGAGGTAAGATGATATTCTTTTATAGCTATGACATCACTCAAGAATTAAAATCTTGGTAATGCCTACCACTGTGGTTTACCATTGACTTTGATGTGTAAATTTTAACAATTTTTTCATGCTAAAGAACAAATGATAAATGCAGCAACACAAGCTACACATATCATAAATGAAACCTTCTTTCAAAAGCCAGTTTGATTCTGGTTGTGGAATGTTCTTGATTTAGAAGAACCTTAGAGACGGGGCAGTATAGGGTCTGAATGGAGTTCCAGATCTACTGTAGGTCAACTGTGATTTGATCTGGGGTTTTCTTTAGACTCTCAGCCAAACTAAGGCTGGATTCATAGGTCCGAAGACAAAGCAGAACCAGATTATCCTTGAAGAAGATGAAATGGATTGAAAAATCTGAACATTTATCTATTTTAGTATGAATCTTTATCTTCCAGGTCTTGCAAAGCAGATTATCTAGATTTGTATCAGGTTTCTTTTTACAAGAATTGTTTTAAATGTCTAGGAGCATTATCATCTTATTCCCAGACAATTTCTAGCTCGTAAAAAGTGAAGACATTAAAATTATAAAATTAAAAGAGTAACGCACAAACAATAAACTAGACCACCAGGAAACACTTTATTAAATATCCTTTAAATCTAGTAGTAAAAGTGAGCCAAAAGAAGTGCCAAGTTCTCCTGTAAAGCATTAGGCACAGATACGAATTTGAACTACTGTACAAACCTACAAACCTACTGTAGATTCCTCCCTGGAATCCCTGCTTCGCGAACTAAGTTCCCATTCCATTGCAAAGCAACATTTACTCTTTTATACTTCTCCAAATTTACCGCGTGTATCTTCTTAGGCAATAAAGTATTTTAAGCCTTTCTAGACTTTGAGTTAACGATACCATCTAAACCTAACGACCCAGCAAATAAGACACTACACTAGTCAGATTTTTAGGCTTGTTCTTATAAATACATCTGAAGACCAGCTAACTCCTGACCGTTGTTTGCATTACGATTGCCTAGAGATCCCGGTCAGCGTGACTCTTAGGAAAGATCAATGGGAAGGGGAGGTGAGGAGAGGGTGGGAGCAGAAACTTGGTAACTGGAAAAGTAAAGAAGTAGTTGAAAGTGTCTGAAAAGCGGAGGAGGGTCTCCGAGAGACTACAGGTCGGAAGGTAGGGCAGGCTGTTGAAGCCACGAGGGGAAGGACAAGCCCGGAGGAAGAGTGAAGAACTACCTCGCGGGACGCAGGAGGAGAGTTGCAATCGCCAAGGGCAGGTGAGCGAGCGCGCAGGTGGGGAGGAGGGTTGGCAGCCTCTAGGGAAGGGAAGAGTTCAGGTGAATCAGGGAGAAGAAGCAAGACTCTGAACACCAAACCTGTTTGAATCGAGCGGGGTTCGGGGGAGGCAACAGTGGAAACACGGCTCACACTACGAGCCCCACCGGCGCAGAAGGAAACCCCAGGAGGAAATGGCTCTAACGGCGCGGGGGCGAGCCCCTGCGCTCCCTCCCGGGGCTGCACCCTCCGAGGTTACCTTTGAGCTGGGGCAAGGGGTGCAGCTCCGCCTGGCTGCCCTGGCTGCGGAACTGCGACGAGCCCTGGGAGCGCTTCTGCCTCTGCGCCTTGCGCACCGATTTCCGGGTGAAGCCGTCCACTTTCTCCGAGGCCGAGATGGCGGCGGCGTTGGCAGCCCCCGCCGGCGGCGACGACGACGACATCGCCGCGGCCCTGGCGCTTGGCAGCTCCGGCTGCTGCAAGCACGGAACGGGCAGCGGCAGGAGGAGGAGGCGGGGGAGAGGCGCGGAGAGCTCGCGCCCCTCCGCCCCGTCCCCCCCGGCCGCGCCGCCCTCCCGCTCCGGGGCGCCGCCGAGCTTCTCCCCGCCGCTGCCGCCTCACGGCCACATCTCAGTGCCGGGGGTTCCTGGTCCCCGCCGCGCGGCCACCTCCCGGGGCTGACGGAGGCAAGGGCGGGGGCGGAGGGGGGTGAAGAAGTTGTTGACTTCGGGCGCGGAGGGCGGGTGGAAGAGAGCCTGAAGTTTGGACAACTGAGGCGAGGGCGCGGGGGTGCGGACGCCGAGCGCGCCTCTCTGCTCTTCAGCCCAGTTCGCCAGCCGGCCGGCTGGCCCCTCAGTGGCCGCTGCCAGTGCAGCCAGCCCTGCCTGGAGCCTCCTCCCGAGGCGCTGCCATCGCGGGTCCCCTCCGAGCCGCCTCCGCTGCGCCCGCTCTTCCCTGTCAGCGCCGGACCCTCATCTCCCGGGGCGGTGACCCGCCGCCCCGGCTCTGGGCGCGCACACACTCGCTTCTCAAGGCTCGGAGCGGTCCAAGCCCCCTCCCCCACGCGCCCTTCCGCCGCCCACGGAGAACCCCAAGCGAGCGACCGCTACAACTTGAGAAGGTGGAGGGTGCACGCAGGGGTTGGGGGGGGGAATGTGTGTGCGTGTGCGCGCGCGCTAGGGCGCGCGGCCCGGAGGAGGGGCCTTGCGGGGGGTGGGGAAGGAGGAGATTGACTGACAACTTCCGCAGGGTCCCGCCAGCCTCTCGGAGGTTCGGGAGGGAGTAGGGGGTGGGAAAACATGCCAGCTCCCTCAGCCAATCGCAGGGCTAAGCGGCAGGAACGGAGTGAGGCGTGGCCTCCCTCCTCTCTCGTTAAGCTGAGAGGTTAGGCAGAGAAATGAGGCGTGGTTGTGTGACGGACTTCTGCTACAACCAATCATAAGTGAAGACGGCAAGCCGTGCGCCGCTTACGTCACAACAGCGCGATGAATTCTTGTGGTGGAGGAGAGGTGCCCCGCCACCAGCGAGGGACTTTGCGCGCCTGCGCGACAAGCCTAGGCTCTACTTGCTCTCCTGACGGCCTATCAGAAGACCAGAAAACTAGAGTGGGTAGTTTAGAGAGCAATGTGGTAGGTCCCTTCCCTTCCCTGTCCTCTCTGCTGACCAATGAAGAGCTGAAGCGACTGGTGGAGAGTTTGAGATCTGCGGCGGGAAAGAACGCCAGGAGTTACATCACTGAAGTGGGCGGAGCAGAAGTCGGGTGGGGGGAAAAGGGCAGTGGGATTGACAGGCGAAGGGGCCCCGGGAGGGCGAGGAAGTGAGCCGGTCCAGTCTGAGCTACGCACAGGAACCCTGGGCGGGCCTTGGAGCCTCCACTGGCCCCAAACCGCATAATTGGTAGTTGCGCAATAGATTTGTAGCTCTTGAGTGGTTCAGGCACCGTGGTTCCGAGAACTGTTCTCGCGCCTAGTGTGGGCAGTCTAGCATCTCCAGCTTCAAAGAGTTATCTATATTCACACCATCCAAGAAGAGGTTTCTCATGCCCAAGTTAGTATCCCACTAATTTTCACCCCTTCTTCAGCCAGAGGCCTTCAGTTTTTCCAACAGAATGAGTACAAATTCGCTCATCAGTGGCTTCTGGATTTGGGAGCTTGCCATTTACATTCATTGTGCTCTCTTCCTTGGAGATTAACGACTAAAGTTTAAACTTATTAAAGTTAAGTTTTGTGTGTGTGTGCTTTGCGTATCATGATGCTTAATAAAAATAAGTGAATTGATTTGTATGAGAAGTATGTGAAGGGAACTAAATGTTCTCTACCCTATTATAAGACTCTCACTACCCAAATTATTAGAAAGTACTAAAGGAAATTCAGAAATTGTTTTGCCATTTATGAAAAAATGAATAAACGTTTGTAGAGTGGAAGGAGTATAAAAATATTTTAAGCCTAAATTTAAGATTGGAAAATTTTTAAAATTAGATAAGTGAGCACATTGTCTCCCTTTGGCTTGGTTTTGCGGTGGTGGCCCAAATCCATTCCTTGTCCCATGAGCTGCAGACATTTTCCTTTTGACTTGATAATAATACGTGCTGTTTATCTGTTTAAGCAAAAGTACCTGATGGATATGTACAGAAGATTCCAACTTTGATCAGGAAGTTGGATTCTAGATCCAGAGCCAAACTAACTACCTCAAAACATTTCCTTCCTCAGATCAAGAGTGGTGAAACTGTATACAATTCTCCCAGTCAGGGAGGTTGAAACGTAAGCAGCAGCTTTGAAAAGCCATTGAAGCTCCAGACCATGTTGAATCTACCTTCACAAATGGCCAGACCAGGCCTTCTCAAAATTTGCACAACCGACCATGTAGTTCAGTGCTCTCGACTTCACTACCAGATCAGCCTTTAAAAACACTGTCTATAGGGGCACCTGGGTGGCTTAGTCTGTTAAGCATCGACTTTTGATTTTGGCTCAGGTCATGATCTCACAGTGGTGAGATGGAGCCCTGTATGCCTCTCTGCAATGAGTGTGGAACCTGCTTGGGATTCTCTCTCTCCCTTTCTCTCTGCCCCTTCCCCCACAAAATAAATAAAAATTTTAGAGGCACCTGGGTGGCTCAGTTGGTTAAGTATCCAACCTCAGCACAGGTCACAATCTCATGGTTGGTGAATTCCAACCCCATGTTGGGCTCCGTGCTGACAGCTCAGAGCCTGGAGCTGGTTTCAGATTCTGTGTGTACCTCTCTCTCTGTCCTTCCCCTGCTTGCGGTCTGTCTCTCAAAAACGAATAAACATTAAAAAAATTTAAAATAATAAAAGAAAAATAAATATATATATTTTTAACTTAAAAACACTGTATCTTATTCACGTTTGAAGAACCACCAGTACCTACAGAATAGATTCCAAATTCCAGCTGTCTTCAAGCTAACTCCTATCTTTCAAGGCATAAATACCACCATTTTCTACACAAACTCTTTTTTCGGGTCAGACATGTCATTCTACATACTGATCCCCTAGAAGTAGTTGTGCTTCCTTGACCCTCAGTCTTTACTTTTCCAACATCTCGAAATAATCGTTTTTCCATCTGGTTGAAACCTATCTTCTCTTCAAACCTCAGCTCAACCCCTATCTTTTATGAAGGCATTTACGATCATCTGGACAGTTTTGTCTCCCTTCTTTCTCTATGTTGCCAAAGCATTTATTGTCTATGTCACTCACATGCCCCATCATCACATACCATTGGAGATGGAGCTACACTCTTCCTCCCATAAAAGTTTGTAAACACTGAAAGACCAAGAACTCAATTATTCTATACCTCCATATGCCCTACTGAGCACAGGATAGATGGACAGAACATGACAGTCTAGTTTTTAATTCTCAAAAGCAGGGTTTCTGAAAGTTTGGCCATTCGATCACCTACATCAGAATCCTCTGAGGTGCTTATTTAAAATGTAGATTCCTGGACCTGACCCCAGACACACAGAATGAGGACCTATGGGAAAAGTACTTAGAAATCCATTGTTCATAAGCTCCCTAGGTCATTCTTATGCACACAAAAGCTTGAAACTACTATTCTCTGAATATTATTTTAAAAGATTGTAAATGTCTAAAAGAGGCAGTACCATTAATAATAAAAAGGATTTACATAGAATATGAAGGGAAAATAAAAAGCAGAAAGCAAACCAGTAGAGTAAAGCTAAAATTCATACTGGGGGGTGCCTGGGTGGCTCAGTCAGTTGAGCGGCTGATTTTGGTTTAGGTCATGATCTCCTGGTTCATAGGCTTGTGCCCCACATTGGACTCACTGCTGTCAGCACAGATCCTTCAGATCCTCTGTCCCCATTTCTTTCTGCTCCTCCCTCACTTGCACTCTCCCAAAAAGAAATAAATGTTTTAAAAAATTCATACTGGGGGCGCCTGGGTGGCGCAGTCGGTTAAGCGTCCGACTTCAGCCAGGTCACGATCTCGCGGTCCGTGAGTTCGAGCCCCGCGTCAGGCTCTGGGCTGATGGCTCGGAGCCTGGAGCCTGTTTCCGATTCTGTGTCTCCCTCTCTCTCTGCCCCTCCCCCGTTCATGCTCTGTCTCTCTCTGTCCCAAAAATAAATAAAAAATGTTGAAAAAAAAATTAAAAAAAAAATTCATACTGAAATATGATAATAAATACTAGAAAATAGAGAACACAACAGATGGAAAGCAGATACTGGAAACAAGTTGTTGAAAGGCGTGGACCCAGCACAACTATCTAGGCTTTCTGAAATGGCCCCTTGAGGAAGAATTTTGAACACAATTTTAAAGAAAGAGTGAGTCAAAACCTAAAAAAAAGAGAAGGATGGGGTTTCAGATTCAAGTCACCAAACATCTTGGGGAAGATGGCAAGAACAATAGCTCAAGAATTGAAAGGCCTGAATTTATTACTTACCAATATTATGATCCTGCTGAGTCACTCACTCAAGAGTCTTGGTTTCCACGTGTGTACATCAGGAAAAGAGTTAAGTGAACAGCTTTCTTTTATAGGGTTGACATGAGTTTTAAATGTGACACATGAAAGAAAATACTTGGGAAAGTGAAAACTATACACATGATAATCTTACACACATATGATTTTTCATGTACTGTCTTTAGTAAATAGAGTATCTGGGTCCTAAACAGAAGCTTGGTCACTAAGAATCATCTATCAGAAAACTGCAATTGCAGTGCTAATCTGTGTGTGCCTCTGATGCAGGAAGAGTGTTGATGATGATTCCACACCATAGATCTCCTCCTCTTCCCATCTGTGAAGACCCTTGATAAACAGTGATTGAGAGGCCAAGCCTTCATCACTCACAAATTCTTTGGTTTGTCCTCACATGACTTGATTTTGTTAGTCCATAAACATAAGTACATTTACTGATCTCATTCGTTTGTTCACAATGCCTAGCTTGCTGAGGAAAATGAGTAATTCAGGAAACAACATCCACAATAGCAAAATCATGGTCCTTTAATAGTTTTAAAGAGTGAATCAAAGAAAGCGTTCTTTTCAAATCACTGAAATTCTCTAAAACATATCCAAGCAAGGTTTTGGTCGTCAACATTCTCTTTCCTTAAGGGCCTTGCTTCCCAAACTCTAATAGAGCACCAGACAAATGTGCTTTATCTGCAGATTCAAATAGTGGTGGGATTTTCCAAATTGACAAAAATAAAATAAGACAAAATTTTTCCTACATATTTTTCTTAAAAATTTGATTCTCACTACCGCTTTATTGCAACCTAAGTCAAGATAGTATCTGATTTGTCGTAAAAATGTTGATTTTTAACACCTCACTCCTTTTTATTTAAATTTGCCCTTTATTTAAAATTTAAAAGGGGTATAGGGGTCACTGGAAAAGTCTCACTCCTATCCCTGTCTCCCAACACCCAGTTCTCCTCCTCAGAGGCAACCAATGCTGTCAGATTCTTCCATGTGCTTCTTCCAGAGATATAGTATATTTACGTCCTTAGGATTTAATAAATTCACGTTTTAAGAAGCTCCACCAGAAGCTTCATGATTCATAGGTATTTCATACGGCTCCAGATTTCAGTGAACCTTCTAGCGTTCTTACAGGTTTATGCATATCCATTCATTCATTCATTCATTATTTTATTCATTAATTCATTCATGTAACAGATATTTATATTTGCACGCTGTGCATTAACAGAATTAGAAAGCCAAAGGAATGCCAATGACTGATCGGTACAGGTTTGGTCAAGCCAGTACCTGACCCTGGGGCAGACCAAGAAGGTCCTTCTCACGTGCCCCCAACTGTTCCAAATTGCAAAGTCCTTTCTAAAATATATCTTTCAGGAGACTTGTGTTTCTGTGTCCAATGAGATCTGACTAATAACTTAGTATGCCAGTTGTCAAAGCTTATTGAAATTTGGTTTTCATAAATAAAACTCATCACTTCTCTAGATTTTTTCAAGGACTCTAAATCTGTGTTGTCTCTCTGGCCCTTGTGCAAGCACAATTGCTCCTTGAGGTGATTGGAATGCCTGCAATTTTCAGGAAGGGTCCTTTGTTAACAGGGCAGGTTCAGCTGTCATGGTTTTCAATTGCTGCTGCTTTTGCTTTTTAATTACAAATTGTTTTTAGTCAAGTTTATCATGATCAAATCAGTTTGGTATAGTTTATTGTACAGGCTATTGTGTTGGTCAACCAGGAGCTTAGACAAGGTCAGTGGCAGTAGAGATGGGTTAGAATGGAGATTTATCTTAGAGGAGCGTGCTGCAGAGGGTATTCTTAATCCCCCAAAACATGCTAGGATACTTACATGTTATGATTATCACAGAATCTCCCTTTCATAGCTGTGAGGGCTTTTGCTTCATCTAAGCAGGCTGTAATCATAAATTTCTGAAAACCCCTGGTGTACTCAATCATTTACCTATATTGATGAGGGACCAGGATATAATTTGAAGAGGCTCAGCTCATGCCATATCCTCTTGTCCTGCAGAGTGGAACTAAAAAGCCTGACGTTGGCAAACTCTCCACACTTTAATTCAACTCTGAAAGCATTTTTCATGTGCCTGCTAGGTGCCAGGCAATATGCCAGACACTAGGAATGGGAAGATAAATAAAGCATGGACCCTACAATTTAGTGAGGAGGGGCAACATAAACACATGACCAAAGACTACATCATATATAAACCTTCCTTATGGTGTTGTGTGAAAACAGTGGAAAGAAGATCCAAGGTTGGTTTAGGAGGAGAGAAGCAGGGAAAATTTAACAGAAAAAGTAATGCTTGAAATGAATCTTAAAACAGTTTTCATATGGATAAGACAAAAAAGAAAAGAAAAGAATACTTGCCACTCAAGAAGTTTTTCCACATTTCTTTATCACAAAAAAGATTTTCCTATCTCAGTAGATGAATTTGCTTATTTCACACAGTATGTTACCAAGAAAACATTCCATTGCAACAGAATCAAATAGTATGCCCCACCTTGTGTCAGAATTTGACTTGGAGGTGGATAGTTAAAGAGAAAGGAGAGATTAAATTCAACACATGACTGCCCTCTACACATATTTTGCAAAGCAGTGATTATAAAAATACTATATGGTTTCTTAATCCTCCATTTATAGGGGGATTTTATATAAATCTATAAGTGGTCTTCCCTTTCTGTTCACCTGGAAGAAGCATCCAGGTTTTGAGGCAGTCCCTGTCTTAAAATATCTAGCTGCTACATGCCAGCAATGTGTTCTCTCTTATTTGCTTGCCATTTGGGCTCACACTTGCAGAAAACAATCAATTTGGAGAAAATCAGCAAATTGATCTTATTTCTTTAATGTCAGGTGGTATCTATGGTTTGAAGAATCAGTATTAGTAGGACTGTGGGGTTTTCAGGTATTATTGGACTGGAAATATTCCAATGTTTTTAGATCCTAAGCTTTGACTTCTATCCCAAACAATATAGCTTTAATATATATATATATATATATATATATATATATATATATATATACACACACACACACACACACACACACACACACACACACACACATATATGCATGTCTGTGGGTGTGTATAAATGTAATCACTACCATAAATTTAGTTATCTTTATGTATATTTATGTTTGAGAGAGACACAAAGTGTGAGCAGGGGAGGGGCAGAGAGAGAGACACACACACACAGAATCCCAAGCAGGTTCCAGGCTCTGAGCTGTCAGCACAAAGCCTGACACAGGGCTCGAACTCACAAACCATGAGATCAATGGCCTAGCCGAAGTCGGACACTTAACCAACTGAGCCACCCTTACCACCATAAATTTAACACCCGCCATGTAGTTGGCACCGTTCATATGAAGAATCTGGAAGAAAGAGATCAAATGAGATCCTGTCTGAAATTCTCTGTTATCTGTGAGACACCCCTTTCTGATCCCCTGAGAGTTTGGTCCTAGTGATCCAAGGACATGTTGAGGAGAAACTTTTATATTCTAGCACCTCTGGGGGCTTCTATTCTTCTTTTGTAAAAATCAATGGAAATTCAGCCTCTTTTTATTCACTCTATACAAAGGCATTCACGCAAAAAAGTGATACTGAATGGATTGGACTATCACTACCATAAAGTGCCTAGCACTTTAACAATTTTGTATATGTGGAATTATGAAGTCCCATTGCCAAGATAGAAAATGAGATTATTAAGAGATATAATGGTGTTGAGTATTTCCTATTCGTTCATTCATTCATTCATTCATTCATTCAAAAATTGCCCATTAACTTCCTACAGTGTATCTGTCTCTTCCAGGGGCTTGGAGAATAGCCATGAATGAGACAAAGTTTGCCTGCATGGAGTTTGCCATCAGTGGGGAAAGTTCATATTAATTAAAGTTCAACTACAAAAACGAAGGAGGGAATATGCACCAGAGGAAACACCATGTCATTCCACACAGCAGATGTACACAGCTGTGTAGCTAACCAGTGGGGTGACCAGCTGGTCCTGGTTTGCCAGGGACTTTCCAAGTTCGAGTGCTAGAAGTCTCCTGTCCAGGAGCCCCCTAAATCCTGGGTAAACCAGGACAGCTGGTCACCCTGTAAACCAAACAGGCAGTGACATCTACTTATTAGGCCTATTATGAGGAAGGCCTATGGCTAAAGGTTGTGGTCTCAACCCTAAGGAAGCATGTGCTCTTAGGGGAAGAGACAAGGCATGTGTCCAGGAAAAGATAACGTCTCATTCACAACAATATTTGATGAGAGCCAAGACAATAAATTTTGAGGAGCCCACAGCTGGTGTTTGTGTTGAGGTGGAGGAGTTGGGTTTAAGCTAGACTTGGAGGATTGGGCATAATCACCTAAGTAAAGAACCAGGGAAGTGGTAAGGTAGAGCTCTATCCAACTGCTTACTGTGTGTCTCTTAACTCAAAGTGTCCAACTTTATTATTCCCACCTCCACCTCCCCTCTCTGTCACTACTTGGTATCGCCACCGGCCAGTCCAGAGAAGAATGGTGTGAAGGCATGCAGGGGGAAGCACAGGCAGGTACAGAGGAGGTGGGAAGATGTGTTGGCTAGAGAAGGTGATTTCTAGAAGAAGGGTGAGGACGAAAGCTGGAGAAGCTACATTCATTACTCACTTGATAAACATTCAGCACTTATTATTGGCTATTTTCTGGTCTAGTTTCTGGGGATAGAAAGGAAAAAAAAACAGATTTTTTTTTTCCCCTCAGAGATTCTGGAAAGGGGAACAAAACCAAAAACCAAAAAAAATAAATAAAATCACAAATCAGCATAGATAATATAATAAATATTGTGAAAGAGGTAAGCACAGAAGAAATCTGTGGGGTTGGGAGCAAGAGAAGCTTTCTAGAGTACAAGGTTCTAGATTTGGGAACTGAAGAACTACAAGGAGTTATCTAGGAAGAGAAACAAAAGGGAACTCATTACAAGAAGTTGTTGGGGGGGGGGTACCTGGGTGGCTCAGTCAGTTAAGTGTCCGACTCTTGATTTTGGCTCAGGTCATGAACTCACCATTTGTGAGTTTGAGCCCCACATCTGGGTCTGTGATGGCAGTGCAGATCCTGCTTGGGATTCTCTCTCTCCCTCTCTCTGCCTCTCCCCTGCTTGCTCTCTCTCCCTCTCTCTCTCAAAATAAATAAACATTTAAAAATAATAATAAAGTAAAAATTAAATTAAATTTCTTAAAAAAGAAGTGGGAATGGAATATGGATGGTGTGGAGAGCCCTGAGAGGAGATGCATCATGAAGCTGAAGGGAGTTTGTTACGAGCCTTCTACAACGGGCAGAAGATGAGGGCAAGCCAGGTCATGTGCAGTTACTAGACTTGATTTTCAAGTCAGCCTTTTAAAAGGTGAGTGGTACGATCACATTGACACTCTAGAAAAATTACATTGTTGGCAGTGTGGAGGATGAACTGATTACAGAGGGCAAGACCAGAGACAAGGAGACCAGTAGGCCAGAAAAAGAATGATGAGAGCCTGAAGACTTCTGAGGTCAAATGAGGGAGATCTTGTAAATAAAGAAAAGGACATGGTGATCTATTTGGGGGTGAGGGTGGGGAGGTAAGGCACAGAGAGGAGGAAAGGATGCCTCGTGGTATCTGGATTCAGTGACTGGTGGACAGCAATGCCATAGTGACACAAGGAGAGGAGGAATATAATGGACATAATAAGTTGGACATTGATTTTGAGAGAACATGCAGTGTGCAGTTGGATAGTGCAGTCTGGAAGGAAAGAGATCTGGCTGAACATAGAGGTCTGAGAGCCATCAGTGAAAAGAGAGTAGATGAGGTCTAAGAATACCCTTGTTCTCTTATGCAGAGTGTGTAGAACAAGAAAGAAAGAGGGTGAAAAAAAACCCAGGGTACCCATATTGGAGAAAGCAACAGAGAAAGAAGGTGGCATCTGATGATGGCATGTTAACAAGATGGGACTTTAACCTGAGATCAGTGGGGAAACTGAAGAATGTTTGAAGAAAAGATGTCATGTTGAAAGTAGTGCTTCTATCCAGAACACTGGGTGGGGGAAGTGGAAGCCAAAGAGATTGGTTGGAGTTGAGAATAAGTGTCCAGGTGATAAGGACCCGCCTGAGTTGTACTAAGCAATCTGTCAGCATCACCTGTGAAACTTATTTAAACTATATGGAATTTTAGGAGCTCCTGGGTGGCTCAATAGGTTAAACATACAAGTTTGGTTCAGGGCATGGTCTCACAGGTCATGAGTTTGAGCCCCATGTGCTGACGGCTCAGAGCCTGTAGCCTGCTTTGGATTCTGTATCTCTCTCTCTCTCTCTCTGCCCCTTCCCCTCACCTCTCAAAAACAAATACACATTAAAATTTTTTTTTTAAATTAACTATATGGAATTTTGAAAAATTCCCAAGTAACAATCCAACACCCACCCCATCCCCTTGACCAACTCTGTTCACACCTTATCCCCTATTCCTTGATGGTCACTGGCTTAAACCAAAAATGGCCTTGGGAATAGAGGTGAGCAACATTACAACAGAAACACTAGAAAGACTTGACTAAAGGGAGTAAGTTGGCAAGTCAAAGGGAAGAATTACAAATGACAGCAATGCTTTGAATTGGGTGACCAGATGAACTGGGGGCCTTAAACAAAAAGTCCAAAGGCTGAGCCAGTTTTCTTTTATGGGAGGGGAAAGAAAAGAGTGCCAGAGGAAGGAAGGGCAGGGGAAGCAAAGATAAATCTGAAGCTACATGTGTTGAATTAACAGAGTTTTTTTAAGGTCATTGAGTCTGGAGAGCTGGATCTTTATTTTCAAAAAGAGGTGATGATATGTTGTATATTAATTTGAAGCCAGATGAGGATTAGCCTAGGCTGACAGCCTGGAATAGGCCAGAGCAAAGTAAGAAATTACAAACAACACAAGCTTCTTTTTCCTCTGTAACAAAATAATAATAATAATAATAATAATAATAATAATGACAGAAACAAATGGGTAAGAGATGTGTAACCTGTCAAGTGTCTCAGTAGATTCCAGTGTCAAATGGTCAGTAGGGCTGCACAGGAGAGAACGAGGGCCCAGTACAGCCTCTTGTATCTACTGTGGCAGTGGGCCAAAGATCAGGAACAAGGCATCCCTTACTAGTCACAAATAGGGCTCAGTGACCCCTCTGAACATGCCATAATGTGCAAGTAGGCATGCGTGCGTGTGCACACACACACACACACACACACACACACTTACTCACTCACCTGTGTCCTTAATCCTAACCATCTTTCACACAAAACTATGACACAATCTCTTTACAATGCCTTTATAGAAGAAGCAAAAATCTATCTTCCTACTCAGGATTTCCTCCCAGTTTCAAGCAAGGCCTATGTAAGATTTCCAGCTTTCCCAGCTCCTTGAATGGCCAAGACCTTTTCTTGCCCTCAATAGCTACGATTCACTCTCTCACACTAAATTATAGTGATTGTATTTCCCAGCTTACTTTGGGTCAAGGATATGGGGTAGGACTGGAGAATGAACATAATCTGTGTAAGATAGAATTCTAGTCCATGCACATGTCGGACTCCATATTTCAATATAAGTTATTTGAGTACTAGTTTTCAAAAGAGAGAAAGTACTGTATCGGGGCACCTGGGTGGTTCAGTCAGTTAAGCGTCTGACTTTGGCTCGGGTCATGATCTCACGGTTCATGAGTTCAAGCCCTGCATTTGGTTCTGTGCTGACAGCTCGGAGCCTGCAGCCTGCTTCGGATTCTGTGTCTCCCTCTCTCTTTGCCCCTCCCCCACTCATGCTCTGTCTTTCTCTGTCTCAAAAATACATAACCATTAAAAAAATAAAAAAATTAAAATACTATATCAATTCAATGATTTACAGTACTGTTTCCTTCTATATGCTAAGTAGTATATGCCACATGCTAGAAAAGTAAAGATGAGGAAGGAAAAGCTTTTCCTCTCTTGGATTTTATACTTTTATGAAGAAGAAAAGTCAAACACACAGAGAGTCACAGCATAAGTTAAGATAAGAAATGTACAGGGCGCCTGGGTGGCTCAGTCAGTTAAGTGTCCGACTTCAGCTCAGGTCATGATCTCGCAGTCTGTAAGTTGTAAGCACACAGAAGTACTAACTTCCAGATAATGGAATTCCAAGAAAGTAGGGAAAAAAAGGAGGGGAGGAGATATTTGAAGAAATAAGAATAAAAGATGAGGGGCGCCTGGGTGGCTCAGTCGGTTGAGCGTCCGACTTCAGCTCAGGTCATGATCTCACAGCTTGTGAGTTTGAGCCCCGCATCGGGCTCTGTGCTGATAGCTCAGGGGTTGGAGCCTGCTTTGGATTCTGTGCCTCCTTCTCTCTCTGCTCCTCCCTTGTTCGTGCTCTGTCCCTCTCTCTCTCTCAAAAATAAATAAACGTTAAAAAAGAAGATAAGAAATGTACAAACAAAATGCAATCAGAACTAAAGAAGGAAAGATAATATTCTGATAGGGAATGAAGAACAGGTGAGAAGGAGGAGTAGGTCATTTAAAATTAACCTTGAAGAATGCATAGGATTTCAATAGGTAGATATGTAGAGGAAGGGTGGAGAACATTCTGGCGGGAGACAGCATGAGCAAGATTCCTGAGATGGGAATATATGTGGCACATTTGGAGAACAGAAACTAGATGAATTTGACCGGGGTATAGGAAAGTAATTGTAGATAAAGTGGAACACAGGTTGGGGGGGCCTACCATAGGGGACTTTGAATGCCGGGGTAAGGAGTTTGTACTTAATTCTTTAGGTAGAGAGAAGCTGTTGACAGGTTTTGGAGTAGGGCAGTGATTAATCAGAATGCAATATGTTTAACCCCCTAGCAGTCGGAGAAATAAAGGGAGGAGAGGTTGCAAGCAGAGAGAAATTTCAGACTTGTTGGGTTTGACACGACTGTGGACTCTCTAAGTGAAGATGCTCATTAACACTTGGAATGAGGGGCAGGGTTCAGAAGAAAGGTTAGGTTAAGGTCTTTGTAGCCTTAGTTGCTTCATCTAAAAAACAGGGACAAGTATGCTTGCTTTGAGAGAGAATGCTTTGAAAAACACTACCGTGCCTGACTCATCATGGGCATGTGGGACAGATCTGATGATGGTAGTTGTGGTGGTAGCATCAGCAGTAGCTGCACAGTTAGTTCTTCCTCAGAACTCTATTTCCTCCCCAGAATTCTGCCATGAGTTCAGGAAATAGAATCAAGTGCCAAGCCCTTGCTTCAGCCAGAACTGCTCCTTCCCCAAGATGCCCAAGGGTACATGTTCGGTCAAGCAGTTGCATTGGCCCCGTGGTCCCTTAAGACAATTCTAGGAGACCTCTCAGCACCTGGTAAATAGGTTTCTATTGAGTGTCTCTTTGTTTTGTCTGCTGTGCCTAGATATAGAAGCTCAGAAAAGTTATAACTCTGGATGAATGAATGAATGAATGAATGGAGCTTAAAACTATGTAAAAACATATTTATTGTTTAGAGATATCTGAAGAGTATATTTAAAGATGGTTATATATGTACACACGGATGCACACAAAGCTTACACGCACACACATTCCATATATATATGGAATTCCATTTTATATATATGTAAAAAAAATTCATAGGAGGGGCCCCTGGGTGGCTCAGTCAGTTGAGCATCAGACTGTCGATTTTAGCTCAGGTCATGATCTCACAATTCATGCGTTTGAGGCCCACATTGGGCTCTGTGTGGACAGTGTGAAGATTACTTAGGGTTCTCTCTCTCCCTCTCTCTCTCTCTGACCCTCCTCCTCTCTCTTTCTCTCTCAAAATAAAAATAAATAAACATTAAAAAAACTTATCTTCATGTAACTGTCCACTTAACCATGTAGCAATACAGTGTCCAACATCCAGTCAAAAGTTACTAGACATGCAAATAAGCAGAAAAATGTGGTTCATAAACAATAAAAAAAATCAATCAATAGAAACAGACCCAGAAATGCTAGAGATAATGCAATTAGGTGGCAAGAACTATAAAAGAGTTATCATAAACATGCTCAGGAATTTAAAGAAAAACATGAACATAATGAGGATTGAAATGGAAACTATAAAAAGAAATCTAATGGAACTTCTAGAGCTGAAAAGTACAATATCTAAAATGAAAAATTTATTAAATGGGCTTACGAGCAACTTAATGCAGAAGAAAATATCAGTGGGCTTGAAAATATAGCAACAGAAACTATTCATACTACAGAGAAGAAGAGGGCTGGAAAAAAAAAAAAAGAATACACTCTTGGTGACACATTAGAAAGTGGTCAAAAATAGTATAATTGAAATCCCAAAGAAGGGTGGGGAGAGCAAGAAGTAACATTTGAAGAAATAATGGCAGAACATTTTCCAAATTTGGTGAAAACTATAAACCCATCAATTCAAGAGATACAACAAATCCTAACGAGGATAAAAATCAATTTAGATAGAAATTTTACTCTGAATTTTTTCAACAATGGAGTGATTTTCTGAATGGACCAATACCTAAAGAGGCTAGTCCAGGGAGGAGAGGGAAAGATCCGTAAATTAGAGGCAACTATACAACTTGTGATGTGAGAAAGTAGAAACCAGCCTAGAAGACACAAACAGAAAGATAATAAAAAAGAAGAGATGAGTCATCTGGAGAAACCAAACATGGAAGGTGCCAACATATTGCAGAGCAAGGGGAAAACCTCATGAGAATAAAAGATGGTGGAGTGGTATCTCTAGGTTTCGTTTCCTTCCTTCCTTCCTTCCTTCCTTCCTTCCTTCCTTCCTTCCTTCCTTCCTTCCTTCCTTCCTTCCTTCTGTCTCCTTGTACTGTACCTTATTGTAGACAACAGTCATCTCCGAGTTGCATTTGAAGCTCCATTCTTTTCCCTATCAAGGCTGTTCTGTAGCTCACTGCAGCCAGAGTGGACTTCCTAACCTAAAGAATCACATCACTCCTCTGTGAGACATCTTTAGAGAAATTGGTACCTTCAGCAGTTCTTATGTGACTGCCAAAGGGATGGACCATGTCTTCCCACAATTAAATAGATACGATTTGAACCTCAGTTTCTCAAAGCTTCTTGTCTTAGGGCTTTATTCCCTACTTTATCTTGCTTTTATTGAGTCCAAGTCTCTATGAGTTTATAGACTATAACCATCAGAAGTGCTTTGTGATTCATTTCCCTCCTTTTCCTTACGTGGACCCACGCCTGTCCTTTTAACCTCCTCTATGCCTGGAGCTGTTCAAGATCTATGTTGGTGCTCTTAACCCCTATTGATAGACCTTGAACCTGGGAGGCCACCAGGATGTCTCTTTCCAGCCACAGCTCCTGGCAAGGAGAGGTTGAGAAAGGACTTAGAATCAAGGTTTGAATTATAGCTCTGATTCTGCTAAATGACAATTGAGAGCTATCTTGTCCAATATGGTAGTCACTAGCCAGTGAACACTTGAAATGTGGCTAGTGTGACTGAGGAACTGAATTTAAAATGTTATTTAATTTTAATTAAATTAAATTAAATTTTAGTTTTTAGGTTTATTTATTTATTTTGAGAGAGGTAGAGAGAATGGCAGAGGGGCAGAGAAAGAGAGAGAAAATCCCAAGCAGGCTCCATGCTGTCAGCGCAAAGCCCTACTGCATGGAGCTCAAACCCAGGAACCATGAGATCATGACCTGAGCTGAAATAAAGAGGTGGAAGCTTGGGGTGCCTGGGTGGCTCAGTCGGTTAAGTGTCTGACTTCCGCTCAGGTCATAATCTCACGGTCCGTGGGTTTGAGACCCGCGTTGGGCTCTGTGCTGACAGCTTGGAGCCTGGAGCCCGCTTCTGATTCTGTGTCTCCCTCTCTCTCTGACCCTCCCCCGTTCATGCTCTGTCTCTCTCTGTCTCAAAAATAAATAAACATTAAAAAAAAATTAAAAAAAAAAAAGAGTTGGAAGCTTAACCAACTGAGCCACCCAGTCACCCCTGAATTTAATTTTAATTTAAAACCTGAAGCATTCTAATTCATTTTCCTGTTAAACATACTGTGAAAAATGTTGTTATATTGTAACATATGTATTGGGTGCATACATGCATATAGGCACACATCTGATCTAATTGGTATCAATGGATTAACTGGTTTGAATAAATTTTTTTACGTACCAATGTAATATTATAATACATTTATTTGAATAGTTTATGTAGACAATGTCAGTTATGGTGATGCCGCTATAAATCATAATTTGTAATAAAATCAAAATACTTATTTTAATTTTAATTATGACATAATAAATTATGTTTCTAGTTAAAAAAATAAGTATGGAAAACATTTTAATATTTAAAGTACAGGCATACTACTGATGCAGAATTGAGTAGAGATTTTGAAGCTACCGTGTACTTTAAATCAATGAAGACAAAAGAGACCAGAAGAAGGCGTGTCACAAATGTCAAAATGATTGGCAATTGCAATTTTCTGCAAAACAAAATGAAAAAGCTGCCAGTAAAAAAATAATTTTAAAGATAATAATGTGGGCAATATTAGGAGATAGTTGCAACAAATACATAGTGAATTTGTTAAAATGTTTCCTCTCAACAGTCAAAAGAGAATCAATATGAGTTGCCTGAAATTAAAATTAAATGTCCAACAAATATTTTAAAAACAATTTTTAGCAGGATCTGAACTTCTAACTTTGGCAGCTTTAAGATGACGTAGATTCTTGCACAAAGAAGGAAATTGTTTTTACGTGGAGAAATAATAAAATAAATTATTATTTCAGTTATGAAGATTTTGTTGGGTAAGTATAAGAAAAAAGCTAAAAAAGACATTTTACAAAAAATAAAACTCTTCAGTCAAGCCTCTAAACAATCGCCCATTGGATACAAAATCTTAATATAAAGTTCAGTTGATTCAAAGTGTGAAAAATGGCAAGGGCTTTTTCGCCATCAGAGAAGTCTGCCATATAAGAGACACTGCCCAATTCGTACCTTGGATGTGTTCTGTCTCAAAAGACTTTCAGACTTATTCGAAAAAGAAAAGTCTTATTTCACAGCCTAAAAACTGAACTCACTGGTATGGATATGGTTGAGTTTCTTACATGCATCAAAGAAAAACTTCATCTGGATGTGAAAACATAGTTTCCATTACAGCCCTGAGTCTCCTAATTACATTAAGTTAAAAGTCTGAAATTATTGAAATTAAAAAAAAAATTTTTTAATTTTTATTTATTTTTGAGAGACAGAGCACGAGTGGGGGAGGGGTAGAGACAGAGAGGGAGACACAGAATCCCAAACAGGCTCCAGGCTCTGAGCTGTCAGCACAGAGCCGGATGCAGGGCTCGAACTTGGGAACAATGAGATCATGACCTGAGCCAAAGTCAGATGCTTAACCAACTGACCCACCCAGGCGCCAGGGGATTCATTGAAATTTTAAAGCAAGAAACTGACCTTTCTTCTAACTGCTTCATTCTTCTTGTCTGATAGATATTGGAGACATTTGCGTTTAGTTTTCTGAACAGTGTCATGGATACAGTGGTTAAAATTGTTGTATAAATGTGCAAATGCTATGAATTATCAACTTGTGGAACTATAGAAACGGTAAATGAATATAATGATCTCGTTCTTTTCCAATGCTCATTAGTTGAGTAGTGGAGGACCTTTACAAAGATTTATCACACTGTTAATCCATTTCTTGAAATGAAAGGAATACCTGCCAAATACTCAATAATCAAAGACAAAATGATAGTAGTGTGGTTTACATTTTCTTAAAAAAAATTTTTTTTAATGGTCGTTTATTTTTGACAGATAGAGAGTGCAAGCTGGGGAGGGGCAGAGAGAGAGGGAGACACAGAATCCAAAGCAGGCTCCAGGTTCCGAGCTGTCAGCACAGAGCCCCATGTGGGGCATGAACTAATGAACCGCGAGATTATGACTTGAGCCCAAGTTGGATGCTTAACTGACTGAGCCACCCAGGCGCCCCATACATTTTCTTACTGAATATCACATTGCATATGAATGAGCTAAATTTGAAATTCCAAGGAAGGAAAAATTTATTTGCTAGAAAGTACAAGAATTTATGGTGAAATGGAATTTTTTTACAATAACAATCAATAACAACAATTAACCCATTTTTCTAGCATGAATTAATATACAGAGGATATTCATTGTAAGCAAGATTATGTGAATTAGCTGTAAAAACTAAAAAATATGAAAATTGTGCTAATATTGATGAATTTATAGTTGCTTTAAATTTATGCAATACTCCTTTGATTTCAATGTTAACACTACTGAGTTGATAGAGTTAGTGAATTATTTAACTTAGTTTCGAAACTTATAGGATTTGCTTCAAAGTCAGATCATTTCTTCTAAACACAGGAAACAGTTTTGACAATACAGATGCAAATATTTAAAAAACAATTTTTGGAACTTGACCCAATTATTGGAAAACTTTTAAGTTTGTTTGGAAAAACTTGGGTATGTGAATCTACTTTTTCAGCTGCAAATTATATGAAATATAAATATAGATAAAATATTTCTGATGCAAATTTAGCATTTTAATTGAAATGCACTCTAAGTTTAAAAGTTTAGATTTAGAAGATTTCATTCACATTTAAAAATGTGAGGGGCACCTGGGTGGCTCGGTCAGTTAAGCTTCCGACTTGGGCTCAGGTGGTGATCTCATGGTTTGTGAGTTTGAGCCCCACATCAGGTTCTGTGCTGACAGCTCAGAACCTGGAGCCTGTTTTGAATTCTGTCTCCCTCTCTCTCTGCTCCTCCCCTGCTCGTACTCTGTCTCTGTCTCTCAAAAAAAAAAAAAAAAAAAAAAACGTTAAAAAAATTTTTTTAAATGTGAAACAAAGGGTGTCTGGGTGGCTCAGTTGATTAGGCGACCGACTTAGGCTCAGGTCATGATCTCATGGTTTGTGAATTCAAGCCCCGCATCGGGCTCTGTGCTAATAGCTCAGAGCCTGGAGCCTGCTTGGGATTCTGTGTCTCCCTCTCTCTGCCCCTCCCTAACTCGCGCTCTGTCTCTCTCTGTCAAAAAAATTTTTTTTAATTAAAAAAATTTTTTTGAAACATAGAATTATTTTTATTGATTACATTGTTGAAATATTAATATTTTAGAGGTATTTGGTTAGAGTAGGTAACATTAAAATTAATTTTACTTCTTTATTTTGCCTTTTAATGTGGCTACTAGAACATTTGAACTTACGTATGTGGCTCACATTGGTGGTGTGTATTGTATCTCTTTTTACTTTCCAGTTTTATTGAGCTGAAATCGACATAGAACATTCTATCATGTTTTTATTGGCATCTCTGCTTTAGAGCAGAGGCTTCAGAGACTGGGCTCTGAAACTAGACAGCCTGATTTTGAGTCCAGTTGCAGACACTTAGCTGTGGACCTTGGGCAAGTTGTTTAACATCTCTGTGCTTCAGTTTTTTCCATCTAGAAATGAGGATAACAATAATTCTCAGGGTGGTTGTAAGAATACTTAAATTGTGTCTGGCACATAGTAATTACCATGTGTGATAGCTATTGTTATCATTATTATGATTATGTATTAACTCTGTGACCTTGAGAAGTTCCTTAAGCATAATTTACTCATACCTCAAATGGTGATAACAGCATCTACATTCCAAGGTTTCTTCTTGAACTAATGAGATAATATATGCAAAACTGCTTGACAGGAGGTAGGTGACCACCGTGTGCTTGCCGAATCTTCCAGATCTTAGCTGACATTCAGAAGTCTCTGTAATCTGGTACAGCTCACCATTCTTAAATTCAATAGTGTAAGAGCAGTTGCAAACTATAAGGTGCTCATGAGTTGTTAAACACTATTTTTATTATTCTCCACCATGAAACTCCTCCTTCGAGTATTTGTTCCCTAAACTTGGCCTACTTGGGGCCTCTCTGATTCTATCCTTTTACCATCTAGCCTAGACTAGACTAGCCCATTCTTCTATGAGGACCTCAGTGTGGACTCCAGCCCCAGTATGATCTCTCTCTCTCCTCTAAATTCCTGAAATATTTCCCACCCATTGTGTATATTTTGTATTTACTCATATACTACTTTGCACTGTTGTTTAAAGTAATCATGGGTACATCTCTCTGGTCAGGTTAGCGTGAATGCTTTATAATTTGTGAATTCCCCAATAGCACATGACATATTCAAGAAATATTTGGCCAGTGAGTGGGAACGTTTGGAGTAATGAGGGGGAAAAACAATTTTGACAGGGGAGAGCCAAGTGTCCTCCCAAAGAACAAAGAACAAAGAGTACACCGAAGAGAGGAAGTTTTAAGCCAAACTTTGAGATAAGCATGAAAGGGCCAGATAGAGCTGATATGGGAAGTGAGAAGGGCAAAGAGGGTAGGACAGAGCAAAGGTCAGGGAGCAAAGTGGACACTGACCCCGAAGGACAGTTCTAGAAATCCGGGCACAGCTCCTTCTTGCTACAGTCCCTCCAACAGCTATTTCTAACCACATCCAATTTTAGAAAGTGACACAAGGTCTCATCGCAATCAGTTCTCTTGCCGATTTCAGATGGCTCATTCCCAGAGCTGCCTTCCTCTAGAGTGCTCTGGGAGTGTTCCCCACACCCGGGTATTTAAGATGTTTGGAGTCCTTCCCTCTGCATTAGTATTTGCTGCCCACCTGAAGGTGAGTGAGTTCAGGTGCCCTCCTCTCCTGCCTTCTGCACTCACAAATCTCCCTGAGCACTCTCTCAGGAGAAGACACCTTACTGCGTGAGTCACTGTAGAATCCACACACAGGGCCTGTTCTATAACAGGCACCCCATAACCAGTGGATGAATTAATGTCAGTTGATTTCTGTTTGGGCCACCGTGAAGGAAAAACACAGCTAATGTGGAGAGAAAAAAAAAAAATACCCCAAACTGCTGTTCAACCATGACTCATGGGCTTAACTCTCAACACAAGGTTCAAGTTTATTTTGCATTTTTGTTGCTCCAAGGTGAGGGTGAATTGGCAAGCAGAAAGGGAGACAGCAGGGTGGGAGTCAAGAAAGGCATGATTCAGGCCTCATCACCAACTTCAGTGTGAGTTTGGTACCAACTCATTTGCAAGATACAGAGGTGCCGTCCCACGTTAAAATTCTATTATTATAAAGTCGTCATTAGGTATGATGCACCAATGGCAGACATACCTGGAAGGAGACTGACCCTTCCCAGGGAAAGGGTCATTAATCACTGGACTTGGGGAAGTAGGACATCTCAGATCTGGTTACTTTAGCTACCAGGCTTGGGGGCCTGTGTCTAACAGAGTCCAGCTTCCATGGGAAGGCCACCCAGCTGTCTTCATCACTTGTTCATGCTCTTTCCATCCACCCAGGTACAACCAGTCTCTTTCTCTCTCTTTCTTTCTAACTTTATTCCCAGCCCCCAAGCCGAAATCTGATTACATAATTAAGCACTCAGTAAGTGTTCTCCAACGCTGATTTTTAATGAAGTTGGCCAATGCTGCTTCCTGTTTTGAAAGACACAAACCCATTTAAAAAACTAGTCTGTGCCCCAATATCTACTGCTTCTTAGAAATCAAATGGGCATTTTAACCAGTTTAAAGGACAAATAATCATATGCAAATAGGTTAAAGTTCTCACAGAGGAGACGGTAGCTGTTAAAAAGAGAGGCACTGGTAGCAGGGTATGATTGTGATACAAAAGCTAGCACTGGTCTCTCTCTCTCTCTCTCTCTCTCTCTCTCTCTCTCTCTCTCTCTCTCTCTCCCTCTCTCTCTCTGCATCTATTTAGTCTATCCTACCAATTTTCAGATTGTTCTGGACTAATATAAAAAAGATCATGAATAAAGCGACTCCTATGGGATTTTGGAATGGCAGGTAAGAGACACCTGTAAGACTGCAAATCACTTCTCAGTCTCCTGAGTACCTTTGGGGAACACCTTGGGATGAATTCTAGAAATTCACGTAGAGGCCTTTACGCTCTGTACCAGGCCTGCTTGTGTTCCTTAGTGGAAGTAGAATCAGTTTGCCCTTCCCAATCGTCTTGGTGTTCACCCTGAATAGTACAAGAGGAAAAGGGAGAGAGAAAGGTTGGAAGGGTAAGGGTGTTGTGAGGAATGGTTGGCATTCGGCAGAGGAGTTGTAGTTATTCTCCATAAGCTATTCTGTCTTCTCACCCTGGATCCCTGACTAACTACCGACCGCTGAAGGATTAAACCCCAACGCTATTATTTCCCTACTTAAAATTTTTCATCCTAAGGTTGTTTGCCACTGCATCCTTGGTTTACCACCCAAATTTGGTCCTATCTACGTCTTTGACTTTATTTCTCAACACTCCCTGCCCCACATCACGTGCTCTCTCCTTTCAATATTTCTGCCATGCGGAACTCCCCCTCAGAATGCTCTTCTCCACCTTTTCCGCCTTCCGTTTTCTGCTTGTTCTTTAAGACAAGTCAGGTACCGCCATCCCTGATATCCCCTTGACCTTGGTCTTCCTCCTCTGTTAGCTTTGAGCACCCAGGTAGATCTCTATCATAGTCTTTATCACAGGATCCTGTAATCACCTCTTTGCTTTACCATGTCCCTGACTAGACTGGACCGTAAACTCTTTGAAGGTAAGACTATGTATTAACCATCATTGTATTTCTGGTGCTCTGCACAATGCCAGTGATTTATAGAAGCTCAATAAATGTTCAACTAATTGATTCGGTATAGATGAGGGGTAGAACTATCCCAACCAACTAGCCTCGGTATGGTGCCGAAGAATTCACCTGGCTTTGTCTCCACTTCTCTCCTGGGCACAGACTTAAGCCCCTGGGGCACTCTGACCTCGGCCCTGTGTCCACACAGACTCAAGATTATTCTCTCCATCTCTCCCTCTTTTGGAAATCTGTTTTCTGTTTAAACCCACTTGGTTCTTTTCCCTTCGTGTCTTTGCCCCGCCCCCCCCATCATTATATGTGCTGTATTTGGGGTGCATGTTTCTGAGTCTATTTCTGTATTACATGAGTATGTTTCCTGTCTCCTCCACTGAGGTCAAAGGCTAACAGATAGCCGTGGCTCTCCACCAAGTCCGCTGCAGCGCGGCATGCCGAGTGGAAGTTGCCTCCTTAACTGGTTCTAAGCCTGTTTGGGACAATTCACAAACCCGGCATTCTTAGCCGTCAGCGGAAGAGGCCAGTTTGTACAGCCTTCCCTGTAGCTATTCATTTCCGCTGTATACCGAGCCCGGTACTGGATCCACGCTGAGCTAGTGAACGCTGAGAGATTTCACTTCTGCCTCCAGGATGTTTGATGAGATGATATGTCACGACCTCAACAAGTTTAGAACGATTAAACGAAACATGATATTTCAACTGGGTTGGCATACCTCTAACTATTACCTCATATACCTTTTGGGGGAGAAGGAGTAAATGTTGACGTTTGGCCTTTTAGGGATTAGGGTTCACTAAAACGCTAAGTCTCTATTGCATATAGAAAACTAGACATATTGTATTATTTGGGGAATAAACTCTTGTTCATCATCTGTAGGGTATATGTTTTCACGGCTTACTTATTCTTTTTTTTTTTTTTTTTTAAGTAGAGGGCTATGTTAAACCACTTTTGTTCTCACGCAGTGGTCTGCACTTGAGAAATGCTGGCCAAAATTAGGACTACCATCTGTGACCACAGAATGGAATGGAAGTGAACTGGTCCACCAAGGACTCAGAAATGTGACCTTGGTCCTATTACCACCCACCCAAGTAGGAAATGGGCCCAGAGGCCTGGCGAAGCTGGAGCTTGGTGACCCCAAACTTGAGAAAGAGCAGACTACCCTGGAAATGACCAGTTCCAGGTCCCAATGGCTTCTGGGGCAGTCTGACCCCGGATCCCTGGTGACCAGCTTCCTCCCAAGAACAGTTTCCTATTTGAAATGGTCTTCCCCGCTTCAGCAGGTGGGAATAAGTCGGGCTAAATGCCTTTCAAGCAGGGTGACATGATGGTGAAGGGCAGGGGACCGAGAATTAGGCGTACCCAGCCTGCATCCCAGCACAGCCACCTGGTTGCTATCTGGTCTTGGGCAGGTTGCCTAACATCTCTCTAAACCTTATTTCCTCACGTTTACAAAGGGGATGGTGATAGCACCTACTTTGCGTGTGGGGAGGGGGATTAAATGAGAAAAGACATGTAGGCGCTTAGTCCTGTGCCTGGCGTATAGCTGAGTACTCACTGAATGGCAGCTCTTCTTTCTATGTTAACGATATTAACAACAGTCGCGATAAGAAGTCATATTTAAAATGATGAAGGCAAGACAGAGCCCAGGTCAGCTGCGCTCTCAGTGCCTCCTGCCTGCCTTCTTCCAAGGTGACCCAGCTTGGTGTGCCAGCTCTGTCCGGGGCTGCTGAGTGAGGTAAGAAATTCGGCCAGGATCAGGCTGCCTGGGCATGACCCCTGAGCTGCAGCTGTGGGAGGAGGAGCACAGGGGCAGGGAAGAAATGGGGTGTTAGCGGGCTGGCTAGGACTCTGGCGGCGAGGAAGTGGGTTTGTGGTGGGGGGAGGGCAGGGGGAGGGAGAGGGGAGGGGCAGAGCTTGAGAGGGTTTAGCAGGAAGGAAGGCAGTTGAGAAAAAAAATAATCTACCTTGTGTCTCATTGGCTTCTTGGTATCATTTTCTGGAAAGGAGAATCAGAAAGAAACCAACACAAGGCATCTGGGGTGTTGCAAAATACCAGACCTTTCTCTCTGACTTTTGCGGGGAGGGTAGCAAGGGGGTGTCTCACTAGTGTCCTATCTGCTGCTCCAAAGAGGGAGAGATGGGCTGTGTTTTAAAAAGTGGTCTGTCAGACCAAGATCTAATGTGCCTCTTTTACCCTAAAAGCCTTGTTGCACAACCCAGCGTTATTTCCACAGGCAGCTGAAGTAATTCTGCTCTTGAAATCCTGCCCCATGTGACTTTTTTTTTCTTGTTTGTTAGCTCAGTGATTAAATAATCATGACAGAACGGTTCCCCAGTTTTGTGGGGCATGGACCCAGGTGGTCATCAGCAGCTACCACACATTTCCAGAAAGGTCTCGCTGTGTCCCGATACTTGGGGCTGGAGTAACAGAGCTGGTCCCCACCCGCAGGGAGGACCTGATCTAATGTCCTTCCCCAGCTGTCAGTTATCCAACCAGGACGCAGCTCGGTGCACACTGAATGACCCGCTGGAACCGTGCCCCATGGAACCCCGAGAAGGTTCTCCTATCACAACAGGAAGCAAAAGTCAAGGGAGGGCAGGATTTCAAAAGCAAGGTTTCTTCAGCACCCTGAAAAACCCACCTGCCCCCCACCCTCCCCTCCATTTCACCTCTTATCTCTGCTCAACCACTCACTGTTTCAGATCCTTTTTGGACTTCAGTCTCCAAACTCGATTCAGGCTTTATTTTGGGGAGGGGACGCAGAAGTGAAAGATTTAACCAGTCAATGTATTGGACTCTAAATCTCTTCACCTCCCCCTGAAATGACCTTGAAACAGTTTATTCCTTGAGATGCTGGAGCTCGGTTGTTCTGTCTTCATTCCAGAATTTGCACATGCAAAATCAACACTTCGTCTACATCTTCAAAATCAGCCTGGTCTCCTCACTCTGTTAAATAGAACCGTCGTCTGCCCAGATGTTCAAGTTAATCTCTGACTCACGGCACCTGGGTGGCTCAGTCAGTTAAACCCCCGACTCTTGATTTCGGCTCAGGGCATGATCTCGCAGTTTATGAGTTCGAGCCCTGTGTCGGCCTCTGCCCTGATCGCACAGAGCCTGCTTGGGATTCTCTCTCTCCCTCTCTCTCTGCCCCCTGCCCCCCCCCCTCAAAATACATAAATAAACTTTAAAAAAAAAGTCAACCTCTGACTCACAGCTGCTAGCTTCATAAACGGGCACCAACACATTCAGCTGATTCTTGATTCATCTGAAATGTCACTCTACGGAGGGCCCTTGTCACAGTCACCCCATGCTGTCCCAGCCTTTATCACTTCCTCATGCCTCCGTAACAACCCCCTACCAGACTTCTCAACTAACTCCATCCTGCCCAGCATGTCAAAATTAATTCACCTAGAGCTCAGATTTCATCACTCTTTTCTACACAGAAGCCCCATCGCCTCTTACAGTGCAGAGCCCAGCCAGACACCCAGCAGGCCATTCTCCACATTCCTCTGTGGTCTGGTTGCCAACTTCCCCCGGCAGCCTCCCCACTCCCCCAAAGACACCCGCTGCTCCCACCAGGCTTTAATTTTTTTTTTTATGTTGATTCATTTTTGAAAGAGAGTGGACAGAGCACAAGCAGGAGTGGGGCAGAGAGAGAGGGGAGCACAGAATCTGAAGCAGGCTCCAGGCTCCGAGCTGTCAGCACAGGGCCCGAACCCACGAACGGTGAGATCGTGACCTGAGCCGAAGCCGGACGCTTAATCGACTGAGCCACCCAGGCGCCCCTTTAAAAAAAATTTTTTTTAATGTTTATTCATTTTTGAGAGACACAGAGACAGCGTGTGAATGGGAGAAGGGCAGAGAGAGAGGGAGACACAGAATCTGAAGCAAGATCCAGTCTCCGAGCTGTCAGCACAGAGCCCGATGTGGTGCTCGAACCCACGAACTGTGAGATCATGACCTGAGCCGAAGCCGGACACTCAACCGACTGAGCCACCCAGGCGCCCCAGGCTGCTTTTAATATTGTGCTCTGCTTGGTGTGTGGCTGAGGCTAGCTTTTGGGGGGGTGGGGGAGAAGGAAGTACTCAGCTTCATCTCCTTCACCAACCGTTCTGGTCCTTACCACCAACACCCTCCTGGGAGCCGTCCTATCTGTGTCTATACCACTTCTTCCAAAACAAGCAAGCAAACCCAAAAACTTTTATCATGAAAGTTTCTAAACTTACATAAAAAAAAACCCTCATGAACCCTTTTGTCAGCTTTCAACAGCCATCAAGTTCTGCCATATTTTATTTCATATTTCATCTTTCTCCCTCCAAATTATTTTGGGTGGGTGGTGGGGGAGAGAACCATTTTAAAGCAAATTCCAGACGTTATGTCAATTTATTCCCAAACATCTCAGCATGCACCTCAAAAAAGAACATTTTTTTTTACACAGCCACAATGCCATTCTCACACCTAATACAATTGCTAATTCCTTCCTATCATGTATTTCTCAGTCTATTTTCAAGCTTTTCAAATTGCCTAAAAAATAATTTTTAGAGCTGAGTATATTTTAATTGGGATTCAAACAACATGCTTTCTCATAGCATTTGGTTATGTCTGTGAGTTCTCTTTCAACACCTTTTATTTTTTTTAATTTTTAATGTTTATTTAATTTTAAGAGAATGAGAGAGACAGAGTGTGAGCTGGGGAAGGACAGAGAGAAAGGGAGACACAGAATCTGGAGCAGGCTCCAGGTTCCGAGCTGTCAGCACAGAGCCGGACGCGGGGCTCAAACTCATGAGCCATGAGATCATGACCTGAGCCGAAGTCAGAAGGTTAACTGACTGAGCCACCCAGGTGCTCCTCTTTCAACACCTTTTAAACAGAAGAATCCCTCCTCCACTTTTTCCTCCATGCCATCGACAAAATAGATAAACAAACCAGGTCAACTGTCCTGTACAATGCCTAACATTCTAGATTTGGCTGATTACTTCCTTGTGGTATCATTTACAGACCACTCATTTCAACCCTTTATACCTTGCCTTACACTGTCTCTGACCTAACTTGTATGTGAGTGTGTGTGTGTGTGTGTGTGTATCTGTGTGTTTGGTTTCAGTGTTATAAAGAGTTTTTCACATAATAGATCCTCAATAAATACTTGCTAAATAGCATTTATTAAGCACTACTGTCTGCAGAATTGTGGACTAGAGAGAGACATACAGAAAGAAAGAGACGGATTCCTAACCTTCATGTTTCTAGTGCTGTTAATTATACCGGACAGTGGTTCTCCAACTTGAACATGCATCGGAATCAACTGGATTCCAACTGGATTGGGGGGCTCCATTCCCAGAGCTCCTGATTCATTAGGTCTGGGATGGGCCCTGGGAATTTGTGTTTCTAACAAGCTCCCGGGTGATGCTGCTGGGCCAGGGACCAAACTTTGAGAACCGCTAATATCAGATGTGAGCCTCAGAAAGTCTTCCACAGTCCCTGGTGCCCAGGCCTTTTATGCAGTTTTGATTCCCAAGGCTGCCCATTTCTGAGGCTCAGGGTGTGACCTGAGTCTAAAACTTTCAGTGGTGAGGAGGTACTTTGAAGACATGTTTTGTGGTGGAGATGAGAGAGCCTGACTGCAGGGTAGAGGAGTGGCTTCCTCCCATGGAGGAAGGGGTCAGCTAGGTTCTGTGAGTCACAGGAAGTTGGAGAGGAGTGACAGGCAGCAGGGGCCTGCCCCCCCCCCCCCCCCCACTAGCCTGGATCTTAAAAGCGTCAAGCCAGGGTCTCCGCATATAAAGTGTATGCCTGCAGCTTTGCCCTGTCTGGGGGTTCATAGCAGCCCCAGGACAGGATTGCCACAGGCAGAACATGGCTGAAGTGTTTGCTATGGCTCTTGCTGCAGTGTTGCATCCAGAAATGGAAGGAAATGTACCCTTTGGAAGGAGTAGGAAAAATGAGAAAATGGGAAATTCTTTTAAGAGCATCCTAGACTCAGAGTGACTAAATAAAAAACCTTATTATCTTGCTCAATACACTCAACTAGACTTTTCCCTATCCCAGGCTTATGTCTTTCCCTGCAGATAGTAGCCAGCTATTTCTTAGTGTTTTCCTTATGATAATTCCTGTCACTTCAGCTTCCTATCCGCTACCTCATTCTTGGGGGGACAGACTCCCTTATCTACCTCTTCAGTGTAGATGTTCACCCTGTTCTAGACTTGGCCCGCATTCCTTCTCACTATATGTACCCTCCCAGAGAAACACTAGCTACTTCTTTTTTTTTTTTTAATTTTTTATGTTTATTTAGTTTTGAGAGAGAGAGAGAGAGAGAGAGAGAGAAAGCATGAGCAGGGGAGGGTCAGAGAGAGAGGGAGACACAGAATCTGAAGCAGGCTCCAGGCTCTGAGCTGTCAGCACAGAGCCCAACGCAGGGCTCGAACCCATGGACTGCGAGATCATGACCTGAGCCAAAGTCGGATGCTTAACTGACTGAGCCACCCAGGCGCCCCACTAGCTACTTCTTTAGCTTCAACTTTCCACCCATATGTGCATGGCTCCCCCCAAAATATCTGCAGCCCAGACCACTCTCTTGAGCTCCAGACCCTATCTCCAGCTTCCTGCTAGATGCCTCTATAGGTAGCATGCTCAATATATCTAATCTAACTTATTTTCCCCATCTCAACATTTATCCCTTCCTCTGGCCTTGGACCCCATCATCCAAGATGGGGTTACCATCTTCTGAGTTGTGCAAGCTTGAAATTGGGGAGTTCTCTTCAATTCTTCTCTTTTCCTCACCCTCCCTCTATCTAATTGTCCATCAAGCCCCATATTTTCACTGCTGAAATATCTTTATAATTCATATCCTCCTTGCAACCCCCCCTGCCTTTGACTTAGTTTCGATCCTCACTATCACTTCACTGAATCATTGCTAACGAGGCACTGCATGTTTACTATGTGCCAGGAACAGTGCTCAAACATTTCAATACCTTCTCTAAGTACAAGCTAATACCATCTCTGCTTCACAGACAAGAAAATCAAAGGCTTAAAGATATTAAGAAACTTGTCCAAGGTCCCCTGCTCGCTGGAACATGCCCTGTACCATGTTGGGTACATATTAGAATCAACTGGGGAGGGCGCCTGGGAAGCTCAGTCGGTTGGGCGGCTGACTTCAGCTCAGGTCATGATCTCGCATGTCGTGGGTTCGAGTCCTGAGTTGGGCTCTGTGCTGACAGCTCAGAGCCTAGAGCCTGCTTCAGATTCTGTGTCTCACTCTCTCTCAGTAACCGCCCCCCCCCCCCACACCAACTTGTGCTCTTTCTCTCTCAAAAATAGATAAATATTAAAAAAAAAAAAAAAACAGAATCAACTGGGGAGATCTTAAAGCCGACCATGTATCCCATCTGTGCCCCAGACCAATTGAATCAAAACACTATCTGTTTCTATAGCTTCAACTTTCTACCCAGATGTTCATGGCTCTCCCCAGAATATCTCCAGCTCAGACCTGTTTCTTGAGCTCCAGGCTCTTTCCTCGGGTGATACTCCTGGGCAGTCAGAGTTGAGAACCACTGTCTTCACTGTCTCTATGCATAACTACGTTCTCTGCTCCCCATCCTGCCCCACTCAAACCTTCCTCCAGAATGCTGTCTCCTGTCCTTTTAAGCCACCACCATGATCTCACTACTCCAGCAGCCCCCCGTGATGATACAGTGAAGCAAATACTTCTCAACAGAGCATCCATGCCTCCATGGTCTGAATTCTCTCTCATCTGCCAGCTCCCTTCCCTTACTCTCTACCTGCAGCCACACCACACACTTGAGATTTCTGGTACTTTGCACATGCTATTTACTCAGCCCGAAGTGGCCTTTCCTGCTTTTCTCTTCCCCAGCTTAACTCTCTAGCAAATAGCTTCTCTTTTTCCTTTTTTTTTTTTTTTTTTTTTTTTTTTGGAGACACAGTTAAAATGTCACCTCGACAACCTCCTTGGGTAGTATTAATGGCTTACTCCTTGTTCTCTTTGTAATTTGCCTCATGACTCTGAGCTGCAATGATTTCTTTACACCCTGTCTCCTTCAAAAAACTTTGACTCTCAAGAAGATCTGTGTCTTGTTCATAATTTTGCCCCCATGATCTAGCCCATGTGAGGCACTCAGTAAACGTTGAATGAATGAAAGAATGAATGAATGAACTTCAAGACTTTTGCCAGCTTTTGCTGACTTCTGTTGCTGGACTGTAGGGTCAAGAGCAGAGTCCTTGAGTCAGATGAGTCCAAATCCAGGTTCTGCCCCCTTTCCAGCTGTGTGGCCACTCCCCAGACGCTAACTTTATTTACTCTATGATTTAGTCTCCTCATCTGTGAAATGGGGATATTGATGGTGCCCACAACTTAGAATGGTTATGAGGGTTAAATGAGATTAGTCCATAGCACTCAGTAATGTCCATTATCATTATGTGCTTAGAAAACAGCTTTCTAGTATATTGTGACCAGTTATGAAAAAAAATCACATCTATATGTGTGCATGTGTGTATGTAAATGTACATGTGTGTGTGTATACATACATACAGAGAGAATACATATAGATATCTTCATCTATATCTATATATAAAGAGAGAGACATGGAAGAATGTTCATGAAGGTGATACTGAGTGGGTTTTTTTCACTTACATTTTTATTTATTGTTAGACTGTCTCACAATAAATATTGATTTCTGTATACACTTAGCCACTTCAACTCCCCAAATACAGCCACACACACACACATACATACAAACACTCTAACCTATAATAGGCGCATACAAACCCCACAAATGCACACATAAAACACACAAACACACATACTCCCTCAGGGGGCAGAAACTCTGAGTCCAGATGTGACCCAGCCTTGGGGACATTGAGAACGTGCCGGTGCAGAGAACATGTGGACCTCGGGCCATCTGTGGCTCTCCGCCAGGAGGGAGGGGCAGGCACGCTGCCAGCTCTGGAGCCAGGAAGTGACATTCCTATTCATCCAAGCCTTCAAGTAAACACCCAACCTGGGTGTCTGGAGACAGACCGCGCCCCCCCCCCCCCCCACTGCCCCCGCCTCCCTGACCATGAAACGTGGGCCGTTGTAGGCACAGGCTGGCTGCACAAGTCTGTTTCTCAGGGTGGAGGAGTGGGGTCAGGAGTAGAGGCCTCCAGCCCACAGCACAGCACACAAAGGACAGTTAGGAAGTTTCTAGAATAGAGAGGAACTAACTAACCGCCGTCAGAAAAATGATTTATTTTTATTCTTGAAAGTTTAGGAAAGGCAAGCGGAACGGGATGGAAGGAGCTCCATTCTACACTTTAATTGGAAGTTCTTTATTTTTCCCCTGGAAGAGAAAACTTGTGATGACCTTTGAACCGGCTTCGATGCTTAGGCCTCAAGCTTGCTGGAGTTTACAATAGCAAATGTATGATCGTAATCAGCCTGCTGCACGTTGGCATGTATTGTGACCGAGAATAAGCGGGTGCCACATGGCCTCCAGAAATCAAACTTGCTTTCCTGTTGAAGGGAGCAAATGATGCCGAGTATTAGGACAGAAATGAGGGGAATTTCTGGACCTGTGAGCCACCCCTGACCTTTGGAGAAGGACCTGAAGAGAGAAGCAGCAAGTACAACAGAGCCTTGTCCAGAGTTGGAGACTCACACGGGTGGGCCCAGCTGCCAGGCCCCAGGCCTCCATTAAGCTTAGAGTCAGCATGGGGAGGTCACAGGGTCAAGGAGCTCCTGTGGAAAAGAAGAGGGAATCCCTAATTCCCTCAAGAGACATGATCTGTATCCTCCGAAGTTTACATTGTAATTGGGGAAATGAGATGGGCATTCATGAAATAATTAGAAAAAAATTCTCCTTATATCGCCTTCAACCCTCTATCTTGGGCAGTGGAGACCCTACGTACTAAAGAAGTTTACGGAAATATATAGCTGACTAGGGCCACCATGTACAGCCACAGAGGTCCTACCATGTACAATCTACATAGCCAGATCTCCTTCAACACTTGCATAACACTAATGATCAAATCATCACCCAAAAGAGGAAGGGGCATAACATTAATATCCAAAATTTTACTAACTTGCAGCTCTGGTGAATGAGGACCCCAGCGCCTCCTTCCACTGCCCCCAAGTTTCCCATTCTTTTGTTCATTCGCTCTCTCCTCCCTTCCTGCCTTCTTTCCTTCCTTTTTTCCTTTCCTTCTTTCCTTCCTTTTTTCCTTTCCTTCTTTCCTTCATTCCCTCCCTCTCTCTCTTTCAGGTTTAGCATTTTAAAGTGCACAGTTTTGGGGGTAGCTGGGTGGCTCAGTCAGTTAAGCAACTGGCTCTTGATCTCGGCTCAGGTCATGATCTCACGGTTCATGGGTTTGAGCTCCTGGAGCTTGGGATTCTCTCTCTCCCTCTTTCTCTGCTCCTTTCCTGAGTGTGCTCTTTCTTTCTCTCTGAAAATAAATAAACTTAAAAAAAAGCACACAGTTTAGTGGATTTTGGTATATTCACAAGGTTTTGCAAACATCGTCACTCATTCCAGAACCTTGTCATCACTGAAAAAGAAACCCTATCCATTAAGCAGTCACTCTTGTTCCCCTCTTGCTCCAGCCCCTGGCAACCACTAATCTACTTTCTGTCTGAATGGATTTGCCTGTTCTGGACATTTCCTGTAAATGGAATCATATGCTATGTAGGCTTTTGCCTCCGGCTTCTTTCATTTAGCGTGTTTACAGAGCCCATCCATGTTATTGCATGTATCAATACTTCATTACTTTTCTCAGGTTTTTCTGGGCATCCAAGATGGTGATTCCCATGTGCTCAGGCACAAGTCTGCTCATGGACGTCTGCTCCCCAGAAGCCACTTGGGAGAAGTGCCTCACAGCTGCTGCCTCTGCCCAGTTTGCAGATGCTGTTTTCCCATCTCGGTTTCGTCATCTATTATTCTTCAAAGTGGAAAACCCTAAGGTGTCAAATGATATTCAGTTCCTATCAGGTCCTTCCCCCTACATACACCAGAGGTATCTCCTGTGCAGACTTGGGGACATGGCCTCCCTCCCTGCCTGAGCGCTGCCCCTGCTCCCCCAGGCCTTTCAGAAGATCCCACCTTCAGCTTGTAATGACAGGCTTCTCGGGTGCCTGAGGGAGGGCCTGGACTTCCTCTCCTTCCTCTCTTTCATTCACTCTGATACTCCAGACCAAGGTAGGAAGGAGCCCAAGACAAAACAAACACACCCTAAAACAAGGATTGATGTGAGAGTGATTTTTAAGGCTGTGTTTCCACGAAAAACCAGTAAGGGTGTGGGAAAAGTAGCGTGGGGAGTACGCGGAAGCCCAGAAGGAACTGATATCAAGTGAAGTCCCACGGAGAGTAACCTGAGCCCAGTCTTCCCAGGGACCAACAGTGCACGTCAGCCCTTGGAGTCAGATGTTTGTACTCTGCACCTGTCAGTCACTGGCTGAAGGCTCCTCCTTTGGTGTGTTCAGTCCAGACCCTTTAGCTTGCAGGGTCCCCTGGCAAAGGACATCCTGACAGGCTGAGGACAGCCCTTTGACATAGAGACGCAGGTGTTGGCCGTGGAGAAGTGAAAGCAGACGGGCTCAGCTACATTCGCTCTTTTTTTATGTTTTATTTTATTTTACGTTTATTTGAGAGAGAGAGAGAGAGACAGAGACAGAGACAGAGAATCCCAAGCAGGCCCCACTCTCAGTATGGAGCCCAACATGGGACTCGATCGCACAAACTGTGAGATCATGACCTGAGCTGGAATCAAGTCAGATGCTCAACAGACTGAGCCACCCAGGTGGCCTAAATGGCTTTTTTTAAAACGTTTTATTTATTTTTGGGAAAGACAGAGAATGTGAGTGGGGGAGGGGCCACAGAGAGAGGGAGACAGAGGATTCTAAGTAGGCCCCATGCTGACAGCAGTGAGCCTGAATCGGGTGCTCGAACTCACAAACCATGAGATCATGACCTGAGCAGAAATCAGCAGTTGGATGCTTAATCAACTGAGCCACCCAGGCGCCCCTGGCTTTGGCTTTTTAAAAGGGATCTTGGGCAACTGAGGAGAAGAGTTTCAGAGTGAGGCCAAGAAGGTTCCCCTGAATTCTCATTGAGCTTTGAGTCTCAGTGGGAAGTCACAATGACCTCAGACCTAGTCTGTGCCTGGTTAACCCCGCCACCAGGAGTCTGAGGAGACCTTTCAGGCTACAGCACGACTACTCAGTAAAGGTCCACTGGGGGCCCCAGAAGAATTGAGAGGAAAGGAGACAACGCAAAGAGGGGATATAAGAAAGGGCGAGGGGAAAATGGAGGAGAGTAGACAGGAGAAGATGGGGGGCGTAGGTAACACATAAAGAAGTCGGGGGTAAAGGACAGAGAGGAGACAGAGGCAGCCATGCTGGAGGGTGACAGGCACCACTGGCAGCTTCTCCTATGATGTTTGCAACCTAGGCTTCCGGACACTGGATCTATGATGGAAGCCACATTCGCCACCTCCTTGTCAGAGCCCTGCTCTCAACCCTCCAGCTACCTTCCCAAATTATATGAGGGGGAAAAAGTCCAGGAGGGTCTCCATGGCAGTCTGACCTTGACCCCCACAGACCTCCCACAGACTTTGGGCTGAAGGTGGCCAGGAGAACCAGGAAGCAGAAGTCCTGATCTGGCCGGCAAACAGAGGGCCCTCAGTGAGTGTGCCAGCCTGTAAATTGTCCTTTTGTTTCGCGGGCTTTACCGAACACGGTTTTATTTCATGTGACTGTGCTATTTCAGGAGGAGTAAATATTGCCGGCGGTCTGTTTAAAAAGGCCAATGACCTGAAATGGTTTTTTTTTTTTTCCTTTTCTTTTCCATTTGAATTATCTCCAAAAGACAGGTCTGCCCAAGCATCGTGCCATTTTAATTCATGGGTTTTTACTTCTAACTTTCCCTTTCTGTCTTGTGTTTTGTTGAGCCGGAAAACAAAGGGAGAAAAGAGAAGGGGATAAAGACACAGGCGCTGACCTAGGCCCGAGCAAAGAGGGGTAGATGTCCAGGGTGCAACCTGGAAGAGGGCAGGGAGCCATAGGCTCTCTGCTGCCTTAGCTGCTTCCGGAACTTGTGTTTGACCTATAATTATAGCCTCTTTCCTCTGATTTCCTCTGTGAAAATAGCAACATTCAGACTAAGCACAGAATAGAAAAAAGCCCTACATAAAGGATCAGGGATTTATAAATACAGTTAAAATTACAGGATTGTTACCCCCATAGTTCAGTTGTCTAAGAGTGGGTTGGGAAAGGGGGAGCACACTTCTTGAAACTTGTCTCATGCCCTAAAATACCCAGGTGTGCCTCTTTAGGGGCCCTGTCAAAAATAGATTTGCTACAGGTTTTATGCTTTTTTTTTTTTCACTAGGTGCCAATCATTGTGAGAATGGATATCCCCGGCCAGGCACCTCCCACTCAGGAGTTCTATTTTGACTTCTTAAGGATTCTCACTCATCATCTGATTGTTCAGGTTCTTCTCAACTCATTATCTCTAAGGAGGTGGAACAGGATATCCTTGTCTCAGCAAATACCTCCTAGTTTTCTGCACTTTTCCCCCTAGACAAACAAACACCATGTTTATGTTGGAATTGTCATGTTCTTATATGACTCAGCACCCTGCCCATAGCTTACCCACACTGGCCCTCCCATTGGGATCTCCTGGAACAAGTGAGAGATCACCAGGAAAGTTCATCTCTGGTGACAGAGACTGTCAGATGGAAATATGGCCATGGAAAGTGGAGTAGCCTGTTGCCGTGAAAGAGGGTGAAGCAACCGTGAATGAGAAACAGAGGCCACAGGCAAAGACAAAGGCCTGCCTGGTACTGAAGTCTTTGATTCTCATGGTTTCCGAGGCCTAGCTCCATGTATCCCTGATCTTTGCATAGCTTAGATACTCAACCTTTCCTTGAATTCCACGAGCTGATACATTCCCTCTTTCCCCTAAACTAGTTCAAGCGGGTTTTTTTGATTGTGTGCAACCAAAAGCCTTGACTAATAAGATAGTGCCAATGCTGAGAATTCTCTAGGGAAGTTGACGAAGCAATATTATCAGTGCAGCTTCTCAAACCTAGTTTCACAAAGGGCTAAGAACAATGTTTATAGGATGCTGATTTTGAATTACTGTCACTGCTCTACTTTCCAGAAAGATGAGCCTTGGGAAGAAGAGTGAAAATATTCCAGGCAGCATGCATGACCCAGCTACTGAAGAAGAGGAAGGAATCTGGGGACAAGACTTGTGGCCAGGCCTCTGCCTTCATGTGGAATCACACATGAGCTTTCCAGATAGGAGATTTCCAGAAGAGAGCGCCAGAATTATCTTCCTATCACTCACTACAATGTCTTAACTCTCACTATGGGGTCTACAGTACGTTAACCCAATGTCCCACATCTGCCTCTTAGTAGAGCCAAAGAATAGGGACTGATCTTGGTCAGTGTTAATAGCTAACTCTGTGCTCAGAGTTGTCACCTGCACACTAAATGACTACAGTCCCCTCTCTGTGTCTAGAGGGTAAATATAATGGTCTGACATGATGGTGTAGAATGTGCCCTAGTCTGGGCATCTGAGGACCTGGATTCCAGCTGAGTTTTTGCTGTCAGGCACTTAGAAGACCAGCTAAGCCTACGGGTCCAGTTCATTCATTGGCTAAATAGGGGGTCAGGCTAGATAATCTCTTAACTCCCTTCTTGCTCTCGTGAACCATTACTCAAAGGTAAGTTCCTGGCCTAGAATCATTCTCCACAATGCATACTCTTTGCTTTCCACCAAAACCAGGAGGGACAAAAAGGAAAGAGAACAAGAAATTCAGACATGTTTTCTCATGTTTAAGGTGAGATGAATCTTTTTACAAATTAAGGTTATTTAACATTTGATTTGATTTTTGATATACGTTTATTACACAAGAAATACATGTTGACTATAGAAAATTTAGATATAAATAAGTAAACAGGAAAGAGTTTCATCTGTAATCCTTCCTATCAAAGATAGCGTCGATATTTTGTGTGTATAAATGAAATTTTTTTTCTGCACACAAATACACATTTTTTAAAGTGAAAATGGGATCAGAGGATCCATTTTCCTTTTCAAGTTGACCTTGACATACTGAAAACATCTTTCCATGTTAATAAATATACTTATATAGCAGTGATTTTAATAGCTGTACAGTAATCTGTTGTTTGGGCGTACCTTAATTTATTCAACCAATCCCCTATACTTTGTGCATATATATACATACGTACTTTCTGTGTGTGTGTGTGTCTGTGTGTGTATTTTTTAAGACTTCTGTGTTAGCAGACAGTACAATTCAACATGATAAAGGATGCAGAGCCTCCACACCCTTCCCTGCGGGTTCCTGTGTTAGTCAAGCTCTTTTGCGCTGCAGGGAACCATTTGATTTCTCTGTACCACATGACCTCCTGCCACCCTGGTCACAACTGACTGGACTGGCATTCTCTCCTCCGCAAAGGCAGCCATCTGGAGGCTGGCCAAAAGCCTATGAGGGGCCTGGCAGGAGTCCTGTGCCCTGAGAGGGATTCCTTTCCTGGGTGGTGCTGAACAAAGCGAGCAGATTCTCCCTCAGGGCATCGAATGCGAGACCTATGAGCTACCTCCGTGGGGGGAGAGAAGGGCAGGCACGGGGATGAATCTGTGGGGAAAACCTCATGCACTGAAATAACCAGCGGGTTATGTGATTCCTGGGGTTCACCCTCCCTGGCTCCAGGTAGCTTAACAAGGAGGGTGAGGCCGTGGTGTCTGGAGCCCGAGAGCCTGGGTTTGGATCCTGGCTCTGTACTTCTTACCTGTGTAATCTCAGGCTAGTCCCTTAGCCTCCCTGTTCCTGAGTTTACCCGTGTGGAAAATAAGGACAATAAGGCCTACTACAAAAGGTTGCTGTGAAAACGAAATGAATTAATATACGTAAAAGGCTTCAGAAGAGTGCCGAGTACACAGGAGATGTATTTGTATCCTGCCTCTGCCGGTACTGTCTGCTCTACCTAGAATCTCGGGAATTTTAGGACTCTTACAGGTCACTCTTATCTTCAAGGACATGCTGATGACTTCAAATATCCTGCTTTTATTAGTTTACTCTCAAAACAATTTTTTTTAATGTTTATTTTTTGAGAGAGAGAGGGAGACAGAGCACGAGCAGGGGAGGGACAGAGAGAGAGGGAGACACAGAATTCAAAGCAGGCTCCAGGCTCTGAGCTGTCAGCACAGAGCCCGACGTGGCGCTCAAACTCATGGACCGTGAGATTATGACCTGAGCCAAAGTCGGACGCTTAACTGACTGAGCCACCCAGGCGCCCCTGGTTTGCTCTTGAAGTACTTCTGTTCTTTCCACCAGATTCCTTACTTCCTTCAGGGCTTGGGTTACGCCTTAGTTTCCACTGTGCCCTCCACAGTGCCTTGTGCAGAGTAAGCGCCCAATACATGATTGATTCTGCCATTTGGTGAGAGAGTATTTTCCATGCAGCCCCAGCACAGCCAGCTTGGACCAGCATAGTGGTCAGCTGGGCTGGCAGCCCGGCTTCCCCTCCCCCACGGCAGCCTCCCCCAAGCCAGTCTCCTTGGATGGCAGGGCACCAGCAGCCCCGCTGGCAAGAGGAAGCCTAGCGCTCCATGCAGAGCCGAATTCTTGAGACTGGAAGTCGTAGCCTACTTCAGGTTGCAGACTTAGAAAAACATCCCTGCCAAAGTGAACCCAGAGCCTCCTTGACATGTGCCAGAGCTGACAAAATACAGGGCTACAGGGGTACCTGGGTGCCTCAGTCAGTTAAGCATCCAACACTTGGTTTCGGCTCGGGTCATGATCTCATGGTTTCTGGGTTCAAGCCCTGCATCGGGCTCCACACTGTTATCGCAGCACCTGCTTGGGATTCTCTCTCTCCCTCTCTCTCTTCCCCTTCCCCACTAATTTTCTCTCTCTCTCTCTGAAAATAAATGAACTTTATATATATATAGTATATATACTTTATATATATACTATATATATAAACTATATATACTATATACTATACTATATAAACTATATATACTATATACTATATATACTATAAACTGTATATACTATAAAGTATACTGTATACTATATACTATATACTATAGTATATACTATAGTATATACTATATACTGGGTCCAGTTTATTCATTGGCTAAATATAATACTATATACTATATATACTATATAAACTATATATACTATAAACCATATATACTATATGTACTATATATACTATATAAACTAAATATATATGTATATAACCCTATAGGGTTACAATCTGTTTTGGGGACTCCTCTCTTCAGGGAAGCAGCAAACCTGCGTGCTTCCTGGGAGGGCCCCCAGGTCACACACTCTAGTTTCCCTCTTGGGGGTGTCCCTGAGGCTAGAGCCCTGGACAAAGAATGGAATGAAGGCAGTGAAGGTTGCTGGTCCTTCTCAGGGCTTTGGTCTCCTCTGGACCCATGTGCTCACCTACCTGGACCACCAAACGTGGGCCTTCAACGTCTGATTGCTGAACAGCCCCTGGAGCCCCAGTTTCCTATCAGCTGGAGAGAGGCTCAGCTGAGCAGGACAACTAGAAAGGGAGGCACTCCAGAGGACAGACAGCAAGTTCAGTACCAAAGGTATCAGGGCTTCCCGGGCATTATGCTGGGTGTGTTGTGTCGTGTTAATAATAATAGTAACAGCTGACACACATAATTGCCACCTGCCAATGACTATTCCAAGCATCTTCTACTTCTCAGCTCACTTAATCACTACCCCAAGGCATTGGAGTAGATGGTATTATTATTATCTCCATTTTACGGATGAGGAAACTGAGGCACAGAGATGTCAAGTAACTTGCTTGAGTTCCCACAGCTACTCGGCGGCACACCCGGACTTGTACCTAATCCCTACACAAAAGCTTTTCGATTAATGTTTAAGTATGATCACGTATGCATGCACACATTTCATTCTCATGGGAACTCTGTAATGGCTAATAGGTTAATATGGGCCCATTTCATGGAGGGGAAAATCGAAGCCCAGAGAGGTGAAACATGTTCGGGTCACATAAATAACCTGTGGTGGATTTCACACCAGCTCGTCTGGCTCTGTGACACCTCGACACAGAGAAGACCACGTAAAAGGACAGGAGAATGCTTAGTGGCCTTGGGAAAGGAGGCCATCGAAGACCACAAAGAATTAGGGATGTGCAGATCAGGTCTGCTGGAAATAGCAGCAGGCACAGCAAGGAGCCAGACCTGACTACCTGGTTCTTTGCTGGTTTCAAGCCATACCAGCTAGCTAGATGGGTGAGCTGATTAAAGTTCCACGGCGGCATGCCTTTTAGAAAGGTGAACCCAGCAGAGCCGAAAACCGGCTCTAAATGCAGCCAAATCTCCAAACGGAAAAATCTCAAAGCTTTTCTCGCACTCTATACTCACTTTCTAAGCCATCTAATTTTTTTTTTCTTTTTTCCTCTCCCTGCTGAGTTTGTTCGCCCCCCCCCCCCCCCCTTCAAACTATCTCTGGCTCAAGAAAGTTGAGATTCTAGAACTCCAGAACTGGAGAGAAACTTAGCAATGATCTAAAGCACCTTGTCAAGGCTGCTTAGAGCAAACTACTGCTTCTCATTGTGTGTTTAAACTGTTTCTCCCTGAGGAAGATTTGCCCCTTGTTAATGAGACTGAGAAACTGGCTGGTAGCAGAAGTATTTCAGGCTCTTGCCTGGAATCATACAAAGGAGGCTGATGGGTGGCTCAGTCTGTTGAGCGGCTCGGGTCATGATCTCACACTCCGTGAGTTCGAGCCCCGCGTCGGGCTCTGTGCTGACAACTGGGAGCCTGGAGCCTGCTTCGGATTCTGTGTCTCCCTCTCTCTCTGCCCCTCCCCTGCTCATGCTCTCTCTCTCTCTCTCCCTCTCCCTCTCTCCCTCTCTGTCTCAAAAATAAACACATTTAAAAAAAGAAGGGTACAGTTAAACAAAATAAATAAAATTAAACAAAGAAATTCACAAATGAGTAATGATAATACCATGAGACTGTGTTAACAGATACTTGTAAGCGGTTTTAGGCAAGCACTCAAACCAGAAACTATCAGTGCCTGCAGGCATCCAGAGACCTCACCAAGGAAGAGACCCAGGAGAAGAACTGAGGTCTAGAGAAATTGCAGGCCTGAAGGCAGCAGGGTTTCTCAGCTGAAGTTAGGTAGCCCTGGTTTGGCAATCCACCTTTGCCCTTTCTGGCTGCGGGACCACAACCAGTGACACACCTTGGCATTCTCAGACCTTCTTTTCATTGTGCAACTGTCAGATTGGGTGGTTCCCTGCACTGAAGAGGAAACGAATGGTGACTAGAACATTGAATCCATAAAATGACTGACTATAAAATTGAGTTACACTTTACAGATACTTTTTTTTAATGTTTATTTATTATTGAGAGACAGAGAGACACAGAGCATGAGCAGGGGAGGGGCAGAGAGGGGGGAGACACAGGATCTGAGGCAGGCTCCAGGCTCCGGGCTGTCAGCACAGAGCCCAACACGGGGCTCGAACTCACAAACTGTGAGATCATGATCTGAGCTGAAGTCAGACGCTTCACCGATTGAGCCACCCAGGCACCCCATTTTACAGATACTTTTTAAACAATTTTTTTAAAGTTTATTTAGTTATTTTGAGAGAGAGAGAGAGAGAGAGAGAGAGAGAGAGTATGAGCAGGGGAGGGGCAGAGAATCCCAAGCAGGCTCTGCACTGCCAGCATGGAGCTCAACGTGGCGCATGAACCCACAAACCATGAGATCATGACCCAAGCAGAAACCAAGACTTGGACGTTTACCAAATGAGCCACCCAGGCTCCCCTATACTTTGCGGATTCTCATCATCGTCACCACCATTATCTGCACCAAGCGGTAACTGATTACCCAGCCAGCTCCTTTTAGAGAGTGAGGAGGTTTTTCTAACGCGGTGGAGGCTTCTATTGAGCTCAGCACCTCTGGTACCATCCACAGTGGGGCTAAGTTCCCAGCTACAGCTTTGCTGAGGCCCTGGGCTCCCAGTGGGGAGACTGGACTATGGCACCAATGGGCACATCAGGACAGTGGTGATTTAAAAAAAAAATTTTTTTTATGTTTATTTATTTTTGAGAGAGACAGAGCATGAGTGGGGGAGGGGCTGAGAGAGAGGGAGACACAGAATCCGAAGCAGGCTCCAGGCTCCGAGCCTGACATGGGGCTCAAACCCACAAACCACGAGACCATGACCCGAGCCGAAGTCCGACGCTTAACCGACTGAGCCACCCAGGCGCCCCCAGGACACCGATGATCTTAATCACACGTCAGTTGTTCCTCAACAGAAGCCGGCAGCTAACATTAGGTAAATGTCTGCTGAGGTCAGGCACCCTGATGACTGTTTTACACACCTTATCCAATGAAGCAGTACAGTATTATCCCCATTTTGTAGATGAGGAAACTATAAGAGATGAAACCATTCTCCCACGGTTTCCCCACTGTATTGTGATTTCCATGAGAGAAAGGACTCCTTTATTATTGCTGCCTCCCTCACACCCAGAACAGTGCTAGGCATTGGGAATCTTCCAGTAAAAACTTTTTGAATGGGTGGATGAATAGGGTAGTAAATGGTGAAGCACAGAAGACTATCTTCTCTAGAAAGATTTTCCAGGCTAACTGAAAAAACTATAATAATCCACAGCTCCTTTAACCTTCTCTTTCTCCATGTATTTCCCCATTGGTTGAGTGTTTTCAATGGGAAGCGTCTTACTACTCTGTGGGCGTACAAGGTTGGTCGCTAACTTTGGAACACTTGTGAATCCTGGGCTCAGAGTCATGACCGAGGCTAGTGAGTCATATTCCCCACACAAAGCTCCCTACACACTGGCTGTCAGAATAAACCAGAAGTTGCCATCTCGTCCCCCGCTCTGGCTGTCTCGTTTTACCTTCTTAAAATGACGAAGGATGTTCTGCAGAGGGTGGGGTTGGGGTGACGGTAGACTTCTGGATACTTTTGCTCTCTGGAAACCTGCAAATTGCACGGGCTCTGCTGGAAGCCTCACATTCTACTGGAAGAGTCTGTCCCTCCTCTAGGATATCAGCATGAACCCGTAGGCAATGGCTGCAGGAATCCCACGAGGCCATTCGAGGGGGTACATAACATAACCTGTCACCAGGAGATCATTAGCCTCTGTGACAAAGGATACATTTTCTCATTCCTTACTCAGAGAGAAGAGTTTAAATATACAAGCGCCCCTTGCCTGGGTGGCTCAGTCGGTTAAGCATCTGACTCTTGATCTCGGCTCAGATTTCACAGTTTGTGAGACTGAGCCCCGCGTCGGGCTCTGCGCTGACAGAGAGGAGCCTGCTTGAGATTCTCTCTCTCCCTCTCTCTCTCTCTCTCTGTCTCTCCCCTGTTCACATTCTCTCTCTCTCTCTTTTAAAATAAATAAATAAACATTAAAAAAAAGATACAAGTACCCCTGAAAGAGGACACACATTGATTTAGTCACACAAAGGTGCAAACAGCTGATGGCAGACAGGAAACAGAGTTCAGGGGAATTAAAACAGGGGCAGAAGAGACTTTGCAAATTACTGGATACTGAAAATGCAATCTACTATCTCTCCTTCACATTGTGGGTTATTCGGGGTCCTTTGCGTGGCTGTGGCAAATGACTGAATCCTTGCTTCCAAGTCTGCCAGTGGGAGAAATAAAAAGCCAGGGAGAAAAGAGAAAATGTCTTTTCCTAGACTAGGTCACTTGTTACCTGCGAACAACACTGTGACCATGTCCTGATAAGTGGTGAGGCTAAAAGTTAGGGATTTTCATCTTCTCGTCAGATTTTAATTTGCGTAAATTCTGCCATCCCCTTTATTAAAAAGAACGGAGCGTGGATAGTATCTGGCTGCGTGAGGACCCTCTGACTGGATGAGCAGCCCCCCATGACGCTTCCAAATGCCGGTTCCTCTGCCAAACATGCCCCAATAGTTTCACTCCTCCTGACCAAAGTGGATAATGTAGGTGTAAGGACAGAGGGAGAAGCGGTGCTCTTAAAAATAGATCTGACTTAGTAGTCTTTAAATAACCGAGGATTGTGATATGAGAGAGGGCTACTTACTTTGAATCTGTATCTCTACGGAGAGCAGAATCTGACAAAATGGCCTCAACTGACTTGCATAAAGTGATTTGGCCTTGCTGAGTAAGAACTTCTACAAGGTAAGAGAGCTGCTAGACAAGAGAATTTCCTTCGCTGCAGCAGAATGGATTCTTATTTGACCGAGATGGTCACTGAAATTCAGCCTACCTTGACACAGAGGGATAGAGTAAATCCTTGTCATTCAAAGTGTGATTCCCAGAAGCAGTATCAGCCTTACTGGGGAGCTTGTTAAAGATGCTGACTCTCTGGCCCCATCCTTGACCTACTCAGTAAGAATCCTTCCACCCCCACAAAATTCCCAGGTGAAACACATGTACCTCACAGACCGAGGAGCCCTCAACTAAATGACCTTTGCAGATTCCTTCCACTTGAGGATTTCATGGGCCAACTCCAGTTGAGAAGCGGCGAGGCCCCTCTGCAGACGGGGACCTGGTTGCTAAGGAAGTTGGAGGCGTGATGTTCCCCCTCCCAAGTCACAGCTCTCCACTCGTCTGTTTTTACAGGATATGTTTCTCCACAACCTCAAGGGTACTATAGCTGAAGTCCCTCCCAACACACACCAGACTCCCTGCAGCAAATTCCTGGGAGACCACATAGCTTGAGAGTCTGGTTTGTGTTCAAAGGGACTGCAGCTGCCATACTCTTGAGGTATGTCTCCCTCAGGCCCATCAGAGACACCCAGAGCAAGGAGTGAGGCAGGTAGTCCAGTGGTTTGTATAGACCCTAGCTTTCCTCCCTGGGCCAGAACCACCTACATACCTCCCTGTTCATTCATCTGGGGGCTACCGATGGTGGTAGCACCCAACATTGCATCTGTTGAAGAATCCAAAGGCAACTCATAGATTTTCCCTAGAAGGATTTGTAGAAGTCATTATGCATAAATTATTCATAAATATAAATAAGAAAAAGAACACCCAAATCTCAGGTGGGGAGTGAGGGGTCTCGAGATAAGGTAAGCAACCCTCAAAGAGGATTTACTGCACGGACACACACATGCGGAGGAACATGTCCACCCAGATGCTGATATCAACTATTGATTTGGTCCATTTGGGCTGCTATAACAAAATACTATAGCCTGGGAGGCTTACACAACAGACATCTATCTTCTCACAGTTCTAGAGGCTGGGAAGTCCAAGATCAAGATGCTGGCACATTCAGTTCTTGGTGACGTCATTCTTCCTGTCTTATAGATAGCCACTTTTTCATTATGTCCTTACGTGGCCACTCATCAGCGTGTGTACATCAAGAAAGAGCTTTGGTGTCTCTTTCTTCTTCTTATAAAGGCATTAATCCCATCATGGGACCCTACCATCGTGGCAACATCTAAACCTAGTGACCTCCCTAAGGCCCCATCTCCAAATACCATCACATTGGGGATAAGGACTTCAAAGTATGAATTTGGTGGAGGACACAGATGTTCAGTCCATAACAACTACCAATGTAATAGACTTCAGAGAAGCTGTTTTCAATTTTTTTTTTCCCCCTGAAATGACACGTTCTTGGCTAATACTAATATTTTTTAAGTGTACTAAGACTATACTAGAGAAATAAAAAATTAAAAGTTATGCATCTTCATAACAACTAGTAGTGCAGTAGAAATGTAGTTCATCAGTCCCTAGGGTGTCTGCACTCCACCATTTCAGGTCAAAGATGAGCTGCACTATTTATTCACAGTAAGGAAAGCAGTTTGGATCAGGGGCTCTAGAGTTAGAATGATATGGGTTCAAATGAGACTTTAAGGCTTGCTACCTATGACCTCTCCAATCTCTGATTTCCCCATCTATAAAATGGAGGCAATTGTAAGAACTTCTATCATCACATATCATTTTAAGTCATGTGATGGTTAAAATAAATAATGTATGAAGTGCCCTGCTACAGAGTAGACATGAAATATATGATGGCTATTACTATCACTGCAGTTGCTATTATTGGACATGATATTTAAGTCTTTCTGGCCCATATATACTCTTTCTACCAAGAAACAGGAATTAAGTTTCCTCAATAGATGCCTTATTACCTTCTTGAGTTTATAAAAGTCTTCTGCTTCCTGTATCTCATGGAACAGCCCAGATAGGGCTCTGCCCTTGGAGACCCTAAGAACAAATGTGGCCACTTATCTGACTACTGGCTGGAAGAACTCCTCCTGAATCCTGAGCTCCTGGTAAAATTTGTAGCACAAGGTAGGACTTGTTTGTCAGGAGGCCAGGAGATCTCCTCCACCTCTCTGACTCCCACTGTTCCACCCTGGTGAGCACTGATCTTCATCCATACCTCTTGGCCCCTACCTGCCTGCTTCCCCTTATATGACACTTCACCCCTGAGCACATATCATGCACTGGCCTTCAAGGGTCATCTCTCCTTCAAGTTAGCTTTCATTTCTTCCAGGATTCCCTGGGGTCAGCCATCTGAGCAGGCCCCTTGGAACATACCCAGTACTTCATGGATGGGTCACCTGTACATTACCAGAGTAGAAGAAGGTATCATTTCTACCCTACCCTAACCATACCCCACGACATCAAAATCAGTTGTCATCCATCCATGAAAGATCCACATCCCCAAATTCTTTCATCTCAATTCCTTTGTCCAATGCTCTTAAAGCATATGAATGGCTTGGCCTTGGGCCCTGCTCCTCTCCTAGTCAATCACCTAATTATCTCTTTCAGGATGTTTCCTGCCTTCCTTCCCAAGCCAAGGGCCCCTCCACTAAATGTACCCCTATTATTACCCATTACACTGGAATGACTTGTGTCTCTGTCTGCCTCCCCCAGTAAACCAAGTTCCAGGAGGGCTAGGGCCATGTGTAATTCATCTCTGTATCCCCAGTATTTAGCACTGTGTTTAATACATAGTAAGAATGCAATAAATGTTGTAGAAAGAAAGAAGAAGGAAGGAAGGGAAAGATAGGAAGCAAGAAAGATGAAGAAAGGAAGAAAGGAAGGAAGAATAAGACAGGATGAGAGGTATGGGAAGAAAAATAATGAGAATAGGATGGACTTAAATCTATAGAATTCCCAATAGCCCTGAGCAATGAAGCTAAAACCCATCCTCCTCCATATTTAATCTTCCAATGTTTCCCTCCCTGTTATTAACATAAAAATAGAGTGAGTTTATAGAGACTCATTAAAATAGTTGGCTAAATAATCATTATGTTTCCCAGAGCCCTTGGCCATCAGCAAGCCCTATAAAGTACTCTCTACTGACATCAGGGCATAAAACCATCATCAAACACAAACACTGCACTTTTTCCTGGTCACAGACACAGAGTCCATTCAAAGGTCAAGGTCAGTCACTTCTTGTGTACATGAATCCCCCACAGCTGACAAACATTTCCACACACATCCAAGGAGAGGGGAAGAAGGACCAACAAATTCTTAGGAGTTCCTTGTTGGTCATAACAACCTTATTGATATCTCCACAAATGGAGAGAAGAAGGGGCCCAGAGAGGTAAACAGCAAAACAAAAACGTCAGATAATCAAGAAAGTATCCGCAAGTGTACACATACAGACACACTCAACAGATTAACTTTCCTAATACTGTTTTGCTCAGATTAATAATTAAATGGCCTTGTGTACTTTGAATAGAAGCCAACTGCTCAGCAAAGAGAGGTGACAGAGAAGCATATCAACGAGATCAGCCTGGAATGAAGATTAGTCAGTACGCCATGCAGATAATCTTGAGTTTCTTGAATTCATTATCTATATCTTCTCTGCTTGTGTCTACCTTGGAATTTTAGAGATGGATTAGATATGAGGTCTGGAGAAAGCTTGCTCTACAAACTTTGGTTTATTCCAGTCATTTCGGTCACTGTTCTCTCTCCACCAACTAGAAATAATAGTTTGACCGTGAAGCCTAAGCTAAACTTTGTTGGTTCTGTTTGGAGGACAACTCCTCTTGGCTTTGGGAACTAATCCATCTGGGTCCTCTTGTTTCATCAGAGCATGCCTCCTTATTAACACCATGAAATCTCTCTGAACAAAGAGTGTGTATTCCCCATGATTCACTTTGTGGTCAGGAATTTCATTACTGAAGGTGGAAATCATGTGGGAGGGGAGTATTGGAAAAAGTGAGTGTGGATGTAGGAGAAGATACATTAAGATAAAAGATAAATAGATTACTTTTTAAACACTGTCGAGTGCTAATCTAGTCCCTGGAAATAGAGGGAGAGATTAAACTAGAGTTAGCAGGAAGTCTGACATGAGCCCACCTAGTGTTCAGGTGAGGAAGGTGGGAGATGTGGAAAAGGAGCACAAGAGGGAGGAAGGCACATGCCACAGCAGAGGATTGTCCTCCCCAAATCAAAGGAGAATGGGTGCTTCCGGGAGATCAGATTGTCCTCCCCCGGGACCTACCAGGCATGGATGCAGATGCCTCCCTGGGCCAGCCTTCTTCCTACCCTCTTTTTCCCTGCTTCCCTCTCTGCCTCTTTTCCCTCCATCCACTTTTATTGACCATCTGTTGTGTCGGGTACAGTGCAGTCCCTAACCTCAAGTTATTGTTCGACAAACCACCAATGTGGTCATATCACAGAGCCTGTGTCAGTATGCAAAGTGCCAGGGCCAGGGGGGTTCGGTGGAAGCTGTGGACGTTCCTATCTGGCAGCCAACCCTTTCATGTAGCTGATTTCAGTAACGATGTGGGTTTTTAAGTTTCCACACACCTATTGCTCTAGATCAAAAGAGAACAAAGAGACATTTCGACCAAACTCAAAAGAATTTTGATTGGATCTTGTTTGAAAAAAAATCTACTAGAGGATATATAACATTTTGGAAAATGGCACATGGACTGGAATGAGGTGATTAAGGTGATTATCATTAATTTTCCTAAGTGTGATAAAGATGATTGTGAATACCCTTATTCATTAATATCCTTATTTTTTCAAGAGATATGTGTTGAAGTCTTTAGAGGTCCTGTGTACCCCTTACTATGAAATGGTTAAGAAAAATATATATGGACAGCAAAATGTAAACAATTGTGGAATAAATAATTGTAGAATTAAGGAGTAGGGTTTGCGCGTCAATTGCACTATTCTTTCAACTTTTCTACACGTTCGAAGCTTCTCATTGTAAAAAAACTGAGAAGATTCTCACTACTTGCTCACTGTTATACTAAGGACTTCAGTAGAATAAAGCCATTTGTGTGTCAATTAGCCAATAAATAATCATAGCTAATATTTATCACGTGCCAGGGAATTCCGAGCTAAAGCAGGTTTTCTCCTTGAGTCCTTACAGCAACACTGCATTCTGGATTTTTCTTTACAGAGAGTGGAACCGAGGCTTGGCAAGGTGAAGTACTTATCTAACGTCACATAGCTGGTAAGTGTCAGCGCCAGATCCCAGCCTGGCTGTGATCTGGTTTCAGACTACCCACTTTTAACCACCACTCTCTATCCACGGCCTTCCAGGAAATACTGAAATGCAATGTCTAGTTGAAGTCATGGTTACAGAAATCATTGCCGTGAAGGGCAATCTGTCAACCTGTGAGTACAAACAACCATTGTAAGAGCCTTTCCTGCTTTGATAGAGAGAAGGGTCTTCAGGGGGGCTCCCAGGGAAGGAGAGGCCATTGGTGGAGCAAAGGGCAGAGAAAGAGAAAATGGGGAATGGAAGCATGGCCCAACCCCATGCACCCTCAACTGTTTGGGGGCAAATTAAAGACGTTAGGCAGGTATTTCTGTCTGGAGCAGCAAAGTATTTTCTGTTTAGTAGAAAAGGTGCAACAATTAACACCACCCCATATCACTACAGAAGGCTGAAAAAAAATCAGAGCTGAGACAGAAAATGGTCGTTTCTTCCCAATGGTTTCTTAATCAAGGTCTCCTTATGTCTGAAGTTCCTATTACTGACCCACCATTGAGGACATGCAAGGCAATTTAAGAGAGTGAGACTGGGCTCTGTTGAGTCATTGTTACCCCTTACTACCTACCCCCTTAGGACCGGAGCCAGAGAGTGGAAGCCAGGATGTACCCAGCCAATAGGCTTCTGTAGGAGTTTCAACCATGACCTCGACCTTACTTGCTCTCTGCTCCAGTCTCCTGACTAACTAGCCCATTGCATGGCCAGCCTGGCAGACTCACCATGTAGTAAGCCAGGGTCAAGTTCTATTTTGCTCTTGGTGTCTGAAATGTAAGAGTTAGAGAAATCATGTAAAAAGTCAAAAGGATGTAAACTTTGCAAACACCAGTCTCCCAGGGATTTGGCATTAGAACAAAAGTCACTTCCTTCAGTGCCCTTTTCTTACAGCCCAGCTTTTCCTGTGAGGACAGATCTACCTCAGAAAACATCTGTCTAGTTCTAAGTATTTCTACAGTTCTAACCATTTATACAGCGAGGCAAAAGGTCGCCTTATACAGAATTTGGGGACTGCCCCTGGGAAATTTATTTTTTTTAAATAAACACAATTGTGCCAGCTGATTTCAGTACATATTTCTAGAAACTTCACAGCATTGTGACAATCACAGACTTTCCCTCAGTCCTGAACAAGGGACTCTGAAGCAGCCCCCAGAAGACAAAAAGTTGAAGTCAACTCTGATGATTCCTGTGAAGCAGAATCCATTTCAACTGAGAGAAAAAGGAAATCATTACCCAAACCTCGGAAAGCTACAGAAATGACAGCTATTTTAAAAATTCCAAAATGAAAGGTGCTCCTCTGGGAAGAAATGGAACAATGGAAAAGTATTTGTTAAAATAAATGGCTTTCGGGGTGCCTGGGTAGCTCAGTTGGTTATGCGTCTGACTCTTGGTTTCAGTTCAGGACATGATCTCACGATTTCGTCAGTTGGAGCCCCATGACGGGCTCTGTGTTGGCAGTGTGGAGCCTGCTTAGGATTCTCTGTCTCTCCCTCTCTCTCTGCCCCTTCCCCACTCATGCTATCTCTGTATCTCTCAGGATAAATAAATAAACTTAAAAAATTTTTTTAAATAAATGACTTTCATGGGGCATTTCCCCTAACAGTCTTCCTCAACCCAGATAGTTCTCTTGCCTTAAACCCATCTTGCACACCACCCAGCTGTGAGCATCCCATGAGATGCTGCCATTTCCTTGCTTATACGCCTCAGTGCCTCCCGCCCAACCCACTAACCCCCAGAACTGGTCCCCTTCCTCCTGCTTCTCTGAGCTCCAAGACTCCATTCTCTCCATGATATTTCTAAAGGTAAACATGAACCCACCCCTCTCCTACTTAAAAATATGGCTGGCCCCAGATCCCCCACATGATAAAATCACATACTATTTGGCACTCAAGGCCTTCAGGATCTTTCTCCTGCCTCCTTTTCCCAGACTCAACTGCTATCACAGCCCACACACAACCTTTGTTCCAGTTACGCAGACTTCTCAAAATTCTCACCCTGTCTTTACTAAGTGGCCTCTGTCCATGCCTTCTCATTCACTGTTCCCCCTGTCTAGAACGCCATTCCTCTGAGTCCATAGAGTACACAGAAGCTTCAAGACTCAACTCAAATGTTACAACCTCAATGGAGCCCATCCAGAACTACCTTTCTCTATCTCTCTTTCTCTCTCTCCATACATCAGATGCCACACACACACACACACACACACACACACACACACTCCATGCCCCCAGCTTACTTCCGTAGCCACCTTCCAATATCACACCTTTTCCAGGGCTCTGCTTCATCCTCTGTTCCCACACCTGCTGCCCACATAGACAGTAAGTCTTTCCTTGAGGACAGAGCCCACACAGTGCTCATCATTGTGTTCCAATTCTTAGCACAGTGCCTGACACCCAGTAGGTGCTTTATCACGTGGAAGAAATCTAGATCCTCCCCAACCAGCAAGGCCAGGCTCAAATTCTGCCTTTCCCAAGTCTTCCCAGATACCTGAGGAGAAACATTCCTGCCACCTCAGAACTTTATATCCTATATTGTCTGTAAATTGTTACTTCTTTCTTCCTAAGTATATATATATATTTGTATTTTCTAGGATTGAAAATATTTATCCTTCTACACTATAATATGGTTTCAGGAAGTCACACTTCTTACTCCCTCCCTTTCCCAACCAGCCTTTGGTTTTGTTTAGGAAGTATTGTTGAATTAATTTGTCAACCGGTCCTTTAAGACATCATCAACATCAATTGTGTTAAAGCTTAAAATTGTTTTAAAACATCAATTGTTACAAGGTCTTAGTTTATAGAGAAAATGTAGCCAAAAGACTGACTTCATTTATCCCCTTTTAAGAAGCCCAGCATTTCTGTAAGATGAATGCTTCTGTTCAGAAGTTGCTGGGAAGCCATGGGCTAATAGGATAAAAAGTCCTGGCCCTGCGCCGTGGCCACCTTCTCCATCGTCTGTTCTGCTTGGCTTCTTCCCAGGCTGGGCTTCCCTTCCCAGGGCCAAAGCATTCAGGTTTATACGTTGAAGTCCTCTCTGATTTTCTGGAGGTAATCCCTTCAGTGTCTGGTTCTCTGCTGTTCCAATAACGCTTCATCAACAGGACCAGTAGCTCTGTGGCCCTAAGGGCGAAATTTATATACATTGCCTCTTTCAAAGTGACCTTGGGGAAACTTTTTTTTTTTTTTTTTTTTTTTTAGCCTCACCATTTCATAAGTTCTGAAATGCAGATCTGGGGAAGGAGAAGGATATGTAGAAAAACTCTCACTTAGCTTCTAAACCTGCCACTTCTTTGTATCACCGACTACCTGAAGAGCCCAGTTGCCTGGAGGCCTTTAGCTAGGACAGTGGTGTGCTAGACAGGGTTCCTGGGCTGCTGGCTGGAACAGCATCAAAGTGACCTCAGGGTTGGAACAGGCCAACAGGAAAGCAGCTGGTGTCTCTATCACCATTCTCCCTCTACCTCCATGACCCTGTCTTACCCTCCATAGCCATCCCAACACAAACTGCCCCTCAAAGTCCTTGGTAGCCAAATATTTGTTAGTTGATGGAAAGGACTCTGGTGTCAGTGTCAGACTGACATTGGTAAAGGCTCCCTCTGACAGCCTGTCTTGCCCATATTCTTCATATCCTGGAATTGAACACTGGTGATATGGGAATCCAAAGCCATACACCTGTTCAGATTCAAGGAGTAGCCAGGAGTTGAGAACAAAAGGGCAAGGTGTAAGACTATTTACTGGATAGGTGGACACACAGTAGGTCCAGGCCAGCCTGGGAAGGCCAATGTGACATAATTATGCTTAACCAAAGGTGGGCTCAACCTAGTCTAAGAACCTGGGAGCTTCTCCTCGGCAAACAGCCAGGAGGCTAACAGCATCTTGGGGCTTAACAGGTAGGGGACCTCAAGCTGGGAATCTAGGTCCTGGGGCAGGGAATAGACTATTGGATCTTACAAAAGGAATGCTGAATTGTCAGGCAGGGACTTAGTAAAAACAGAATATCACATAGCAGATTAATAATAAGGAATCAGGATACTGAAGTCAAATCTTGCTCACTAGCTTCTGAACTGCCTTGGTGGTGGGCTACAGGTGGAGGATCTAGAGCCAGGCCTGGTGCCAGACCCAGGAAGGACTTGACTTTGCATGTGGAGCCCTCCCTATTCTAGACGACTAGCACCAGAAGGACAAGGACCACGTGTGGCTCGCTCTCTGTTCAGTAAGTGCCTGGCACATAGTAGGTGCCGAATAAATACTTACTGAGTGGATGACCATTATGTAAATTGTTGGGAAGAACAATGAGGATGCCAGGCACAGCTTTCTTCTTTAAGAAGATCACAGTCCGTCTTTGTCCTGCAGGTAGCACGGCTACCAGAGCTCTGTCTGGACCCTTCCAACTCTAGCCCCTGGATTTATTTTAACAAACACATATAACGCTTGCCACAGTCCAGCAAATATCAACTAACTTAATTCTCAACTCTATGAGGTAGGTACTTTTATTAGCCCCATTTTATAGATGAGGAGGAAACTAAAGCACAGAGAGGTCAAGCAACTTGACCAAGGTTTCACAGTGACCAATAAATGATAGAGTCTGGATATGTAGCCAGGCACTCTGACTCTAGAGCCTGTGCTCACGTAGACCAGCATCTAAGGATCCCGACCCATCACTATCCACGATTTGAGAGCTATGTAGTGCTGATCTCTGTGACCTTCCAGAAGCCATTCACCACCCGTAAGCATCCTGCTAAGTCTGAGATGCTGGCAGTGGCTATCAAATGTGGAAATGTTTCCCATTGCCTTTGCATGTCTCTGAAATGCAAATGAGACACAGCTTGGTAAAGCATTGCCTTGTAGAACCCCTCCCTGGGCCTGGACTATGTCAGGGTCAGCTTCATGGGGGCATGTGGCTATGTACTCACACAGGTCCCTGTGCTCAGAAGGACCCGTGCTTGGTTTAATGTTCTTCTGCTCCTCTGCTGCCATCTTGGAATTCCTAATACTTTTTTTTTTTTTTTTCCCCAAGAGAGGGAATACGCAGGAGAGGCAGAGAGAATGAATCCCAGCAGGCTCCCCACTATCAGTGCAGGGCCCAATGCAGGGTTTGAACTCACAAACTATGAGATTATGACCTGACATGAAACCAAGAGTTGGATGCTTAACTGACTGAACCACCCAGCCCCCGCCCCCGCATTCCTAATACTTTTGAATAAGGGGACTGGGACCTCTACTTTGCACAGAGCCCTGCAAATGATGTAGCTGGTCCTGCCTGTGTTTCTATGTTGTTCCTCAGATTCAACCAGATTTCCTTTCACTTACCCTCCCTTTCTTGCCCTTAGGAATCAGACTCTTAGTATATGTGCTGCCGAAGCGAGCACAGGAATCAGACTCTTACATCTCCATAAATTCCTCTCATTCATAAATGTTAAGAGAGCATGCAGGCCAGCTCCAGTTTTTTAAGAGTCTCTTATTTTAATCAGCTCCCTCCAAAGCCAATTATAATTTTTTTTTTCATAAGATTAAGGATGCTGATACTCACTCCATCCCTCCCACCCTCTCCTCATATGGGAATCTTAATCTTTCAGCTCCCTACCCATCCAGGAGAGAGAGAAAGGCGGCGAGGCTAAGGTGGGTTGTCAGCAAAGAGATGCCCATTCAAAGAGAACATCCATAGTGTTACAAGATAAACTGAGGCATATGAAAATTTTGAGGAGTTTATCTAAGCAAAGATCAAGTCAGATTATGTAGCACCAAACCAGAAGTGGTTAGGAGTGCTCCACCAACAGGAGTCAGAGGAAAGATTTATGTACAGAAAGTACAAAAACAGAGAGAGAAAATTATTTGATTGACTGTAGCTTAAAGCCTAGTTGACTGTAAATGGTTGTCCTTAGCATTTTGATTTCATAACCTTGAGGCATTTACAGGCTTAGATTTGGGCTTGCTTTCGTAGGCTGCCAGGGAATTAGAGCCACATCAGTCTAATGGCCTTCTTGTTTAATTAATTTAACAGTAGTCTAGATTAAAAGAGATTTAAGAGGCATGTTGACCAAATTAATGTGTGGACTTTGTTTAGATCCCGATTCAAATAAACTAACGGTAAAAAGATATGTCTTAGATGATCAAGAAACATTAAATATGGACTGGGTATTAAATGATACTGAGGAATTATGCCTTATTTTGCTGTGCATGTGAAAGGTATTGTGGTTATGTAAAAAAAACGCCCTTATTTCTTTTAGAGATGCATACTGAATTATTTAGGAGTGTTATGACACTGTATCTGGGATTTGCTTTAAAATGCTTCAGGGGAAGAAAAAGGGTTGGAGAGGGAGAGAGATGAAAGAAATATGGCAAAGTATGGATGCATTTTGAAGTTGGGGATGGGGTTTCTTGTACCCTTCTTCTTTGTTTATGTTCAGAAGTTGTCATAATAAATAGTTAAACATGAAAGAGAGGAAGAAAAAACGAGAGAGCATCTAGACCACAGTGTTTCCAGAAGAGCAGAAGCAGATGTTTACTGTTGTTCCCTTTTACTGGCTCAGAGGGGTCTGAGTTCTGAATGGGCTGTTTTTTATGTGTGTGGACAACTCTCAACTCTGCAATGTCCTTTGAAACATAATCTTCTAGGGACGTTTCAGTGACAGTGGGATTGGCTCTGCCCAACCACCCTCACTCATTCTCCTTGTAATAGCTTATGAAGATACCAGTATAACTGGAGCCACAGAGGCTCAAACTCATGACCTTGACTTATTAGCCTCCTTCCCTAATTTCATCACATCCAAATCCTGTTCCTTCCCTGGGCCTAGTTCCCATGCGAAGCCTTCTATAACCACCCATCCTGTCCTGATATCTTCTTCCTCAGCTCCCACAGCAATTACAGTCTAGCAGCTGGCATTTAAATCTTTATTTGGCCCTGAGTTGTTCTTGGATGACTTTGTGCAACCCATTCTCATCTCCCCAACCGACTGCAGTTTCCCATGACTTCCACCCTGACAGAGTTCAGGGTGCTCTGAACAGGTCTCTTCTACACTGAGCAAACTGTAGGCCATTTGTTTGTATATTCAGTCATTTACTCTCCTGATTCTGAGCACCTGCTATATGCTAGCCATGGTGCTAGATGTTGGGGATTCAACAAGATAGATCCGGTCTCTGCCCAAGAGCTCTTTCTTTTGAGAGGGACAGATGACATTAAGTAAGTACCCAACACAGTAATTGATGACGATGGTGGGGAGCCCCGTAAAAGCAGCGCCCACGGTGCTCTGAGGGTGCAGAACAGGAGACCTGGACTGGTCTGAAGAGTCAGGGGAGGCTCCCCATAAGGAAGTGACTTCAGGAAAGGACTTGAAGGAAATGTAGTAATTAGCCTGACAAGGAGGTGAAGAGGAGCATTCCGGGCAGAGAAAGCAGCATAGGAAAGGCCCCTGGGGGAAGGAGTTTGGCATTCCAGAAGTCCAGTTTTACCCATATGCAGAGACCAAGATTGAACGTAAGCATGCTTCTTTAATTGAGATGAATTTCTTTAAAGAAAAATTGTTTCAGTGTTTATTTATTTTTGAGAGGGAGAAAGAGAGACAGAGCACGAGCGGGGGAGAGGCAGAGAGAGAGGGAGACACAGAATCCAAAACAGGCTCCAGGCTCTGAGCTGTTAGCACAGAGCCTGATGTGGGGCTCGAATCACAAACTGTAAGATCATGACCTGAGCCGAAGTTGGACGCTTAACTCACTGAGCCACCCAGGTGCCCCAAAATGAATTTCTAAGCACTTTGTAAGCTGGGTTCTTATTATCATCTGATTGTTTTTATTGTCATTGTCATTGTTTATTTATTGTTATTTTATTGTTATTATCATTGTTGCAATAATAGCCTCCCATTTGTTCTTGCCCCCTGCATGCATTCTCTGCAGTGTGATTCTATCCCTCTTCCCACTAGCAGCAGAGTCTGTTTCTCTGAGTCTATTTCTCTATCTATTGAATCCAGGCCTGGCTAAATGAACTTATTTGGCGAATGGGACAATTGCAAAATTGACACAGCAGAGGCTCTTGCTGGTGGGATCTCTTTACCACCATGTGAACAAGCCTGGCCCCTTCTCATTGAGGATGAGAAGCACCACATGGAAAGAGGCTCCAGCCACATCCTTGGTCCAGCATTCCACTTGAGGCCCCAGACGTAGGAGTGTGGCTGTCCCAGACATCTAGCCTCAACCAAACTAGCCCAGCCCAGAAGAACCACCCAACCAACCCACAGAATCATGAACTAGATTAAATGTTTGTTATTTTAAATCACTAAGTTTTGGAGTAATTTGTTATGAAAAGCTCATTAATACATTATCCGTACATCTTACATCTTATATACTCCTATCAACCAACCAACAAAGCATTTGTTAGACACTAGGGGTACAATAATAAGTAAAAACTTAACGGTTATAGTCTACTTGGGGAGATGTCTTACCTGTGAAAAAGTAAGTAACACTGCAGTTCAAAGTGATAAATGCTAAGTGAGTTTTAATAGTGCTGTGGCATAAGGAGGAAGAAGTGATCTCTAAGGCAGAGAAAATTTCTATAGGAGCCTGAACTTCAACTTGATCATAAAGAGCACCGATTTAATCTTAGGTGACTGGAGAGAAACAGGGGTGGGATCTCCAAGTCAGAAGAAGATTGCAAACAACATGTTCAGGAAACTGGTGAGCAGTCTGGTTTGGCCAGAGCATAAAGAAAATCAGTAAGAGATTAAGTTGGAATGGGGGAGGCCAGGCTACCAAGAGCTGGAAACCTGGGGTTAGAGTCGATAGATTTAGCAAATAAAAATACAGGGAGCTTAGCAATATTTGGGACATACTTATGCTAAAAAAAGTATTTGTTGTTTATTTGAAGTTCCAATTTAACTGGAAGTTCTGGTTTTTATCTGGCAACTCTAGCTAGGGTGGCAAACTCAAAAGCCTACAGAAGTCCAGGAGATAAAATACATGAGTAATATGGGCAGGTGTAAGGCAATAGAGGCGACTGAGGACTGTGGCAAAACGAGAGAACACTTATTTCACTCGGGGAATCAGCTCGACTTTGCTGCTGACAATTGTTGCCATGTGAAAATGCAGGCCCGATATTTCCAACTCTTCCAATTTTTCAAGAGAAGTTGAAATTTTGGATAGTTATACGAAATACCCTATTGTTTAGTATAAGTGAATATTTCAATATTTTAAAAAACTTGTGTGGGTCAAGCAAAACATGTCTGCCAGCTGTATCTAGTCTAAGGACCTCTGGTTTTCAACCTCTGTTTTAAGTCCTAAATACTTAGGTTTTTTTTTTCTCACTATAGTAATATATGCCTGTAAAAAATTCAAACATCAAAACATTAAGGTGAATGTGAAGGTTTTCCTCCCCATTCTTTCCTCAAATCCTATTCCCTTCCCCAGAGAGCCCCTGTCAATAGTCTGGGCACATATGCTAATAACTTTAAAATCGGAGGCCGGGTTAAAGACAGAATCACAAATTCTAGACACATATTCTAGTAGACCTTTGGCATATGTGTACAAGGAGGTATGTGTGTAAGGAAATATGCACAAGGAAGTTTATTGCTGTGAAAAATAAAAAAAATCCTAATTCCCATTTTAGAGAACTACATAAATAAACTGTGATATATTCATTACAAAATACTAAATAGCAGTTGAACTGGATGAACTAAATGTTTACGTATCAAATGCATAGATTCTCAAAAACATTGAGTATAGAAAAAACCTAAAACAAAATTACTTTCTCTATTATCTATCAATCAATCAATCAATCAATCATCTATCTAATCCAAGTACAAAAACATGGACCAGATGGAAACCTAACTCACTGTAATAGTTTTCTATTGTTGCTCTAATTGGCATAAACTTAATAACTTTCAAAAACACCACTCTATCATCTTACAGTTCCCAAGGTCAGAAGTCTACAATGGGTCAGCAAGGCTGTGTTCCTTCTGGAGGCTCTGGGAGAGAATCCTTGCCTGTTCCAGCTTCTAGAGGCTGCCCATATTCCTTGGCTCTTGGCCACATCCCACCAACCTCTGTTTCCATTATCACGTCTTCTCTCTGATCCTCTGGTGATTACACTGGGCTCTAATAAAGACACGGGTGATTACATTGGGCTCAGGTGGGTAATCCAGAACAATCTCTCCATCTCAAAATCCTTAATGTAATTATATCTGCAAATTCCCATTTGCCATGTAAGGTAACATACCCACAGTTTGGCACATGGATACCTTTGGAGGGCCATAATTTAGTCATGATAGTGTTTACCTGAGGAGAGAACGAAGAAAACAGGATTGGGAAGACAAAGAAAACTTCAACTTTGTCTGCCAGGTTTTATTTCTTTGCTTTAAAAAAGTCTTTATGTCAAATTACAATTTTCTGATTATGGATGGTAAGTGTTAGTTATATTATTCTGTATATATATTCCATATCATATATATATATATATATATTTATGGTATATATATATGTATTTTTATATTATAAATATATACTTATATATATGATTATATATATATATATATATATAATCATATATATATCCCTCTATCAATTTTTGTTCAAAGTTACCAGAGAGAGAGAAATGAGGTTAGGAAGGGAATAGTACATTTTAACCTGCTTTATATCTATGAAATGTGTGCTGTGCTATTGTGTGATCTATAAGGGAATAATCAGACTTTTTAAGAAAGAAAGAAAGAAAGAAAGAAAGAAAGAAAGAAAGAAAGAAAGAAAGAAAGAAAAAGGGAGGAAGAAGGAAAGGGAGGGAGGAAGGAAGGAAGGAAGGAAGGAAGGAAGGAAGGAAGGAAGGAAGGAGGGAAGGAAGGAGGGAGGGAAGGAAGGAAGAAAGGCAGGCGGGAGGGAAGGAAGGAGGGAGGGAAGGGAGGAAGGAAGGAAGGAAGGAAGGAAGGAAGGAAGGAAGGAAGGTGGGAGGGTGGAAGGGAAAGGAGGGAGGGAAGGAAGAAAGGAAGGAGGGAGGGAGGGAAGAAAGGGAGGGAGGGAGGATTTTAGATCAGAAGGGACCATAGAGAAAAAACAGCTAGGCCAGAGGTTGTCTAATAGCCCCAGGAAGGTCTCACCTGGGGCAGTACTTCAAGGGGATGCCGGGCCCAAGGGTGGGACCTCTAAGGACCCCCTTCTTCTCCTCTTCCACCCTTATCCCTTCCACCCTCCCTTCAACCAAAGCACATATGTTTTTATCTGTTTTTTATGATGGCGTTTCACACAAGATGTCATCATCCAAAAAGATGTTCTGTTATGTCAATATGTACCCACACACACATGCATGCATGCATTCACACTTACATACATGCACACGTACACAGTTTGGAAAACACTAACCCATTCTACCTTTCATCACTGTGTGACTGAGGAGTCTGAATCTGGGAGAGATGAAGTGACTTGAGACTACATAAAAGGTGTTACTATCTCAGTAAATCTCTTTTATTTGTGAGTCAGAGACCAGGCCATTATAAACCCATAGAGGAAAGCCTTTTTTCCAGTAACCGGAATTGTCTTATCTGAAAACGTTTCCTGGAATCATGGATTCCTAGGACAGGGGTGTGGAGACAAGGAAGGAGGGGGTGTTTCTTGAGGAGGAAAGATCCTTTGTCCATCCTCCCTGCTTCCAGATGAATAAAGAAACTGCTGAAAAGAGGGCTATTAGGAAGGGAAGGAATAGTAATAAATCCTTAAATCTAAAAGAATAGTTTAAAAAATCTGGTTTTCCCAGAGCTCAAGTGGACACAGAGAGATGTTTTTCCCTCTGCCTCCTTTTCTTCTCTCTTGCTTTTGTGAAAGTACGTTTTCCTTATTCTGTCTTTCCAAGCCTGCTTTTTGTCTGTCTCTCTTGTGTTTTACTTTCTTACATATTTATTTGGAGTGAAAGGGACGCAGCTGGAAGTCACTTCTCCCAGGCACGGGGGTGTGTGCGGCGGGGCCTCCATCCCAGAGGAGACTTTCTTTGCCAGTTGTGGCATGAAAGCTGTCCAGAAGTTCAGGGGGTCCACCAACACAGAGGACAGCAGGAGCAGCAACGAATCAGCACAAGAACACCTGCCTGGCGATGTGCTGTGCAGCGCGGAGCAAGGTGTGAAGAGCTGGCATCCACCATGGGAGGCGGTCAGGCTCGAGCTTTTGAAAAAATTTTCATTGGCACCTGTCAGATGGTTTGATTTCCAGGTGAATAGTTGTATTAAGGGGTTGACCTCAAGCCAGTTTGTATAGATTAGTTTTGGTTGTAGTTGAGAGAACTAGTAACTAACATTTTTTGGACATATAACTGCTGGCTGGTTGCCATTGTCCTGGGCATTCGCGGACTGTAGTGGGAACTTCATTTCTCTTTCATCCTTGCTAACAGAACCTCTTCAACTCTCAACTTCCATTTCTCTTTCATCCTTGCTAACAGATCCTCAGTTTTGTTCATCAATTCTTTGAGGGTCAGAGGAAAGTGACCTGTCTCCAATTCCAAAGGTAGGTATTAATTGGTCTAAGCCAATTATGATATTTCTATTTCCCTTGACAATGGCTGGTTTAGGAAAAGTCATGTGATATATTTTCGTCAGAAATCATCCTAATTGATGTTTATAGGTTAAGTTCACCTAGTCTTCAGCACTGCCCATGAGGTAGCTATCTCCTTTTTTTTTTTTTTTTTAATATTTTTTAATGTTTATTTATTTTGGAGAGAGACAGAGTGTAAGCGGGGGAGGGGCAGAGAGAGCAGGAGACACAGAAGCCGAAGCAGGCTCCAGGCTCTGAGCTGTCAGCACAGAGGCCGACGCGGGGCCCGAACTCACGGACCTCGAGATCATGACCTGAGCCGAAGTCGGATGCTCAACAGACCAAGCCAACCAGGCACCCCTATCTCCTTTTTTATAGGTTAAGAAATGCATTTAAGTTAATACAGTTGATAATCAGCTTAGCCCAAATTCAATCTAGTTGTGACTTCATGAAGAAGATGGGACCAGGCAGGACCCTGAAGGCAAGGTCAGAACTTTGTTCACTGGTCTCTAGTGCAGTGTCTGGCACATGGGAGCCATTTTGAATAAATTAGCCCAGATCCCAGGTTCATTACCCTATGCCACTACTTTAGAAATAACGGGTAACTTCTACTTCCTGCAATATGGTAGGCCAGCTATTCTTAAAAATCCCATCACTACCAAATACCTGAAATATCTAAAAATACTAAAAACATTTTTTAAACTATTAAAACGTACTGCCGAGCTGACATTCCTGTGTGTGCTTGCGTGGGTGTGTGCACACACAGAAAAGGAAAAACTAAAAGGCAAAAAAATCAAAGCAATAGCAAGTTTAGAGACGTAAGCGAGTACGAAAGGCAAAAGCACTCTGAGGGAAATCTCTCAGTTTCTGGAAACCACAGAGCCCACACAAGCTGAAGGATCAGATCAGAGACTGCAGCTCAAAGCTGGGCTTCTGAAGGGCAGAGCCGCAGTGCGAGTGGGGTACCCTCCAAAGGGACAGACCAAAGAATCACTTGTCTTGGCTTTTACTCTCAGTTTGAGAGAAAAAATGTTTCCTTGAGCTGTGAGGCATCACAAACCAGCCCTCAACTCAGGTTTTGGGTCCAAATTCACTCTACTTGCCTATTCTGAAGACCTCCAATTGAGAATTACATTTAAATTGATCCTGGGTAGGCCGTGATTCTGAGTGCTTAGAAAACGCAAATATAGATCCTCTCTGGAGGAAGACACCACCCTTGGCCAGGCCTTGAAAAATTCCATCAGATAAAGATCCAATAAATATAAGCCCACGGTTTTCAAAAACAAATTATGAAACACACAAGGAAACAAAGTGCCATGAGTGAGAGTCAACAGAAACAACAAACAGAAGAATCGGGTCACAAAGACTTCAGATACTGGAATTATCGAAACAGAACATAAATTAAATACATTTAGTATCAGTGCAATGAGGAAAAGAAAGAAGTATTGGGGGTAGAGAAAAGGTAAGAGAATGAAGAGGGTGTTAGGTTTGTATTCTTTTTTTAAAAAGCGGGGCGCCTGGGTGGCTCAGTCGGTTAAGCGGCCGACTTCGGCTCAGGTCATGGTCTCGCAGTCTGTGAGTTTGAGCCCTGCGTCGGGCTTTGTGCTGGCAGCTCAGAGCCTGGAGCCTGCTTCAGATTCTGTGTCTCTTCTCTCTCTGCCCCTCCCTGACTTGTGCTCTGTCTCTCTCTATCAAAAATAAATTTAAAAAAAATTTAAAAAAAGCAGAGTTAACATAATTACTCAAATAATACAGTGACATATACATGTTGTAAAGATCGTAGCAATGCAGAATGTAAGGAAATTAGGAATAAGAAAAAAAATTATTAAATGTCTCCAATAGAAAGCTATGCTCTGCTTAGAGCCTACCCTTTAGGATGATCTGATTCTAGCCTTTCATTGCCTTTGATTTATTTTACAATTCTGTAAAGAGTACTGATAGCAAAGCAAAATAATGTTTGTCCATAGACACAGAAGTGAATTCCGTCTAGTGGAGGGACGACGTCCCCCTCTCTCTACCCTAGAAAAGCCAGTTTTGCACCCATTTACAAATTCTTTTCAATATTCCTGATCTATAAATCTGCTGTCCTTTGGATTCCTTTGAACCAACTGTAACATCTGCCTAGTCCTCTCATTAATAATAAGTTTAAACAATCTTAAAAAAAATTTTTTTAATGTTTATTTTTGAGAGAGAGTGAGTGAGTGAGAGAGAGAGTGTGTGGGGCAGGGGCAGAGAGAGAGGGAGACACAGAACTTGAAGCAGGCTCTAGGCTCTGAGCTGTCAGTGCAGAGCCCGAGACGCAGAGCTCGAACTCACAAACTGTGAGATCATGACCGGGCCTGAAGTCAGATGCTTAACTGACTGAGCCACCCAGGCACTCCTTAAACAACCTCGAACATGTGTTTGTTTTATATCTCGTCATGATTTTCACCTTTTTTTTAAAGTTGTCCTTATAACAAAATAGAATAAAAAATTGAAAGTCTCCTTCTTCCTGAACCCTTGGAAAAACCACTAATGACCTGGTAATCCTGGAGAGCAAGTTGGAGAAGAGGTGGTGACCAGTGAAAGGTCACTCGGCATGCTGCCCCTCTTTCTGGGCAGAGTCCATCCTGGTCCCAGAGGCTGTCCCCAGGGTTAGTGGCTTGCCCAGTCCGCTTCGGTGCAGGACTCCCTGGGTTCAGCTCACGGCTCACCTTCTTGTGCTCAAACTTCCTGTGCTTTGGTGTCCCCTTACAGAAAATGAGGCTAGTCATAAACCTATCTGGTGGGGTTCTTGTAAAGGTTAAATGAGTTCATATTTGCAAATCACTTGAAATCGTGCCTGGCCCATTGGCAAAACCAAGTCCTAAGTAACACTATTATTATCTGCATGACTGAATGGTCTATTTTTGGGCAAACTTCCATCTAAAACAGTACCAGTGCTCCCCAATAAAGTGGTATTTTCTTAATTTCTCTCTTTGCTATTCCTTTTCACCCACTCACTGTTTCTGATGAACTCTTGGAAGTGAAACTGGTTGGTGGGGAGACAGAGCAAAGGAGGAGGAGGTAAACTCCAGGAACCATTGGGTCTGACAACGAGCAGAGGAGCTGGAACATCTTCGACATCTAACTTGGGGTAGGAGAGAAAGGAAATGTTGAAAATTTTGTTTGTTTCAAAATATCCTATCAACCTCAGCCCTGTGGTTAGTGAGTTATTCCCACTAGGAAAACACTACAGGCTGAGCAGATTTGTTTTCCCAAGACAGGAGGGGTAACAAACCAGCCACAATTGTCCTCTGGCACTGGTGCACCAGAATATTAAGTTGTTATCTGTATGGTGCCCAGAATACCAAGGGGCAAGCAATATGGTGGGAAAGGTATGGGCTTTGAAGCCAGACAGGTCAGTGAGGAAACTCAGGCCCAGTCACTTGCTGGCTGTGTGACTTTGTGGAAAACACTTCTTCTCTCTGAGCCTCAGTTTCCCCATCTCTGTAGTAGAGATCATTATAGCTTTCTTTAAGCTTCTGGTGAGGATTAATTTATGCCCAGCAGTGCCTGGTGGTCAGGCAATGTCAGCATCACTTGTCTTGTCAGGAGGGAGGCCTGGCTTCTTTCAACACCAATGCCCTCTGTGAAGATGGAAAACCAAACTTTTGCGAGCATCCCTGGCAGCAACTGTTCAGTCATGCAGCTGACCTTCAGGAGTTGAAGGAAACTGAATTTTCCGCAGGAAGAACAGCTGCCAGGTTGTTGGTCAGGGGTCCTGGAGGGTGGGTCACTGAGGATTGGTATCCACTCAGAGGTGGTGGTAGCAGGGAAGCTGGGTGGGGCAGCAACAGGCAGTGGGGAGAGTTTCGTTGGCTTCTTCCCTGCTAAAAAATAAACTCCAGGGGGCACCTGGGTGGCTCAGTCAGTTAAGCGTCCGACTCTTGATTTCAGCTCATATAATGATCTCACAGTTCGTGAGTTCGAGCCCCACATTGGGCTTTGCACTGGCAGTGCAGAGTCTACTTGGGATTCTCTGTCTCTCCCTCTCTTTCCGCTCCTCCTGCCCTCTCTCTCAAAATAAAAATTAAAAAACAAACAAACAAACAAACAACTCCTGTCCATTTTCAGAAGCAGATCCCACCTCAACACCCCGGCAGGAATCCCCTACCTGTCCAGGTGAGGAGGAAGCCCTCAAAGGGGAAATCTCCCCCGTTGCTCTTGGGGCCAACCAGCACAAGATATGGCCAATCTTTACCAAGAGCTTTCTACCCACAAGACATTCTAACAGGGGATATTGGGAACAGGAGTGGGGAGAGGGGCAGCTCAGAAAGAAGTCAGTTTCAGTTTCTTTGCTGTTGTCTCTTTGTTATTCACATTATGACTTTTCTTGCTTTGGGGCTCTTGTCGACATTTTGCCTTTATTCTGATCATTGATGCCTCTTTCCCTGTTTCCAAGATCACACCCACTTCCCCCATCTCCGTGTCAGATGTGCAGCAGAGAATCCAGGAACCCCTACTGCCATGTGGGCTCCTCACCTGCCTTATTACTCTTTACATCCCCAGCACTTAGCACAGCACCTGGAACCAAGATGGTCCTCAGTCATGGGTGCTGAACCAGTGGAGTGGCTTGTTACTGGGCTGGAAGTGAGATTCACTTAGAGAGGGGTAGCTCTGTTAAGGTATCTCTAAAAGGCAGCTCTGTCCATCTCTGGCTTGACCGGGCAGGTGGCAAACAAGAGGTGGTTTCCAGCTTTCCAGCTTCTCCCTCAGGCAATACATAACACTTGAGATTTGGAACCTGAAACCTGAATTCAAGAGACAGACCTTCCACTTAATAACTGCACGAACCTTGGGCCATTTACTTAAGCCCTTTGAACTTCAGTTTGTTTATTTACTTTTTTCCAGGAAAATGTAAGATTTTCCTTTCCTGCTTCATAATCAGAGAATTTGTGACAATTACACAAATAAGATTTATGAAAATGCTCTATAAAGAAATATATGAGTGACAGCTATTAATTTTTTTTTTTTTAATTTTTTTTTTTCAACGTTTTTAATTTATTTTTGGGACAGAGAGAGACAGAGCATGAACGGGGGAGGGGCAGAGAGAGAGGAAGACGCAGAATCGGAAACAGGCTCCAGGCTCCGAGCCATCAGCCCAGAGCCTGATGCGGGGCTCGAACTCACGGACCGCGAGATCGTGACCTGGCTGAAGTCGGACGCTTAACCGACTGCGCCACCCAGGCGCCCCAACAGCTATTAATTTTTATAAAATGATTCCACTAGTGGGCTCTGAGTGTTGTGGTTCAAAGGTATTGGAAACCAGCCATATGCCAGGGGTTTCAATAAGTACATAACCGAGAGGTGAAGAGAACACTATGAAGGCGCCCAAAGAAATGAGCCATTCACGGACCGCACCCAATCTGGGGGTGTCCTGGGTGTTTCTGTTGCTAACTTGCCATGTAGTCTTTCATCCTGTGGAGTCTGAAGCTGTAAATAACACCCAACTCATTCTCATTTTGCTTCAGGACACCCCCAGGCTGAGTCTGTGAATGGCTTCTTTCTTTGTACTAGTTCTGGCCACCATCTTGGAGAATAAAAATCTTCCTTGACTTAGGATGGGGTTACGCCTCAATAAACCCATTGTAAGTTGAGAACATCGTAAGTTGAAAACATTTAATGCACCTAACCTACTGGACATCATCACTTAGCCTAGCCTACCTTAAACATGCCCAGAACGCTTCCATTAGCCTACAATTGGGCAACATCATCTAACACAAAGCCTATTTTATAATAAAGTATTTAATGTTTCATGTAACTGATTGAATAGTGTACTGAAAGTGAAGAACAGCATGGTTGTGTGGGTACAAAATGGTTGTAAGTGTATCGGTTGTTTACTTCCGTGATTGTGGCTGATGTTAGCATCACAAGAGAGTATCATACTGAATATCGCTAGACTGGGGAAAAGATCAAAATTCAAAGTATGATTTCTACTGAATGCTTATCACTTTCTCATTATCATAGAGTAGAAAAATCCTAAGGTGAACCATCTTTTTTTTCTTTTTACAGTTTATTTGAGAGAAAGAGCATGCACGCAAGAGAGCATGAGTGAGGAGGGGCAGAGAGAGAGAGAGAGGGAGAGAGAGAGAATCCCAAGCAGGCTCTACTCTGTCAACACAGAGCCCGATGCAGGGCTCAAGCTCATGATCTGTGAGATCATGACCTGAGCCGAAACCAAGAGTCAAACACACAACCACCTGAGCCTCCCAGACGGCCCTAAGTTGAACCATCTTAAGTCAAGGACCATCTGTATTGAGAAATAACCAAGTATAATCTCAGCTGAAGCCACCTGTGGATCGTAGACACTGCATGATTTCAAGTATCAGTGTCCATTCTAACAGTAGGTATCACAGGAGGAAAAATTAATGGACAAACAAGAATTTTGATATTTCCCTCCTCTCCCACCTCAAACCAGATGCTACAGATAAGCCAGCTCCTTGGCTGATAGCCAGCCCTGCTGATTTCTAGCATTCACCTCCTTCTTCTTAGCTCTGTTTCGCCCCCTCATACAGTTCTGCTCCCAGGAGTCCGCCAGAAACAGTGGGTGAGGGAAAAGGATTAGCAAAGAGAAAAATTAAGAAACTACCACTTTTATGAGGAAGTAGTGCCCTGTTTTAGATTGGCATTTGCCTGAAAATAGACCATTCAGTCGTGCAGACAATAATAAATTATATGTAAACACCAAACACCCACGCACATTTTTTGAACATGTAAATATTCATGTGACCCATGTGGATTTGGAGATGGTGTGACAACACCCTAAGTACAGCTTAATGGTTAAGAACTAGGGACTGAGCACAAGCTCTACTGATTACTAGCTACCCGACCTCAGGCAAGCTACATGACCTTTTCTATGATTCAGTTTCCTCCTCTATAAAATGGGAATAACATAGTATTCACCTCACGGACCAGTGGTGAGGATTGAGTGAAACACTATAGACTCTCCTTTACAGCAGCCTGGAAGGAAACAGTGACCCTAATAAGACCCTTTTTCTTCTCTGCTTTCCTCTCTCCTTGTAAAGACTTATCTTCCCCTCTCCCACAGGAGCACCTGATTCAATGCAGACTTCCTCCTTCAAGGCATCTAGCCCAAAGGACTTGCCCTCCCCTCCTTGTACAGGGGGAGCTATGTTCTTGGCTTTGAGACAGATTCTTAAATTGTCTTCTGCAGTTGCAAGTGACTCAGCGTTGCTTAGAGATTTAATTAACCAGCAATAGGAGGCTTGAAAGAAGCAAACCTCTGGGGACTTTTGCTCTTCTTTGGTTGGCTGTGAGCAGAGGGAGAATGGAACAAAAAGGAACCTTCCAGAACTTCACTGTCCAATATGGTAGCCACAGTAGCTATTGGGCACTTAAAATGTGATTGTCCAAATCAAGATGTGCTGTAAGCATAAAATACGTACCAGATTTTGAAGATTTGTATGAAACAAGAAGGTAAATTTCTCAATAATTTTTATATGTATTACAAATTTTTATGTATCTGCTTTACTTATGTTAACATGGCTACTAGACAATTTAAAATGATCTATGTAGCTCCTGAATGGTGCTGTTCGTGATTTAATAATGGCTAATAGCATGCCTGCATTTTTAAAAAGTGACTTTAATGTAGATCTCCTTTTACCTTTATGAAGTAGGTATTATTATAACAAATTTTCAGATAAGGGCAGCAAGACCACAATCCATTCTGTGTTTGGACAATCAGTAGACTTGCTTGGCTGGAGCAGATCCAAGCTAGGGGAGAATCAGGCGGAAGAACACTGACTTGGGAATCAAACTTGGCTTCCCATCCTTGTTGTAGCATTAAACAGCGTGTGACTTCCAGCAAATTACTGCCCCTCTCTTGGCGTCACGTTTTACTTAAAAAATAAAGAGGGGTGCCTGGGTGGCTCAGTTGGTTGAGCGTCCAACTTCGGCTCAGGTCATGATCTCGCAGTTCGTGAGTTCCAGCCCCATGTCGGGCTCTTTGCTGATAGCTCAGAGCCTGGAGGCTGCTTCCGCTTCTGTGTCTCTCTCTCTCTCTGCCCCTAGCCCACTCGCATTCTATCTCTGTCTCTCTCAAAAATAAATTAAAAAATTAAAAAATAAATAAAAAGATTGGCTAAATTAGAATTTAAGAGTGGGAGGCTAGTGGCTTATGGGCCAGATAGAGCCACAGATTCGTTTGTGTGCTTTGACCAACAAAGCCTTATAGGATTTATTGATTTATTGATTTATTTACATACTCTTAGGTAGGGGCCGGGGCTCTGACCGTTCACCTTGGACTCACACTCCACCACTTCACACACTTTCATTACCTGCCTCAAAACCCAGGAGGCATTTGAGTTTGCAACCCTTGGCCGCAAATGCTAAACTTCAGGTGGAAGGACTCCGTGGAAGGGCTGCTGACTCTTCCTTCGGTCCATGCTAATGCCAACCACTCTTAGTACTGGGCGGTCTCGGGGCACCTGGGTGGCTCAGTCGGTTAAGTGGCCGACTTTGGCTCAGTCGGTTAAGTGGCCGACTTCGGCTCAGGTCATGATCTCGTGGTCCGTGAGTTCGAGCCCCACGTCGGGCTCTGTGCTGACAGCTCAGAGCCTGGAGCCTGTTTCAGATTCTGTGTCTCCCTCTCTCTGACCCTCCCCCGTTCATGCTCTGTCTCTCTCTGTCTCAAAAATAAATAAACGTTAAAAAAAAAAAAAAAAAGAACTGGGCGGTCTCAAGTTGTGGTCACCAATCTACTCCAGGCCAAATTTTGGTCTCTCCTAGTTTTTGTTTTTGTTTTTGTTTTTTTAATGATGTTACCATCTTGAATGTCTAACAAAAACAACATTATATCTTCTTGTAGAATCATAAATATTAACCTAGAAGGAAACTTAAAAATAATCTATTCAGGGCAAACCTTTCATTCTGTAGAGGAGGAAATCAAAAGAAATTGAAGGCATATTGTGCTTTTATACTTGCATGTGTCAATGACTTCATCATCTGTCTTGGCAAATACGATAAAAAGTATGATGAAATATAATTATTTTTAATTCAAATATTATGCAATTCCTTTACATGAAATCAAGGTAGAATTTTCCTCTTCTTCTTCTTCTTCCCTTTCTCCTTCTTTTTAAAATAAAAATTCAATGGGATGGCTGGCTAGCAAAAGAAATAGTCTAGAACTGTTTCCCTTCCCTTGTGATTATGCTATACAAAACTTGCAACAACAACAACAAAATAGGTAAATGTAACCCATGCAACGCAAGTAAATAGCTAAAGGATTTTAAAGCACTGAAAGAAGCCTTTTTACAGGAATAATAGCAATTTGGATGTGAGCTACTGCTTTTGCATATTAAACACGAGTCTTTGTCTCTTTCACCTCAGTAGTGTGAGAAAGCAAAATCTGATTTGATGGGGGATTAGGAAAAGACCATAAATAAAAGGGTGTGTTGTTTCCTGAGGGACAACCTTCCTAATGGCATTCTGCCCAGAAGCCCTTTCTTTTTGGCTGACCCACGTGACCAGGATACGTTGACTAACCAGACTGAGACCCAAAAGGGTCAAGGAGAGACCACAAAGTTGATCAATGCCTCCAGGGTCCAGACTTGAGCCAGTCCTGACTCTGAGACCAGACTGGTCAGTGATGCTGTTGAATAAACACAGTCATGAAAACTCTACACGTGATCTCTGTTTGGAAAAGCTCGAAGTCAGTGATGGAGGAGACCTTCCCCAAGGTTAGCTAGTCATAGGCACCACAGGAGTATCTGAAAGTACGATCACTCCTCAATACTACTCACAGGCATCTCTTGCCAGGAGAGAAGTCTAATCTTGGGCACATGGTGGGTACATGGCTGGGTTCAGGCAAAGAGTATCTCCTTGTATTCCTCTACCCTCAGGAAGCCAACATTCAAAAAGGGGAAAAGACAAATCTGTTTTTCGTCCACAGAAATATAAAAAGGTAAACGCTGGAGGTTGTCTTAGGGATTCAAGGAGAGGTGGAAAGAAAAAACAGCCTTTGCAAATGGCAAAAGCCAATCCAACCAACTTAAGTTGAGGAAAAGATGGAAATCAATAGTAAATGGTTTGGGGAGATAAAGGTCTTCTCAATACTCCATGTTCTTTTCTCCTTTGTTTATATACTTTCCTCTAGCAACAGGACCTTAATTCACCTGTTTCTCCAACAACCTACCCATCTTTCAAGGTAACTCAGGAATCCCACTTCTCCTAAGAAGCTTCCTCTAACCCTCCAATCCACAGAGTTTCTGCATTTACTATCTGTACCATTCATTTGCCTCTTAAAGATGGCCTTGAGCTGCCTTTTTACTACATTTATATACATGCACCTCACCTTCCTGACTTGACTGTAGACCCTTCACAGACAGGGTGAAGTGTGAGTAACAATGTCTAGCTGAGCCGAGCATAGAACTCTCGAGAGGAGACCAGGGCAACAGGCTCTCTATCAGCCATGGTCCAGGGCCTCCCTGCTTCTGCTTCCCAGCATGCCCTGGGACACTGCACTTCACTGACTCCATACCTGGTTCCCTTTTTTGTGGCCAGACAGGAACCACATTCATCTGTCCTGTTTTTTCCCTTACCAGAAGGCCAAAAAAGTGATGTTTATCTTTTTATTCAAGAGATAAGGTATCAGGGAAACAGAAAGTACTATCAGCTATTTAGAAAGGTTTATGAGAGCAATTACCATTATCCAGATTACTAAGATTTTCTTAGAAAACCAAACCTTTTCCTGTTGAATAGAGGTGGACCATTAAAAAAAAAAAGGAAGCAAAGAAAAACTCTCCACAGCTTCCTTCTGGAGGTGTTACCAGGCATCTGAGGACTTAAAAAGCAAAAACATGCAATCCAGGCTGAACCATGCATTTACATGCTTAAGATGATAAGTTTTATGTTATGTGCATTTTTACCACAATTAAAAACTTTTTTTAAAAAGTGCAGTCTGATGGGGCACCTTGTTGGCTCTGTCAGTGAAGCATCCGACTTTGGCTCAGGTCATGATCTCATGGTTTGTGAGTTTGAGCCCTGCGTTAGGCTTTGCACTGACAGTGCAGAGCCTGCTTGGGATTCTCTCTTCTCTGCCTTTCCCCCACTCTGTTTCTCAAAATAAATGAACTTAAAAAAAAAAAAAAAGCACAGTCTGGGGCCACCTGGATGGCTCAGTCAGTTGAGTGTCTGGACTCTTGATTTCACCTCAGGTCATGATTCCAGGGTCGTGGGATCGAGCCCTGCGTTGGCTTCCATGTTAAGTGTGGAGGCTGCCTGGAATTCTCTCTCTCTCTCTCTCTCTCTCTCTCTCTCTCTCTCTCTCCCCCTTGCTCCCCACCCCACACCCATGCACACTCTCTCTCTCCTTCTCTCTCTTCCTCTAAAATAAAATAAATAAACTTTAAAGTTCAGTCTGTATACAATACCAAGCATTAAAATAAGAGTAGCAAGTTGAAAACGGAAAATGGGAGTGTACAAACTTAGGGTGGAAGATGGGTTAAGCTATTTTAGCCTAATGGAAGGATGAGGGCAGTCAATAACTCTGCTATACCACAAGTTAGGTGAGGAGGAAAAAAACCAGTAACATTAACTATGATATAGAGTTAGGCATTGGTTAAGAAATCAAAATTGAACTTGGAATTCAAATGGGATTGAATGCATAACTAAGTGCTAGATTCATTAGATGTGTGTTTTTATTTATAATTTTCTGCCTTTGAAAAAGAATCTGAGGTGGAGCTGAGAACGTTAATAATATTACACAGTTGAACACGTGACTTCATTCTTTTCCCTCTAAGTTAAAAGTCAGAACGTGCCAAGAACATTAAATTCCAGCCGTCCAAGTGAGGTAAGGAACAAAGGAAGGAAATGGCCACTTGGGCTGGGTGTCTTTGATGGGCGCATCTGCAGGGAAAGTTGAACACTGGAGACAGACCTTCCCGCCCAAAATATTTTTTCAAAAGCCTCCCCATTGTTGCAGTCTCCCTCAAACATATCTGACTTCAGAACATTTTTTATATATAAGATATTGAGAAAAATACCAGTAGGAGCTCATCAATTACATCATAGTAATGATAGTAGCTAGCATTTGCTGATACTTAACATGCCAACACCGTTCTAAACATTTTATACTGACATTTACCCTCAAAGCAACCTACAAGGTAGGTATTGTTAATATCTCCCATTTTACAGATGAGGAAACAGAGGCACAGCCAGGCATGGAGTGAATTGTTCAAGGTCACAGAGCTAGTAAGGGGTAATGTCAGGATTTGAGTCAAGGTAGTTAGTTGGACTCTACAAAGCCGACATGGGCCTCACCCACCGTTGAGGACTAAAAGGCTGTGTCTACCCCCATTCCCAAAATGTCTATGTTGAAGCTCTAACTCCAATGATGGTATTTGGAGATGGGGTCTTTGGGAGGCAAAGGTTTAGATGAAGTCATAAGGGTGGGGTCCTCATGATGGCATTAGTGCCCTTCCCCATGATGGGATTAGCACCCTTATTAATAGAAGATGCATGAGAACTCTTCTGTCTCTGTCTGCCTTTCTCTGTCTGTCTCTCTCCTCTTTGTGTGTACAGGGAAGAGGTCATGTAAGCACACACTAAGACGGAGGTAAACTACAAACCAAGAAAAGAGGCCTCAGATCGAAACCTACCCTGTCAGCACCTTGATCTTGGACTTCAGCCTCTGGAACCACGAGAAATGAATTTCTGATGTTTAAGGCACTGGTTTATCGTGTTTGTTATGGTGGCTCAAACAGACTAAGGTAAACACTATACTACATCCTCCTGCTCAGCACAGAATTGTAGGGAATCAGTGTGTAAATGTTTAGGCCACGATAAACACTAAACACTACAATGAATGCTGGAATAATACACAAGATGCCTAATGAGAGATGATTGTTGATTGATCAGTGTTGTTACCTCCTCTCAGCTCCCACTGAGCACAGGTGCACAGTGTCTTGCCTGCCCATGGGGCTCACTTGGACACAACATTTCTAAAAAAATTTTTTTTTTAACGTTTATTTATTTTTTTGAGATAGAGAGAGACAGAGCATGAACAGGGGAGGGGCAGAGAGAGAGGGAGACACAGAATCAGAAGCAGGCTCCAGGCTCTGAGCCATCAGCCCCAGAGCCCGACGCGGGGCTCGAACTCACGGACCGCGAGATCGTGACCTGAGCTGAAGTCGGATGCTTAGCCGACTGCGCCACCCAGGCGCCCCGGACACAACATTTCTAAAGGCCACTTGCCTTTAGAAACCATGCAAGTATGTTCAATATGTTAAAAAAAAAAATAAAACTTTCTTTTAGAATACCTTTAGATTTACATAAAAATTGCAAAAATAGTACAGAGAGTTCCTGTGTACCCCATACACTGGTATGGTACATTTGTTACAATTAATGAACCAATATTGATACATTATTATTAACCAATGTCCATTCTTACTTCAGATTTCCTTAGTTTTTATCAAGTGTCCTTTTTGTATACCAGGATCTCCTCTAGGATGCCACATTCCATTTAGTTGTCACATCCTTAGGCTCCTCTTGGCTATGACAGTTTCCTAGACTTTCCTTGTTTTTGATGACCTTGACAGTTTTGAGGCACAGGAGTTAGGCGTTCTGTAGAATGTTCCTCTGTTTTTCTCACGATTAGGAGGATTATGGGTTTTTAGGAAAAAGACCACAGAGGTAAAGTATCATTTTCACCACATTATATAAAAGGTACATATTATCAACATGACTTAATCTTTTTTGATGTTGACCTTGATCGCCTGGCTGAGGTCATGTTTGTCAGATTTCTCATCACAAATGACTCCTTCCACCCCTTTCCATGCTGTACTCATTAGAAGGAAGTCACTGCATAGCCCACACTGAAGGAGTAAGGAGTTACGCTCGACCTTCCTGAGGGTGGGGGTGCCTATGCAATTATTTGGGATTCTTCAGCACAGGAGACTTGTCTTTTTTCCCCCACTGATTTATTCACATCATTCATCTTCCTCTTCTTCTTCCTTCTCCTCCTTCTCTATTTCTCCTTCTCCGCCTCCTTTTCCTCCTGACTTTATTTTTTAGAGGAATTTCAGATTCATTGCAAAATTGAGCAGAAAGTACAGAGTTTCCATAAACCCCATGCCCCGCACACACACACACACACAGTCTCCCCCACTATCAACATCCTGAAGTAGAGTGGTACATTTGCTACAATAAGTAAATTTATATAGTCACATCATCATCACCCAAATTCCCAAGTTTATATTGGGGTTCACTCTTGGTGTTGGACATTCTATGGGTTTTGACGAATGTATAATGATGTACCCACCACTGTAGAACTGTACAGAATATTTTCACTGCCCTGAAAATCCTCTTGCTCTGCCTCTGTATCCCTTTTCCCCCTAACAGTGGTTCCCCTGGCAACCACTAATCTTTCTACTGTCTCCATAGTCTTGCCTTTTCCAGAATGCCATATAATTGGAATCATACAGTATATACGTAGCCTTTTCAGATCGGTTCCTTTCACTTAGTAATACGCATTGAAGATTTTTTTCATATCTTTTCATGGTTTGATAGCTCATTTCGTTTCAGTGCTGAACGATACTCCATTGTCTGATGGACCACAGTTTATCTATCTCTTCACCTGTCAAAGGACATCTTGGCTGCTTCCAAGTTTTGGAAATTATGAATAAAGTTGCTATGAGCATCTGTGTGCAGGTTTTTGTGTGGACATAAGCTTTCAATTCATTTGGATAAATGCCAAGGAGGGCAATGGCTGGATCACATGGTAAGAGTATGTTCAGTTTTTTCAGAAACCGCCAAACTATCTCCAAAGTGACTGTACCATTTTTGCATTCCCACTGGCAATGAATGAGAATTCTTGTTTCTCCACATCCTTCCCAGCATTTGGTGTTATCAGTGTTCTGCATTTTGGCCATTCTAACAGGGACATAGTGGTATCTCATTGCAGTTTAATTTGTAATTCTCTAACGACACATAATGCCTAACATCTTTACATATGCTTACTTGCCATCTGTATATCTTCTTCGGTGAAGTGTTTGTTTACATTTTTGGCCACTTTTAAAACGGGGTTGTTTCTTTTCTTAATGTTGAGTTTTAAGAGTTCTTTGTATATTGTGGATAACAGCCCTTTATCAGACGTGTCTTTTTGCAAATATTTCCTCCCAGTCTGTGTCTTGGCTTATTCTCCTGACACTGTCTTTTGCAAAACAGAAATTTTTAATTTTGATGAAGTCCAGCTCATCAGTCATTTCTTTCATATATTGTGCCTTTGGTGTTGTATTTCAAAAGCCATTGCCACACCCAAGGTCATCCAGGTTTTCTCTTATGTTGTCTTCTAGGAGTTTTACAATTTTGTGCTTTACTTTTAGTTCTATGATATTTTTGTGGAGAGCATAAGGTCTTGTGTCTAAATTAGTTTATTTCACATGTAGATTCACAGTATATATCACATGTATATATCTTTTTAATACATGTATTTAAATGAATTTTATAAGAAAAATATTGGTAACATCCTAGTGACCTCTCAAGGCATAAGGGCGGCTTCAGAGCACTTTGGGAGATGTTGATCTTCTAAACAAAGACCCTCCGTAGCCTGGTCCTTCCCGCTTCTGCACACTTGGCCCTTGGGACTTTTTGGATACATTCAGTCCTCCAGCAAGACTGAGCTGCCCACTGCCCCTTTCCACCTTGTTGCTGCCAAAATTGCCACTTCTAAAAACACCCTTCATCCCAGAAGTTCCAGCTTTCACACTGGAAACTTCCCTGGCTGAAGTAATCTCTTTCTCCTCTGGGCTCAGAAGATATACTACTTATATTTCTGTTGGAGGCCGATTCTTGGTCTGTTTTTGCTCCACCTTCAAGAATCCGTGTTTTGTCCTCATTCGGGGACAGTCCTATCCTGCTTGGGGACAAACTGATGTGATGATGGTCATCTGGCTCTTCCCAGATTTGTGTATTTTAGGTACAACAAAAACATTTGTGGGGCCCAGACAAAAGCACACATGGCGTCCCATATACACAGATCTAAATATATAAAAGTTATAAATCAAGAGAATAAACCATTGAGTACGTTTTATTCTCCTACCTTGACAAATATACCTTCAGGTTGACCTGGAAGGACCATTTCAAATTCAGAATGCTTGAACTCCTTGGGGTTCTGCACTGGAGTGGGGCAGCACAGGTAATGATGATTCCTGCCTCCCGCCCGCTCCCTGCTCCTCTTCCTGTCCCTGGCTCTCTCTCAGGTACCTCATGTGCAAACTCCATCCTGCAGCCCGACCTCTGTCCACATCCCCTGCAAACAGCTGCCCCAAGACAACTTGATCTCACACTAGCAGGGAGGTTGACCCTAGGAGGATGGGCCTGGGGAAAGTCACATACACCCTGAAGGCAGGATGAGGCAGGGCTATTTGTGCAAAGGATTCCGGCATCCCAGCTACCTGAAGCATGGTCTAAAAGAGGAGGTGGGCTCTGAGTGGCCATATCTCCTTGGCCCTGAGGACTCCTCTTCCAGCGAGGAGACATGCGGCTGGAGGAAGCACGTTTCTCAGACACTAATGCGCATGTGAATCTCCTGGGATCTTATTTAGTAGGTCTGGGTAAGGCCTGAGAGTCTGCATTTCTAAAAACTCGGGGGAGGGGCGCCTGGGTGGCGCAGTCGGTTAAGCGTCCGACTTCAGCCAGGTCACGATCTCGCGGTCCGTGAGTTCGAGCCCCGCGTCAGGCTCTGGGCTGATGGCTCGGAGCCTGGAGCCTGTTTCCGATTCTGTGTCTCCCTCTCTCTCTGCCCCTCCCCCGTTCATGCTCTGTCTCTCTCTGTCCCAAAAATAAATAAAAAAATGTTGAAAAAAAAATTTAAAAAAAAAAAATAAAAAAATAAAAACTCGGGGGTGATGCCAGTCCTGGTGGTACAGGACCGTATTTTGAATAGGAAAAGTCTAAAGCATAGACCCAAGGCAGGGGTCCCTCTTGCCGGGGCAGACCAGTACCTTTAGCACAACAGGATGTATTGTATAATAACTTACTCACCGCCATGGATAAACTACCAACAGAACTTAAGACACACTAGACTATGCAAAAAGCAATGTGTACACAACACAAAGTTGAATGTGGCATCAAGCCCACACCTGGGGAGCCCTTCACTCTACCATGACCGGTGTCATGACAGGTGAGTGTCACAGCTTGCAGCCCTACTAGTTATTGTTTTCTTCCCTTTCTTGCACACTCCCTTGTGTGGCTCCCTTGTGTGGCTCACCCTGTGTCACTCACTGACCCGTTACTGACCCATGACTGACATGTCTGTTAGAGCTTTGCTGTGTCCTCTGAGACCCTTTCTTACAAATGCATTTTCTTACTCTTCCTCGTCTTTTACTCTTTCTTCTCATGTGCTTCCCCACACTCTCAGCACATTTCTTCTGGCAGTTTCTCCAGCAGACTGGCCCCTTTTCTGGGTCCTTCTGCCCTTTCCCTTTAGCCCTCAAGGCTCTCCCCCAACCCCCCGGCCAAGCCCCTGGAGCTCATCCCGCAGCTCCTGATGCCCCTTCCCTGCTGCTGGAAAGCACCCTCCCTGAGGTCTGCCTTCTGTAGCATGGAGGCATCTTCAGCCATTTCCATGTGGCAAGAGAAGCTATTTATGCCTTTCGGAAATCTCATCATTGGGGCAGGAAGTGACAGACTTCCTGGCAAAGAATTCCCAAGAACATCTTCCCAAAGGAAAAAGAGGAGAAAACATATCTCTGACGTACGTGGATGGTTTCCTTACTCGTAACTGGCCCTGCCCCAACCCAGTGATATGGCTCAAGGCAAGGGCTCCTGCTGGTGACAGAAGCCCACTCTGTGTGACCCACTCAGGCTCGGGACCTTGGATGTGGCAGGTGTGCGACCTCGACTGAATCAAGTTGAACTTCCTGGGGCTGGAACCCTGTTTCCTATTTACTCTCTCTGCTCCTGCAGATCTTCTCATACGGCGCTGCCGAATGTTGGTTAACGCACAAAGTTAATTTTTTGCTACAGCTGAGGGTTCGCTGTACGTCAGAATGAATGCTGAGTCAAGCAGATCACGTACAGGGTACACAGAGGGATGTGAACTTTCTTTTAGAAAGAGGGATGTTGGACAATGGAGCCAGAAACGACCCTCCCACCCTTCCCCAAGAAAATTCATGAAAAACCAAAAACCAAAAACTCTACTCTCTGACTGGAACATATGAGACCTTCGTCTCAGGATTATGCAAGAGAATGGCAATAAACAGGATCTTTTCAAACAGCGACATGGTGATGTAAAGGGACCAAAGGGCCAAAAGTGAATGTTCTGTCTGTGGTTGGTGGAGACGCTGTGAGGGCTTGTTATACTCTAGCAATGACTGAAGGCAAAAATCACTGCTGGCTGTGGTGTCATATTGAGCCTTATGATAATTTTTCCCCAAATATTCCGTTCCAAATTCTAGTGGTCAAAGACGTGTCTCTGGCTGAAAAGGACTAAGAACCACCACACTCTACCATAAAGACTCAACAGGACTAGCCCAAGGGCAAATTGAAACAGGAGTGTTGGCCTTCAGGGTATAATTTCCTCTTCCTGCTGCAACCTTCTTGCCCACAATTGCTGGCTTCCTGGCGACACATAAAACTTACTGGTAAAAGAGTTCTTTCTCCTAGAGTTGGTAGTTTCAAGGTATACTCTAGTTAATCTAATTAATTGATGATAACATGCAAATGACATGGAATCCCCCCCTCCATTCACTATTCATTTTCATGGCGGTCTCAGAAGACCCTACCTCTCCAGTGCCTGTGAAGGTAGAAGATGGACACATGAAGAAACCTTGGTTGAGAGATACTCCTGCACAGGTGTGGTCTTGGGACCCTCTCGGTCTATCCTGACACACCTGCTATTCTCTTTATACAAGCGGTGTTCATTGTTACTATTTGTCTGATGGGCTGGCTGATTGACAGACTTTTCTGAATGACAAATGAAGGTCCAAGGGTGTTTTCCTTAGTGGTGTCCTTTAGGATGGTGTTCAGGAAGGTTGTCTTGGGGAGGTGTCTGGTATAGACATGATTCATACCATGATTTACACCATAACTCCCTTTCCACTTGGGAGGCTGAGGTGTGACCCTAGCTGAACCAAGTGGCTTTCCTTCCCTCAAATCAGGAGGTTGGGAGACGTGTTATTCATGTGCATTGGTTGAAATGTTCAAGCTATTGTTTCCTTTTTTTTTTTAATGTTTATTTATTTTTGAGAGAGAGGGACAGAGACAGAGTGCTAGTGGGGAGGGGATGAGAGAGAGGGACACACAGAATCTGAAGCAGGCTTCAGGCTCTGAGTTGTCAGCACAGAGCCCGACGTGGGGCTTGAACTCACAAACCACAAGATCATGACCCAAGCCGGAGTCCAACACTTAACCGACTGAGCCACCCAGGGGCCCCTGAGCTATTGTTTTCTACATGTCTCATTTGTTTTTTGTTTCTTTTTTCCTCTTTGTCTTTTTTTGGATTGATTTTTTTTTTTTATGATTCCATTTTATTTCCACTATTGGCTTATTAACTGTATCTCTTAAAAAATTTTCTTTGGTGCTTGCTCTCTATGGTTTATAGCACACACCTTATCCCAGTCTGCCTTCGAACAATGTTTTAGTTTTATGTCACTTCATGTATAGCAAGAGCAATTTACAACAGTTTAATTTCATTTCTTCCCTCCTATCTTTTGTGCTATTGTCATATGTTTTACTCCAGCATAGGCTGTGAACCCCAAGATACACTGTAATGATTTTTATATTAATCAATTATCTTTTAAAGAAATTTAAAAGCAAGATAATGTTCTTTTACATTTGCCCTACAATTTGACATTTCTGGTGCTCTTTATTCCTTGGTGTAGATCCAAATTTCCATCACCTTCCACCTGAAGAACCCCTTTTAACATTACTTCCAGTGCAAGTCTTCCGGGCAACCAATTATTGCCTTTTCTTTGTCCGAGAGAGTATTTGTTTTTGCTTTTTTTTCCTGAAAAGATATTTTCATAAGGTATAGACTTCTAGGTTGATAGTTTTTACTTTCAGCATTGTAAAGATGCCCCACTGTTGCTAACTTGCAAAGTTTCTGACAAAAGAATGCTATCATTCTTGTCTTTTACTCCTCTGTATATTCCTTCTTTTCCCCTTACTTTTACGATTTTTTTTTTTTTAACATTTATTTATTTTTGAGACAGAGAGAGACAGAGCATGAACGGGGGAGGGTCAGAGAGAGGGGGAGACACAGAATCAGAAGCAGGCTCCAGGCTCTGAGCTGTCAGCACAGAGCCCGACGCGGGGCTCGAACCCACAGACTGTGAGATCATGACCTGAGCCAAAGTCAGCCGCTTAACCGACTGAGCCACCCAGGTGCCCCACGATTTTAATTTTTATTACTAGCTTTTAGCAATTTGATTATGGTGTGCCTTGATGCAGTTTTCTTTATGTTTATTCTGCTTGGAATTTCTTGAGCTTATTGTATCTGTAAGTTTATAGTTTTCATCAACTTTGGGAACATTTCAGCCATTATTTTCTTCAAATTTTTTTTTCTGTTCTCCCTCCTCTCCTGGAACTCAAATTTCAAGTATGCTATACTACTTGATACTGACTCACAGGTAACTGAAGGGCTTTTTTTCTTAGTCTTTTTTTCCTTTGGACAGTTTCTACTGCTATGTCTTTAATGCACTGATCTTTTATTTTATATTATCTGAACTGTTTTTAATCCCATTCAGCATACTTCTCATTTAGATATTGTAGTTTTCATCTCTAGAAATTTTTAGATCTTTTTTTGCATCTTCCATTTTTCCCTTCATTGTGTTTATGTTTCCCTCTGTCTTCCTCAGCACATGAAGCATGTTTACAATAGCTGTGTTAACGCTCTTGTCTGCTGAATCCATATTCTCTGTCCTTTCTGGGTCTGTTTCTACTAATTGATCTTTCTCCCAGTTATGGTTATGGATAATATTATCCTACGTTGATGCATGCTTGGCAAATTTTGCTTGGTTGTGGGACATGGTGAATTTTACATTGTTGGTTACTGCATTTTGTTGTAATCCCTGAAGTGAGGCGCTACGTGTTCTGGCATGCAGATAAGTTGCCTAAAGTCAGTTTGGTTCCTGCAAGGCTTGTTTTAAGCTTTGTTAGGGTGGATCCTGAACAACAGTAAGTTCAGAACAAATTAGCTCCACTGCTAGGACAATGCCTTTCTGAGGACTCTCCCAGACACCGTGTGTATTATGAGGTCTTTCCACTCTGGCTAAGGGGAACAGAATTCTGTGAGCTCCAGGAATATGGGGGCTCTTGCTTTCCATTGTTGTGCTCCCTCTCTAACTGACCCCTCCCACCAGCTTCATGTATTATTGTCTCACACGTGCCTGAATCAGTACTCAGCCAAAGACTTGATCTACAGACCTTCAGAGCTCTTCCTCTGGGTGGGTCCATCCTCTCAAATATGCTGCCTCTCCAACTCTAGCCATCTTGGCTTCCCTGAATTCCAATCTGTCAAGCCAGTGAAACCACCAGGCTGCTTGGGTTCTGCCTCCAGGCTCCAGGCTGCAGCCTGGAGACTTCCTCCAGCTGGTAAGCTGAAGCAACTGTGGAATTGACCTTGGGTTTGTTTTTTTTCCCTTCTCTAAGTGACACAGCCCTGTGGTCACTATGGCCCCAAACCTGAAACCATTGTGTCATAGTTTGTCCAGGTTTTTAGCTTTAGTTTAAGTTAAGAAAATAAATTCCTAGGGTGCCTGGGTGGCTCAGTCAGTTAAGCATCAGACTCTTGGTTTTGGCTTAGGTCATGATCTCATGGTTTGTGAGTTTAAGCCCCACATTGGGCTCCATGCTGACAGTGTGGAGCCTGCTTGGGATTCTCCCTCTCTCTCTCTCTCTCTCTCTCTCTCTCTCTCTGCCCCTCCCCCACTCACTCTCTGTCTCTCAAAAAAAAAAAAAAAAGAAAAGAAAAGAGAGATGGAATGCCTGAGTGGCTCAGTTGTTTAAGCATCTGACTTCAGCTTAGGTCATGATCTTACAGCTTATGAGTTCGAGCCCCACATCGGGCTCTGTGCTGACAGCTCAGGGCCTGGAGCCTGCTTTGGATTCTGTGTGTGTGTATTTTGGTCATTTTTCAATTTCACTGTATAATTTTTGTAGACATTGTTTTAAACTGTGTTTACAATCATTTACTTATCAAAAAGCTATCAGTTGAGTAACTCTTATGCTCCAGGCTCTGAATAAAGCAGTGAACCAAACAGGTAAGATTGCCATTTTCACAGAGGTTTTGCTCTAGTGGAGGGAAGACAGGTAAAAGATAAGAAATAAATGAGCAAACCACAGAGTGATAAGAGCTATAAAACAGGGCAATATGTTAGAGAGTGACAAGGACAGCTATTGAAGATGGGTATTTAGAGAAGTCCTCTCTGAGATATGGAGTCTACTCCCTGAGTTAAGAGCAGCCATGTGCAAAGCATTCTGGGCAGAGGGAACATTACTGCAGGAGCCCCAGGAAAGTAGGGAGCCTGGGGTACTGGAGGAACAGAGAGGAGACCAGTTTGGGTAGAGTATAGCGAGCAAGAGGGAAGAGTCATGCCAGATAAAATCAGGGAAGAGACAAGGGGGCCAAGGCTTTGTGGGGCAAAGAATACCATGCAAGTGTGTAATTTATTTACTTAATTGTACCATTATATAATTAACTTACTTATTCCTGTCCTGTTGAAACTTAGGTTCTTGCATTTTGAAATGTTTTATCATAAATGATACTGCAGTAAACATCTTTGATTTTTCTTTTTCCTTTCTGTACTTAGAATTCTTTCAATATGGCAGAATTCCAGGACTGCCGTTAAAGAGACAGAGGGTATGTAGCAGAGGCTGTTGCTACCGCCAGGATCCCTTTTACCGTCAGCGGTGTCCTTCCTCTAGCCCCTGCAGGCGCTGCTGACAACACACCTTTGCCCAATGGAGCCACCTCCCCCCATGCCCGTGAATGACACTCCTCCCTCCACAGCCTACAGTCAATGACTGACGGGTGTGGGGAGACAAAAGCACCTACTTCCTTGACTCAATGCAGGACAAACTGCGGTGCCATTTATATTCCAGAGCTCCCAGAAGGACCAGGTGGAGGCCACATTTCTCCTGAAACCACATTCCTGCCTAGCTTCTTCCCCTCCTTATCCTGCTCCCCGTCCTCCTTTCATGATTCTTCTAGAACACTCTCCCTGAAAATCACCTGCACAAGAATCTCCACATTAGGCTTTCCTCCTAGGGAACTCAGCCTACAACAGGATAGGAACCTTCTGAAAATTTGATTTACTAAATCCTAATGAAGAATTCTGTCTGTAGACTCACTATGCTCATTGAAGACAGTTTGACATTTGCCAAGTTACCATGAAGGGTAGGAAGCACTGGGAGGTGGTGGATACGTGATTGAAGGACTAATAGGTGATGACAAGTACGTGTAGAAAAAAGGATTAAGACTCCATCAAATTTGGACAGGTAGGGAACACAGGTCTGTGAAGACATAGGAACAGCCAGGCTTAACCTAAATGAGAACAACCCGTTTGACAACATCCAGGTGAACCTGTTGTCCCTGTTCTCAGCAATAATGAGAGCCTGCAGGTCCCAGAGCACATAGCTTATTTTCCTCTGAAGGAGTCTGCCATTTGATTCCAGAGGCCCTGTGGCTTTAAGATAAGAGGACAAGAGAGCAGAAACACTAAAGCCAGGGGTGGGATCCATGGTCAGAACAAAGAAAGGGACACAATGAGAGATGGGAATGAGGGTTCAGATCAGGGAAGGAAAACTCAGGGTATCCCAATGCTTCGGTCATGATTTTCTTTTCCCTCTCCTCTGTGGGAAAAGACAATAGTCCATGGGAAAGCCTGAGATCAGCAGTGGCTATCACCCCCCTCCCCCAAGCCCCTCGTCACCCCCTGCCACTCTTGCCCACTCCACCACCTCGCCATCCACTGAAGAAAGGATCTTGGACAAGGGACCCCACACAGAGTGTTTGGAAGTACCCTCTTACTGAGAGTCTGGGCAGATTCCAACCTGGCTTCCGAAGTAGATGGTAATTCTACTGCCAAGCATTTATGAAGATGCCGAGATCTAGAATCATTAGCAAATTCATCCAAATGTCAGGAATCTGAGAAAGGACTATGTGCAGGAAGGCCATCTCTACCTACGTCAGAATGAGAACGGCAGTGACTGAGTAGCCCCCCCTTAACCGTGGTTTTGCCTTCTGCAGTCGCAGTCACCTCTTGCCAACTGGGGTCTGGAAGCAGAGGATCCTCCCTCTGACCTGTCATCAGGGAGTCAATAGTAGCCTAACGCTATGTTGCAATGTCTGTGTCATTCGCCTCACTTCATCTCATCATAAAGGCATGTTTCTCATCTCACATCCTCACAAGAAGGGCGAGCACAGTACAGTGAGAGATTTTGAGAGAGATCACATCCATGTAACTTTCATTACAACATATCGTTATAATTGTTCTGCCCCATTACTAGCTTTTGTTGTTAATCTCTTACTGTGACTAGTTTATAAACTTTATCGTAGACATGTACGCACAGGAAAAAAACACAGTGTATATAGGGCTTGGTACTATCCATGGTTGCAGGCATCCCCTGCGGGTCTGTGAACGTATCCCCCATGAGTACGGGAGGCCTGTTGTACACACCTGAAAATACCCCTTATGTACTGAACACACAGTCCTTCAAACATGAATGTGACATGTGCCTTGAGTTGCCTATCCAGGTCTGTGGCTGGGTCTCAGTGAGCCACTCGGAGGTATGGTAATAACTGAAATTTTCACAGGACCTTACAGCTTCCAAAATACTTTCATAAACATTATTATTTAGCTGCCACTCATCTGTAAGCTAGATACTCTTATTATTGTTACTGTTTTCATTTTTTCAGAAGAGTACATAGAGAGCCAGAGAAGTTAATAACTTGCCTAAGATCCCAGAGCCATCAAGAGGCAACCCTTTTCTTCTCAGTCTGAATCTTGTACAGTTCTCACGCTATCTGCCTGCCTCGTCCCCTTCCTGCTCACTGGAATCTTTTTATGTCCTGATGTTCAAGGCTAAGAGTTCTGAGATCCTAGAAAAGGCAAGAGGGAGTTGGTCATCCATGAGCTCCAGAGCCTGCTCTCTCCCTCAAGGGTATCTTCTCATACTTACTACAAGAGGAGCATTCTATCCTACCCTTTTTTGCTTTGGGATACAGCTCCCACATCCTGGACGTAAGAAGTTACTTCTTTCCCTCCCCGATTCACTCCTCTGTGGCTCCCAAAATGGCAGGCCTCTCCACACCAATGGGAAGATGGCAAGATGTGCCAACCTATCCCTGGGAGCAATGACAGTGAGCCCATGTAACAGCCTGGGTAGGAAGTGAGTAGGGGGTTCCTCTGGCTGCAGTGAATGCCGAGCACATTGTTTCTGCCCCCCGGGATCCCCTTTCTCCTGCACCTCCAGGCCTGTCTATCTAACCTGGGATGATGGAATGCCATTTCTTTCTCTCATTACTCTAAATTAAGTATCATTAGGAAGGTAAATGCTCTCCTTAAAACAAATAAATCACCCAACACACTCCAGAGAGAGATTTAATTATTTAAATTATTTCTAGATAATCTGTCTCTTTGGATTATCCAAACCACTGTTGAAAACTAACATAAAAAACAGACTCACCTGAAGCCCAGAGCCTTAGGGCTTACGCTGACTTGCAGACTGGGCACGAAGCCTGCCATGGAAGGAAGTCCGTAGTGATAGCATTTGGGAGGATTTGTCATCCCGAGGAACATGGTGGTAGTATTTTCAGCATTTGCAGGCTCTGAGTCATAGCAAAGCATGCCGCGCTGTGGGGAAAGACCCAGCTCTGGATTGGACGGCTTCCCAAGGCAGAGTCAACCGACAGGCCCGGGAAGCTCGTTAATCCTCTTCAGGGCGTCAGCACCATAGCCAACCGAAGCCATCAGTGGGCACAGATGCACTGCTGAGATTCCCGGGCTGGGACGTGTGGGGGCCAAGACTTGTCCAGAAGATGATACAGAAGAGACTCTAGAGTGGAGGCCCACTCCCCTGCCCCTAGGAACAAGGGCAGCTTATTCTGGGGAGGAAGGGGCTAGAGCTGTTATGGTGGCGGAGGAGAGGGGACCAGAGGAGGCTTGTACCCTCAGAGGAGTCATGCCCGCCATGCCCTGGCACAGCCAAAGCGAGCCCAACAGCCATGCCTGTGCCTGCAGTTCTGTTGGCTAACCTGGGAGGTCCCTCTAGGGTGAGAAGAGCCAGAAGATTCTGCTTCTCTGGTCGGCAACACGGAGCAGTGAATTTGACGCAAGAGCAAAGATTTGGAGGGAAAGATACGAGGCAAAAAAAAGAGGTTTCCCCTAGGAACTGTTGTGGTGATGGGAGGGAGTTCTGGGTCAAGTGCCCAAAACTCAGGAGGTATCTAGGAATAGGGTGTGGAGGTGCTTTGTGACCTAAAGTTCCTCCCATCCCTAACATTCTGCTATTCTGGTTTATTGGAGGAGACCGGGTAAACATACATCGAAAATGCAGAAATGCTAAGCAGCAGGAAATGTAGCAATGGAGTCAAGTCTCCACTTTCTGCCTTTTAAAATTTTTTTTTTCATGTTTTTATTTATTTTTGAGAGAGAAAGAGAGAGCGCATGAGCAGGGGAGGGGCAGAGAGGCAGAGAGAGAGAGAGAGAGAGAGAGAGAGAGAGAGAGATGGAATCTGAAGCAGGCTCCAGGCTCTGAGCTATCAGCACAGGGCCCGACGCAGGGCTCAAACTGACGAGCGGTGAGATCGTGACCTGAGCTGAAGTCAAACACTTAACTGACTGAGCCACCCAGGTGCCCCTCCACTTTTTGCCTTAAGCGTGATCTTTGTAGACCTCAGCCAGGCCCCAGACCACCGACAGGAGGGCCAAAGACTGGACACAGAGGGCATACATGTGGGAAAAGACAGGTGATTCTAGTCGAAAGCCCAAAGAGCTAATTATAGAGCCCACCGAACGGAGAAAACTCTATGAAAAGAACTATTTTTTATTACCTGAGCATGCAAATCTTCTGAGGAGAGACTCTGCTATTGTTTCGGTTAAGATGTGCACTTCCTGAAGGCAGAGAAGATGATTCAGGTGTTACCCCTGGAAAGGTGGCTGGCAGTGAGAGAGGGGTGGGTGAGGATGACTCAGGGCTGATTTGGGATTTGCTGCCTTACCTACGGTGACTCAGGCAGCCCAGGCCCCTGCCTCCTGTGGGCCAAAATCCTGCGACAGGATCCCCCATGCAAACATGCAGGCAGTTGCCTTGCGGGTGGTCTGAAATGCTTCTGCCACTGCTCTGTAACTGTCTCAAAGGACAATCATTCGGCGGTTAAAACAGGGAAGGAGGGAGGTATGATGGTCTATAGCTAAGTGGATTCAGGTGGGGCCAGGAACGTTTTCTAGAAAAGGGGGATTTCAAATCTACTTGGCTGAATGAAAAGGAGCTATCTCCTGTCTCATGCACGATCTACGGATGTGTCTTCGTGTACACTCCCCTGTTCGGCAGTGGTAACACATTCAAGTTGGTCAATAGATTGGAGTGAGCTGAGGTGTCTGTAGAGTTCCTGTTGCCTGAAGAGGCTGGGTAGCACATTGAAAAGTGCCTGGTTTCTGTTGCCGGAAAGAGCTGGGCTCAAGTACTACGTGGGCCGCTTACTAGTCGTGTTTCCTTGAACAAGTTGCTTGAACTCCCTGGTTCCACAGGATCCTTAATTATCAAATGCAGACAATCACTCCATACGGTGGGACTGAGAATTAAATGTGACAATAAACAGCACTAGGCCAAAAGGAGCTCCATGTGTTTCACTTCTGTGCCTGTCAGAGGCACATTGGGAAGGCAGGATCTGAGATGGAGCTGGATAAACAGGTGTGCCCCATGTGGGGCTTTAACTGTGCTTTTCTCTAATGAAGTGCCATCTGGAGGGGAGCCAGCCTGAACCCAGATTGACTGTCCAAGATGGCAGCCTGTCCAGAGACTCCTCCACATAGAGCCCGTGGCAGGCCTAGGACACACGGGCCACACGGCCCATGCCTCAGCACCGCCTTTGGCAAATAGGGCCACCTTTGGAAACTCCCACCAAGCCCAGGCTCTGCAACTGTGCCTGAATAACACAACACAAACACGGCATTAAGGCCCAGAGGTGGTGCCTCGGTGCTGTCTGTGGTCTGTCTCCTGGGCATTGATGATAAGGGCTGAGAAATGAAAAGGAATCTCAAAAGGGGAACTATTGGTTAAGATCACATGAACCAACTTTTTGTAAACACACTTCCATTTTTCTTCTTGCTTTTTAATATTCCTTGTGTGTTCTTGTATGAAAATGTATCTCTTACAGCTCAGTGTGTCAAACGAGAAAGAGGAACCAGGGGCGCCTGGGTGGGTCAGTTGGTTAAGTGTCCGACTCTGGATTTCGGCTCAGGTCATGGTCTCGCTGTCGTGAGACGGAGCCCCACGTCGGGTTCTGTGCTGACGGCTCAGAGCCTGCTTGGGACTCTCTGTCTCCCTCTCTTTGCCCCTCCCCGCTCATGCCATCTCTCTCTGTGTCTCTCAAAAATAAACAAACAAACATTAAAAAAAATAAAGAGGGATCAATCACAAGTCCCGGGTTCCAGTGCCAGCTCTTATTAACTGAGAGAGACCTTGGGTGGATCCATTCATCTTGTTGAGCCTCAAAGATCTCAGCTGTAAAACGAGGACACTAGTGCCTCTCTCACGGGGTTCTGGTTAGGATCCAATAAAATAATGAACGTAAAAGCCCTTAATGAACTGGGGGCAAAAGGGGTACAAATGGAAGCTAGCTTTTGCATTGGTCATCTGCTTGAAGCATTGTAATTACTGGGTTGACTTGCTGGGCTAACATCTGAGCCTGTTCCTTCTTCTCTGCTCGTCAATCCTTACCTTAGTTTCCCTTCCCCATGAGGTCAAAAGAACTGGGACACTGTTGATCCCATTGTGCCTGGGGCAGGTCAGATGTTCCTGAATAGCCATTACAGACTTCTAGGGATAGAAGTGATGATCCCCACTTGCTGATGTGAGTGTGAGAATCCTTTCTCCTCGCCTCCCAAACCCTCTCAAGACTTATGTTGTTCCAGTCTTTTCTTCAACAAGGGTAACAAAAATAAAAAGAAAAGAAAAAGAAAACAAAAGAAAAGGGGTACATAGGGACACAGGGTATGGGATGCTGACTGCCATGGTCTCACCCACAGACTTTCCATGAAACACTTGACCATGACAAGATTTCATGGGAAGTCTCTCAAGTCCCCTGTCTTTGTTTTGTTCATCATGCCCTCCCCTCTCAAACAATGTGAAGGCTGTAGAGGACGAGGCTATAGCTACACGGCACGAAAGCCAAGACTGGGTGCAATTCCTAGCCATTCCGTGTGAATGTGACTTGATGGCCACTGACTCCTCTTGCTTTTAGCATTAACTACCTTGTCCTAGCAATTTTCTTTCATTAAAACATTAAAACCATTTTCTAACTGTAAAATAATAAATACTTTTAGGAGAAAAAAAAGAGCTATAATTCCACCACTGCTAACATCTTGGGGGTATTTCCTTTCGCAACCACAAAATGTGGGAGATGACAGGTATATATAGTTTTGTGTACTTTTTCACTTAATGTTATGCTGTGAGAAATTTCCCATGATGCTAAAATTCTGAGAACAACATGGATTTTAATGGCTGTATAATGTCTGTCATACAGACATTCATACAGATGAATCATAAGTTACTTAGCTGATTCCCTATTGTTCGACATTTAGACTATTTTTATTTTTTTCTATTAAAAATAACACTGCTATTAATATCTTTGTCCATAAGTGTCCATGCCTCTGATTATTTCCTTAATATAAATTACTAGAAATAGAACCAGTGGGTCAAAACAGTAGGAATATTTTTGAAAGTCTTGATATACGGAGCCAATTGCCCTTCAGAAAATATGTACCAATTTGCCCTTCTGCGAGTAGTGTGCAAAAGTACTCACTTCACCCCATGCCCACCACAGCTGGATATTATCTCTGCTTTAATCTTTGCTCTTTTAATACATGCAAACTGATTTGCCTTATCTTTTTAAAAAATGTTTATTTTTGAGAGAGAGGGTGGGAGGAGGGGCAGAGAGAGCGGGAGAGAGAGAATCCAAAGCAGGTTCCAGGCTCTGAGCTGTCAGCACAGAGCTCAGTGTGGGGCTCGAACTCCCAAACTGCAAGATCATGACCTGAGCTGAAGTTGGACACTTAACCGACTGAGCCACCCAGGCACTCCTGCTTTCTCTTTATGTAGCTACCTTGTCCTGTCATGAGAGGTATGGTACTTGTTTGTTACCTGTTTGATTATTGTGTATGTCCTGCCTACTTCCAAATAGAATCTGGGGTGGTTCCAATTAGATAATAAGTCTCCAAAGACAGTAATGTTCCCAATTTGTAGCATCTATGACTGGCACAACAAGCTTCACATAGTCAATATTTGATACATGTTTGGAGGCTATTTTTGTACCATATAAAGATGTTCATGAACAGAATAGGGCATTCCTTTCTCCTGATGTATGTGACTTCATTATGTTCCCTTTTCCCAGCCCTCAATGCTCTTAAGCATTTAATCTTAAAGGCATATAATTATTTACTAGTTTTGGGGGGGAGAAAAAAGCAAAAAAATAAAAAATTAAAAAATTAAAAAAAACCACCTCTATCTTCTCAACTGAGTTATCAGTCACTTGAGGGTAGAGGATATGCCCTTTATTTCTCTTCGAAGAAATGAGTACAGCATTGAGCACATGTAGACATTTAATTTTTCATTCATTAATTCACTCTTTTGATAAGCATTACCAACCATCCATTATATGTCAAGCACTGTACTCAATGCTGAGGAAAGTAGCTTCCAGTCTAATAGAAGGGGTGAGTGTGGGAGCATGTAGGATGCTATGAGAACATTAAGGAGGGACCTGAAACCCGGATGGGAAGAATTAAGGAAAGCTTCCTGAAAGAGGTAGTAGCTGACAGGAGTTAGCCAGTAAATAATGTGGCTGAGGGGTTGGGTGTTTCAGGGGCAAAGAGCTGCATCAGCAAAGTTATAGTAGACAAAGTGTGGTGCTTGGAGGAGTTTCCTACTGGTGTAGCAAATCCAAAACTTCGAGAGGGACAGAGAAAATGCAGGAGGTGAGGCCAGAGAGTTGGCAGGGGCCATAACATGTACAATGAGAATGAAAGCGACCAGTTTCAGGCTTCGCCAGTCAGTGTGTGCAGGGGCAACGCCACCAGCATCAATATCCAGCTCTCCCAAGCTCAGCATCCCATCAGCTTGACTAAAGGAAGTTGAGATCTTTGCAGAATATCAGGTATTTTCAGGGTCTTTTCCACCGAGTCCTTAGAAGACTCTTCAGGGAGTACTTCCATGTTTCGGTGAAATAGTCTAGGTTATCACCTGCCCACGTCTAGCGAGGCTGGACTCCTGCAGTCCCAGGCTTTAATCCTTCAACAAGGGTACCAACACAAGGCTGGAAGTTCCATCCTATCGTTGTCACAAATACCTAGCAGTCTATTGAGCTTTATAGTGTTGACACCGGAGCATCACTGCTGCATCTAAAGACCAGAGATTATTGCCACGGATCTAGCAAACCCTCTGGGAGAATGCCCTTGTTGGGTAACGTTCAAATAAAATTTCCCCAGTAAGGCTGCTTGACTGCACACCAACAGCTTTTCAAACTTCCACAGAAGTTCTCCCCACTCCACTTTCTTACAGGAGCCACACATGCTGCCAAAGTGGTTAGTGAGGCAAGTTACAGCATTAGCTTCCACCATGAACCCAGAATGCCATTCCCCTTGGGCACTCTGGCCTAACTACTGGATTTGATCTAAGGGACCAAACACCTTCTTCTATATGATGACTTAATTCTTGGGTCCCCCTGCTACTTATAATCATGACTCCTTTGGGCCCATCAGATGACTGAAATCCAACTAGGGACAAGATTCAGACTCTTTTTCATAGGCTGGACTGTTCAACTTCTGTGTAAATCAGTGGGTGTAAATAGATACACGGAGAGGAGGGTGTTGCCTACCTGTTCTTATCAAAGGTATCTAAATAACATCTCCTGCTCAGACAACACATCTGGATTTGTTAAGCTACTTAGATTTTATGCTGCAGACAAAGAGGATCCAATCGAGTTTTTATATAGTCTATTAGTATACAAATTGCACTATACTAATTAAGGATTAATATCCATAATATACAAAGAACTCTCAGAAACTGATTTGAATGGTGCCTGGGTGGCTCACTTAAGTGTCTGACTCCTGATTTCGGCTCAGGTCCTGATCTCACAGTTGGTGAGTTTGAGCCCCACATCGGGCACCACGTTGACAGTGCAGAGGCTGCTTGGGATTCTCTCTCTCCCTCTCTCTCTGCCCCTCCCCTGCTCACACACACACTCTTATAATAAATAAATCAACTTAAAAAAAGAAAAAGAAACTGATTTGAAAAGACAAACCTGATAGAGATGGGTAAATAATATGAATGCAATTCATAGAAGAAAAATCCAAATGTCCAAAAAATATATTTAAAGATGCTAATTAAAATTAAAGTAGTAATATAATAGCACTTTATATACCCTCTGGACTGGTAAAAATTAAGAACAGTGATAACACCTACTACTGGTGAAAGTGAAGAGGAAACGGCTATTCATCCGTTGCTGGATGAAAGATGAATTGCTGCAAACTATTTGGCAATCAAGGAAAGACTATAACAGTTAAATATATATGGACTTCAACCCAGCAATCCGCCTGCTGGGAATCTAGTCTACAGAAATAAATCATGGTAGAAAAGATACATGTACAAAGGTATTTTTTGCTGTTGTTTGTGGTTGGCAAAACACTGAAAAGAAGTGAATGCCCACCATTAGGGGAATGATTGAATACATTATAGCATGCACATACCATGGGGAGTAACGGAGCCATTTAAAAAGTATAGGCTGCATCTATACTTAGTGACTTGGAGGCATTTCCACTAAATATGATTAAGTACGAAGAGCTGTATGCAACAGTGTATATGTCCTCCAATTCAATTTTGCTGCTAACAGCAAAACAAAAACCCTAACATCTTTTGTGTGTTAGCATGTATGTGTGTGTATATGCATGTGCGTGTGTGTGTGTGTGTGTGTGTGTGTGTGTGTGTACATTTCTCCTGCCTTGTCTTGCAGATCGGAGTGGCCAATGAGGTATAATGGGAGTTTTGGACTGAGTGTTTGGTGAAGCTCTTTCTTGCTATTGGTCTTCCCCTTTTCTTTCTTTTTTTCTTTTTCCTTCCTTCTTTCTCTCTCTCTCTTTCTTTCTTTCTTTCTTTCTTTCTTTCTTTCTTTCTTTCTTTCTTTCCTCTTTATTTTTCTTTCTCTTTCTTTCTTTTTTCTTTTTCTGCCTACAGATTTAACACAACACCATCTCTTCCACTTTTACTGAGGTGGCTGACCATGACCAAATCCACCTCTAAACTGGAATTCAGTTGCTGACCCAGCTCCGGCCTCAGCTTCCTTGTTGGCACCAAGGGACACAGCCCTGTCTCTGTCTCTGTCTCTGTCAGTGTCCCCTCAGGTGAGTCTTTCAGGTCTCTCTCCCTCCAGACCTTCGGGCCCTGGCCTGCCATCTCAGAATGGCTGTGACACAGAGCGGCAGGCACGATCTCAGGGGGCAGGTGGAGGTAATCACAGAGATACTGGATACCCCTGGCTGGTAAGATACCAGCAAAAATGTCTCCAGGCAAATTGTTCCTTTACGTGGCCCTGTGATTTGAGAGACTACATGGCCTTCATGATGTGAAGATTGGGCACATTCTTGTCTGCTGGCTCGGGGGGTTTAGGCATGTGGATGTCTTCCTTGGCTATCGTCGCTCCCTTCTTGAAAAGGAGTTCATAATGACAATACGGCTCTCCTTGGGCATCAACATCTCGTTGGCTGCTACGTCTGGGGCTGGGGCTGGGGAGTGGTATTCTCTTTTTTTATCTGAAATGGGAATGTGATAGCTGGCACTTTTACAAACATTTTTATGGCTTTGAAGATATGACCGTGTGAAAGATCACAAGGCAGACAGTTTGAAGGAACCTGGCTCCCTGATCACTTTATAGAGCCCTGGGCTTTGTTCATATAAGCATAAACCTCAAGGAATTAAACCTCTGTAGCTGGTCACTGTTGTGAGGAGGCAAACACAATATACGATAATGTGAGCATGAAGAGAAGTGGAAGTATACATACCAAGTTCTTAGCATTGATTAACTGGCGTAGGGGTGGGGTGCAGGAAGTAAAGAAAGAGAGAGAAGGGAAGGTATAGAAAAAAAATTTTTAAGTGTCTTCTATTCAGAACAAAACAGCATTATGATATTGTACCATTTATTTCCAATTATATATTCACTCTTTCTGAGCCCTCTTTGTTCCTACTTAAAATTCTCCCTCCCTGAGGGCCATCCTGAGGCATCTGAATCCCAGCAAGAGACAAGGTTCAGACTCTTTTCTCATATGATTGATCAATGTTAAAAAGCTGACGGAGGAAGAGAAGTATCTCAGGGTAGTGAGATTTCAGGTAATCATTTTCTTTCTTCCTTATTTTGGTATGATTGTCTTATTTTTATATTGATCATGTATTACTTATATAATCAGGAAAGAAACAGCAAAGTTATTTTCATTGTGGAACAACAAAAATAACAAAGAGATTGGAGTGAGGCAAGGTTGGAGGCAAGATCAACTGGGAGGGTATTTTCAATAATCCAGCTAAGAAATGATGATGGTCTGAATGTAAGTAATGACAATGGAGATGGAGACATGTGGAAGGTGGATAGAATCAACAGGACATAGTGGTTGATTGGAAGAGGAAGAGAAGGAAAGGCTTCCAGCTTCAGCAAGTAGATGGAGAGGTATGCCATTTCCTGGGATGAGGAACACAGGAGGAAAATCAACTGTGGAGTGGAAGACATGTGACATCTTCAAATATTGATGCCTAGGCTCCACCCCGAATCAGAATCTCCAGGCATGTGCCACAGGTGATTCTAAGGCACAGCCAGGGCGGAGAGACCCTGGTGAAGACCCTAACATGAGGCTGAGGACCAGGGGGACATGAAGTTTGAGACTAAGAAAACATGGTCAGAGAAGGAGGAGGAAAGCAAAGGAGAATATGTCCTGGAAATCAACAGAAAAGGAAGTTTCTGATACTTGGCACTGTGCTTAGAATATAATTGGCGCTCAATAAATACTTACTGACTAAATGACAGAAGGAAGGAAGGGACAATGGTTTCAAATATTGCTCGGGGGTCAAGAAAGAGAAGGGTTCTAAAGTGTCCGTTGGATTTGGCACCAAAGAGGTTGCCTTTAGCCCTGTGGGCTCAGTGTGTGTTGTTGAGCGGTGAGGATGAGGGCAAAAGTGCCAGTGGGCTGACAGCTGACTGGAGACTGGCCAGCCATTATATTGAAAATCTTGGTTATGCTTAGAAATCACATTTCTGAAACATTATTTTGTGGTACTGAAAAATTCGCCCTCTGCCTATTATATATGATTCTGATTTGGGTGTAAATTAGAAGCATACGGAGCTAATTTAGGAGCTTATGCTCTCAAGCCAGACTTGCAAAGACTGAATCTAGACTATGCCACTGACTCGATGCACATCTGTGGGTAAGTCTCTCATTGGATCACGGTGAGCTGGGCACACAGAAAGCACTCAGCAAAATATCAGCTGTGAAGTGTTAGACAGCCATATATACATGGAAACCCAAGAATGAGTGGCAGGATTACAAAAGGTCTTTCAGTACAGTTTTGGGCAAATAGTCTATAAGGAACGTGTACTACTTTTATAATTAGAAAAACACGTAAAATGATATTTAACAACAACAAAAAAGTGTTGCTATTCAAGAAAAGATAAAGAAAAGGAAATAGCTAAAGTGTATAGGATGAAAATTTCATGTGCTTCTGGTGGGACAGACATTTGCCTGTTCACGGCTTTTGAAAAAGCCTGAAAGGTGCTGAGGGTGATAACTGTGGCAACAATGTTTCTGGGGAGGGAGAAGGAAAAGGGGTTGGAATGCAGTTTGAAGAATTAGCCTTGGACAGGACGTGTCTTCCTGTGATCGGGAAGGAAAGAAGTTGTGAATAGATAGATATAAATGCAATAATTTAGGGGCACCTGGCTGGCTCAGTCGGTACAGCATGCAAGTCTTTTTTGTTTTTAATGCTTATTTATTTTCGAGACACAGAGAGACACAGCGTGAGTGGGGGAGGGGCATAGAGGGAGACACAGAATCTGAAGCAGGCTCCAGGGCCAAATTGTCAGCACAGAGCATGACGCGGGACTCGAACTCACAAACTGTGAGATCACGACCTGAGCCTCAGTTGGATGCTTAACTGACTGAGCTCCCCAGGTGCCCCTAGACCATGAAACTCTTAATCTCAGGGTCATGAAATTACTTAAACAGAGGTGTAGAGATTACTTTAAAAAATAATAAAAAAAATTTTGATGCAATAATTTGTAGGTGCAGAGGAAGGAGATCAAGGAAGTTCATGACTGATAGTCTTGATGTCTATTACCGAAGCCAGTAAGGCTATCTTCTGAGAGGGGAGATTTTGAAAAGCCATCATAGGGAAGAAAGGAGGAAACTGACAACACAGATACTGCCAAGTGGCACCAAGCGCCTGGCTTTGGATGGAGACTTGACTCTGCCAAGGCCCTGACCTGTGTCACATCCAGTGGAGCAGATGTATCTACTGTTCTGTCACACGGTTCTGGTGTGTTTGTGGCTCGCTTTAGATCCGTGAGTTAGTTGCTTCTCATGTGAACTCTACTCCTTCTCCCTCTTATTGACGGAAATCCTACTGGGTCTGCAAAGCCCAGCTCCGGTTTATTTACTCATTTATTGATTTTAACCAATCCAATTTCCAGGTGGTCTCTCAGAACCTCAGACCTTCTGGGTTCAGGAACTGGCCAAAGGTCCATCTATGCCTTTTCTCTTTGATACCTGTGCTATCTGATCATGAAAGAGTCATTTCAGGACAGGGGCTTGCCTTGAAGTTTGACTTCCTGATGATTTTTGATTGGGGGCCAGTATTATATTCAGTCTGTGTACATGTGCTTCCTTTAGTTCTGTTATTAGGGATTTAATTTACTGGAGGGGAAGCACCTGCAACCCGTTTGGAAAAACGTTTAATGGCAGCTCTCCCGGATGTGACCCACTTGACAGTAAAAGTTCCAGTGCAATCACTGTAGTGTGGTTCACGTGTAGATACAATCAGACATTTGGCTAACTAGTTGGAAATGACGGGGTTTCCCAGATTCCCACCATACCTATTCTCTGATTTTATCAGGCTCTCCAGTGCTCTCACCCCTCCATTTCAACCAATGCAGCATGCCTCCTGACATATTTTTCTTCTACATCCTGCATGAAACCTGTGACATATCCTGTGGCCTTCTTAGCATCCAAGGTCCCTGATTTTTTCCCATTGCATCTTCTTTACCGGCCACCACTCTTGAATCAATCCAGCCGTCTCTTTTGCTTCTATGTTAGGGCTACTGAGTCCTTCATCAGGGCCTAGGTTTTTGCCCCAACATGGCCAGCAGAGATTAGGGGGGCAAAGGACAAAAAGTCAGCCCTGATGTCACTGGTGGAAATCAGTGGGACTTAAGGACCAAGGACTGGGCCCAGAACAGCCAGGACATTGGTTACATACAGGTGGACTAAGCAAATATGTAATATATTCAGGATAATGAAAGCCAATCCTGTTAGTGAAGGGAGTTACAAGTATGGAATGGGGAAGATAAACCCTGCGATATTGGGTTGGAATTGGAGGCATTGGTTATATCTCATGGTTTTTGATAGATAGATATGGAAATAGATACACATGTGCATGTTTATGTATATTTATATTATTTATATTTATTTATATTTACATTTACATTTATAATTTCCGAGTTCTATCCATTGAAAGGACAAAGGCCTAGAAGCAATAAATGACACTCCAGAAGGAAGGAGCACACTGAGTACCCAGATCCTCGCTTATGATGATCATCTTCCACTAAAAGGAATCAAAACTTCTTGGAGAAATGGCTGATTTCAGGGTAAGGGCAGGGAAGTATAAGATGAGCCTAGGGCTTGTTACCAGAAGTAACAAAGTACTAACATATCGAAAGGACACAGGAGATAACATGAAGGGATTCCTACTGACCAAATGGGGGACAGTTTGAAGATTAAAGAAAAAAAAATAGTAACATTATAACTCATTGAATAGGAGTTCAGTGAGTCCATACAATTGACTTTTAACCAAAAATTAAGAATTTGTGGGGCTTATAACATGTAGAAATAATTAACATATTATAACAGTAGCACGGAAGCCAGAAAGGGGTGTAAATATATTACTGTATGTTTCTTACCTGTACATGAAGTGATATAATATTATAATATTACTTCAAAATATGGTTGTGATGTTAGGAATATATATTTTGACTTCTAGAGAAACCACTAAAATAAACAAAAACCCCATGAGAAATAGCTAAAATGGAATACTAAAAAATGTTTTGCTATATACAAATAAAAGCAGGAAGGGAGGTAAAAAGAAGCAGAGAAGAGCTAGAATAAATTAAAAATAAATAGCAAGAGAGTAGACTTAAACACACTTGTATCTATAATTACACTAAATATAAATGATCTAAACACTACAATTAAAGGATAGGCTGGATAAATAGGATGGTCTAGTAAGGCCTCACTGCAAAGGTGACAACTGAACAAATACTTGAAGGAAAAGAGGGAACAAGACATGCAGATAACTAGGGTCAGAGTGTTTCAGACAGAGGGAAAAATGTGTACAAGACAGATACTGTTTTATTTTTTTAATGTGTATTTATTTTGAGAGAAAGGGAGGGAGAGAGAGAGAGAGAACAAGCAGAGGAGGGGCAGAAAGAGAAGGAGAGAGAGAGAATCCCAAGCAGGCAGAGACCAAAACAGGGTTTGATCTCAAGAACCATAAGATCATGACCTGAGCTGAAATCAAGAGTCAGACACTTAACTGACTAAGCCACCCAGGTGCCCCCAGATACTGTGTTAAAAAAGAAAGCTGATTAGCAGACATTGCTCAGAGCTGAGGCTGCTTGGATTCTCAATGACTGAAACATCCAAAAATATTCCTAGGATTAAAATTTTGTAAGTTCATGGTTTATGAATGAATTTCATAATTCATTTATTTAGGATTTAGGGATTAGAAGATACCTTAAAGGTCATCTTGTTCCAACCTCACACCTGTGGCATGGCTAATAGATAATGAGTTGGAGTCACAGCCAGTGAAAATATTTTCATGCCTCCCCAGGGCCTACTCTTCCTCTTGATGAAAGGCTCTAGTAGAAAGTTCTTTCTTCTATAGAGCACAAAGCTGTTTCACTGTACTTGATTTTTTTTCTGCACTTAAGCAATCCTGATGAATGTCTTACCACATCTAGCGAGACCTAAAGTAGGAGGGTTTCAACTTGACCATAAGTTTCTTGGCTTTCATCACCTTCGCAGGGCCTGTCAAATGGTTTAGATTTCAAAACTTAAACCCTTGGCCTTTACTAAACCTTCCCAGTATCTTCTGTCAAGAGGCTTCCTGGACATATGAAGGGAAAGTAAACCAAATGGGCGTTTGTTTCTCATCAGTGAAGGCAAAGTGCTCGCAGAGGCCAGCTGGCCTATTTTTGTCTATGTATCAGGGATGGTTGCCAAGAATGAGCAGAGGGGTTTGCCTGCAGTAAAGACCAGAGACAGGGGTTGGTGGAGATGGTTACTGATGCAGAAGGAAGGCCCATGAACAGGATTCAGAACTTGTTGAGATGATCCTACCTCCACCTTTAAGCTCAGACCTCTCATTCTCCTCCTCACATGTATCCTCTTATCTGTAGGCTCAGGACCGTAAGGGATTCATTCCTCTCCTAACAGAAAGTAGATATCAAGTCTTTGGTTGGGACAGACCTTATAGTGCCCTCATCTTATTATGTGATGCTCTGATTGTTGGTATTCTGAATCCAAAGTGTCCCTTCCCACACCCTCACTAATGAGGCTCAGCACAGCTTTGGCTGGATGCAAAGACTGGGTGGAAGGACATAGGCACCTGGGGTAGCACTAAATGTCAGAGGGAGTCAAGTTAATCCTAGAGAGTTGCAGACTGACTCAGATTCAAAGACTGAGTGTGGTCCAGAGAAACACCAGAATGCTGAGGTTTCAGAGCCATGGGACCAGGTAGAGCTGGTATTAAAGGAAAGCAGTTTGGGAATAAGCCAACACAGAGTCCTGAGTTACTTCAACATTTGCACTTTCCTTAAGGCCCTATGTGTATTAAATACATCCACACAAATTGGAGTTAATTCAGGGTGCTTTTTTAAAAATAGAGATTTTTAAATATATATATTTAAAAATATAGGTTAAAATACAGATTTCTAAGCCCTGCTCTTAGAAATTCACATTTAGGGGGGATCTGGGTGGCTCAGTCAGTTGAGCATCCGACTTCGGCTCAAGTCATGATCTCATAGTTCGTGGGTTTGAGCCCTGCATAGGGCTCTGTGCTGACAGAATGGAGCCTGGACCCTGCTTCGGATTCTGTGTCTCCCTCTCTCTCTCTGCCCCTGCCCAGCTTGTGTTCGCTCTCTTTCTCTCTCAAAAATAAATAAATAAACATTTAGAAAAAAAAGGAATTCAGATTTGGTCAATCTTAGGAGGACCCAAAAAAGCTGTCTTTTGAAAACTTCCTCAAATAACCCTGGTGTCTTGGGAGTCGTCAGTTTAAGGAGTCGGGTCTGGCAGACACCTGTGCCGGGTCTCTTGCCGGTGGACATCTGGACTTCTTGCCCTGAGCTGTCGTACTGTGTTCGCCTTAACTTTTCTCTCACCTACCTTGCTGGTCCCATGACTTGATTACCACCCTGTCCGGTATTAGCAGGTCTCAGGTCTCAGGACTGCCATGAAAAGTGAGCTCATGTTAAAGAGTGCTTAGTGTTGAACCTGGTAGTCAGTAATCACTCAGTAAAAGTCAGTTATTCTTATTATCATCTCTGCTTAAAACTATATGATGTGCCTGAACTGTATGACTCATTAGACTGTGCAATAATATTTCCTGAAGACAGTAGAATTAGATCAATCTCTGACCACCATTAATCCCTGGAATCTCTTCTCCAGTAAACTTCCTGTTTGGCCCCATTGGGTTCTCACTTGGTGACAGTCTGACTTTCATGGGTCTGCTTTGTATTGTTTTGGCAGGATCTGGAGCAGGTGTAAGCCCCTTTGTGTTTGTTTAGAAATGCTTTCCCCCGGTTGGGAGGAGTTGGGCCTCCCACTCATAGAGGTTTGTTTCTATCCCTTTGTGGTTGTGTTTATGATTGTGGTGCAACTACTTGGAACTGAAGTGTAGTCTCTTTGGAGATGGGGTATTCTGTAGACACAGTGTGAAATTCCTTGGGCTGGGAGGATCCCCAGAATGTAACACAGTATCTCTACTGGTTCTAGAACTGCCCAGAGTGGATAGGATTTTACTGTTATAATGAGAATTAGGATTCTAAAATGCAGGAATGTAAATGCAGGATCCATTCATTTGTTCGTTTGTTCAACTAATGTTTATGAATGCTTTTTAAAAATTTTAGACAGAGAGAGAGAGAACACGTGAGTGGGGGGAGGGGCAGAGAGAGAGAATTTTAAGCAGGCTCCATGTTCAGCACAGAGCCCGATGCAGGGCTCAATCCCACAACCCTGGGATCATGATCTGAGCCGAATCCAAGAGTTGGACGCTTAACCAACTGAGCCACCGAGGTGTCCCATGAGTACTTTTAATGTGCCAGGCACAATACTAACATTGAGAAGAAAAAGAGGGTCCCCACCATTTCAGCCCAGAACCTCTTTGTTCTCCATCCTGTCCATAGATTATAATAGCATAGATTATTAAACTTCACTTATTCATACTTCAAGTTACTGAACACCTACTATGTGTGAGGCTAATAGGTAAAGAGGATATAGAGTAGCTCACTTTTATTCATGAAGGATTAGTTCCAAGACACCCAGTGGATGCCTGAAACTGTGGATAGTACCAAACTCTGTATATACTATTTTTTCTATACTTATATACCTATGATAATGTTTAACATATACATTAGTCATGATGAGAGATTAACAACTTACCCAATGACAAAATAGAACAATGATAACAAGATACTAAAGTAAAAGTTATGTGAATGTGGTCTCTCTCTCTCTCTCTCTCTCTCAATACCTTATTGTACTGTACTCACTCTTCCTGTGATAATATAAGATGATAAAATACCTACCTTATGAGATGGAATGAAACGAGTGATGAAGGAATTGTGATGTAGCATTAGGCCACAGCTGACCTTCTGTGGCTATGTCAGACGGAGGATCGTCTGCTTCCAGACCACGGTTGACTGCAGCTAACTGAAACCATGAAAAGCAAAACCACAGCAAAGGGAGCGACTACTGAAGCTCCTCTCTCCAGGAGCTCATAGTTTCGTAGGGAAGGAGGTTCAGAAACATATAACTATCCTGTTGCAAGTCCTGTTTGGCATGAGCGAGATGTGATTATTCTACCAAGAGCTTAGTGCTAAAATAGAGCTATAATAGAAATGTGTGCAAAGTACAAGAACTTAAGAATTATGTGCTTGGTGCTGTGCTCGGCAATATAGCAAAACAGAGAGAGTAAGAGAAATCGAAAAGTTGTAGCTTGGCTCTACTATTTACCACCTGTGTGACCTTGGGCAAAGTACCTTCCCTCTCTGAGTCTCCTGTTTCTCGTTTATAAGATGGAGGAAATAACATCTACCACATGGATTACTGCGAAGAGTAAATGAGGCCTTTTTTTTTTTTTTTTAAAGAACTTTCAGTTTAGTCCCCTTTTATTCTAATCTACTACCTTGCATAATAGTGGGTTAGTGCCTGACTGTTGCCCGAAATTGTGATTTCCCAAGGATGGTGACTGTGTCATATTCGGCTCTGTATCTACTGTGACCGCCACTTGTTGTATTGTCCTCAGCTCATGTCTGGGACAGAGCCCCTCACTGCTGCTGCTCCTGCTCCCATGCCATGGGCACCATCCAGTGTCCAGGGGCGTGTGGCTAGGTCAAGATTCTCGGCACAGAGGAATGATATAAATACCTGGGGGTATGGAGCAGGAAGCTGGCATGGTTAAGCTTGCTCCTACTCTCCAGCAGGTTCCTGATATTCTCCCTCAATTTTAACCTCCACCCACACCCACGTTCTTGAACCCAGCCCCTGCCCCTTCTCTTGCTGTCACACTGCCTTGTCTCTGGCTGCTGATTTCCTCACTGATCTGATTCTCTACACTAGCAATCTGGGCCTCACTGATACACCCCTGTCAGCTTCAGATACCTGTGGTCACATGGGAGTGACCCCCAAATGACTTCTACTTCTCTCACCTTGACTCACTGCCCTAGTGGATACCTTGTTACTAGCTTTTCTGCCCCAATTGGACTTCTGTCCCACCGTGACCCACTCAACAAACACACACTGAGTTCGAAAACTATGCCAGGTTTTCCGTGCTAGGGAACACACATATAGAAGACATGGTCCCTGCCTTGAATGACATCTATGATATGGCTCCTATCTTTTGGAAAAGGGCTGTTCAGCCTCCACAATGAGGTTTTCTAGCCCACTTTTTTTTTTTTTTTGGTAGAATTTTTATGTTTTGTTTTATTTTATTTTATTTTTTTTAACATTTATTTATTTTTGAGACAGAGAGAGACAGAGCATGAATGGGGGAGGGGCAGAGAGAGAGAGGGAGACACAGAATCGGAAGCAGGCTCCAGGCTCTGAGCCATCAGCCCAGAGCCCCACGCGGGGCTTGAACTCACGGACCGCGAGATGGTGACCTGAGCTGAAGTCGGACGCTTAACCGACTGAGCCACCCAGGCGCCCCTAGCCCACTTTGATGAGTAGACACCAAAGTGCCTTCTTGTGGAGCCCTAGTCCCAGCCCTCTTTACCGGACCTGCAAGAATAGCACAGGGAAGGAAGCGGGGAATTGAGAAACAGTTATTGAATACTTACCCTGCTCCAGGTACTGGGGATACAACAGAGACTATGAAACATTTTCTGTCTTCGCAGAGCTTGGAGGTTGTGGTAGGCAGAATAATGGATCCCAAAGATGTCCATGTCTTAATCCTTGAATGCTGTCAATATACTATGCAACATGGCAAAAGGAATTAAGGTTACAGATGGAATTAAAGTCGCTAATCAACTGACTTTAAAATAGAGAGAGTAGGGGCGCCTGGGTGGCTCAACTGGTTGAGCGACCGACTTCAGCTCAGGTCACGATCTCACGGGTCGTGGGTTCGAGCCCTGCATCAGGCTGTGTGCTGACCGCGTGCTCAGAGCCTGGAGCCTGCTTCAGATTCTGTGTGTCCTTCCCTCTCTGCCCCTCCCCCGCTCACGCTTTGTCTCACTCTGTTTCTCAAAAATAAATAAATGTAAAAAAAAGTGTTTTAAATAGAGTATCCTGGGTTACTCAGGTGGGCCCAATGTGATCACAAGGATCCTTAAATGGAGGAGGAGGAGGCAGAAGAGTTGGTGTCAGAGAGATGTGATGTAAGGAAGATTCAACTGGCCATTGCTGCCTTTGAAGACAGAAGCGGCCATGAGCCAAGGAATGGGGGCAGAATCTAGATGCTGGAAAAACCAAAAAACCAGATTCTATCTAGAGCCTCCAGAAGGAACACAGCCCTACACGCAGCTTGTTTTTACCCCAAGGAAACCTATTTTAGACTTCTGACCTCCAGAACAGTATGATAGTAAATTTGTCCTGTTTTAAGCCACTCAGTTTGTGGTCATTTGTTACAGTAACATTTGTTAATTTCTTACTTAACATAGAGTTCAAGTGGGAAGATGGGAATTAAAGACGAAATTATCGTTCAATGTGATGAGTGCAGTGATCAGAGAAGTAGCAGGTGCTGGGACTGTATGGAAGGGGTCCCATCCCAGCCTCAGTGGGGGAGCCAGGCAGTGCCTTCTAGAGGAAGCGGGCTGGGTACCCGCAGGAGAAAGGGAGGAGCCAGATGAGAACCTGCCGTCGCCAGGGGTGGGGGATTGTGACCTGGCCCATCAGAAGTCCAGTGAAGAGGTGTGGGAGGGTCTGGGCTGGTCCCTATGCCTATAGTTACTTCTTTTTGGAGAAGTATTTGGCGAGAGTGCTCAAAATGTAAAAGGTGGATAAATAAATTGTGATATATTTATACAACAGAATATAATACCTCAATTAGAAAGCAAATAAAAATATTTTTGCAGAAAAAAATGTAAAAGACATAAATCTTTAGGCCCAGCAATTTTCACTGCTGGGAACTTACTGTGTATGTGTGTCCTCATAGGAGTTCAAAGATAAGTGTACAAGGAGGCCCTCTGTTGAATGGTTTCTAGTTGTTAAAAACTAGAAATAAATGTTCACGTATGGGTGATTCGTTACAGTTGAGGCATCCATGGTATGACATTCCATGTTGTGGAAAGCAAAAAAGATCCATTTGGCCTGACATGTAGAGTGACCAGAAGCTTTATCCAAACTGATACTTTCTTGAGAGTGGAAGGGATTCTATTGATAAGTATGCTGGGTTAGAATGTGTAAATCAGGACTGTCTGGTATGGGACATATGATCATACTACCAATAAATAATAATCTCCAGGGGCACTGAGGTGGCTCAGTCAGTTAAGTTTCTGACTCTTGGTTCTGGCTCAGGTGATGATCTCATGGTTCGTGGGTTCAAGCCCTGTCTGTTCAAGCCCTATGCTGTCAGCACAGAGCCTGCTTTGGATTCTCTCTCTCTCTCTGTTCCTCCTCTGCTCTCTCTCTTTCAAAATAAACATATAAACTTAAAAAAAAAAAAAAGAAGACTCTCCAAGGAAGCTTTTTAAGTGAGAAAAGCAAGTTATATAACACTATGCATAGCATGGTTCCATTTGTGTTTCTGTTTTAAAGAAAGGATACATCTCATAGTTATATATGCATAAATGCTTTTTTATATAAAATGTATAAAGAACTAATTACCGCAGTCAGATATGGGGAGAACAAGCTCATAGGGGAACCATTTTTATTTTATTTTATTTTATTTTATTTTATTTTATTTTATTTTATTTTTATTTTGAGCCTATACTCATTTTAAACTCTACAATGGGTACTTAAGTTACTTTCATAGTAAAAATGCCAAATTGACAGGGTACATATATTGCTTTCATTAAAAAAAATGCAAATTTAAATAAAGTCATGGAAAACCAAATACATTTTAATTAGGTGTTTGCTCCCAATCTTCCTCTGGTTCCTAGGTTGGCATGCGTCACTTCCTCACACACTACCAAATCTGGATCTCAACAGGTGCAACAGGAAATGGTGGGCAAACAAAACATAGTAAAGAAATAAACACATCAACATCATGTATGATAAAAATTCCTCTAGGTTTCCAATTGGGACAATTATAAAAGTAGAAGCGAAATTTTCTAGAGAAAGGTCTCTTTAAGGCTGCAGACTCTCCACTCAGATTGGAGGGAGCAGGTGCCCTATTGTAGAAAATATTTTTCCTCTATATTCTGAAAACTATTGCAGGACAGTAAATTCTTCCCCCCACTCCTTTTTCCTTCTGCACTGAAAAAGGAGCGCATTTTTAAAGCTTTCCTCCTTGACATGATAAGCTCCTTCCAAGAAGGGAAGGGCTGAATTGCAGGTCACTTCCTCAGCCCTTGTTGTGGACCCTGCCTGAGAGCAAAGGGGAAGAAGGATGGTTCTTTGGCTTGGCCATTTGGTCAGAGGGCCTTGGAGGAGTCAAGTCTGCCTGAAGACCTGTTGATTTCCTTGGATTTTTGTTACCCTGGCAGTTTTCCCTCAGGGAAAAGGAGGGACTAAACACAACCAGGTCAAAAGATTGAGAGGGTGGAGGTAGTCTGACTGTTTCCCTGAAGGACGTTTTAATAGAACCCCTGCCTGTCAGACTCATTCCGTTCCTGCCCTGTCCGGATCTTTCACGATCACTTAACTTTTCCGGCCTTGGAGAGCTTTCCCTCACAGTGAGGGGGCAGACGGTGGCAGATAACACTAGCGAACTAGGGTTTGACCCAGTCTGTCTGCCTCAGAAGCCTGTGACATCTCTATACTTCTGGCTCATCCCCTCTTCTCCCTGTGGGAATTCAGCGTCCCCTTCAGGCAGGGCTTTCCCCAGCTGTAAACACCACTCCTCCCACCCTCCAGGCTGTCCTTTAGTCGCCCCCATAGACCACACCATCCTTCCCACCTCTATTCTCCCATCAAATACCACCTGCCTCTTCAGGGAGCCCTTTCAGTCCTATCTCTTTCATGAAGATCTCCCTGAGCAGTGATATTATGCTAAGAAGATATTGGATTTTAAATGTTTATTTAGTTATGTTTGAGAGGGGGCGCAGAGAGAGGGAGAGAGAGAATCCCAAGCAGACCCCAAATTGTCAGTGCAGAGCCCAATGTGGGGCTCAAACCCACGAACTGTGAGATCACGACCTGAGTGGAAATCAAGAGTTGGACGCTTATCCCACTGAGCCACCCAGGCACCCCAAAAGATATTGCATTTTAAAAATAGTTCAGAAATGGTGTGCAAAAGATTATTATTATCATTGATGAGCATAAAATCATTGACCTTAGCCATGGGGCACGTTCAAGCTTCAGGCTTAGCCCAGTGGCAGCCTGTGGTGGAGGCCTGGGATTCTTTAGGTTGGCTTTTCCAAACAGGTGACCCGTGGGGACTGATGGCCTGGTAGCCCAAGGGGCTCTCCAGCTGAGGGGGAGAGCAAAGCCAGCCAGAGCCAGCCTGCTGGCAGGAGGTGCAGGGAGAAAGCTGGCTGCAGTTTGCACATCAAATCCCAAACTGTTTTGCCTCAAATTGGAAGGGGTCGCTTTCTCAGAGGAAGGCAGTTCTTCCCACAGCTTACCTGAGGCCATCACAGCAACCCCTGGTTGCTCTCTCAGAGAACACAGGATATATTGTGGTCTCAGGACAGAAGCTAGACATTCATTCAACCGGTTCCCCTGATCAGGGAAATCTGGCTGTCGCCACGCACACCCAGGGGTTCTTGTTTCCAGATGTGTCAGTACAAAGAGAATCTGGGCTTGAGTAAGAGAATCATAAAACGTGAAGTGGTAGAAGGGACTCAAGGAGAAATCCAACACTCTCTGATAAGGTAAATGAGGCCTAGAGAGATTTCAGAAGTGGTTCCCAAATGCCAATCCTTTTATCTGTCTTCTGGGGGTCAGGGGAGACAAAGTAGTGATTTAAAAAAAAAACTAAATTTATTGAATTTGAAAGATGTGTCTTTTGTTCTGATATTATGACCTTCTCTTGTTTTTCATGTTTAAGGTAATTTTTAATGCTCTTTAAACAAATGTAGTGACCGTACTTGAAATTCCAAAGTTCAGATACACAGGTAACTCACCAAAGGCCCTATAAGTCTAGTCAGAGGCAGGGCTGATTTTGAATGTCTATTACTCATTGTTTTCTTCTAACCCACAGAGACACTTAACGTATGACTTGGGGTAAATGATTTACATCCTGAGTTCCAGATTTTGCCATCTGTAAAATGAGGGATCATAAAAATCTGCCCTGGGTCACAAAGTATTCATGAGGCAAAAGTGAGATAATGGGGAAAGAAGAACTTTGAGAAGTAAGGTTTTTACACTGAACAAGGGCTCAGTGTGATTACTATACATCAGTCAACTGATTCTTGAGGCTCTAGCTGTGTGGATTATTTGCTTTGAAGACTGTATGGTTTCCTAGGGCTGCCGGGACAAAGTACCACAAACTGGTAGCTTAAAACAACAGAAGTTTATTCTCTCACGGTTCTGAAGCCTAGAGGTCTGATATCAAGGTGTTGGCAGGTCACACTCCCTCCAAAGCCTCTACAAGATGATCTTTCCTTGTCTTGTCCACTGCTGGTGGCCCCAGATGTTTCTTGGCTTCTCACAGCAGAACTCCTTTCTCTGCTTCTGTTTTTCCATGACGGTCTTCTGTCTCTGTGTCTCTGTCTCTTCACACAGTAATGTTCTTTTCATGAGGAAACCAGTCACATCAGATTAGCGCAATGTCATCTTAACTCAATTTCAACTGCAGTGAGGCTATTTCCAGATAGGGTCATGTTCTGAGTGACTAAGGACTAGGACTTCAACACACCTTTGCAGAGGGGACACAACTCAACCCATAACAAAGACCGTCCAGGTAAATTTTAAGTTGTGTTTTAAGTGGCACCAGCTGCCCTAAGGAAAGCAAATTTCAGTCACCCCACTCTTCCATAAAGGACCGCTGTGAGGCAAAAACAAAGGGAAGTAGGGGGGACTTGGGGGATTGGAGGAAAATTAAGGCAGCTGGTTAATCAACAAACGGAAACCTTGGCTTCTGAAAGATGGAGCACTTAGCGCTCCAAAAGCTTGACCAAGCTTGAAAGCAAATTCCAGGCTGTGTTCGCTCCCTGGAGAACTCTTAGCTGGAGTGCTGCTCCCCCCAGAACAATCTGCATTGCCAGGGAAAGGTGAAGCTTTCTTAAGCCAACACACTTGGGCCTGAAGCAATATTTATTTATGAAGGGTCTGAGCTGGGCTCTGCTCTGCTGAGAGCGGACACACTGGTGACGGGCGCACTGCTTGGCAGTCTGGCCTTGCCAGGCCCTGGGGCCAATTGAATCAACACCAGCCCTCTTCTCGTCTAGCTGCAAGCCTCTGCTTCCTTCCCAGAGAGCTTTTTTGTTTTTTATTCTGACTCAAAGGTCAAAGCCGGCTGTGTTCCATTCTCCCAAGGACTGCGCCAAAGAAGGACATGGTCATGAGGAACTCCGCTCGGATCTTGCAAAGCATTCTCTCTCCATGAAGTTTGTGGGCCCTGAAACATGTTATTTGAGGAAAAGAGGGTTGCATTATGGCTTTCGCTGGCCCTTGGCACTTTTGCCTTTGTGGGCTCCTCCCTCCATATAAAAATATTGAAAATTATGTTTTATATAATTGGTATACGGATTAGCATAATTCACTCTGGATTCTTATTATATGTCCATTAATATTATATATATATTTTTCCTTCTGGTTTTAAAAGAAGTTAAAACATTTTGGGGCTCCTGGTGACTCAGTCAGTTAAGCGTCCGACTTCGGCTCAGATCACAGTCTCAGGGTTCATGGGTTCCAGCCCCACTCTGGGCTCTTGTGCTGACAGCTCAGAGCCTGGAGCCTGCTTCAGATTCCGTGTCTTCCTCTCTCTCTGCCCCTGCCTCGCTTGCACTCTGCTTCTTTCTCTTTCAAAAACAAATAAAAACATTAAAAACAAAAAAAACCATTTTTGTTGGTCCCTAAAATATCATGGGCCCTCAGCACTGTGCCTATGGGTAAGTGAGCTCTGGAGAGGGGCTATGCTATTTTTAAGCATGTGGGCGTGAGGCACAGAGAGGGGTGTGTATCCGTGTATATCCATATGTGTGTGTGATTTAGATCTAGGAGATGGTTTAAGCTCAACCCAGTCTGGAACAGAGGAATGACCAAGATGACCTCCTGAGGCACATGTAAGCTGAAGAAATAAAGATTAAGGAACCAAGCCCTTTCTCTTTCGAGTTAGATGTTCCCTTTCCTCCTGTGAACCCAGATATGTATCCAAATGGAAAGTGCATCTACCTTGTCAATGGTTCCCTGATGTCCAAGTTCATTATCTGGATACTTTGCCTCACCACAAGTCAAAAATGTAGAGGAAGATGTGCAAAACAGGGTGATGAGAGGAGGACAAAGCCAGAAGGAATTACCTGGACCACTAGTCTAAACAGGGGCCCAGAGCCTGAGATTATTGCATACCAGCACAAATCCTTGCCTGTGGCTGGGAGGGGGAGAGGGGTCTCAAAAAACATTTTTCACAGGGACCAGAACTATTCACTTTTGAGCACAAAGTATTTTATCTTCCATCTAACCTAGTGCTCACCTACCTTCTCCTCCATCAAGGAAAATTGTACCAGTTTTACGGAGTCTAGGAAGCGTTCACTGAGTCCTTAGGTTGGCAAACTTCGTCTGTAAAGGGCCAGCTAGTACATATTCAGGCCTTGCAGGACTTACAGTCTTTGTCGCAACTACTTAATTCTGCTGTTGTAACGCAAAAGGAATCATGGATAATGTTAAAAAAAAAAAAAGGCCATGGCAGTGTTACAATAAAACTTATTCACAAAAACAGTTGGAAAGCCAGATTTGGCCTGTAGGTTGTAGTTTGCCAAACCCTGGACTTCCCTATCTTTCCCTTGCTGACCACATCTTGTTCCTTTTTTCCAGAACATTTCTTGAGTGTCTATTATGTGCCATACACTGTGTTAGGGATATTATTTGGTCTGGTGATATTTAAGTTATCCTGTTTTCACTTCTCATTTCTTGAATGACCTCAATGGTCCTGTTTTCGTCTATATCCTCTATGAAGCTTAACATAGTGCTGAACTGAGTATACTTTGGTTTCTTATGGTATTTGTTGCTTACATTTTTCTGGTCTTGAAATCAACAGCAAAGGCATTAGTTAAATTCACCAAAACCCACCAATTTGCATTTGGTGTTCAAAAACCTTTCCTTTTAGGCTTCTGCTTTCCTCATGGAGCAACCTCCAGTTCTTGCTTGCCTGGCAGTTAACAATACTCAACACTTGTCAGTCAACAAATATCATTTAGTACCTACCAATATACTCCAGGCTATTATTTAAAAAAATAAAAGATGCAATCTCTACTCTAAGTGTTTATAAACTGTGGTACACATTGGTGGCACACCAAAAACCGCATCTCCCACTAGTATTACCCTTTTGAAGCCCACATTGATTCTTGGGTAAGCTGGTGGCTTTCTCAATCAAGGAGATATTAACAAACATGAAGCAAGTAGGTAAGTACTAGCATAATGGAGCTCTACTTCTTGAAATGCTCTCTTTTTGAACTTGGCTGCCACGCTGTAGGGAGGCCCAGGACAACGAGCAAGAGAGGAGACCATGTGGAGAGGCCTTGAAGAATGAGGCATCACATGGAGAAAAGGGCCAGCCTGCACCCAGTGGCTCTAATTTCCTCGGCTGAGGTATCTGACATATGAATGAAGCTCTCTTGGAATCTCCCATCAAGACTGAGCTTCCAGATGACTGCAGCTACGTGAGACACATTGAGCCAGCAAAAGGACCACCCAACTGATCCCAGCCTGTATTGTAGAGTTGTGAGTAAAAATCATTTTAAGTCACTAAGTTTTGGTGTGGTTTATTTTTTTTTTAATTTTTTTTTAATGTTTATTTATTTTTGAGACAGAGAGAGACAGAGCATGAATGGGGGAGGGGCAGAGAGAGAGGGAGACACAGGATCGGAAGCAGGCTCCAGGCTCTGAGCCATCAGCCCAGAGCCCGATGCGGGGCTCGAACTCACAAACCGTGAGATCGTGACCCGAGCTGAAGTCGGACGCTCAACTGACTGAGCCACCCAGGCGCCCCTTGATGTGGTTTATAATGCAATAGACAAATGAACTAACAGTTGATAGACACTAATTAGGAAGAGTGTACACACACACACACACACACACACACACAGAATCCAACCAAGAAGCCACATAAAGTCATGCCTGCTGGGTCAAAGGCTTGTACCAGCAACTCAAAGCCTAAAGACAAGGCCAGGCTAGAACAAAACCACTGAGGAAGTGTTCTGGGACTGAATGACAGATAGGATTTGAATATATGGAAAAGAGCAACCTAGGAAAAGAAACAGCGAGAGCAATGGCTCATTTCTCTATGGACTACATGCCTTTACAAGACTCTGAGAGCTAAAACCATCCCTAAGGACTGACTCTAATGATGGACTTCTAGGAATGCTGACATATGGAGGCATTTTGGTATGCAGCTGAGGTGCCTCCCATTTCTCTCAGAACATACACATGGGTGGCAACCTATTCTATTTACTCATAAAACCAGCCCTGCTAAAAAATAATCTATTATCAATTTATAAAACTCCTGGGGCTGGGGCACCTGGGTGGCTCAGTGGGTTAAGTGTCTGACTTCGGCTCAGGTCATGATCTCATCATTTGTGGGTTCGAGCCCCATGTTGGGCTCTGTGCTGACAGCTCAGAGCCTGGAGCCTGCTTCAGATTCTGTGTCTCCCTCTCTCTCTCTGCCCTTCCCCCACTCATGCTCTGTTTCTTTCTGCCTCTCAAATATAAATAAATGTTAAAAAAATAAAAAAAAAAATAGAAAACTCATAGGGCTAAATCCCCAGGACCCTAATAGGGCTTTCACTTTTAGGAGGAATAGCCAGGAACAACTAGGTTTACGCTGTCTACTTTGTAAAATGGCCAAATGCTAGGTTATAGGGTCCTGTTATTATCCGTCCTGGTCCATCTTGTGTACCAATGATTTGGTGTCTTGTTTATCTATGTACTACCCAATTAAATTTTTTTTTTCACTTTTATTTACTTATTTGTGTGTGTGTGTGTATGTGCGTGATAGAGAGAGAGAGAGAGAGAAAGAGCGTGAGCAGGGGAGGGGCAGAGAGAGAGGGAAACACAGAATCTGAAGTAGTTCCAGGCTCTGAGATGTCAGCACAGAGCCCAATGCGGGGCTTAAACCCACAAGCTGTGAGATCATGACCTGAGCTGAAGTTGGACGCTTAACCGACTGAGCCACCCAGGCGCCCCTGTACTACCCAATTTTTAAAGGCTAATTGCTTCTCTGCCATCTGAGTTTTTGGTTCCCTAATTGGCGACACCATTGACTGAGATCTAGAGCTGGACAATGACCACACTGTATTGTAGCTGACTGTTCACTTCTCTGCAATCCCCACCAGAGCACAAGATGCTCAAAGGCAAAGATATTTTCTGTTCAGCGTTGTGTCTCCAATGCCTACATATTGATTGACATATAGCAAGTGTTCAATAAACGTGTAATGCATTAACGAGATGCAAACCGGGAAAAGGTTAACTACAGAACCAGGCAAATTAGAGTGGAAGACAGCAGGCATGAAAGATCACTAACATTTGTCGGCGCAACTCTATTCCAGATTGCGTATTAAGCATGTGATGAATCTTGTTCACTGTTAGTGTTTAGCAAGTTTTAGTTACATCTGGAGAGGTCAAATTATTTATCTGCAGCTGGGATTCCGCTAGGCCCCTCTGTTCCCGAGTCCATGCTACACTTTCTAGCCCTCCTCCTGGATGTTGACTATGACCCAGCCACTCCTATTTGAGGGTTCACCAAATACGGGCAGAGGTGGAGGGGAGAATAACAGGAGGGTTCCATTTGAGAACTTCTGCTTGGGCCTCAGGAGAGAACTCACCCTTAAGCTTGTGCTGAGGAGGATTAGGTACAGACAGAAGAGGCCCTCAGAGTCTTTGAAGACCTTTTCATGGGCACAAGGATGGAGGAGGAGGCACACAGCCTGCGGCAGGAAGGACGAATCCCTCCTAGGCTGTTCTTTGCTCCTTCAGGACTAAGTTACTATTCTCTGGAAGTACTGATGGGCAGGAGAGGGCAACCAGGCCTGCCTGTTCATAGGGTGAGGCAATACAACTTGACCCTGTTTTTCCCAAGTTTCATGATTAAGATTGGGAGCCGGGGTGGGGCAGGGGCTTGGCATCTACAAAGTAGACAAGGGAAATTCAGGCTCGCAAAGAGCAGGGTGGAGCTGGGGTGACTCAGGGGGCAGGACCCAGTGTGGGGCACAGCCTCTGGCAGGCAGGGGCAGATCTGAGGAAAGTGTCTAACCGCATCTCTGTGCCTGTGGCTTTGCAGGCACCATTAGCAGGGCGGTAAGTTCACCGGTGGCTTGGTCTCCAATGGCCTAGGCTCAAATCCTAGTCATTTTCAGGGCCTCAGTTTCCCCTTTGATAACATGGGGCTGTAATGCTAAGTGGGGGTGACAAATAAGTGAGAAAGCATGTTGGACATCAGTTCCTCTCTTTCCTGTCATGCTGGCCCTCAATATTCCCCAGAGCCTTAGAGGTGAGCTGTGTCAAGCAGGGCCACATTATGACTCTCATGGGTCCCTTTTGTCTTCCTGGGTTGCTTCTTTCATAAAAAAGTATTAAAAATTCTATTTTATGACTACATTGGTATAAAGATGGATATAATCCAATCTGGATTTATTATTATATTCATTATTATTCTTATACTCACTTTTCTTCTGATTCTAACAAATTAAAATTATATTTTTGTGGCCCCTAGAAGTATCATGGGCCCTCAATGCTGTGCCTAATGGATAGGTTGGATATGGTGTCAGGCCATAAGCTATTCATGCAGGCTTGGGTCTCTTCCTTCTTCCCCCCTCCTTTTTTTAAATGTTTATTTATTTTTGAGAGAGAGAGAGAGACAGCATGTGCACGTGTGGAGGGACAGAGACAGAGAGTGAGACAGAGAATCCCAAGCAGGCTTCATGCTGTCAGCACAGAGCCCGATGCTGGGCTCGAACCCATGAACCATGAGATCATGACCTGAGGTGAAATCAAGAGTCAGACTCTTAACCAACTGAGCCACCCAGGCACTCCTCTTCCTTCTTTGTTAATGTTTATTTATTTATTTTTGAGACAGAGAGATAGAGAGTGCGCAGGGGAGGGGCAGAGAGAGAGGGAGACACAGAATATGAAGCGGGCTCCAGGCTCTGGGCTCTTAGCACAGAGCCCCATGAGGGGCTCGTACCCATGAACTGTGAGATCATGACCCGAGCTGAAACCAAGAGTCGGACGCTGAACCAACTGAGCCACCCAGGAGCCCCCCTTCCTTCTTCTTGAATCTTTGCAACCAAAATGGCTCAGAAGAATGAATTCACAATTGAAGAGGGTTTTTCCCCCTAAGATATTTATTGGATCAGTGAGGGTGTGTGTCACACATGACTGGGTATTTCTGTGGTGGTCTCAGTGTGTCTGAACTTTAGGATGTAGCTGCTTTGGAGTGGGGGAAGGGTAGTATGAAAGCCTAAATTATAAAGTGCCTGAAACTTTATTGTTTCATCCGACAAATATATATTTTTTTAGTATTTATAGGAACCTGGTCCTGTTATAAGAGCTGGAGACATACTACAATGAACAAAAAGGACAAAGTCCCTGTCCTCATGCAGCTTGTCTTCTAGTGGGGGGAAATAGATAAGAAACAAACAATGTACATCAGGTGATAAGTGCTAAGAAAGATGAGTAGGGAGAGCCGGTGGTGATAAGGTGAGAGGGGAGTTTCTATTACCTAGAAGGTGATCAGTAAACATGTCTTAGATAAGGTGATATTGAAGAGGAGCCCCAAAGGAAGTGAGGGATAGAGCCATGGAGCTATCTGGGGGAACAGCATTCCAGGCAGAATGAAAGGCAAATACCAAGACCCTGTAGCAGGAGCCTTCTCACGAGTGTGAGAAACAGAATGGAAGCCAGAGGCTGGAGTGTGGCAGGAGATGAAGTTAGGTGTGGCAGGGCCAGATCATGTAGGGCTTTGTAGGCTGTTGTAAAGATTCTAGCTTGTACTACAAGTGTGATGAGAAGCCACTAGAAGAACTTGTTAGAAGAATGACATGATCTGACTTAGCTCTTAATAGTACCACTTTGGTTGCCTGCATGGAATAGATGGGAGGAGGCAAGCAGAGAAGCAGGGAGGCCAGTTAGGAGAGAATTTATAGGGATTTGGACCAGAAGGTTAGCAAAGGTGATGCTGAGAAGTGGTTACATTGAGGATATGAAGGTAAAGCCACCAAGATTTGCTGGTATATTAAGATGTCCAGGGAACCAGAAAAAGAGAGGAGTCAAGGAAAACTCCCAAGGTTTTAGACCGGAAAATTGGAAGCATGGAATTGGTGTTTACTGAAATGGGGAGAGGGGACAGGTTTAGAGAAGACTCTGAGAGTTTGGTTTTGAATGAGTTAATTTTGAGAAGCTTCTTAGAGATTTCCAAACTGAAGCACAGTGACCAGTTTTCAGATGTGGCCTGCCCCCAGCAAGGGGTGTGGAAATAAGCCACGGAAGCTCCCTTTAGCTGACAACATTGTCCAGAGAGGGACAGAACTAGGGGCCATCAACAGGTAACACTCATGGATGCTGAGGGAATCCATGTCTTAGTCTTGAAGGGAGAGGACCTGGATGCTACCTCACAGTATCCACTATAAATCACCTCTTGTGCTGTTCAAATCCACTCCATCTGGGCATAGTTTCTCTAGAACTATAGCTGGTCTGTTTCCTTGGGAAACTTATGGAAGGTTAGTGGGATGAACTAGCCACATCCCTCCCTGTCTCCACTACTTCAGCTAGTCTTGAGGCCACAACCAATACTCATCATCTCCCTCCTGTACTACCTAGAGTCCCCTCATCCGGGGCTGGCACACTGTTCCAAGTAGCTCACCTGGTGTTGTGACCCAGACCCTCATCCCTAAGGGGTCTGAGCAGTGGGTCACCATGTCCTTCCTAGATCAACATTGATGCACTTTTCCATTTACCTTTATAATCAGGAGAGTGTCCAGAGACACCCCAGTGGATTATGTGAGTGCCAAAGATAGTCTTCCCTTCCCCCAGGGTGTAACACAGCATCCTGCTGATTAGGGTCAATCACCTTGGCCAATGTAGTGATCCTTTCCTGTCTGCCAGTCTCTTGGCAGGAGGAGCCTGAAGTGACCAGGCAGAAGCTGTGGCTTAAAGCTTACTGGAACCCCTAATGTGCCTCCTCCTAGTAGAAGCATTCTCCCTTTGGGAACCAGGGCCTCTAGACCCACAAAGCTGTAAGTTGCAGGGACAGGAAGTACAGATTCCTCAAGCAGGTCACTGGAGTGATGGTGAATGGGTCTTCCTCTTGGTTCCTGGACCTATGTATTCTGCCTATTGAAGACACAGTACCATATAATGGTTGTGCTCAGGGTGAGATCACCTCCTGGGGGACAACACCCCAACTTTGTAGGATGTCAATTCCAAATTGGTACCTGAGCTGCATCTTTAAGCAGCCACTTTGCCACTCTATCAGGCCAGCAGCTTCTGGGTATAGCACTAGGGGATACCGTGGTCCTGTATATGGGAGGGGATACCCACTCCCATATCTCCTTTGCTAAAAAGCAAGGCCCATGGTCCAAGGCAAGGTCATGCTCAATCCCATGTCAGTGGGTCTAATGTTCTGTAAACCTTTGAGTTGTGGTATTGGCCAAGGCTCCATCAGTAGAAAAGGCAAAACCAAATATGGAATATCAACCAGGAATATACTGTTTTTAAATTAAATCTTTACTTGATAATTATAAATGCACATGCAGCTGTTAAAATTAAACCAGAGATTCATGTACCAGAGATCCGTTTCCCTCAATGTACATCTTCCAAAACTATAGCACAAGGTCACAACTGGGATATCAACTGTGATACAACTCAGATTGCCCCAATTTTACTTACACTAATTTGTGTGCATGTGTGTGTGTATGTGTGTGTGTATGTGTGTGTGGTTGTGCACACACCCTTAGTTCTACACAATTTTATCATACACGTGGGTTAGTATACCCACTACTGCAGTCAAGATACAGAACAGTCTCATCCCTGCAAGAATCCCTGTATTGGCCTTGTATAACCACACTCCCCCATCCCTAATGCCCGACAACCATTGATCTGTTCTCCATTTCTAAAATTTCGTCATTTCAAAAATGTTTTATAAACAGAATCATACGGTACGCAAGTTTTTGGAATTGGCTTTTTTCCCACTCAGCATAGTTCCCTGAAGATTCATCCAAGTCCCATCCATTAATAGTTCGTTCCTTTTATTGCCAAGTATTCCATGATATGAATATACCATCCTTTGTTTAACCATTTATTCACTGAAGGACATCTGGGCTGTTTTTAGTTTTTTGGTTATAATGAATAAAGCTCCTCTGCATATTTGTATACGGCTGTTTGTGTGAACATTAAGTCTTAACTTCTCTGGGATAAAGGGCCAAGAGTGCAATTGCTGGGCCATATGACAATTATATGTTTAGTTTTATTAAAAAGACTACCAAACTGTTTTCCAGTGCAACTGGACCATTTTACATTCTCTCCAGCAATATGTGAGTGATCCAGTTTTTCTCCATCCTCACCAGCATTTGATGCCACCACTTTTTTATTTTAGTAAGCATGTAGTGATATTTCATTGTGGCTTTCGTTCGTATTTCTCTATTGGCGGATGATATTAACATCTTTCCATATGCTTATTGGCCATCTGTAGATCTTCAGGGAAATGTCTGTTCATTTTTTTGCCCATTTTATAATTGGATTTTTTTCACTGTTGAGTTTTCAGGTTTTTATATATGTATATTTTTAGATACTAGTTCTCTGTCAGATATATGCTTTGCAAATATTTTCTCCCAATTATAGTTTGTTTCTTAATCCTCTTTATAGGGTCTCTCACAGAACAAAAGTCCTACATTTTGATGAGGTCAAATTTATCAATTTTTCCTTGTGGGTCATGCTTTTGGTGTCAAGTAAAAAACTCTTTGCCTAGTTCTAGATCCTAAACATTTTCTCCTGTTGTTGTTTTTTTTTTTCCTGTAAGTTTTATAGCTTTACATTCTACATGTAAGCCCATAATCCATTTTGAGTCAATGTAAGAGTTATGTATCTGCATCTGAGTTAATGAAATATGTCTTAAGGCCAGTCAAATGGTTTCCTCTTCTAAGATGAAAAAGCTCCAGGGCAGCAACTTGCCACAAGTGGTCGGCTCGTGTCCTCGGAGGATGGTGCTGTACTGGAGGCTGAGCATTAGCTTCTGTTCCTGGTAGGTTGGTCGTTTGTGGAGGCAGCAGCTAGACTAGCCTTTGTAACTTGGAGTCTGCACAGAGTCAGCCAGTGACAGAAAGTATCTGAGGTCAACTGGCTGAGACCTTCTATTTGGGTTTAGCGGCAGTTGCTTTCTGGTGGCCATTAATATGTGGCAAAATACTTCATACTTCATGCCTACTTCCATAGATCTATCACATGCCTCTCCCTCAGACCTCCCTGGCTCTTATCTCCTAAGCTTTGTCCTTCCCAGGCCCCTGGTCAATACAGCCAAGCTATTCACCACCATCTGTATATTCTTTACCTTAGACTATTTCTCTTTTCTTACAAGAGAGTTACAGGTGCATGAAAGCTCTATTATGAAGGTTTCTCCTCACCACTGTTTTTCAGGGCTGCCCCTGGATAGGCTGTAATGCAGCACCAGTCCACTTGTGGCTTGTCCCATCTGTGACCCAGTCTTAGCTTCTTCCTCTTCTATCAGCTGATTGGAAGAGCCCCACCACGTGGTCACAAGTATGAGCTGAGGGAAATGTGGTAGTTGACATGCGAGCCTGGAAGCTACATAGCCTTTCCAACCTTGCCTCAAAGTCAATACAGCATCACTGCCTTGTTCAATTGGTAGGAAAAGTCACAAACTTTCCCTGATTAAAGGTAAAAAAAAAAATCAGACTCTACTTGATGTGGGAATAGCAAGTCACACTTTAGAAGAGTATGTGGTATAGGAGATATTGGGTCATCTTTGGAAAGTACAATCTGCCACAACAAGGTCTCTTTACTCAGGCTGGTAAGAACTTGAATAATTCCCAGTCATGAATGAGCCCTAGGAATTTTTCAGCTCATAGTTCCCAGGAATTAGCCTTTCTGCAGCAGTTTTTTTTTTTTTTTGGTCTGGTCTTGTGAAATGTCACCCTGTGCATGCACAGACTGGTGTTCATTCAAAGACTCAACTCCTTATACAGAGCTCTTTCTCCATATAGCTCCTTCCTTTTGGGCATTTATCTACAAATTTTTAGTTGACTCGGCTTCCACAAACTCTAATTTGCCTCCTCAGTTCAGCAAGACCACTGGGCTCTGTTAGGGTTTTCCAAAGCAATTCGTAAAATTGCATTGGTGCTGTAATGGAGGCTGAGGAATCCAAAAGTTTCCTCCACAATTGAGGGTTCATCTCTTTTGTTTCCCTTCCTTCATGGATCACAGTCCTGTCTTGACTCTTGTCCAATGTCTAAAAATGGTTGTTTCATATCTTTGAGCCAGTTTTTCAGTTGGTTATGGTGAGAGAGTAAGTCCCATTTTTTCATAGGTGGAAGCAGAGCTTGAATATATTCTGAAGATAAAGTCAACAGCATTTGATTATGAGTTGGATACAGGTTGTGAGAAAAAGAGAGATGTCAAGGATGACTTCAAGTTTTTGGCCTGAAACTAGAAGGGTGGCATTGCTGTTACCTGAGGTTAGATCAGAATAGGGTGTGTGTGTGTGTGTGTGTGTGTGTGTGTGGTGGGGGAGGGGTAAAATTAGAAGTTCAGTTAAACATCCAGGTGGGGATGTCAACTTTTCAATTGGATACAGGAGTCAGGCGTTCAGGTTGGAGATCAGGCTAGAAATATACAATTGGGAACTGTCTCTGTATAGATGGCATGAGAAGCCATGAGTCTGAATGAGATCACCCAGGAAGAGAGTGGGTAGAAAACAGAAGTCCAAGGACTGAGTCCTGGGACACTCGAATATTAAATATTTGGGGAGATGAAGAGGAAACCTGGAATTGTTTGTGCTAACTCTGCCTCTCCCCCATCCCCATGATTCTCTCTTACTCCCATGACTATGCCCCGTCCTGTCTTGCTGATTTTCTGGCTCTGACTTCTGCTGACCTGTTTTATCCTGTGGCCCTCCCAGTCCGGGCCTGACAGATCAGTATTGTATTGGGCCTTAGAAACTGCTCTAGCCAATCCATGTCCTCAGAGTACTCTGGAGTCATTTGAGATCCATCTGGCTCCATCAGGACTGATTCCTGCCAAAGTATAGAGTAGGAATAAGGCGAATGCCATGACTTCCACAGTGAGCAGTGGTGTGGCCAAACCCTCTTATCATCTGTGATAGCAAATCCCATATTGAGAGCTCAGAAGAACAGGGAAGTAGCATTCATATAATCCTTGACAAAGCCAGTTTCTTCTGTCAAAGATTCTGTCCTGCACAGTATTACTGTGTAGGAAACTTGGTTGTTGTACTCTGCCTTTGCCCTCAAAACACTAAGTGCATATTTCCCAAATATCTTCAATTTCCCCATAGCAATTTATTATTGACTGGAGAGTGGTAATCAATATTAACATTATTCATCTAGTCACACATAAAAAGGACTAGATAAGGAATTTTATCATAGCACTATCTATAAAAGTAAAATATTAGAAATGACCTACTACACGCCTAACAGTAGATGAAATAAATAAGTTATAGTATGTACAACAATGGTAAGCACTCAGTAAAATAATTTTGCAGATATGGGAAGATGTTTACAATATATATTGCTGATATAAACATTTTAACAAGGCAGTACAGTGTGGTGTTTAAAAGCACTCTCGAATAAACAGACTTAAGAGAACTCCGTACCTTGAACTCTAACAACTAATGGCTAGGTAGAGAAGGATGAGCTTGCAAAAGAGACTTAGCAAGATCAGGGTCAAAGATATATGAAAAGTATTGTGTCATAGAAGGCAGGGGAAGATATTTTTTTAAGAAAGAAGGAATGGTCATTCAACCATTCGATAGAGTCCAATGTTGAAGAGGCAAGATGAGGACCAAAACATGACCATTATATTGACCATGGATACCACTAATGACCATCGCAAGAGCTGTTTTAGCAGATTAATGAGAGCAAAAGCCAGACTGGAGTGGGTTGAAAGGTAGATGGGAGGTGAGAAAGTGGAATTACTGTGAGGAATTAGATTGTGTAAAGAATGTGAGACAGAAGGCCACAGATAGAGGATGTATGTTCAGGGATCCTTTATTTTTTATAAAGTTTATTCATTTATTATTTCTGAGAGACCACAAGTGGGGGAGGGGAAGAGGGAGAGGGAGACACAGAATCTGAAGAAGGGCTCCAGGCTCTGAGCTGTCAGCACAGAGCCTGGCACGGGGCTTGAACTCACGAACCGTGAGATCATGACCTGAGCTAAAGTCGGATGCTTAACCAACTGAGTCACCCAGGTACCCCAGGGATTCTTTTTTTATTGAGAGAGATATGAGTTTGTTTGGATCCAGTAAAGAGGGAAAGACTAGATACACAAGAGTAAGACCGGATAAATTACAGATGAGATTCATGAAAACATGGGTGAGGATGGGCTATAAAACACAAGTGGTGGAATTGTTCTTGGTTAGTTAGTAGGAAGAAACACTTTTCAATTGTAAAAGGAAGCATGAAGGAAGGGTAAACGTGTGGGTAGCTTTAAACATTTGGCAATACAAAGGAAGGACTCAACAACGAGGATTTGTGTAGAGGGCGTCAGAAGGGTCAGGGGAGTGGGGAAGGTTTGAAACAGTTGTGGATAGTAGGAGTGTGAGCTGACCAGAGACAAGTAGTAAACTTTCAATCACGCTTTGTCCCATTTGGGGGTGGCGATCCTGAATTGTAGTGGAACCCATCTCTCTGGCAGTCAGACTTTCTTCAGTAGTATTTGGTTTCTTGGGTGCAGGCAAGAAGGAAGCAGATAGAAAGGTTCGGTTCACCTGTTGTTGGGATTTGGCCATACAGGAGATGAAAATTTCTCCCACCTGCTTGTGAGCCTAGGTGGCTGTTGCCCAGCTCTTCTGTGGAAGCATAGCCAGAGGGAAATGGGAAGAAGGTTCCTCTGTCCCCACTAAATGAGTATCCCTAAAGTCCACCTTCCAAACTTCCTGTCCCTGGGAGAGTGGGTCTTTTGTTAGCCTGACAGATTCCCCCATGTAGAGCTCAGCCTTCCATATATGCTCTTTGCTGTTTCTGTAGGCTTGTCAGGAACAATCCCTTTCAGTTTTCAGAAAGGTCTTTTTATAAGTGCTGCTTCTTGATCCATACTGTGCTTGTGAGTGCATGGGAGGGACAGGGCTTGACTCCCTGAGGAAGGTCACTGTTAAGCTCCAGTGAGAGGACAAACAGCCTTCTTTAATACCCTACTCACTCAATACTCTGTTGCCAGTACTGCCTGTCAGAAGCAACGGGGCTTCTCTTTCCTCTGGCCCTTGGCTTCTGTGGAAAGCAAAATAGAATGGAGATACTGATTTTCTTCAGCTCTAAGCTTTTAACCCAAGGAGGAGAAAACATGGAAGCCAAGTTATAATTTGTGCATGTGTGACATTCCTAACCTGGTCGCCGGGCCAGAGTTGGCGCTGGGAAGGGAAGGGCTGGTGGGATGGAAGGAGTGGAAGAATCAGGTTCCAGCTCCTGCACAGGACTCAGCTGTAACTTCTACTGCATAGAGGAAAGAGGCGAAAGGGTACACACAGGGTGAGCCATTATTGGTTCTGCTGAATTGTAGACAATGTTTCCCAGGCAGACTGGCTTTGGGAACAAGCTGGCCTTGGGAAGACAGTCACACTCCCGCCTCTCCCTTCCCCTGACATACATGCTCCAACTAGAAAAAGGCCAATGTGTGTTTCCTATGTGTCTTTGCTCCCTCTAGACAGATGAACCTCATTTAAATGATAAGGTACTGGCCAGCTGACAAGGACTTGCATATCACTTGCCATCTCTGGGCCTGTTACTTCATCTACAACCTGACAGTTGAACGGGATGATTTCTAAGGCTTCTTCTGATTGTAAGTCTGGTATAGTCTGGGTATAAATCTGACTGAACTGGAATGATACCAGATTTTAATTGTTTTATGGGAACTGGATCCTGAGGTCTTAACACACATTGGATGATATACACAGAGTCCCAGCACTGGTTCCAGAGGAGGGGGTCAGAGGAGAGAGAGAATAATTTAGGATGGCTCCACTCTGAAGAAAGTGTTGAACCTCCATGGCTCTGACTGCACTTTTTAGGCCTCAGTTTCCTCAACTACAAACTCAAACTCTAAGCCTAGAAGATCTTTAAGATGTAGTTCCGATTTTCTTGTTGCATGTCTCTCTCCTCAGGTAATTTTGAGCGCCAGTGGATAAATACGGTGTATTTATTGAACTATTTGCTTGGCGTTTGTGCAGTGCTATAGTGGAACAAACATGATCCCTATCTCAAGGAGCTCACAATGTACTTTTAAAAATACTAAGCCACACACACAGGAAAGTATAGTATAACATGCAGTATTATCCATGGCCAAATGAATAATACAGACACCACAGGATGGCTCTCTCTGGGCAAGCTGCAGGCTGGAGGAGCCACAGTTACAGCTTGCTTCCCCATGGCCTTCTGCTACTTCAGCTCTCACAAGGGGCTTTGTGGGGGTCAGACTGCTGGGTTCAGTTCTGGTTTCGCCATTTGCAAACTTTGGGGAAGTCATTCAACCTTTGTAAACTGTGAGGTTAGTTTTCTGACCTTTAAGAGGGGGCTGATAAAAGTACCCCCTAGCTATGTTGTTGTAAAGATTACGTGAAATTTCAATAACAGGGTATAGAGAGAATGTACCTCAACATAAGAAAGGCCATATATGACAAGCACATAGCTAATATACTCAACAGTAAAAAGCAGAAAGCTTTTCCATTAAGATTAGGAACAAGACAAGGATGCTCACTCTCAGTACTGTAATTTAACACAGTGTTAGAAGTCCTAGCCAGAGCAATTAGGCAAGAAAAAGAAATAAGACACCTGAATCAGTACGAAAGAAGTAAAACTGTCTCTATTCGCAGATGACATGATATTATATATAGACCCCCCCCCCCACCAAGACTCCACTAAACAACTGTAAGAACTAATAAACAAATTCAATAAAGATCAATATACAAAAATCAGTCGTTTCTATGCACTAATAATGATCAGAGGGAAATTAAGAAAACCACTCCATTTACAATTACATCAAAATAATAAAATACCTAAGAATAAATTTAACCAAGGAGGTGAATAATCCATATGCTGTAAACTATAAGTGATGAAAGATATCAAGGAAATAAATAAATGGACAGATATTTCATATTCATGGATTAGAAGAATTAATGTTAAAATGTCTGTACTACCCAAGGGAGTCTACAGATTCAATGCAATCCCTATCAAAATTCCAATGGAATTTTTCACAAAAATAGAACAATCCTAAAATTTATCTGGAACCACAGAAGACCCCAAAGAGCCAAAGAAATGTTGTGAAAGAAGAACAAAGCAGGAAGCATCACACTTCCTGATTTAAAACTGTATTACAAAGCTATAGTAATCAAAAACACTATGGTACTGGCATAAAAACAGACACATAGATCAATGGGAATAGAATAGAGAGTCCAGAGATAAACCCATGCATATATGGTCAATTACAGTTCAACAAAGGAGCCAAGGATATATAATGGGGAGGACAGTCTCTTCAATAAAGAGTGCTAGGAAAACTAGGTAGCCACATGCAAAAGAATGAAACTAGACTCCTATTTTACACCATATACAAACATCAACTCAAATAGGTGAGATATTTAAACATGAGACCTGAAACCATAAGATTCCTAGAAGAAAGCATAGAGGGTAAGCTCTTTGACATTGGTCTGGTAATGATGTTTTTAATTTGACACCAAAACCAAAGACAACAAAAGCAAAAATAAACAAGTGAGACTACATCAAACTAAGAAGCTTCTGAAGAGCAAAGGAAACCATTAACAAAAAGAAAAGGCAACCTACTGAACAGGAGAAAATATTTGTATATCACATATCTGATAAGGGGTAATATCCAAAATATATAAAGAACTCACACACAACTCAATAGCAAAAACAAAACAAAACACCCCAAACAATTCAATTAAAAAATGGGCGGAGGAACTGAATAGACATTTCCCCAAAGATATACAGATGGCCAATAAATACATGAAAAAGTACTCAGCATCACTAACTATCAGAGAAATACATATCAAAACCACAATTAAGATAGCACCTCATGCCGGTTACTGTTAGAAAGATTATCATCAAAAAGATAAGACATAACAAGTACTGAAGAGGATGTAGGGAAAAGGGAACCCTTGTACACTGTTGGTGGGAATATAAATTGTTGTAGTTAGTATGGAAAACAATATGGAGGCTCCTCAAAAAATTTAAAAATAGAACTCCCATTTGATGCAACAATCCCACTGCTGATTATTTTTCCAAAAGAAAGGAAAACAGGATCTTGAAGCATTATCTGCACTCCTATGCTCATTGTAGCATTATTCACAATAGTCAAGGTATGGAAACAAGTGTCCATCAATAGATGAATGAATAAAGAAGATATATATAATGGAATATTACTCAGCCATAGGAAAAAGGACGTCTTACAGCATGGATGGACCTTGAGGGCTTGAGGGCATTTTGCTAAGGGAAGGCAGATAAAGAAAAATACTGCATGTGGAATCTAAAAACTAAAAAAAGAAAAAAAAGAAGTCAAACTCGTAGAAAGAGTAGAAAGCAGTTGCCAGAGGTCTGTGTCAGAAAAGTTCCCCTAGTATGATAATCTCTACCTGACGCAGTGATGTCCAAGCCTGTCACAGAGAGACAGATGGCAGTGATGGAGAAGGAGCCCATACCTGTGGCCATCCATGGTTTGGTTCTTAGATTGGCACAAATCCAGAGGCAAGCAGGCAGGGGGTGGGTCAACTGAAAGAGGCAGAGCCCCCATTGGGCTCTAATCCCTGCTGTGCTGCAGAGTTCTTGAGTTTACTGCAAACCACTCAAATCTGTTGGATACCAAGTCCTTTATTTCTTAGGAGTATTTAATATAAGAAAAGAAACTTGAATGCATAAGAAGAAATCCCAAGAAGTGAACAGGGTTTACTTTTTAAGAAAAGGGGGAGGTATAGGGGCGCCTGGGTGGCTCAGTCGGTTGAGTGGCCGACTTCGGCTCAGGTCATGATCTCACGGTTGTGAGTTCGAACTCTGCGTCGGGCTCTGTGCTGACAGCCTGTTTCAGATTCTGTGTCTCCCTCTCTCTCTGCCCCTCCTCCACTCACGCTTTGTCTCTGAAAAATGAATAAACTTAAACAAATTTTTTTTAAAGAAAAGGGGGAGGTATAGAGGAAGTCAAGATACTAATGGGGATTCACCTAGAGTCCAGACTTGGGGGCCTTGAATGGATCTAAGGGAGGTTGGAGGGTTTGAGGCAACCAGATTTACAATAAAGGAGCCACAGGTATCTCCAGGGGAGTCTTCGGACATATCTGTTCAGCAGCAACTAACCCAAAGTCTTGTCCCAAGGGCTCTCAGGGCCAGTTAGTGCAAGTTGCTAGAGCCCTGTGCTCATGGGATCACAGGTTTGACCTCTGTATATGTGTAACTGTCCCCACGTTAGACTGAGCCCTAGCCCTAGCTGGCAGTCACACATGTACATCACCAGAGACACACAGGGGACTGGCTGGGAGAGGACAGGTGGATTCCGCTTCCCCCCCGCCCCCCCCCCCCCCAACCCCTTTGGAATCTTGCTCAAAGAACACTCTGGCTCAAACTACACACCTTGATACCTCAGGTTTAGAGCAGGGTCATTGTCATTTTATGGTATTTAGAAGACCATGTGAGCAGGGAGAGAAGATTCACTTCTGAGGATTCACTTCTGAGGGTCTTCAAGCTGAGGCACTAGCCTAGTGGGCTGACCAATTGGAATGACTGGCAATCCTCCTTCAGGGAGTAAGTACTCAGAATTCTCTCTCTTTGGGGAAACCGCACAACTCTTCTTTCTTGAGGGCTGCCTGGGCATCTCAGCCAGACCTGCAGGGCTGGTCATCCAGACTCACAGTGAGAGCTGTAGCTGAGTGTCAGGCACACAGAACTGGAGGGCTGGGCCTGTGACGGCAGGTCCCAAAATAAGGTGCCAAGCCCTACTTCTCACTTTCCCCTTGCGCCCTGTGAGATGCTGGCACTGCCTTTGGAGCCATTACTCAGCAGCCTGAATGTACAGAAATAGGCCGAGTGCACTGACCCAGGAGGCCACGGTTCTTTCTTCTGGCAGGGTCCTGTCCTGGCGTGGTGGGCCCAGGCAGAGCTGCATGGCCTGGCCTCTGACTCTCACCTCCTGCCAGGCAGTAATCCTACCATAGGACGGGGCTTTACTTAACTGTTTCTAGGCCTTTGAACATGTGTCTCCTTGCCCCTGGATGGTACAGCGTGTTAACCGGTGAACACACTTCCTTACCTTCCCCACCTTTTCAACACACACTCTTTCCACCTTCTTGTCCTCAATGAACACCTGCCCTGCTTTGCCCTCTGGCCCTCTCCAGAGAGGGCAGTTTCTCTCCCTCCCCTGGTTTTCAAGGTCAGGAGAACCTGGCATTCTCCACGTTCCCGTTGTTTCCCCAGACCATGCTCCCCCATCCCTCTTGGGCACAGCATCCCATCTTACTGGCCACCTTGTCCATCCAACCGTATCCTGATTTCCTGCACTCTTATCCTCCTCAGTGGCTTAATGCCTGCCTCACAGCTTTCTTGGTCACTGCATCCCTGTGAGGTGAGGGGGACCCTTCAGATAGCCCTGGGTTCACCATCATTTTGAAAAACTACATGACTAAATTCTGCCCAACCTATGAGTCACTGTGATGAACGTGATTTGGAGATGGGCACCAGAATGGCCCCTGTCATCTCAAATTCTCACAGCCCTACTTGGACCACAACCTAAGCGACTTTTTTTCCACCTGTCGAGGTATTTCTTCCTCCACCGTCCCCAGAATCTCCCACTTCCTCCATATCCAGCCTGGACCTACTGGCTGTCCCAGAGTGCTCATGGATCCCTTTCTTTATTCTTCCCTGGGCGCTTCCTTGCTGCTGCCTTCCCATCCTGGCTAATCCCCAGCTCAGCTTTCTTTGCCTCTGCTACCAGATTGCTGAGCTCTGCTGGAAACTGACCAGCTTTCTGTGTACCTGAGCCCTTGACAAACCATCCCATTAAGAGCATGTGTGTCTGATTCTCTTCCCCACTGCGTGCTCTTCAAGGTAGGAATTTTGCCACCCCGGAAGTTATACAAAGTTAAAACTTAGCACACATCTTGCACTTGTCTAGGCACTTGACACATACTGACTCATTCAACCCCTACCCAATAACAATGAGGACAATACTGTGAATACTTCTCTCACCTGGTGAGCAAATGGGGGCTCAGAAAGATGAAGTAAATTGCAGAAAGTCACAGAATTAGCAAGTAGCAGTCAAGATTAGGCAATCTGGGTGAGACATTATATCATGTCTCATCATAAGATGATCATTAACTCTGTACAAAGTCAGTTGACTTTCATCAGAGCTCCTGCTGCAGTTCAGCAATCTTTTAAGTCAACTTTTGTTCACTCCTAATTGGACATATGTGCATTTCAACTCTGACTCTTTATTATTTTTGGTCAATGTAGATCAGAGACCAAAGGCATTGCCGCAGAAGTCCCAGTGAATATCTAGAATCTCAGGGAATTCTATCTTCTCCTGCCTCATTTCTGATTGAATCAGCTCCCATATAGCTTCCCTCTAGACAACATTTACCATAGCCCTGGGTCATTCTAAGGGCTTAACTGGGCTGCAGTGTCCTGGTCTCCATTCTCTAGGGAGGGAAGACACTGTAATTCTCATAATGGTTATTTCCAGCCATGTCCATGTGAACTGGCTTTGCAGGCTGGGATTTAAATCCCTCCTTTACTACTCGTTATCTTCTATGGGCAAATTATTTAAATTTAGAGGTTTAGTTTCTTTCTCTGTAAAATGGAAATAATAATAATCCACTCAAAGGGTAGTATTTATTAAAGAGCCTAGCGTAGAGCCTGGCACAGATTAGGCACTCAAAGCATTTGTTCCTTTTCCTTCTCTTTTCCACACGCTCCTTTTGCCTAGCTATACGTTTTCTCCATTTTTCCCATCAGCCGATCTTTTCCTGATCATGACCTGCCCCCCAGCATCTATCCTTTCTCACTTTTCTCAGTCAGACTCCTTGGAGAGTAAACTACAATGACCATCTCCCCCTTTCTCCCTGATACTGCCACCTGGCTCCAGTAGTATCCTCTCAATTGCCAAATGCAGTTGACGTTATTTGTTTTTCATCTTGCCTGACTTTATTCAATTTCGTTTCCTGAAACGTTACCCTGACCATCTCTTCCTAAAATGACTCCTCCTCACTCACTTCTGTCACTTCTTTCTTTAATCACCCCCAAACGCTGGCTTTTCTTTATACTGACGGTTCTCCAAGTGTGATTCCCAGACCAGCAGCATCAGCACAGTCTGGGAACTTGTTAGAAATGCGTATTTTCCAGGTCCCACCTCAGATACCCTGAATCAAAAGCTGAATCAAAAGCTTGCTCGTTTGAGAGCTACCATGCTACACATTGTCTTTCTGGCTGATCTCTGTGAGCTCCCCTTCGAACTATTCTTTTCACACCAAAAATCCTTTCCACTCCAGACGGCTCTCCAGAGCTCCAATTGTATACATGCAACTACGTCCCCAAGGAAAACAATCTTATAATCCTATCACCTCTGTATCTCCCTTCCCCAAATGATACCAGTTACCCCATTGCCAGTGCCAGGATCCCGGGATTCATGATTCCTCTTTTACCCACTTATGAAAACACTAGTTTGCCATTTCAGGAGTATCTCTCAAATCGGCAATATCCTTGTTATGCACTCCCATTACTTCACTTCAGGCCCACCCTCCTTACCGCTTAGATTACTAGTCTCCTTCTGACTGGGTGAACTGCCTGACGTCTGGTCCCTTTCCAACGGACCCTCCACATTGCTACCAGAATCATCTTTCTAAAATAAAAAAAAAAAAAAAAAAAAAAAAAAAACACAACCAAAAAAACGGTTGTGCTTATCCCCTGCTTAGTCATTCAGTGGCTGTCCAGGGCCTTTGACATAAAGTTCAAACTCAGTATGGCGGCACTGTAGGGGTGTCTATGTCCTGAGCCCTGCTGGCCTCGGCAGCCTTATCTCCTGCTGGTGTTTTATATGTTCCCTCTGCTCCAGCTCTAACAGGAAATGGAACTACTCAAGAGTTCCTCAGACACGCCACTCTTCCTCACACCCTCAGGCCACTATTTCCCTTGTGAGGAATGTCCCTCCTTCACTTACCATCTAGAAAATGTTTCTTCTCTAAGGCTCAGCTCGGTCAGCTTTGGTATGAAACTTTCCTGAATGCACAGGCTCAGTCTGATGTGCTCCCACAGGCCCCACATCTGTCTTCATCAGAGCCCTCATCACAGCGTGTTCAATGTTCTCTTGTCTGCCCTAAGCACCGGGGAGCAGCTTGAAGATGGGCCTGTATGTCATCTTTGTTTAGTGCAAGGCTTGACACACAGTAGGTATCCAGAAATAGCTGCTTAATAAGGAAGACTCCCTTTTTTTTTTAAAGGCATCTACATTCACCGCCTATTTCCTAACCACCCCCATCTTTTCATTCCCAGCCACATCTCATCCTTATTATGCTACTGAAAAAGCTCTTGAGGACAAAGATGTGTTGGCCTTATTCAAGCTCTCATCTTCCTGACTTGTCTGCAGAATGAATCACCTATTTCTCAAAACATTCTCTTCCTTGGGCTCCTGAACTGATGCTTTTTGAATTCTTGTTACTTTTTGGTCTTCACTTGTACTGGATCCTTCCTTCTTCGTGCTCCTTGCGACTGCTCTGCATCACAGCAAGTCTAGAGGTGGCTGCTGGTGGTGGTGGGATTCGGACAGTGATGTGCTGGTAACCTGGCTCCCTGGGGGGTGGGGGTGGGGTGGGGAAAGCCCTGATTTGCAGCTTTTGTTTGCTCCATGGTGCAAAGACTCTCACCAGGACCGATTTCCAGCTACCTACGTTTTAACGACCAGCTCACAAAATTCCTGAGTATTTAATAATTGGCTCCGAAGAGCCTAACGCTGGATATGTAGAAATGAATTAGACCAATTTGACATTTAGGAGGATACAATCTGGTGGAGGGAAGACAGAAATAATTCTGAGACAAATGTGATAAGCACTACTGAGGGCATTAAAACAAGGCACCACACATGAGGCTGAGTGGAAGGAAGGTTTATTTAGGAAAATCTGTGAATACCTCTTATAGGAAGGAGGGAGGGTTCGAACTGGATCTTAAAAATGGTACGCAGAGAAATGGCTAGTAGATCAGGAAGACTAGGGTACAAAGAATGTGGGGTGCCAGAACGGATTCTGCCACTATATAGTTTTGTGACCTTAGTCAAACTGGTTAACTTCCCCAGGCCAGTTTCTTCATTTGAAAGTAAGAATTTGATTTCCATGGCCCATTTGTCTTGATTTGATGACGAATCTTGGAAAGAGAAAGAAAATATGAGTGGGGAAGAAGGAAAAAAAAAAGAAACGTACTTAGTGTGAAACTTTTAGAAGGTCAAATGCTGCAGGACCTTCTCTTCTAACTCGTCCTACTTGCTAGCTTCTGGCTCAGTCCCAATTATGGAAATCCCAACCCTATATCTGAGCAATTGCATGGTTTGCTAAAGGATCAGTTCTTTTCTTTTAAACTAAATGAATATAGTGAATGCAAGTCAGTTCATCCTTCTGCTTTGAGGGAACAGAGGATTCTCCTTTTTCCTTACAGAGTATTAAAAAGATCCCACAGACTTCCCTAGTAGTTTATTCCATTAGAATAATTGTTATTATCAAAATCTATCTAGAATTTCTCTATCCCCACATCTTGCCTAATCTTCTCTATAGAACTATTTAATCTTCATTCCTTTTCAAAAGCCTTTAAAAACATGAATCATAAAACATCCAGAAATATGTGTATAACATAAATGCAAGACATAATTATAAAGTAAACACCCATGTGACCACCAAGCTGGGGAAGAGAGAACCTTGCCACATCCTAGGAAGTCCCCCTGTTACTTCCCAAGTATACAACCTTCCAGAGGGATCCACCGTCTTGATTTATTGTGATCATGATCCTTGTTTGGCCTTTTACCGCCCATGTATGTACGCTTCCATCCTAGTTCAGTATTGCATTTTTTGTTAACACTTGACATGAACAAAATCATATCACCTGCATTTGCTTGTTTCTTCTGCTCACCGTTCTAACACTCATTCTTGCTATGCGTAGCTAGTTTATTCTTTTTCATTTCCTGGTTACATAGTGTTCTATCATGAGTATCCAAGTTCACCCATTCTACTCTGGCTGGTTATCTGGGTTGTTTCCAGGCTTTGGCCAGTGTAAACAATGCCGCTCTGACCATCTCCGTTTTCGTGCCCTGGGCATGTGAGCTTCCCTAGAGTACAGGGGTGAAATTGCTGGGTCGGAGGGTATGTATATCCTCATCTCCATTCTTCAGTCTCTCCCCTACATTTGTGAGCAAGCCTTTCTCTACTTTTCTTTTCTGAAGAATTTTGTTCAGAATTCTTCGCTCCTCTTTTCCAACCTTCAATCGTGTTAATCTTAGGTTCCTATTAACACACATTATCGGTACTGATGCTAGCTTCTAGTGCTGCGCATCACCTTCCTCTGGTAGTTAAGAATGGTTTCCTCTCCAAGAAGTAACATTTTTTCATTTATTACTCAAAGAGAAAATATATTTGGAACATTTTGAGAGTTCTTCTAAGTGTGCAAAATAGAAAGCGTGTATTTGATTAATAGAGGGCCAGGGACAAGTTTCTTTCTGTGAGGCATTATAGTATGGGAATTAAGACTGTGGGCTTTGAGTCAGACCAAATCCACAAAGTGCTGGCTATGTGTCCTTGGGCTGATTACTTAACCTCTTTGTACTTTAGTTTCTTTATCTGTCAAAATGTGGATAACAAATTATACCTACCTATAGGGCAATTGTGTGTATTACATGAAACAATCTATATAAATTTGGTCAAAAGAGGTTTATAAACTTGGTCTTTAAGGAGAAAGACAGGCTTTCAAAATGTAGTGAGGAGATATTCTATGAGTTTGTCTCCAGTGTTTATATTGAGCCTAAATACTTTTCTCGCTCCTTGCTGGAGCAGCTGGCTAGGGTAGGCAAGTGGGATGCCACCTGTGGCCACAGGACAGGGTGAAGTGAATTGGCCCATCTGGGAATCAAATACACAGCCCTGACTTTAAGCACTATTCAACAGAGTTCAGTGGGCAACATAACATGAAGAAGGAAAAAGTGAATGGGACTAGAAATACTGTCAAAGTAAACAGGAAGGCAAGAGGACACCAGAGGATAGCTCAAATTAACAAGCTGCTCTAAATGGCACCCTCTTGTGAAACTTGGTGTACAAGAGAGTTGGCTGCAACAGAAGCCATTCCTAATCATCAAAAAACCACATTCTAATTTTCCTTATCCTCTAGACTCTCCATATAGGATTCCAGACTTTGTTGCTTGTATCTCTTGGTTTTAGGACCTAGTTTTCCAAAGCCAGAAACTTACAGGTTCAACACTTCAAGGCCAATACCTCATTAGGGAGCTGAGAAATGTTTAGTATTGCCATCCTCTCCTTACCCCTACCCTGAAGTTATTAACGTTCGCTTCGACTTGTCTGTTAAGTCAACCCTTGTAAAGACAGTGATTTTTGGGCTCTGAGTCTCTTCCTTCCACATAAAGTTATCTAAATTCAATAAGGCTTTTGAGGAAGCAGCATTTCCAACTCGACATCAACTGGTGGGCCAAACAACGACCCATTACAGAGGCAACAATGCCTTACTGGATTTTAGTTTTAATTATTTCAGTTCCTGTATCATTACTATTTCACCGTTATGCTTAATAAGCCATATTATGCTTCTTATTAAATAATTCTTGGAATATTGTGAGTGCACTGTAGGTTATAGAAAAAAGGTAGAAAAGAAATTGAAAAGGGGAAGAGTGGTTTGGAATGATTATTGAATGATGTGTTATGACAATATTTGCTAACTACAGGTCAACATAGCAAGGCCAGATAATTTATTTATAGTTTGTTGTTTCAGTAACATATATTATCTGGTAGTATATTGTTAGGGGAAGGGCTGATTTGTACAATTACGGTACTTTTACACTATGACTTTAAAAGTGAGTAGGCTGGGGCACCCAGGGTGGCTGACTTTGGCTCAGGTCATGATCTCGCGGTTCATGAGTTCAAGCCCTGCCACTGGGCTCTGCACTGACAGCTCAGAGTTTGCAGCCTGTTTTGGATTCTGTGTCTCCCTCTCTGCTCCTCTCCTGCTTGCGCTCTCTCTCAAAAATAAACACTAAGAAAGATTAAAAGGCTGATAACAGGGAAAAAAAAGTAGCCCTTATCATCTTCATTTGAATTGATAATTTTGGCACCAACCCATGAAGGGGGCTGAGCATGGTGGGATCATCTGTTTGCAGAGGTACAGATACCAGCTAATAAAAGAATGCCCCATTCTAGAACTACAAGTTCCCATTTGGAAACCAGAGTCTTGAACAGCGGCAGTGGCAGTGGCAGCATAATCTGGTGCTCAGATGCCAAGAGAAACCCCAATGTTGAGTCTGAAACCTTCACGACTGGTATTTTGGCACTGGTGTGACACTGGCAACAGGTATCACTGGCACCAAACAGAAGCCCAGGGAAGAATCTCATTAAGTGAGAAAAAAGAATCTAGAGTCTACACATCAGTCCTCGTCAAATGTTTGAATCTTGCATCCAACTAAGACAGCCACATGGCCTGCTTTGAGCTTCATGTCTTATTTGCCTTCCCACTGGCCAGGGAACACAACAGCCTAACAAGTGATCAAGAGTCGGCATTAATGGCGAGCCAGCTGTGGCTTCCTCCCTAGGGGTGAACACGTGTTAAACAGTATAGCAGAGCTGGGGGCAGCAGTCAGGAAATGGGAGGATGGGCTCTGTGTGAGCAAATGCGTGGCTTGCTTAGGAGTGCAGGATACAGATTTGCAAATTATACCTCTTTGAACATTGGCTGAGGCCACATATGAAATAACCTCTGTAATTTTCATGTGTACCTGGTGGGAAAGATTCATGAATATCAAACACCTGTGAAACTGGAGGGTTTTGTGCCCCCACCCAGAGGTCTATTTGCTCCTTTTGAAAAGTGACAGGACTAGAAGACCGAAGCAACACTAACAACAAAAAAGCTTCCCAAGTGATTCTTATTTAGTTCCCATACCTTTGAGGACCATAGCTCTAGTGGAACGGGAATGAACAGGAATGATTTAGAAACAAAAAGTTAAACCTTTATGCCCATTTATTAAATAAGGATAGAATCTTGCTCTCTCTACTTTGAGAATAATAGCTAACAGTAATTGTTCAATAAATGTTAGCTATTATGTGCCAGGCACTGTCCCAAGAGCTATACCTATAATAACCACACAATCCCATTTTACAAACGAGAAAAACCACTTCACAGAGAGGTTAAGGAACTTGCCCAACATCACACAGCTAGGGCTTGGATTCAAAGCTAGGCAGTTTGGCTACAGAGAATATGTTTTTAACCATTATTCATAATATTGTAAAGAATATAATAGAACCATGCATGAGAAAAGCATTTTACTTTGAAAAGTTAAGGTGCTCCAAGAAGCTGTTGAATGAACTTCCTGGAGGGAACAGTCTATGTGGCTTCCAGACAGCACTTGCTACATTTACAGCTGCTCACAAACAACTTCACTCAAAGGACTTGAAAATCCGATCTTTGCCTGTTTTTCTCAAATGCTGACGTTAGTCTACCGAAGTGCCACAGGTAAAGTGACTCCTTTGACAACTGAAAATAAAGAGAAGAACTCTGCAGACCAGGTGCCTCACACGGGGCTTGGCACCCAGGTGATGAATAAAATGTTGACTGAATTGAAAGCCTTCCAGTCAAAGGCACTTTGAAATGTGCTATTCATAGTCCACAAAATGGCTTGAATACAAATTATTTAGAATGTCAAAACAGGAAGGGGCATGTGGCAAGTTAAGGAAATTAAAGAGAAATGAAGTATAAATGGAATACTAAACCTTTGAAATTCAAAATAAAGAACCTGGTTATATATCCTTGAAATCCTCTTTCTTGGCTTAGCCAGGAAATGGGAGGAGTAAGCTCTGGGGATGGAATAAGCCTATTCTTTAATAATATAATACTTCTTATTTGTGTTCTATGTACTTGCTGTAAGCATACTGATCTGAACAAGCTGCTTAATATGCTCAGGTGATTTTTTTTAAAAGGCTGACTTTACCCCACCACATTCCCTAACGACCCTTGCACTTTTTAACAGGCATTTAAACATAGCTCAGAAATAAAAAAGGCTTTTCTACCACTTTAGACAACAAAATGGGTTCCTTAGAACAATGCTGAGCTTGTATTCCTAGCACTAGATCTAACGAGGCATTAGACTCACGTCATGTCCAGCAAAATGTTGTTTGGCCTCCCCATAACTTTTATCCAGTATCTAAAGAGCTAATAATGCATAAAGCAGGGTTTTCCATAACTCCCAAGAATTTAATGAGTGATGGTTAGTTAGTTCACAATGTGGCATGATCCAAACCTAGGCAGCCAAAGAACCTCCTATGGAGACCTGTTGAGAAGTAGGGAGAGCTGATGAGCAAGAGCTCACTGGACCCATATTCAGCCCTTTAATTGCCATGTGGAGGACAATAACTCAGTTTCCCCAACATGACATTCTCCTCTAATCTCTCTTCTGATGCACAGCTGTAAAATGCTGCGCATGCTACCTAGTTGTGAACTCATTCTATGAGGCTACTCAGCCTTTGCTTTATGAGCAGTGTGAAGGGAAGTCCAGGAAAAATAGATCTGAGAGTAGCAGTTTATCTGCTAGGATAGGCTCTCAAAAAGCACATGCTGAACTGATATATGACCTATACAAGATCATGACCATAGGCTAATTTCAAGCTGGGGACTAAACAACACACACACACACACACACACACACACACACACACACACACACACACATGAGTTATCTCCAGGCATCCATATTGCCCAGCTGAGGTTTTAAAAAAATGCCTCCTATACTGGGTTTCCCGAAAGTCTTAGTGAAGTTTTAAGCTTTTAGGGCTAGAGATGGGGTAGTGAGCTGAACTCACCCTCTGCCAGTCCAACAGGGATAGCTACAGATGGTTTTGATTTATCATCAGTTAAATGTGCAGCCCAGATTAAAGGAAACATTTTAAAGGACTAATTAGTCAACCCTCACAAAAGTAAATTATGGGCCTGTGATGAAACAGCCAAAGGAAACTCTAATACAGCACTGTAGCAATAATGCTTGGAGTGTATTCAAATGGAAAAGCTTGGGCTGGAAATACTTGTTTAGAAAAAGAACTACATCACTCCACCCTACTTCATCAAGTAATTCAAGCCATCTTAAGCGCTCAAGGTCTGACCAAGCAAGACAATATTTATTAAAACTTCTTTCAGCTTGAACTAGATCATATCCTTGGGAATAAACAAATTTTATTCAATGAACAAGTAGAAGGGATTCTTGATTACTACTATAGTTCTTTTGTGTAGACTGCTTCTAGGTTAATGCAAAAAGTTCAGAAAAGGATATCAGATAAGGTAAAAAGCTTTATTATTCAGGATCAGCTCAAAGTCTGACACTGACAGAGGCAGGGATAATTATTATCTCATTACATTTGACCTTTGGCACCCATTTGAAGTACTAGTTTTCCAAGTGGGACGTGTTACAGCCAGTAGACTCTCAGCACAGTTCCTGCCAGCCACATTTACCCCAATTTCACTCAGCAGAGCTGTTAGATGTTCAAGGATACAAAGAATGTAATTATCTAGTTATCCTTCCCCCCCCCCGCCCCCCCCCCCGCCGCCACTTGGCGTTCAAAGCAAGAGACAGATATCATTATTAGTAGATATGGTCATAAGCAACACCTTCCCATAGCCTAACATTCAAAAATCAAACACCAATTATAAGTAGAATTCCTAAATACTCAGTTAATGCTATGGAGTGCTTTGTTTCAAAAACAGCAATTCTGTGGCTTCCCTTTACTTATTTTTCTCCTTGGAGAAAACCACGCGTAATCAACATATGTAGTGCAGGTTGTTACAAGCTTGACTTATAGGAAGCAAAGGAATTAAAAAGTTGTCATTAAGAACAGATTTTTAAATTATGACAAAAATATGAATAAACTCTACACATTTCTCAGGGTTATGGATAAAATGAATCAAGTTTCATGATTGTTAGGGGAGTCCCTTCTAAGGATGTAGCACATAGAAAGTACATGGAACTTGTTTCTATGAGCTTATAAAGGGGACAAATATAAAACAACAGTTCAGTTCAAGATGATCGACATGTAACTGTTGGTTAAAGGAGAAGATGCTCAAGATATTCTGTACACTATTAACTTAGAGTCAGTCTAAACATCTTCTACATTAAATATCTAGAGAAATTTCCATGACTTTTCAGCTCAGGGCTATTCTAGAGGGTCACTGTTTTTTGTTTTTTTCATATATATACATGAAGAAAATCCAAAAAATCAAGTTAAAAAGCCAAGAGTTGTTTTTTAGGTTCTGGGTTTTCAGTTCAGACCTATCTTCTTTTATAAAAGTATCAATCAGAGAGGATTACTTTTTCTTAAAATCTGATGACTTATATTTTGAAAAACTTGCAGCCCCTAGAGAACTGAAGATGATTTCACACCCCAGCTTCCATGCAGGACTATTGATTTTATAAGTATCTTTGTCTAGTAAGTGGCAAAACCATAACCTCTTATAGAACATGATGTTGGGTTGCTACATAGTAAATTGCTTAGTAAAAAATAGAAGGGTCATAGTCTCATATGGGAGATATATTTGGGGGAAAAAGGCCAAGTAAAGGTTTCTAGTGTTGTTCTCCTAGTTTCTCCAAAGCGTCGACATTTATCACTGCTCTGAAAATAAAGATGATTTTAACTTAAGAAGACTGTATTTTAACACTGAATCAATATAAATGTACTTATCTGAACATCACATTTTTACACATACTAAAAACAAAACCAAACAAAAAACGAAAAGTGTAGTGAAAAGATTATATAAATTTTAAATGAAATTATATTTGTTTGAGGCAGCACAGATCCAGGGGTCCCCAGCAGAAGACTTCTTCAGCACTTGGCCTTCACAGACAGGCCTCCTGCTGTGACCAGCAGATATTTTCCACCGTGCACCCACAGTCTCAGAGTAACAAGAGACAAGTCTTACTTTTTGCCTCTATGAGCTGGGATGTCATTATTGTAGAGAAGAGGCCTAATTTAAAAAGTGAAGACTACTCATTCAAAATGTTACAGAGTGACAAACTTACTTTGTGGAATTTAAACACAGCATTCACCCCAAGGAAGCTGCATGTAAGTTTAGAACCAGAGTAGGTAAGCTTCAGAGTTGAAACGATTTTTCTCTGAAAATGAAAGAATGGTAGCTTTCTTAAAGATCAGAGTTACTGAATCACTCTGTTGTATTTTTTGTCTTGTTTTAAGGGGCCAAAGTTCAGTTAACTCACTCAGATTAGAATCTATAATTCTGTTGACTGTTCGGGACTACAGTAGTCATCTTGAGATTTTCTATGGAAGTATGTACAGATTTTCCTCATGGAGCTGGGAGTAATAGTGACCTAGAAAAAGAAAGTTTAGATTTCAGAGATTTTCTAAGATAAAGTTTAGCTGTTACTTCAGCAAGTTATCAGTAGAGGGTATTTTAAGTTGGGATGCCTAGAAATTTGATTATTTAGTCAGCCAGCTTTCAAGTTCCAAATACTTTGAGGGCAATGTCTCTTTTGGCTGATTTGTACTGAATTTAATAAAAATTTAACAGATGTATGTAAGAATGGAAGGCATAGATTTTTCATGTGAACTGAAAATATTTACTAGTTAAACCTCCTGATAAGACCCAAAGGCTATAATAACCCTCCTCTTTGAAAGAAATGAGTAAATCACCTCCCCCCCCCCCCCCCATTTACAAATGGGACAGGGATTCAAATGGCAGCTGCTACCCTTTTCTGAGGAAGTCTTATCATTATGCACATAAAGAAGAAAAACCTTCTAAAGAAACTTTAGCTTCAAAGATTAAAATTATAAAACCGGAAATATATGGGACTGGCACACTATTTTTAAAAGCCTTTATAATGTACACATTAGTGAAAACAATTTTTCACTGAAATTATTTTTCTGATAACACACAGCTGAGATCAGTTCTGGAAAAAAAGGATTTTGGTCAGGGGCAAAAAACAGATACAAAGATAATTTTAGGAGAAGAAAGAAAAGATTCCTGATGGCTGTTTTTTTTCCCCATGTTCTGTAGCAAGATCTTGGTTGGATTCTGTGTTTTAAGTAATCTTTAAAATATTTCTAGTTTATTTTCCCTAAAATTATGGGACAGGCTTCAGGACAGTAGGATGGGGGATATGAACACTTATTAAACTAGAGCTGGCTTGAGGCTCTCCAGCTTTTAGATTGAATTTTAATCATTGTACCACCTTCTTAACACAGAGCAAGAACCACTATGAATCAGAGCAGAAACTTTGTGAACCTACCCCCCCCCACTTGCAAACTGATTACCTGAAGCTTTCTAGTCCCTCTGACCTGTGCCCATACTCACTTGATGCTCATAGCTACTTCTCCCTCCACCATTCCAATAGGTCATTTGCTTTTTAAGGTTCACAAACCTATTTCTAGCAGCAATATGTGTTTTTGAAATTATTTAACTTCAATATTGTGTCAGTCAATGAAAACAGTAGTCCTAAAAAGATAAGTGAAACTAACCTGAATGTTTAAAAAGTATAGATATAGATGAATTGCCAAAAATACTGGTGTGAGCAAGGTGACGGTAAAAAAATGGGGGGAAAATCATAAAAATCTGGAAGGATTCTGCATTTAAATTGCTTTAAGTATCTAAGTTTCACTGTATTTGAAATAATCATAAACCATAATGACCAAACTGGAAATCTATTCATGGATGTTGGTAACGTGCCCATGAATGTCAGTTTTATCTATAAAAAGGGGAGGGAACCTATAAAAACTGGTTGCCAGGGGCTGGCGAAAGGGGAAAAGAAAAAAAAAACAAAAAACGCAGGGGTTGGGTGGGGAGGGAATAATGCCAAACAAAGAAGAGGGAAGATATTTTTGAATTGATATATTAGAGCATGATGAAGGCTTTGAGGAAACAGACACCAGGGCTGAGTGGTATGGACCTTCACGGAAGGGATTTTAATGGGAGTAAATCGGGTTGTTAGATAATGAAATACAGCAACACCTAGTTACATTTGAATTTCAAACAAATAACCTTTTAGTATAAAGAATTTTTAGTATAAATATGTCCCACACAATATTTGTCCTGAATTTTTATGTGCTAAATCTGGCAACCCTAGGTATAAATAGATTTACTGAAAAAAAAAAAAATCCTGACTTCTGAGAAGGGATTTGTGCTTGACCTCCTCAAGTTAGAGAATCTATGTTCTCACTGGCTCCTTTCAAGTTAGGAAATGCATCTTCCCACCACTGCCGACTTACCGGGCCTGGAGAAGTCTTTCCACTCTGTCTCCTAGAATTGGGGGTCTGGGAGGATGGACTTCGGGGAGATGAATTCTCAGCCTTCCGTTTGGCCGCCATGGCCAATAACCAGTTTTTATTCTCCGGGGAGCTATTCTCTTTGCCTACCACCTCAGACCCTTCTCCACAAGATCCCAAAGGAAGAGGTAGTGTTCCGCAGCTTTCTGAAGCATAAGGACTGGCGGGAGAAGGAGGCTCTGAGATACTCATACTAGCTCCTTCAATCTTGCTTGGTTTGGGAGGACCTAGAGAGTCCTTACCAAGGTCTTCCTGGCTACCAGCAAGGCAGCACAGATCCAAATGAAGCTTTTCAACTGGGTCATCAAGCTCAGTCACACAGTTGCAACTCTTCACACACTTCTGTTTCACACTCTCCAGACAACTTGAGTCCAGCCTCCTCTTGACTCGATTTCTGGACTCAGAGCAAGCCACTGCTTGGGATGATTTTAGGCTCACAGGAATGAGGGCTTTTCTTGGAGAAGTGATCTTGGTTTCAGAAGCAGGTGGCGTGATGGGTGGTGAGGAGGATGGTGTTCGGGTCATCCAGTTTCTAATGGACATCTTGAAAGACGAGGGTGGCTTGGGAGAGACCGAGGACACAGAGCCTCTTCTGCTGATGGGAGACCGGGCTTTGGCAGGAGGGGTTTTAATAGAGAAGGTGGGAGTATTTGAAGGAAGAGGGAGGTCTCCTGCACAGCTTGGAGCACAAGCTGCTGATGATGGGGAAGAAATAGATGGACTGCTCTTTACTCTGGGGGCTTTGGCAGGAGTGCTCTGGCTACTTGTCACTGTTACTGAAAAAGAACAGAGGGTCACAAAAATCAGAAGAGAAAGCCATAGAAAATCCCTGAATTCTCACCAAGGAAAATTAGAGCTAACTTACTCATATAGGAATGGATTTCCCAGTGAGTCGATTACATAAATCACTTGATTCTTACCACACCCTTTCAGCATTTTCCTTCCCCTTTCCTAACTGCCAGCCTCCCAACCACTCTGTTGTAAAACATTTACTTGTAATAATCTAGAAAATATAGAAATATTAAAGGGAAAATTTTAAAGCATCCAGGTACACCACTTACAGCATTTTTTCTATACTTGTGCATGTGATATATACGTTATACACCTCAAATTTTTTCTATACAAAAGAGACCATAATGTATATACTATTCGGTAACCTGCTTCTTAGCATATAATGAACCTTCCCCACATTAATATAGATGTACATTATAATTTTTACTAGCTACCAAGTATTCTAAGGTAACAGCAAGACATTTAAGTTGTTAATGATATTTTGTTTTCACAAGTAAAGTTGCCATTACAATTCCTGTATATGCTTTGGAGCAATGTGAGGGCAGGGGGGCACTGCACAGTGGTTCCCAAACATAAGTGCACTGGTCTAAAATTTGGCACGACCATTTACTACTGACTTGAACACAACCCCTTACCTCCTCTGCTTCTGCTTCAGTTTCCATATCTGTGAAATGGAGAGCTTTTAATGCCCACAGGAAATAATCCCATCAATTGCTTGTTAAAGTTATTAGGCCTCACTTGGCTTTCCACCTTAATTTATAAATGGCTACTTTCCGCAAGTCAAAGAATGCCAAAGAACATTTCCAAAACCAAATGCTTGCTCTCGGTAAAGCAAGCCAGTGGACAGAACTCTTCTCTATGTGTCTTGTCCCTTGTTTACAAGCAATGGCAAGCCCTTGAGGAAAATTCTTATAAACTTCATGCTTCTTCCCACTTTGGCCCCGCCATAGACAACTCTGTATTTTCTTACTTTCCTTCTGAGCTTTCTAGATTTCTGAAATAGTGTTCCTGTCTCTAGTAACAAGGAAAGGCCATCAATTATTTCTAAGTCACAAACTCTTTGAATTATAACTCTGATATTTAATTCAGTTTAATTACTGAATTGCATTTATATGCAACTGAATTTAGGATGAGCTGACACAAGACAATCACTAGAATACAGATTCACAAGCACTAATTTCAGTCATTTAGTTACCCTGTATGTTCTACCCTGTGCTTTTTACTCATCAAGCAGTTTTGCCTTGAGACAGAGAAATTCTACAAACTGACTTTTGCCTAAACTTTCCCCATCAACTATACGTTTAGAAATGGCCAAAGTGATACTGCTCTTTCAATTAAGATCATTTTACTGGAAAATCCCATTCTGGAGTAACGTGCTACAGAAGGAGAGTTAGTGACAGGGACTGTCCCTGAAGCATCTGGTGATAGTTCTCATATTCTAGAGCTTGATTAGTCATTATTTCAGGAGGACAGAAACTTTTCATTTGTTTCACTCTTCAGCACAGATCAACAGTCACTGCACAGTCCCTACAGTTATTAGTTCCATGAGAGTGGGCTGAAGGGTAGGGTTAAGGCAGAAAGTCCTAAAATGGCATGGGTCTTAGAACAGGCACATTCTAACACAGGATTAGGGGAGAAGGAAAAGCGGGGCCCTGGGCTAAGCAGGTATCTAAGTTTCTGATACCTGAGTAGCAGACATCTGAAGTGTTTACTAAGGGTCAGAGGGAGATCTGATGTGGTGGAAAGCTGGGGCATTTCTCTTCCTTTAGGATGTTAAATGGAGGAAGGAGTGGACCATGGGGTTTCAAAGAGAAGATTTTATTAACTTTGAAGGTTAACAAAACTCTGCACCAAATTTCAATCTTTTAAAAAAAATAGTAATAAGATTATTAAGATAATAAAATCTCATGGTAAAAAAAATTCAGTTTCAAAGGGAAATTAAGCAAAAAGTAAAAAACCCTCTTTTCAACCTCATTTTACTCGTGTGCATCCCACAATTTTCTAGATGCCTATTACCACACAAAGGTATATCAGATCTTAAAAACCCAACAATGGATTATTACACAAACACACACCACATACACACATTCTGCAATTTCTTCTTTTCTCTAAACAGTGTTTTTTTCTCTATGTCTCTATAAACTTAGACACACTGCATTCTTTTTAACAGCTACACAGTATGTCACTATATGGCCCCTCGATTTAAATATAACATGGCCGGTAATACATCATCTACTGAACCCCCACTGACCCGAAGCACTGTGTGAGATCTGAGGACATGGTATCATAGACTGCATTACTGCCCTAAGGGCCTCCTGCAAGTCAGTTCTTTTGAGGAATTATAGAAAGCTTACTAATAATCAGTCACATTGCAGCTTCTTTCTGTATAAGAGTTTGCCATTTCGCCTCAGCCTACCTTTCCAGTCATATCATGTACTGCTACTTTAGGATCCTGTTACAGGAGACTACTCACTGCTTCCTGAACAAGCTGTGCACTGTCACATCTCTGTCTTTGTTCATGTGGCTTTCTTGCCAAGTCTGCCCCTTCTTGGCCAGGTAAAAATTCTCCTCATGTTTCAGGCTCTGATGACAGCCGTTAACTTCATTGTGAAGATTTCACAAACTTCTTTCCTCCTCTCCCACAGGAAGTAGGCTCCTTTTGTTTATACAGCTAAGAGAAATGTTTACAATGTACTACAGGGCTTTTGTATCTGCCTCCTGGACTAGACTGTGAGCACCTAGAAGGCAGGTGAGGATGATTTACTCATTTTTAGGTCTAGGGCCCCTGTAGTACCCAGCAAAGAATCATTAAACAATGTTTGTGAAATTTCATTACTGCTGAGAGGGATGACAGTGAGGTTCCATGCATCAAAAAACAGACTCTGTAAGCATTCTGCACACTTGCAAGACTATGGCAAGCACATGAGATAGTACAGGTAAGGTTTCCTTCTCTTCAAGATAAGGACAATCATCTTTGTCACTCAATAATGCCTAGACCAGAGGTTCTCAATCCTGGCTGCATACCAGAATTACTTGGAGCTTTGTAAGAATACAGGTAAGCTTTGTAAGAATACTTGGCCCCCACCCCAGACCTACTGAATAATCTCTGGGGACACACAAACTTTTAAAAAGCTCCACAACTGGTTAAGATGCACAGCCAGGGTTGAGAACCATTTGCCTTGACAGTACTGAGATTGCTGGCTGAAACAGTGACACAATAGTAAGCGATAGAGCAGGTGCTGGCTGGGAAAAGTAGGGCAGAGGGAAAAGGCGCTGTGCCTCGGGTTTAAAGCCTTCTAGTTGGTGTGTTAAGAGGGCCAGAAGAGAAGATACGAAGCCCAGGACAACAGTGAAGGATTGGGGTGGCAATTAGAAGCTTGGGAAAGCAGAGGACCATCATTTTCAAACTGGTGGTGTGATTAACAGCAGCCACTCTGTTGCTGGAAGCTGGATTACAGGGCTGAATAGCCAATGTGCCAACCTTTGGCATTCAAGTGGGGTTGATTTTCTTTAGTGCTCTTCAGAGTAACTCTAGCAGCACCCTGAATGGAGAAATCTTGGTTGGGTCTTAACTTGAACTATGCTTTCCTGTGTTGGGTTTTAAAGGAGGCAGTACTGGAGAGTGCTTCCAAGCATGCACTCTAAATGTTATTTATTTTTTAAGAAAAGGAGAGACAGAGTGTGGGTGAGGAAAGGGCAGAGAGAGAGAGGGAGATAAAGAATCTGAAGCAGGCTCCAGGCTCTGAGCTGTCAGCACAGACCAAGCACGCACTCTAAAACCAGACTGCAAGTGTTTGAAGTCTGGTTCTACTACAAACTTCACAGCTGTGTGGGATCTTAGGCGAACCTAACTTCCTTGAGCTTTAGTTTTGGCTGTTTGGGAAACTAAGTAAGATAATCCAAGTGGGTCTTTAGATTGTCTCCTACTCAATAATGGCTGAATGTGGTCGCTATTATTATGGTCCAAACTTGGTCAACATGTATAACTCTTTTTGTGACTTGGCTTCCAAAACCAAGAATAATTAATGATACACTAAAAATAATTAAAAGCAACTTCACTTTTCATTAATACTCTTAAAATGGTTACAGCAATTAACATAGAAATGCCACCTCTGGGAATCTATTTTAATGGGATGAGGGAACCCTAAATTCAGAAAAAAGTTTCACAAAATTTTGGAAACAAAATGTCCAACTACGAGAGAATAGCTAGATAAACTGTGGAACATTTACTCAGTGGACTATTTTAAATATTTTGCTAAAAAGATAACACAGAAAGTGCTTAGAACATCATGTTCAGGGAAGACATCCCCAAGAAATCCAAATGTATTTACAGTATAAACATGATTCTATTAATAAGAATCTCTGTGGAAAAGGAGGAAAATCTCAAAAATAAGTTAAAATGTTAATTAAAATTATTTGTGAGTGGTAGAAACACATGTTTCTTCTCTTTTTTGTTTTCCCAAATTAGTGATAGATAAGTAAATATAAAGACAAGGCAGCTGATAGACATCTATGTTCACGGATCACAAAAGTTAACACATCTTTAAGATGGCAGTATTCCCCAAACTGAACTATAGATTTGATATAATGCCTATCAAAATCTCAGGGAACTATTTTGTAGAAACTGACAAGCTGGTTCTAGCATCTGTATAGAAATACAAGTGACCAAGAATAACCAAAATAATCTTGAAAAAGAAGAAAATTGGGGGACCCAGAGTTTCCAATTTCAAAAACTTGCTACAAAGCTATAGTAATCAAGACAATGTAGTATCAGCCTAAGGATAGACATATACATCAATGGAACAGAATGAGAATCTAGAAATAAATCCTTACATTTATGGTCAATTGATTTTTGGCAAGGGTATGAAAATAATTTAATGGAGTAAAGAATAGTCTCTGTTAAAAATGATACTGAGAGGGGTGCCTGGGTGGCTCAGTCGGTTAAGCGTCCGACTTCAGCTCAGGTCTGATCTCGCGGTCCGTGAGTTCGAGCCCCGCGTCAGGCTCTGGGCTGATGGCTCAGAGCCTGGAGCTTGCTTCTGATTCTGTGTCTCCCTCTCTCTCTGCCCCTCCCCTGTCCATGCTCTGTCTCTCTCTGTCTCAAAAATAAATAAAAAACGTTAAAGAAATTAAAAAAAAAAAAATGATACTGAGAAACCTGGATATCCATGTATAAAAGAATGAATTTAGATCCTTATCTTACATCGTACACAAAAACAAACACAAAATGGACCAGATGGCTTAAAACTAAAAATCTCTTTGTGACCTTGGGTTAAGAAATGGTTTCTTAGATACAACATCAAAAGCACTAATTGACAAAGGATAAAACAGGTAAGTTGGATTTCATCAGAATTAGAAAATTTTGTGTCAAAGGACATCATTAGGGAAGTAAAAAGACAACCTATAGAATAAGAGAATATTTGCAAATCGTTATATGACAAAGGGCTTATATCCAGAGTATATAAAGAACACTTACAACTCAACATTAAAAAGACAAACAGTCCAATTAAAATTTGGGCAAAAGATGTGCAGAGGCATTTCTCCAAAGAAAATATACAAATGGCAAATAATAACACAGGAAAGAATGCTCAATATTGTTAGCCATTAGGGAAATTCAAATCTAAACCACAATGGATACCACTTCACATTCACTAGGAGGGCTGTAATTAATTAGACAATAACAAGTGCTGATAAAGATATAGGGAAATTGGGACCCTCATTTTGGATAATGAAAATACTCTAGAATGAGATTGTGTTGATGACTGCCTAACTCAATATACTAAAGGCCACTGCACTGTACACTTTAAATGGGTGGACTTATGGTAGGTAAATACATCTTGACAAGTCTCTTAAAAAAAAAAGAGCCTCAAGGGGGAAAAAAAGTTCAGGAAGTAAAAAGTAACAGCAGTTTACTATCTAACTCCCTTTTGAATAGAAAAAAACCAAAAACAAAAAGCTAACTCCTGTTCAAACCAAAATTATGATCCTGTATTGGGAAGATAGGGGAATGCGGAGCATGCAGAGGCTTGGTAATGGTGGGGACACAGAGAGCGAAATCCTCATCTCACAAAGTGAGACGTCAGTAGATAAAGTTGAAAACAAAAGAAAACAAAAATCAAAACAAACAGAAATGCACAAATACTATTTAGAGATATAGACACACATATCAAAGAATCAGCTAGAAGATTTGAGAGTGGCTGTCCCTGAGAAAAGGGAACTATGGGGCAGGGCATCTGGGGACTGTTTATCTCGTTCGCTGTTGAAGGACTCGCTGGCTTTTTAAACGTATATAATACTAATAAAAGAAAAATTTTTTTAAAGAGAGGAAACACTAAAAACTAAAAAATAAAGGCATCAAAGGCTTTACTAAAGCAGACCTACAAGTAAAAGACCCTCCCCTGGAATCCAGTTCTGCTTATAGCATCTTTTAAGAGACTAAAGAACTAAGTCATTAGAAAAATGGGCATATATTCGGTCTCATCTTCAATTCCCCATTAGCTTAGGCCTTGATGGTTAACGTAAAATGAATCTTTAAGCTTGAATTTCCAGCTTACTACTATATATCTGTTGATAACATGAGAATCCCCTCTGGCTGGTCCAGTGCTTGGAAGAGTTTTGCTCTTGGTGTACCATCACTCTCTTCAATACTGTCTCTGTCAATTCATGGTTATTACAAAATCCACATACATGGTCTTTCCAATGCCTTGGTTTCTATAGCCTTGTCCTTTAATTCACTCAAGCCACTTACTCCTTGACCTTATTACTACCAATCTGCAAATCCTGTTATCTCAGTTTCAACCACCACCTATATAACAGTTCACTTTAGTGATCAATCTCCAAAATCCCTCATCTCTAGGGGATCCTCAATTCATTTATCTTCCCACTTTGACACTATCCCCTAGTGCCACTATATGCTCACTTCCTTCCTTACCCAGTTTAAACCCTGCAGTCAACCATTACAACCATCCTCTCATATCTACCCTCAACTTCCTTGGCCCTCCTCTCACTTTACACTTGTGGATTTAAACCACACCTCTGGTTAAATGCGACTCTGCACCTATAGTGTATCTGTACCTGGGCAGCAGACAACCATTAGACACTGCTCACTTGGAATTCATGACCACTAGCCTCAAGTTGACCCACTGCCCAACAACCGTATTTCCCTGGTCCACTTTCTCTTCTTTTCTCTGCGTGACTATTTCAGACTCACTTATCTCTCCTCAAATCTCAACCACTTCCTCCCTTACCCTTATTTTCAGTTGATGATCCTGATTCCTATCTTACTAAGAAAATAGAAGCTATCAACTTCCATAGGTTCTGACCTACCTTCACTGTGCCTGTATGTTCCACCTTCTCTCTAATTATTATGGATGAACTATCCACACTCTTAGCAAAGTCCTACCCTTCTACTTGTGAATTCGATACCATCCCTTCACACTTACTTGAGAACACTGCTCTAGTAAATTTCCCTGCATCAAGTTTCTCTCTCTATAGGATCCTTCCAATCACATACAAAATGCTATACTGCTTAAATAAATTTTTTTTTAAACATTTACTTTTGAGAGACAGAGTGCAAGCAAGAGTGGAGGAGAGGGGGAGAGGGGGAGGGACAGAGAGAGAGAGAGAGAGAGAGAGAGAGAAAATGAATCTTAACCAGACTCTTCACTGTCAGCACAGAGCCCAACATGGGGCTTGAACTCACGGAGTGTGAGATCATGACCTGGGCCAAAGTCCGAGGCTTAACTCACCGAGCCACCCAGGTACTCCAAAATGCTACATTCCTATTGAAACAAAACAGAAACAAATGCTGCTTCTTCCTTCAGCCACCACTTTATTTCTCTCCTTTCCTTTCTAGCAAAACTCCTTGATAGAGCCTTCTATACTTGTAGTCTCCAAGTTCTCTTCTCTGATCCTCCTGAACATCCATCAGACCATGACACTCCACCAAAATCGCTCTCATGGAAGTCACCAAATAATCCCCACATTGCCAAATCCAAAGGTCATTTCAGTCCTTGTCTTACGTGGAATGCTAAAAACATTTGACCAAATGGATCCCCCTCTCCATTACTTACTTGGGTCCCAAAATACAGTACTCTCCTGGTTTCTTCTCTAACTTCTCTGGTTGTGTCTGTTTCTTCACCTCTCTAATCTCTAAACATTGGGGTGTTCCAAGGCTCAGACCCCAGACCTATTCTCTACCTTAGCTATAGCTTCCTTGCTCTATGATGATGGACCCCAAATTGATAGCTTTAGCCCCAAACTGCAAAATTAACATCTAACTGCCTCTCTGACCTCTCCATTTGAATGTCTAATAATCATATCAAACAAATACCCAAAAGGAACTTCTGCTATTCCCTCCCAAACCTGTTCCTTCTGCAGTGATTCCTGTTTAGGTCAATGGCAATTCCCTTCTTCTAGTTTTACAAGCCCTAAGCTCTGAAGTCATCCTTAGTAATTCTCCCTTACATCCCACATCTGATTCCACACCATATTCTGTTGGCTCCACCTTGTACATATATCCAGAATTTGAAGACTTCTTACCATATCTTTTGCTACCCCTCTGTCCAAGTCACCATCATGGCTTCCTGGATTATTTCAAAACGACATTAAAATTAGCTTCCAGCTTTTATACTGCTACCTTTATGATTTGTTTTCAACACAGGAGTAAGAATGATCAAGCAAAGTCAGATCATGATACTCGTCTATTTAATACCCTGCAATAGCTTTTTGTCTATCAGAATAAAAGCCAAATTGTAGAAGAACCTCATTTCCCATTACTATTGCCCTCCCTCTCTCCTTAGCTTGCACCAGCCACAGGGGCTATAGCCATATTAGCCCCTTCAAGGAACAAAAAAATATGTCAGGCCTGCTCCTACTTTAGGGCTTTTGCACTTGTCTGCCTGGAATGTTCTTCAAAATGTCCACGTGGCTCACTATTTCACTTCTTTTACTCAAAGGTCATCTAAACATTTAGACCTCCCTGGGCACCTAATTTCCCAGTGTTCTTTTTTTTTTCTCAAGTACTCATGATTTGACACAGTACATATTTTACTTTAACTTGTTTCTATGCCGCTCATACTAATCTGTAAGCTTCGTTTATGTCTTTGGGTTTTTTGATTCTTTTGTTCATTGCTAAATCTCCAGCAACTCAGAACAGTGCCTGGCACATAGTAAATGTTCAATAAAAATTTTGAAAATAAATCCACCACTGGATTCCAGTGCTTCGTATAGATGATAAACATAGTAGTGCTCAGAAAATATGTATTGAAAAGAATGAATGTCAAAAAGATGGTGCTTTCCTTTAAAAATATACCAAGACAAGATGAAATCTAGCTTATCACTCTGTACTGTAGAATGAAACCAATTAAACCATGAACAACTTAGAAAAATGCATGGGATCCTTACCTAGGTCAGCTCTCGCCTCTTTTTTCTTCTGAGATGCCCAACCCACTATGGACAGCTTATCTCCTCCTGATTTCTCCTCTAAGCCTCTATTCAAACGCCAGATTTTCAGTGTATTGTCATCAGAGCAGGTAGCAATCTAGTGAGAACCAGGAAGGGAGTCAAGAAGTTTCAATCAAAGACTTACAACAAAGGAAAAATTTTGTAGATCTTAAGGACTCATAAGGAGAATTATTCTGTCTGACACACCAGGATATAGAAAATGATATCTGAAAAATCATATACTTCCATTCTTTGCTTTCAGGAATCACTCCAGATTTCCAAAGGACTCTCCATAGTTTCTTAATAATTCTGCTGGTATGTCTTTCATTACCAGTCATTTATTACCTGACCTAATGCCCTACTATAAAACCAAGTTCATTTCATTTTTGCCTTAAAAACTTGGGCTAGTCATTATCTTTATAACTTTCTATAGAACTATGACATATATAATACCTTTTTTACTCTCCCTCTTAAGTGATAAACCAGTACATGTCACCATTCAATTTCTACCACTTTCTTCTGAATTATACATGATCTGGCTTACTGCTAAAGTAATGGGATCATTTCCAAGATCGGGCTTAGTTCAGGACTCTAGGAAGCTGTGACAAGTAGAATGAAACCATTCCTTTGAGATTCTTTTTAAATAGGTAAGGGAGCGATCTGGGAAAACAACAAGTTCACTAGGCTGAAAGAAGTTAAAAATAACCTTTGCCCCTTTAAAAATATCTGACCATTCCCGATCTTGGTCCCAGCCTTTTATGGCAGAGAAAGTCCAGCCTGAAGAGCTTGTGGCAAATGGCCACTGGTACCAGAGCTGTTCTCCAGCATTTGTTTATATAATTTCTCTATTTCAGTCACTAAAGAGAGAGAAAAAAAGAACACACGTTCTCTTAAGTCTTGGCCCCCAAGAGACTGGCAGCTTTTTCCTTTCCTTACTGGGAGGCCAAAAGAAGACACACATATTTAACTGCTCAACAAGAAATGCCTGGAATCCCCAGTTACTCTATGGTCTATTAATAAGAGTTATTAGTTCCAGAGCACCTACTGTGCATCTGACAATTTACATTTTTTAACTTGTTTAATACTCACAATGTAAAAAACCTTGAACTCAAATAACCTCATCTGCAGATTAGAATAAAGTTGTTTGCCCAATGTCACCACAATTAAGTGGCAAAGCTAGAACTGAAATATTATGTTTTTCCAATTTCAGAGGCTAGAACCTTTTGTTTTTATACCATACTTACCTTCCTAACTCTAGGCTGGGAGCAAAATTATTTTATTTTACTTTATTTTAATGTTTATTTACTTTTGAGAGACAGAGAGAGACAGAGCATGAGCAGGGGAGGGGAGGAGAGGGAGAGGGAGGCACAGAATCCAAAGCAGGCTCCAGGCTCTGAACTGTCAGCACAGAGCTCGACGTGGGGCTTGAACCCAAGAGCCGTGAGATCATGACCTGAGCCAAAGTCGGACACTCGGACACTTAACCGACTGAGCCACCCAGGTGCCCCTAGGAGCAAAATTATTTAAAAAAAACTTTTAAAAGGGTTGTCACTAGATGAGTATAGGTAAATAGCCCTGTCATTTCCTAGGAGTCTTTCCTGTGCATATACATGAGGACAATATATGGTGGTTGAAAAAAGAGGACATAAATAACTGAAAAATTAAAAAACTATCCCAATTCTACAAAATAGAAACTATGTTAAAAGCAGATATGTCACTGGAAGTTACATGGAATCTCAGAAGGAAAATGTCATTGGGATATAATTACTGGTGATTAAAACGATTAAGTTAAAAAAAAAAAAGGCCTATCACGAGGCTGACCACAGAAATGGTTATATAGGGATACAGAAATAAAAAGAAATCCACAGCAGTACTGGAAAGCTAGCAGAGATGCCTTGAGTAGAGCAGACTATAAAAAGTTTCTGGAAGATAAAAAACAGACGGGAACAAAACCTCAAAACTTCATACGTGAAAGGGGAGATCTCCACAGAAGTGATATTTCTTGTAAATCCCAATAACCCAAAGACCAGGGGAAGTACAGGCCAGGAGAGTGACTGGAACTTGGGCCGCTATTGTATGAAAGCCCTACGTGTACATAAAGATTATGACTATGTTTCTGGTCTTTCTACATTTCAGGATTTTGTTTTTAAGTATTACTGTTAAATTTTTTTTTTTTTAAGTGAGAAATGTCTAAATCATTTTAGAGCTACTTATGTAGTTCTGCCATAGATAACCTAGCACATTAAGACTTCACAGCAAGCATTGTTTAGGCATGTGAACACTAAATTGGATTGTGAAGAACAGTCGAGATGTTACCTTTAATATGTCACATTGATAATATGTAGATAGTTAATAAAACTAGTTTTTTCACCTTAAAATTTTCTTTTTACTTTAGAGTTTCGGATAAAATTTAATGACGTTAAAAACTTAATTCTACGTTTAGGAAAACAATGACTTCCAAGGAATCAAGAAATCCATTCTTATTCTTTAGTGTAAGTTTCTCTACTGGTAGAGAAAAGTAGAATGTGTATGATTAACGCTGACATAGATCCTGGACGGCCTCTAGTTCTTTCGATCTCTATTTAAACATTGAAGTCTGTATAACACCCAAAATAACCTTGGGAAAATCTACAAATCTGTGATCCACTTTTTAAATCAACTACAGAGATTTATTTACAAACCTTTGTGAAGTCTGATGGACACCAGCACACAGATGTGACCTCTTGAGAGTGACCCTGGAGTACCGTAGGAGGATGCCAGGGTGTGGAGACCTATTACACCATCAAAAAAAGAAAAAAACAAGTCAGCAGAGCAGTGCTAGGTCTCCCAGATAGAGCCTTTGAATCTCTCCATATTTGTGCCTTAGATAGCTTTGTTACCAAACGTCTCTTAAGTATGCCTAGTTATAGCTCAGAAAAGAGTTCCAATGGGCAAAATATTTCTGCCACCGATCTGAGAAAACAGATATGAACTCAGATACCAGGACAGGACTACCTAACTATCTATATATATTTTGACTAAAATTCAAGAATGACATTTTTCCTCACTTCTTAGATGGTAACTTTCTGCAAGGATGGGGTTCAGCTGCTAGGTAGTGCGCACTTCAAGGGAGCCCTGTTTTTACATAGCCTAGGCATTTTCAGATCTTCTCTAATCAGTGACTTCTGGGAATACTGCATTAACTAAACCCTGAAGGCATCTCAGACATACTACCAGTTCTCCTGCGACAAGAGGACAGTCTTTCATCCAAAAGACTCACTGATTTTTACCAAAGTCATCCCTGCATTTTGAAGGACTATAAACCATATACTTTTACATGGCACTTTGGTATCCTTTTTGGAAAAAAAGAATCTTTTACAATTTCATTTTGGTTAATTTGATTAAAGGACTCTTGAATTTTCAGTTAAGTTCTGCTATGTTTTAATGAATCTAGGGGATTTTATGCAGTACAACACACATGACTAAGGATCAGATTCCCCCCCTCACTGGATACCATTAGTGATCTGCGTTTGACAGTTGATTCATTCAAGAGCTGTCAATCCCTTTCAGAGGCCATGGGAATTAATCAGCACAATATGGCACAAACTCATTTAACTATTATTAGCACATGTGTTTGAAAAAGAGAAATTATTCCCTTTTCATTTTCCCAAGGCTCTGAATCATTGTTCATCTGTATGAAGAAAGTGGAGGCGACTCTGGAAAGAATATTTGCAAGAATGACTAAGTAAACTTAATAGATTTCCTTCAATTGTAGTGAAGATATTCAACACACTGATTCATAAGGTTCTCCAACTCAATCATTACTACTCCTCTCTTGGGTTAAATGGCACAGGTAATGATTCAAAAAGCAAAAGAAGAGAAAGAACAGAGTCTAATTTGCCTTGCTGGGTTAATTAGAGTTTCACAGAAAAAGCTTTTTCCTGAGTATTAACAAAAAGGATCTCACTTTCTGCCTCCTACAATGGCACAGAGAGCAATAACTCATTCTCTCACAAGGTAGCATATTTTAGAAAAGACTTTCATTTCAGGAGTCACAGAAATTCTCCACCCTTCTCTCTTTGGGATGGCCCCAGCCCATTAAGTTTCTCTTCACCCAAGGCCCAAGCAGGATGGGTAGCAGCAAATTAAAAGGGAGAGAAAACCCTAATGTTCTTTTGACCCTCCCTGGTAGGAACACATTACTCTACTGCATTGGTTTACTCTGCTTATGGCCTCTAGCTTGTCATTTCATGATACTGGCTCTTCTTCAATTTCCTAGGCATTATAATACGTAAGGAAACCTAAACGTGTATACAAAGGATTAAAATAAATTAAAAAACAAACAAATATCCGCCAATAGAATCCATGTACATTTTTGCATTTACCTATAGGATCTAAGAGAAAAAACAAAAGATCCCTTGGAAAAACTTTTTACAAACTGGTAAGATAGGAATAATAATGACAATAAAAGTCAGCATGTGTTGAGCCAGGCACTTTACATAGCTTCAAACGTGGGGGGAGAAGGTTCCTCAAAAAGTTAAACATAGAATTAATTACTAGACGACCCAGCACTTATATTCTTAGATATACACACAGAAGAGCTGAAAATGTATGTTCAAACACTTGTACATGAACGCTCATAGGTGCTTTATTCATAAAGCCAAAAAAGTGAAAGAATTCAAATATCTACCAACTAATAAATGCATAAGTAAAATGTGGTCAATACATACAGTGAATACTCAGCCATAAAAAGGAATGGAGTACTGATACCTGCAACAACATGATGAATCTTGAAAACACTGTGTGACTCTATGTGTAGGATATGTCCAGAAGAGGCAAAACCATAGACAGAACAGAGGTTAGTGCTTGCCAGAGGCTGAAGGCAGGGAAGAACAGAGAGCGACTCTTATTAAAAGGTACAGTGTTTCGTTTTGGAGTAATGAAAACATCTGGGAATGAATAGTGATGGTGGTTGCACGATATTGTGATTAAACTCAAAATCCCTGAACTGTACATTGACAAATGACTAAAATGATGAACCTTATATCCTATGAATTCTATCTCAACAAAAAAAAAAGTGGAGAGAAGGACATGAGGTAGGCTGAAATGAGAGGCACTGTCCAGCAAGTTTATCTGAATGGTAGTTACAAGCGCTTTCGCAGTTTAGGACTATACTAGCGTGGTATAGTACCCTTGCTGACTACTCGAAGGAGATAAAATGTCCTCTGGTGAAGCTCAAGTTGTTTTTAAATCCTTCCTTTTTATTCAAGTAAGTTTTTATTTATGGTCACTTCATTTTTATAAAACATTACTGCCTTTACATGATTTCATTTTTTTAAAAGCCTCTCTCTATTTTTAAGTAGGAAGAGGAAACTAAGTCCAAGAGACATTTACACCTGTGCATCCTGGAGAGGGTCAAACCATGGAAAACTGCCCTCTCTTACATATTCTAGCTGTTATACAGACTTTGCTTCAAGGCATGAAGAGTCCCCGTGGTAAAACTCCTGGAACTATAAACGCAACAGGTAGAAAGAACTGGCTCTAAGCTATGCATGTAATAAACATTTTGTATCCTTAAACATGTAAAAAAGATGAGCACCTTTCCCCCCAAAATCTCCTTACTATGCTCAGTGAGAAACCAAATCTCATCTTTATTTCTGCCATGAGATCATTTACACTTCCTAAAGTGTCAGGCTCAGTGTTTCGCCAGTCAGCGGTAGAACTGACTGTGCCAAATGAGTTTATTTATAACCACTTCAATACTATTCAGCGGCTATAACAGAAATGAACCAGGAAAAGGAGGTGAGGGATAAGAAATTAAAAAGAAAAAAATATATTAACTGTATTTTTGAAGTCTTGGGCCTCAGTATCAGACAGCCTAACTATATATTATATCTCCCCTTTGCTGAGCAGTGGTAAAGATTAGAAGGCTATTCTCTTCTGTCTTAAGATCTGGAACTCCTTTATTTCACTGTTTTCTTGTGCCCATGGGCTTTTTACCATAGAAAAAATCCCAACACTTGAAGGAATTCTGACTGCTGGAAACACAGCAGAGCTATAAGATAACCTAACAGCCTGGATACTCAGCTTGCATGGAATGGTTTTAAACTACACCCCCATCTTATTTTTTAATCATGGAAAAGAGAAACTGAGCCACGTCACTAGGCAAATTCAATTTTAGGAGCAGTAAGCTTGCCAGGATCTCAAATATCAGAGCCTGCACATTGAGTTATGTGTGGACAGGCAGGAGAACATCATGTCTGAACCACATCATTCAGCACTGACATGTGACCCTGCCTAGGAATTTAGAAAGGGTCACCCATGTATGTGATAGCCACTGAGTAGACATCTGAAAATGGGTTACTAACAACAGTCAAGTATCTTTACTGCACGTCTCTAAAGAAACTATACCTCCACCCTTATTCCCTGAAATGAAACAAAACAGTTTGTGTACTAAAGGAAATAGAATTGACAATAAAATATATCTGTAAACACATACACCCATGTATAATATACAATTATATGCATAATTACATATATGTAATAAAAAACTTATTTTAAAAGATTTTTAGTAATGATCAGTGCATTAAGTATTTTTTGCATAATCTTTTATTATGCTTTTTTGTATGTGTAATTTTCTTTTAAGGAATTAAAAAACTTAAAAAGATACAGACTTTGGTAGGAATAAAATCTTTCTGCTAAGTTAGAAGTCAAATAGAAAAAGGAATGGAAATAAGATAGTGAGAGAAGGAGAAAGGGAAAACAAAAAGAAAAATAAGCATTAAGACCAAATTTGAAACTCAAAACTTAAAATATTGGAAGAAAGCATTAGTGTTGCTAACCTATATCATCAAAGTTTAAAACTTGTATCAGAAAATTTTATAGACAAGAAACTAAGTAAAAACTCTTATGAATCAGGGTCTCAAGCATATATTTTACAAGCAAATTTTCATTTAAAAATACAATAAGTAGGGGTGCCTGGGGGGCTTGGTCGGTTAAGCATCCAACTTTGGCTCAGGTCATGATCTCACAGCTTGTGAGTTCAACCCTGCTTTGGGCTCTGTGCTGACAGCTCAGAGCCTGGAGCCTGCTTCAGATTCTGTGTTTCCCTCTCTCTCTCCCCGCCTCCCCTGCTCATGCTCTGTCTCTCAAAAATAAATAAACATTAAAAAAATAATAAAAATACAATAAATAAAAAAAAGAAACGTGCTTGTAGGAAAAGAGGCAAGTACAACACAAAAGCAACTTGGATAGAACAACGTCTCCACCATGTGACCGTCTAGGATATTGTGACTAAAAACTCTTAAGGTAGTGTTGCATTTTTGTACTTCTAGGTATTCAGAGAAATCATTTTTTAGTGTGTCCCCCAGGACCAGATGAAATTAAGCTGAAGAATTATCCTTCATACCTGACAGATTCTACCCTGTCCTAAGCCAACATTAAAGATACGACTTCCTATAGGTTGGCAGGACTTACGAATGATGTAATTGCCTCCTAAGAAGGGATTTGATAACATTGAATCTGGGTCTATGAAGTTTGAGACATTATGACTCCAAGATCCAAAATGTGTGAATTCTGATCATTTAATTCACCAATGTCAGGGACATTTATGATATTACAGGGCAACCTAGAAGATAATTTCTAGCCCTAGGAAAACAATGCCACATTACTCTTATTTCTCTGAACTCCCAGACACTTCTATAACTAATTAGTCCCACAAGAGCTACTTTTCAGTGGTCAGAAAGTGCTACTTGTGTAGTATTTCAGTTTTCTCCACTAATGTCAAATGGAAAGCTTTAAATTTCTTTTTAATATATTTTTTAATGTTTATTTTTGAGAGACAGAGAGACAGATAGAGAGAGAGAGAGAGAGGGAGAGAGAGAGAGGAGATCCGAAGCAGGCTCTACACTGTCAGCACAGAGCCAACTTGGGGCTTGAACTCACGAACTACAAGATCATGACTGGAGCTGAAGTCAGGCGCTTAATGGACTGAGCCACCCAGATGACCCCAGCAGCTTTAAATTTCTTAGCTTATAGTAGTCACTTAGGTATCATTGTTATTTAAAAAGTAAAAAAATATTGGGGCACCTGGGTGGCTCAGTCAGTTAAGTGTCCGACCTCAGCCCAGGTCATGATCTCACAATTCATGAGGTAGAGCCCTGTGTCAGGCTGTGTGCTGACAGCTCAGAGCCTGGAGCCTGCCTCGGATTCTGTGTCTCCCTCTCTCTCTGCCCCTCCCCTGCTCATGCTCTCTCAGTCTCTCAAAAACAAATAAACGTTTAAAAAAAAAAAAAAAAAAAAAAAAGTAAAAAAATATTATAAACTTGTGAAATGGGAAATCAGTAAAATAAAAAAATTAAATAATGCTATTAAATATATACAAAAGTGAGAAGCACCTGGACAGCTCAGCTGGTTAAGCATCTGACTCTTGATTTTAGCTCAGGGCGTGAATCTCACGGTTCGTGAGTTTGAGCCCTGCTTTGGGCTCTGTGCTGACTGTAGTGCAGCGCCTGCTTGGGATTTGGATTCTCTCTTTCCCTCTCTCTCTGTCCCTCCCCCGCACTCTCTCTCTCTCTCTCTCTCAAAATAATAAACTTAAAATGTATATATGTATATAAACTTGATAAAACATCTATTCTATTCTAGTAACCTTAAGATTGAACACTTATGAAAGAGTAAAGGATACAATTGCCATACAAATATTTTTGAGTGTTTTGTGTAAGGCTCTATGGTTAATTTGAGTATAGGATCCTGGGGATTAAAACACTGTATTTTGAAGATATTTCTAAAAAATTTTTATTTATTTATTTTGAGAGAGAGTGTGTGTGCAAGCAGGGGAGAGGCAGAGAGAGAGGGAGAAAGAGAATCCCAAGGAAGCTCCACGCTCAGCGCAGAGCCTGACACGGGGCTTGATCTCATGATCAAGGCAGAAAGGCAGTCCAACGTGTTTTTCCAGGAAGTAGGACAAAGTAGTTAAGACTCTCTCCGGTCTTCTGAATTCTCAATTTCCTGATAATCTGTGAAACTCCTGGAGGACACGGATTGTCATTTCTGAGCAGCTCTGGCCATGAAAGTGTGTTATATTCTGACAGAGAGAGGTTTGGCTATGTTAAGAAGCAAGAAGCAACTTGTATTGAACATCTGATGTAAAGAAAGTTAACAGTACGTGTTTGCATTCAACTTGCTCATCTTAGAAAAAATATTTGTAAGAACACTTTAGTCTCACATTTGTGAGGGAAGTTTGGCAACTTACCTTCCAGATGTAGGCAGCTTCATCACTTGAGCCACTGACTAAAAACTGGTCATCTGGACTAAGACTGGATTTAACATAGAAGGTAGAGTTTTGATGTCCATTGAAGATAGCCACTGCCAGAGGGGGAAAAAATAAAATTACTTGGTTCTTATTATTTCCAGTATTCAAATAAATGCAGACAGTATACATGTTCTAACAAGTTTTATTAGTGTATTGACTATTGAATATTGAAACAGATAGTCAAGCTATTTTCACTAAATAAAAGGAATTGGACATTGTCACAAAAGTAAAGGAAGTCTTAGAGAGAGGTTTTATATTAGACGCACTCTCATGACCTAAGCCCAAATACTTGGTATAGAGATGGCTATAGAAGAGAAAGTGATGAAAAACATTCCTAAGAAGAATGGAACCAGTTTCCACTCTTTTAGTTAAATGCCTTTATTAGACCCCTCTTTCCCCACCCTGAGGAAGGGCTTTTCCATTGTATAATACATTGGTCCTTCTTCCTCTAAGACTTCAAATCTCAAGGACAAATTTCCTATTTTATTCTTTCCTCACTAGACCTTACAGTGCTTTGAACAGAGTAGATTTTCAAACATTTGTTGCATGAATAAGCAGTAATCAGTGGAAAGAGTTAAGATTTAGGGACAGGTCATTTGGGATGTAGGAATCTATCTTAATTTTTTTGTAGGAGTCTTTTTAATTCCACACTTTAAAAAGGCTGGAAAGAAAAAGCTAGTGGGGTAAACTATATGTTCACACGTAAGATACTCCAACTAGGTTAGTTTTAGCCTTCAGGTTTAGACTTCTTACTACCTGTGGTAAAAGGGCAAGTAATCTAATCTAGCACAATGTGCTTGACAGGTTCTTCTACCCTCAGACCAAAACCTGAGGCCTCTGGTATGAGATCACTAATAGGAAATATAAGAAAAATAATCTCACTTACTGGAGAATTTAAGGATACATATAAACAGGAAAAAAAATTCACTCCAATCTTCTAACAGAAAGGAAATAGGAATTGTTAAGGGACTTAATAGCTTTCCTTAAGTGGTCATAGAAACCTCTTCCTTTTACCAGAATAAAACTGGAAAAAGATCTTGTAGTTTTTGCTTTTCAAGAAAAAGCCTACATATTAGTTTCCACTGCAACACTCTCAATGTGGAAGTAGAATGTGAATCAATTCAGATATAATTTTCTTTTCACCTATTATGATGGATAAATCCTCACAAAATAAATAGCCTCCTTTGTTCTGAATCCAACTCCAAAACTATATTTATTTTTTTCAACTCGAACTATGAATGGAAAACTACAGACCAAATTTCTCACTAAACCAGTAAGTGTTTACTGCCCTCTGCTGGTCTAATAATGTACACTGTAAATGCTTCAAACCTTTTGAAAAATCCTTAAACCTGTATTGGCTTTGATTAGCTTAATTTAAATTAATAATTTGGGCTCTGAAAATGCTTTACTGAAGTAGTTCAGAGTCATCCTTATGAACATCACTTAGTATAATAAAATATTGTGAATTAAAAGCATGGGAAATGAAATATTAAGCCCAGGACCCTCTGAAGTATTTTTAATTAAAAAATTTTTTTATTAACATTTATTTATTTTTTGAGAGTCAGAGAGAGACAGAGCATGAGCAGGGGAGGTACAGAGAGAGGGAGACACAGAATTGGAAGCAGGCTCCAGGCTCTGAGCTGTCAGCACAGAGCCAGATGCGGGGCTCGAACCCACAAACCGTGAGATCACGACCTGAGCCGAAGTCAGTCGCCCAACCGACTGAGCCACCCAGGGGCCCCAGGACCCTCTGAAGTTTTGAAAAAGATAAGCAATTACCAGATGTCACACACACATCTGTCACTCAATTTCTAAGGAACGTTATCTATCTACCTATCTATCTATCTAATACTATTTTAGGAGCACAGGAAAAAGGTCACTAAATTACTAGTCAAGTGGCATTGGGCATATTTGTTCGACGACAGAGGGACAAACTAAACTCAAGCCCCCCTTTAGGGCCACACCATAAAAAAAAATGACACAAAAAGAGCTCTTGTGGGGCGTTGGGTGGCTTAGTCGGTTGAGCGTCCAACTTCAGCTCAGGTCATGATCTCACGGCTTGTGAGTTCGAGCCCCACGTCAGGCTCTGTGCTAACAGCTTGGAGCCTAGAGCCTGCTTCAGATTCTGTGTCTCCAACTCTCGCTCCCCTTCCCCCACTCACGCTCTCTCTCTCTCTCTCTCTCAAAAATTAACATTAAAAAAATTTTTTAAAAAAAGGAGCTCTTGTATATTTGATAACACAATTGGGATTATATTTTTATTTTTTGGAGAAAGATTTTAAAAAGTCTATTTTATATGGCTATTTAAATTAAAAGCTATCCAAGTTCTGGCTTTACTCAGGAAAATAGGAAAAGAAGTTATACACCGCTTCCCCTTTCCAAATAATCTTGTTCTTGTTTAGACAAACATCAGAACCAATCCAGGGTGTTAGAAATACCAACTGTGAAGCTGTCATAAAATTCAAACTCCTAATAATGGCTTGGGGCAGTCTTTGGAAACTTCTGTAAGAGCCCAGCTAAATTCTATACTATTTTAAGGTTCCTTATTTATCAACACATCTTACTTTAATGGGAACTAGGTAACTTTGGGGATTGGTTATAGAATTCAAAGTCTGTTTCTGACCTGAGCAAGAACCAGGTTACGAATACGTAGCTTGCCTAAGTAATTGATAATATTCTTAAAATTATATAACCCAAATAACCCTTTTCGATGATGTCTAAGAAATTTTCACTTCTTTTTAAAAAATGTCATGTATCAACTTTGAACACCGAATTCCAATTTTAATTTTCTTGAAGACAAAAAGAAGGCGAGGTTGGGGAAAACTAGAGATATTTAAGGAGGCTGAGTAGATAAAAACTATTTAGGGGCTTAAAAACTTCAGCCCCCTAATTTTAACAAACAACCCCCAAACAAGACAAAAGCTAAGCAGAACAGCTTTCTGTATCACAAAAATTGAGATAAATCTAAATATAGTCAAAGGGACATAATTTCAGGAAAGACTCACCGTTAACATAAAATTAAATCACCATAGAGAGCAGGATTCTGTTTACTTGTGCAATTACCACAGGGAAATGTATCTATCAAAACATCACTAGAACTAATCAAAGACCTCAAAGTCCTCATACGTCTTCATAAATTTGGTTTAGAAAAAAGGCCAATATTAAATTATCATTAACAAACACTTCCATATTAGTTTTTGGGTAGGAGATTTGAAGTTGCTAAGATCTTACCTGGAGAAGTCTTTAATCCAGTCATATTGAACATGTAGATGTTGTCATCTGTGCAGTTAGCAAATAAAGTAGAGCCCGTGGAATCCAAAATCAGACTTGAGTATCCTAGAAAAAGGAAACTTTAGTTAGCATGTCCTGATGACAGTGAGTAGAACAGAAGTGAAAATGTGGAGGCAAAAAGAACATTCCACAAGATTATCAGAATTTGTCCTCCCCTCCCCCAAATATATATAAACCAAAAATATTCTTCAGAGTGTTTATCTTTCTAATTTCAAAAAGATACAATGACATGTTAGCTTTAAGTCTGTGTTGCTGAAAACTAGCTTGATATTTATTTTTAAAATTTTAACAAAAACTCGCACATCTAAAAAAAGTCCTACAGGCTATAAAAAGGCTTACCTAGTTTTCGAGTGCTGCTACCTGGGTACAGAAAAGACTTGGATGCTATGGGTTCCTGTCGATAAGCAGTATAATTCTTCCGTAAATCCCATATTTTGATTACCCTAAAAACCAAGGTAAAGAAAGTTATTTTGTAGCCACCCAACTCCAACCAGTTTCAACTACATTGAATGTGAAATGACTTTTAATCTGACTCCTCTGGCTCATCAATCAGGTGTAATGAGGATATCTCACTGGGAAACAGATTGAACTATCTCATACTGTTATTTCCAATGTCAGGCTAACAACTTAAGCAGAACGGAAACAGATGTGATCTGACCCAGTGATGGGTTACCTTGAGTTTAAGGGAGCGGAAAAGGAAGATGAAGGTTGGGTTCCGATGGTCATTGTTTCATTGTTTTCAGAAACAAAACAAAATAAATGCTTCCTAAGCCATTAACACTCTGCATGTAACCTCTAACATCATAAGGAATAAGCCCTGTCCCTATGGTTATCTCTCTGTATAAATCCTTAAGTAATCTAAATAAATTTTCCCGTGAAATGAAGTATTTCTTCATTTCACTTACTGGTATAATTGTCTTAATCCTCAACATCTAGTTTATAGGCAACCTGAAAAAAACCCAAGTTTGGTATAAAAGGGCAGTATCCTTGGAAACAGAGCAAGCTTTCACAGCCATTCAGAAGCATTACTAATAACCTTCAGATAATCCTTCATTTGTGCCTGAGAATTTGGTCCACAGACAAGTTTTGGTGTCCAGAAGAGACAACAGAAATCCTAGTTCATTAAGCCATCATCCTAAATTAGTTTCGAAGGTAGGGATGTCTTCAGAGATACAATGAGCAAATAAGAGGGCAAAGAAGGGTGCTTAAAAAAACATTCAAAGAAGTTTTATTCTAACAAAGCAACCAATCAAGAAGTACCACAAACTTATCTGAAAACCAAACATTCAGACCAATCACGGATGGTAGGTATGTGAAAGTCATTAGGCCTTATTACTCCTTGAAATGCCCATTATATACCCAGAATCAGATTTCTTCTTTTAGGGTTATTACTAAACCTGAGAAGATAAAATCCAAAATAACAGAAATCTTACTCCTCAAAATAAGACCCACTGCTTAAATTCTACCACACGGACAAGTGAGCTACCCATCCAGCTTCTCTACAACAGCAATAGCAGCCAACAATGCTCCCGTGTGCTAGGTAAAGTGCTCAGTGTGACACATTACCTCATTTAATTTTTTGAGCAAAAGTCCTAACTAGGTATTTTTCAGTGTCATCTGTAGTTCTCAGCTGGATATTCACTACGTCGAAAGTTAAAAGCACACACATTCAATTTTAATGGGACTAGGTGACTTCCCTATGTTTATGAAAGAGATCTCATCAGAAGAAGCAAGGCTCTTACCCATCCACAGCTCCCGCCGAGACTAATGTATTCTCATCTTGAAAGAGGACCACAGTAACACTCTGCTGGAAATCCTAACAGCACCAGAGGCAGAAAAAGAATGGCAGAAAGTCCTATTTTGGGTATCATAATCTTTACCACAAAGAAACCAAGATGCTAAAATGATGACTTCCCCCTCACCCAAACTCTGAGTTAGACTAAATTTTCCCTTTCCAATAATCCTAAATCAGATATTTATCCTGACCAAGAAGTAATTTTGTGTGAAAATGACCTAAACATCATTAAGTTATAGCACGTAGTGTTGACTTTGCCTTGTACTCAAGAAACAAACTGGTTCTACTTAAAATCAGCCCTACTAATAAGCTGTGTATTCTTAGAAAACTCATTTAACTTCCCTGTGCCTGTTTCATCTGTAAAATGTCACCATCTACCTAAACCATCATATAGGAGTGTCTAAAGAATTATGGATAAAAAATGACTACATGCTCTGAAAAATTAAAAGGAGCTCAGTAGAGTTTTACCTCCTAATTGTCATTAACAAATTTCCTTGGCTCAGAATCTGATTGTCTAAAATGATATTAATTTTAACTTCATCTGGCCTCCAAAAATCACGTTAACCCTGTCAGTTTCTTCTCATGCCTGTGTCCTATTCATGGTTTACAATTTTAATTAGTAAACACATTTCTCTAACATATTAATTTGAATCCTACAGACCAGGAATATTAGCAAAATAAACACAATAAGACCCACCAAAAAAATGGCGATTTTTTTTTTTGAAAGAGAAAAGGTATATTATGGGCATTGTTTAAGCTTTGACTACAAATTTTCAGAGAGATACTATATTCTACCTAAATGTCTCAATATATTTAATATTTTGCCAAATGTTTAAAAAATATTAAAAACCTACATATTTCCTGTAGTTATGAAAACAACAGGGGTTCCCTCCTCCTAAAGAAAACTCTATCAAGGTACTTAATATGCTTCTTCAAACCATCCCCCCTTTTCTAATGAATTACATTATACTCTAGATACGTGTATGTATGGAGGTCTCTAGGGACGAGGCTCAGGAAGATGACTTTTTACTATACTTCCAGGTGACTGTGTTGCACCCTACAGTTTGAGAACTACTACTGTAGTACTGTAGGTATTGAGTATTAAGCAATAAACCACTGATACCAAGAGGAAATGAAGATTCTCATTCATTTAATCTATAGCTCCTATTTTATGCCCAAGAAGTTCTGTAAAATGAGATTCTATCCTGTTAAGATGCACACAGGTACACAGCTATAAAACCTTACCACAGAAGGAGCAAGTCCTTTTGAATTCTGTTTCTTCTTAGGTTTTGAAGGGGTTTGCTTGTCTAAGGTATTGTGAGCTCCACTGATTTGATTCACTTGCCTATAAAATCCATCTGAAAGATATTCCGAACAAACTGATTTAGGTTTCAGAACTTTATTCCCATGCTGAATATAACATTTATGTATAAGGTCCCAAAATTGTATTCCTAAAAGTGAAAGAAGAAGCCGGGAGCTACTGCATTACATTTCTTTCAGTGAGATTATAATATATCAAAAAGAAATAAACGTATGGATATTTAGAGCAGCTTTATTCCTAACTGCCAAAACTTAGAAGCAATCAAGATGTCTTTCAGGAGATGAATGTATAAGTAAACTGTGGTATATCCAGACAATGGCATATTATTCAGTGGTAAAAAGAAATGAGCTACCAAGCCACGAATAGACATGGAGGAACCTTAAATACATATTAAGTGAGAGAAGCAAATCTCAAAAGGCTACATATGTAAGATTCCAATTACATGACATACTGAAAGAAGCAAAACTATGGAGCCAGTAAAAGATCAGTGGTTGCCAAGGGTCAGGATGAATAGGCAGAACACAGGGGAATTTTAGCGTTGTGAAACTAGTCTGCATGATACCATAATTATAGATACATGTCATCATATGTTTGTCAAAGCCAACAGAATGTACAATACCGAGAGTGAACCCTAATGTAAAGTACAGAGGGACACTGGGTACTAATGATGTATCAGTGCAGGTGTATCAATTTTGACAAATGTCCACAGCTCGGCTGTGGGATGCTGACAGTGGGAAAGGCTGTAAGGATAGGGAGTAGGCCAGTACAGAGAAAATTCTGGATTTTCTGCTCCATTTTGCTGTGTATCTAAAAGCCCTCTGAAAAATAGTCTGTTAAAAATAAATAAGTTATTTTTAAAAAAGCAAGCAGAGATACGATCACTGCATTCTGCTTAATGGTATCATGGGGGCAGTGTGAGCATAATTATGTTTAATCCAATTCTTTAAAGCCAAATAATTTTTAAACTAAAAGATCATCTCCCAGCGAGCCCATGTATTAATAATTCCATCAATAGTTTAGGTAAATTATTGCAGTTCAGAAGACAACAGAAGTAAATATGGAGGGTAATACTTGCAACACAATGAGAATTTGTACAGCGAGCAGAAATGGGGGATTGTGAACATGTGCCCCCTGGTGGTAACTATATGAAACCACTAACTCAATCAACGTAAGTATGGGGTGATCCTACATTTATCAAAACTAAAATGGAACTAGGCTACCTTTTTTGTTGCACCTGGTGTCCCAGACCATAATGTTGCCATCTCTTCCACCTGTACAGAAGACGGCTATGGGGAAATAGTTTATAAGAAGTTAACAAAACCAGTCAATAATGCATGCATTTCAATATAAGTTTCCTAGAACATGTATTATATGCTACGCACTGTAATTGGCAGAGGAGATTAAAATCGAAAAAAAATACATGGCTTAACAATAAGAGAAAACAAAGCCGTGAAGGGAAAAGATTACAAAGAACTCAAAAGGTTTATGCTGAAAAAAACACTTTACAGAACAATCCCTCTGTGTAAATATTCTTAAAACCACACAAAACACTATATATGGTACGCTTATGGAAAGAATAATGATAAACAAACAGTAACCAAAATATACTGAGAGGTTACTAAGTGCTACACACTAACCCATGTGCTTTACATAAATTATCTCAATCCTTGTTATCAACCCTCTTAGGGGGTTATTACTATCCCCATTTTATTGATAAGAAAACTAAGGCATAGAGGGGCGCCTGGGTGGCGCAGTCGGTTAAGCGTCCGACTTCAGCCAGGTCACGATCTCGCGGTCCGTGAGTTCGAGCCCCGCGTCAGGCTCTGGGCTGATGGCTCGGAGCCTGGAGCCTGTTTCCGATTCTGTGTCTCCCTCTCTCTCTGCCCCTCCCCTGTTCATGCTCTGTCTCTCTCTGTCCCAAAAATAAATAAAAAACGTTGAAAAAAAAAAAAAATTTTAAAAAAAAAAAAAAGAAAACTAAGGCATAGAGAAGTAACTTATAAAGATATTCTTAGCAGAATAAATCGAGAGCCCACTCTCCAAATCCCCAAGCTATACTGTCTCAGTATTAAAATATGGACCAGATCTACACAAAATGGTACAAGAGGTTGCCTCTAGGTTAGAAAAAAGGGCAATGGGATTAGAGAAGGGAACATAGGGGAACTTCAATTTATCTGTAATGTTTTACTCTTTAAAAACTAAACCTAAAAGACTGTTTCCTGTGTGAAAGAGTGAGCCCTTACCGAACCAATCTTTACCTGCATTAGCTATAAATTTTGGACAAAATATAAAAACCAACTACCTGAGGGCTGTTTAGAAACTGAACAAAAACATGCAATTTTTGGAGGGGAGTTTACACCTGAAGCAAATGATTGGCCTGGGCTAAATTACGGTTTTTTTGTAGTTTTGCCTTGAAGGTAACCACAGTTGCACGAGCAGTACCAGGCAGCTAAGATGCCAATAAAATATCTGCCATCTTTCAAGCCATAGGAACTAGGAAAAGGAGACTGAGGCAACAAGAGCTGCCAGAGTGAGAGGGGAACTCCAGAGAGAGCCAGAGAAAGGGTAACTCTAATTCTGTGTTTAAATTTAAAGCACAGGGCACCTGGGTGGCTCAGTCGGTTAAGCCTCCGACTTCGGTTCAGGTCATGATCTCACAGCTTGTGAGTTCGAGCCCCGTGTCGGGCTCTGTGCTGACAGCTCAGAGCCTGGAGCCTGCTTCAGATTCTGTGTCTCCCTCTCTCTGTGCCTCTCCTCTGCTCATACTGTCTCTAAAAATAAATAAACATTAAAAAAATTAAATTTAGCACAAGTCTCTGGTTGACCCCTGAACCATATATGCAAGGGAAAACCAAAGGCAGCTGGTAATTAAGGCTTACGTTGAAGAACTGAAAATGGGGTCTGACCCTTCTGTATGTCTAACAGCCTGCCATCTAACTACTACTGAGTTAATTGCCTGTTAAAACAAAAATATCAACAAATGAAAGTCCAGGGAAATAAAAATGACTTTGTCCAAGAGTTTAGAGGCAGAAACCACATTAAAACAGGGGTTCTACATATGGTTGTAAAAGTGTGCCCTGTACAAAGGCATTTGGCTGAAGGATCTAAAATCTAATCTGTGTTTACCAACCAAACTATGTGGCCTTGGGGGCAGTGTCCAACCAGATAATTCATGCTAGAGCACCTACAGACTACTGGGAGCCATGATAAAAGCCATCAGCCCCAATTTCTAACACAGTGCTTTTTTCTACTAGACCACATTGGCATAGACTTACTGTATAGAATTTTAAAGAAATTAAGCGAAGGGACCAAAAGATACAGTGTTTCCCTTTCCTATTACTCTTTAAATAAATTTATTTGTAAGGTAAATTTTCATCTTATTTTTATAAACTCACAGTAAACTCTGACACAGTAGTAAATCAGAACACAAACACCTAACTTTATACAATAGATGTATGAATGAAAACTTAGAGGTAAAAACTATGCCATTTATTTTTCTTCAAGGTTACGCTCTCAAAAGCAACCACAGTCAATTAAAATTGACATTTTTTTGAGTACAAATCAGCTCAACAACTCAGTCTGATTTTCCTGAGTGCTCATGTGAATAAATGAAAACGTTCCTTTTAAAAATAGAATATTTCTTAACGATAAAGGAGACTGCAATGTTTGTCTTTACCACTGAGGTAAAAATCAGATTAGTTCAGCCACTTCTTTGAGATCATTGTTTGTTGGTCTTTTTGTTAAAAAAAAAAAAAGAAAAAAAAAACTTCAGTGAGAAACTAATAGAGGAAGGAGAAAAGAAGTGAACAGAAATGAAGAGCTCATTCAGACAATCTTGTTTTTCCCTAGCTACTACAGCACTGTTCTGTATTATATCACTCTTTATATCTTCTTTCTCTATTATAATAGCAAAATAAATATAGAAAGATCAATTGCGAGTAAATAATTGAAAACCTATTAGAGAATTGGGCCATTTAAAGTAATAGTAAATTTTTAGGTAGAGAATCATGCCCATTTTATCAAGTTTCCCACTCTATCTTCACACCCCATTTAATTAAAATTTTAATTAAAATTAAAAAGTATCTAATTTATAAATAGAGTTAACCAGTGTCCAGTACAGGTTTTGATTTCAAAGGACACTCGAAGTTGTACAGAGGTATTGTGGCTGTTTATAAGTATTTACCTTATCTGCAAGATTATAGAAAAAAATTATCTGAAGATTCTTAACAGGGACAAGCTGGAGATAATGTCCATAAGAACGGGACTAAAAGCCAACTTTATTTCATGGGTTTCAGTCATGAGACTCTCAATCATCTATGTAGGTAAAGTAGCAACTCTGACAGGGGAAAGGGAGGAAACAATCACAGCTTCTTATTAACTCACTATAAAGGTTAAGGACATGAAAGGGGAAAGGTACAAACCTACCTTTCTCAAACTTAGAAAAGGCAACTGATTTGAGGCTGCACTGATGACCTTTGCATGTTCCAATCAGCTCACCAGCTTTTACATCCCAAAATTTGGCTGTTTGATCACCTGCTGCCGTAACCTTTCAAAAATAAGGTATCATAATTTAATAAAGAAACGCTTTACCAGTGTTTACCCAAATTCCAATAAAATGAAAGTCACTTACAAGCTTAAGTTCACCAGGAACCCAGGCCAGATCAAAGACAGCATTCCAGTGAGCCATCCATTCTAAACAAAGAAAATGGTGAATGTGAAATGTCTAGACTATGTTCGGGGTAGCCATATCAATAGCCGTCTGAATTTCTTGAAAGCTGTTGTGAAAAGATCAGTCATCAGCACCCCACAGTCCATGGGCCAAAGAGAACTTGCGTACACACAGACATTATACATTCCCTTTACTACTATAGAGAACTACCATTTGATATCAAATTCCTTTCCATGAGGTGACTAGTATTATACTCTCTAAAATGGAATGTTTCTGAAACATTTCCAGTTCAAAAATCTTCATCATGCTCTCTGAATGCAATCTAAACTAGTTTGACATTCAAGGTTCTGCATACTTTGGTCTTTATCTCTGTTGCAAGGTTTATCTCTCACTGTTCTCCATATATCTTATTCCAACCAAACTGGATCACTCCCTATTCCCTGATGGTAGCCTATGCTTTCTTATCTCTAGGGCTCTGCTGATGCTTTTGCCTCCACCTGGCGTGTCCTATTCCACCTCCATTGGTTTAAATACCATAGTCCAACTCAAACATCCTACACTTCATGAAAAATCTTCCTTGCCATCTTTACTACACGAAAGCTTTCCTTTTGACACTGTGGCATTTTTCTTGTACGTCTACATCATTTATAGCCTGTTTTATTTATCTCCACACTTGACTTAACTAGTTCCAAACTATTAGCTTCTTAAGGTCAGCAGAACTTTTCCTTGGGAAATGCTTGGGCAACATAAATACTTGAAAGTGATGTTTCCTCCAACCACGTTAAGTGTAAAAGATTTAACTTCTTAAAAGAAGAACTGTTTTTAATCCTAAAATGTGTGTGTGTGTGTGTGTGTGTGTGTGTGTTTTTAAACTTTCAGTAAAGGCATTGCCATAGTTAATAATATTGACAGAAAGGCAGTCCACCATTTACTTTCGGCCTGGTCCCTGAACAGACTTAATCAGAAGTGAATAGGGGCACCTGGGTGGCTCAGTCGGTTGAGTGACCGACTTCAGCTCAGGTCATGATCTCACGGTTCGTGGGTTTGAGCCCCGCGTCGGGCTCTGTGCTGACAGCTTAGAGCCTGGAGCCTGCTTCGGATTCTGTGTCCCCCTCTCTCTGCCCCTCCCCCACTCATGCTTTATCTCTGTCTCAGAAATAAACATTAAAAAAAAAAAAATTAAAAAAAAAAAAGAAGTGAATATAATTGGTAATATATCCAAATAACAATTTACACGAGGCTTTATGAATTCAGAATAATGTTAAAACAACAAGTTTAGACCTAGACTTACCTTTGACACACTTCTTTCGATTGGCTTGTGATTCTGTGTTATATAACCTAACGAAGCCTTCTTCATTGGCAACTGCTAGTATATGCTCCATATTGGGAGCTAAATAAGAAATAAAAAATAAAATATATAAAAAGTAACACAAAAATTTTAAAGCTGAGTATAAAGCTCTAAAAACAATACAATATAGATTAACTGAATGCTACTAGTTAAACACAAAGAATCTGTTTGAAAAGAGGGAAGAGGATTCTACCCAAATAGCATTTGATATGGTAGAGACGTTATTTGAATTAAAGACTGCTTAAAATTTGCCATAATATCTAATTCAGTGAATGACTCAAAACCACCAAAATTATCTTCAGATAATCTCTTATTTAGAGAAGGGTAGTACTTAAACAAAGTAAGAGCGGTACTGACCAATGGCGAAGAAAAGCATATGATACAAGCCACCAGCAAGTTGAGTCTACTAGTTAAATTTCCTTTTCATACCCTTTTACTTTTCCTCTCTTAAACCATTAACCGTGGGGACAAGTACTTCTATTTCTGTTCATATGTTCCCCAATGCATTATAGAAAGAGAGAGATTCCATCAGACCAAAAGGTGTACCTACTGGGCAAAACAGTTTTTCATGATGGCTGAACCTTTGCAATCCTTTCCCAGTATCAATTAAAAAACAACAAAACCAACAATGCTATAATAGTCTATGCTTTAGAGGAAATCTATAATTATGCATAGAGATTAAGAAAAGCCTATTTCATAAATCATAGAACAGTTATTAGAAAAATTCTAGGGGCACCTGGGTGGCTCAGTTGTTAAGTGACCGACTTCAGCTCAGGTCATGATCTCACGGTTGGTGAGTTCGAGCCCCATGTCAAGCTCTGTGCTGACAGCTCAGAGCCTGGAGCCTGCTTCAGATTCTGTGTCTCCCTCTCTCTCTGCCCCTCCCCTGCTCATGCTCTGTTTCTGTCTCAAAAAAAAAAAAAAAAAAAAAAAAAACATTAAAAAAAAAACATAGAAAAACTCTACCATCTATCTAACTTACTTTTTCTTGAAAGGGGGACAGCCAGTATTATTTCTTCTCTAAGTGTGAAACATTATTTCTGAGCAAGCCTAGAGTAGATAGTAATTCTCTTACCAGAAGAGAAGGTACATCCAAAAGGAGGAACTGGGACTCCTGTTTCTCCATAAGAAGTGTGCTCATCATTACAGTTGCACTGATAACCAGTTAGAAGGGACTGTAGAGGGTACTGTGAAGACCATCCTAAAGTAAGACACAATTCCTTATAGAATTCCAATATATCATCACATATCAGTACTTTAAACAAGCACAAAGGTACATATCTGTTTTTAAAAGCTTTACATACTTTATATAGATCCACTCACTATCCAGGATCCTCTAGAATACAGTTTCTGATATTTCCCTAAGGGAATCTGAGGTAGAAAGGTGGAAATGAAAGAGCGCACTCAACTTCTGATGAGGTACAGCTTTAGGCTTAAATGGAGTCTTAATCCATTTTAAATGGAGACTCTCCTTCGTACAGTGGAGATTTTAAAAAGCAAGTGGCCTCTGCACATTAAAACAGATCTTACCTCTCCTCCACCCTTTGGTGACAACCACAAAACACAACCACAAAGATTACCGCAACCATTAAAACTGCCCTTCTCCTCAATTAAAAATTGTTTCCAGAGTTTCTAAATCAACATCACCGCAAACTCTTAAATTACTAGAAATATCGTACATAATCCAATGGTCAAAGAGTTAAAGGAAATAATGTAGGTAAATGTGCCCACCTAGCCACTAACATATTCACAAGTAAATTCTAATTCCATTTCCTCTTTCCTTACCAGTGCTGAAATTCTAGGATTCTAAAATGTTAACAGCAACAAGTCACAGTATCTTAAAGTACATTAGAGCAGTTTTCATGTGAGGCATTAGGTACCTACCCCTAGAGTACAATTGGTTAAACCCTGGGTAGTGGTAGGGTCAGGGAAGTCTTTAGAGTCTTTAGAAATCGAAGTTGAGAGATGAGTAAGTTTTCACTGAATATACAAGAGAGAGGAAGAAATTCAGGGTATAGGGAGAATTTATTCGACTTGGGTCAGAGATCTAATGTGCACTATAGTCCTAAATAAATAGTAAGCAATCTTCAAAGATTTGTTTTATCATTTAGATATAGGGGTCAATACATTTAAAATATTTAAAATATTTAAATATTTTAAACTGAGAACTGAGAACTAAATGTTTATTAAGCACCAGAGGACAATGAAGTTACATTCTATTGAGAGCTGTCTAAATAATTAATAAACCCTCTTACATTTTAGGGTACTTTTAATTTCCACTTTCATCAAAAATACTGTTTGGAGAAGACCTCTTAGTCTGACATACCTCAGACACATCTAGCTTTGGTGTTCCTAGAGATAACCGGAAAGAATCGGTACAAAAGAAGCAAAGAATACAATCCAGATTTAGGCAATATTCCCGGGGATATTACCTCAAGGTCAGGTATCAGGGTAAATAAGCCATTAAAAGACCATTAAAGGAAGAATACAACAGTTATGTTGTAAAATATACATCTACAGGATGAATTTTAAAACAAAAACCTGTATTCTAAAGTCATGTAAATGTACACTTGTGGTTTGGGATTAAAAAATATAATAATCTAATGATTGCAACACAAAGAGTCTAGAGGACCAAGTCTTGAACAATTTAGGCAGAACTGAACAGGATAAGCTCTGGAGATGCAATTCTCTGCAATTACACAGGGACTCCTTCAAACTCTACCTCACTGCTTATGGACTAATATGCACAAAAGGCCTAACAGGGCTTGGTAACTTGTCCCTATCCACCCTTATATTTCTGCACTCCCTATAACAAACAGTTGTAGACGGCTCTCTTAACCAACTGTTGGATCCTTATTGTGCTTTGCAGTTTCCAATACGAATGTATAATTCTTTCCCCCATAACACACACTTGGAAAAGCCTGTTCTTTCCTCGATGTACAATTTAAGCCCCTAGAATTACACGCCAATTTTTCAAGAAGTATCTAAGATATGAGAGTTTTCAGTGAATCATTTGATATATGTGCATTTCTATAATGTCTGAGAAGGTTGTGGCTCTTTTCCCTTCTCTCCCTTCATCACTGTCTTTCTTCTACTTTTCAAAAGAAAGGCATTTCCATGTCCCAATCTTAACACTTGTGTTGATCCAAAGTATAAAAACTTATGGGAATCCAACTAAGAGACAATAGGATAATTCCTTTAATAAAGGCATCATAAATAGCCCAATCCATCTCTTTAAGATATACTTCCAATGAAATTTTACTTTTTGCTTCATAATTACTTATCAAAATTAATAGTCCATATTGTTTTGATAACTTGCATACTAATAACTGTAACAATTCAGAAGAAACTCTTGACACTTAGAGCCTTATGATTACAGAAAATTTTGACAGTGTGGTCAGTAAAATAACTTTTCAAGCCTAGAATCAAATTACATTAGGATAAATCCTGTGAAAGACAGTGGAAATAAAATCAAGAGAAAAAGCAACTATAGCTGACCTTGAACACAGGTTTAAACTGTGCGAGTCCCTTGACATGTGGATTTTTTTGACAAATACGGTACTGTAAATGAATTTTCTCTTCCTAATGATTTTCTTAATAACTTTTCTCTAGTTTTATCGTAAAAATACAATATATAATATGCATAATATAGAAAGCGTGCGTTAACTATGTTATTGGTAAGGCTTCCTTCCAGTTAACAGGAGGCTATTAGTAAAGCTGTGGAGAAGTCAAAAGTTATGGTGGAATTTTGACTGCGTGGCATTGATGACTCTAACCCCCATGTTGCTCAAGGTTCAACTGTACATGCAAAATATGGCAGTTAAAGAGTTTGTTCATATTTTTAAAAAATGATTGATGTGATCATCAAATCACTAGTTTTTATATTCTATTAGATACATTTTAATTTTTTATTTTAAAATTTCAGTAAGTTTAAACCTATGATAAAAACTTTTAGATAACAATTTAAAAATAGAGGAGTAATCAGATTTCCACTTTAGAAAGACTGTTAGCAGCAATGTGGAGCATAAACTGGAGAGAGAGAAACTAAGAGACCATTTAGGAAACTTGTTATTTAGTACAGACAAGAAGTTATCAGGACCCAGTGGAAATGGAATGGTAAGCATAGAACAGATCCAAGATACACTGATGAGGCAAAATCAGTGGGAATAGAGAGGACAGATTCAAGAGGTTTTAAGAGAACTTTCTGTATCTTGTGGACAACAGAGGAATTTTGATTGACTCAAGTTTCTGGCTAAGAAGACTAGTTTCAAATAATGGGACCACTCCCTAAAGTAGGTAATAGAGCAGGTTTGGGAAAAAAGTTCCGTTTTGAGTACTTGAGTCTGAGATGTTTGTGAGACTGACCTGCCGGGTGAAGATACTCACACAGCTTTTATAGGAATGGATGTAAAGTATAGGGAATGGAAGGTTGCAGGTAGTAGGGGAAGAAGGCCTGGTTGTGGCTATGATCATCCATAGGAGTAGGCAGAAGGAGAAAAGGGGCCTAGAATGGAACGCCAACATGGAAGGGGAAAGAAGAAGGTCCTACAAAATTCAGGGCATAGTATGTAACAATTCATGAATTTCAGAGTCTGACACATAACAATAAATGAGTATTTGTGAATGAGAGAGAGAGGGGAAGTAGACAGATATACTGAGAGAATGAGGAAAAAATCTGTTACAAAATAGGGGCTAAATATAGCCCCAATAACTTGCCTCAGGTCTCACAGATAGTAAGGACTCGGGCTGGAATTAAAACTCAGGCAGTTTAACTCCAAAGACAGAGCTCTTATCCACTGGGCAGTACTGCCACTCAGGACACAGGACACAGAGAAGGTACTTAAGCAAGGTCCCAGGAGAGTCAGAGAGGGGCATTTCGAGTACCATCAGAAAAATATACAAGGGGGCAGTAGGTAAGGATGATACAAAGTTCAGAATGGGGACAAGAAACGGAGGGACTATTCCTCAGTCTACTACTTCTCAATATCCTTTTCCTAGACCTTTGCCTTAATAATATAAAAAGTTCCCTTCTCAGATTCTTTTTGTTTTCCACATGATGTCAAGGGGGAAAGAAGACCTAGTCCCCTTTTAAATGAATGGGCTTTCATTTCTATCCAACCTCAGTCTGGGTAGTAACTCCCTGGTCAGAAACTTACCAGGAAGTTTCAGGTTGATGATACTCAAACCTGAGCTCAAAACTCCTATTGCCAATGTTTTAACCTAAGGAACCCCAACAACTGTAGCGAGTAAGTTGGATTTCTACATACCACTAACACAGAAACATCCCCAAGTTATACCGCTACAGTGAAAAACGAAACAAAGCATTTTAATCCCATTTCTGTAAACAACAATACATACTACCTTGGCATGGAAAAACATTTGTAATAATATACTTTAATCTACTATCAGTGATTATCTCTGGGGGATGTGGTTAAGGGCATTTTTCACTGTGTAATTTCGAATTTTTATGCACATGCAGTAATCAGGGGGAACATTTTTTTTGACCATGCTGGAAGCAGATGTTCTGTCTTCTCTGCTTGACTGAGTTCTGTAATAGCGAATCATATTCACCAGCATATACAGCAAACAGTAGGGCTTACTAAAGTTCTACAACAAATGAATCAATGAATTAACAAATGGATCCGTAAATGAGTCTTGAAGATCTCACAAAGCTGTTAAACCGCACACACACACACTCAAATGCACGCATTGTCCAGTTAATGTGCAATATAGACAGAAGCCGTAAAGAAGGCCAGCCGATTCAACTTTCCTCCCTCCGTCGGCCCGTATTACAATTTAAAAACTCCCGATTACGATTAAAAGTGTCCCAAGGACAGGAAAGTGCAGCTTTCTTCAGTAGTTCTCACTAACACGAACTCACTTTGGCCGTGGGAGAACTCGGGGGCTGGGAAACAGAGTTGGAGTCGGCCTTGGTCCGCGGTGTTGTTCGGAGGAGGTGAAGCCCGCCAGCAACAAGTAGCGGTTAGGGCCGTTACTCACCATTTCTCGGGACGCCGAACTGGGGCTGGCGGAGCACCGAATTGAAAAGCATCTGGGCCAGAGGAAAAGGTTCAACTGCAGGAAAAGCCGTGGAAATGCCCCTAGGTTCTGCAGAAATCGTAGCTTGCGCCCCTCTGAACACGACTAGTTATTGCCTCCAACTCCCGCCACTGTAAGCCCCGGCCACCAAACTCCCCGCCAAACTGACGTCACGCCCTCTGATTGGCTCTCACCGCGGCGTCCGGGCGCCTCCGAGTCACTTCCCCCTTCCAATCCCCGCCTCCTTTTCTCCGAGCCGCGGGAACCCAGAGTTCTGGAGCTCCCTGAGCGCCTGCGCGGGGGGCCGCAGAGGCGCTGGCGAACGGCGGGGAGACCAGGGCGCATGCGTAACAGGGCTTGACATAGCGCGGAGGAAAAATCCGCGAGGTGGTGGAAGAAGATGGCGGTGCTGGGGCAGAGTTTGCAATCTTTTTAAATAGGCTAGTCGAGTAACTATTCGGGTCATGGCGTCAAACTCAACTAAGTCTTTCCTGGCAGATGCCGGCTATGGCGAACAGGAGCTGGATGCTAACTCTGCCCTTATGGAATTAGACAAAGGTATTCGAAAGAGCGGGCTGAGCGGGTGAAACGGATGTGGGGGGCACTGGCGCCACCAGGCGGTGGTGGCCGCCGGACGGGCGCATGCGCCTAGTTTTCCCTGGGAGAGGGAAAGAGGGCGGGGGCGGGGCGGGCACCCATGCTTTTGGTGAATCCAGAGCTTTTGCAGCCCTGGTAGATTGCAGGAAAATTGCAACGTTGCTGGCTTGGCTTTGCACCAGTTGAACAAGTAGCGAGCTCCAGTGATGGGCCCGATTTGATCACTTGAGGGCACAGTTCTCCGCTTTTCCAAGCAGTTTGTAAAAATGCTAAATTTAAATTGTGAAATTGTTTTTCAGTACGTTCAGTTGAGACAAGGTCTTCACCAGGAGTGCTAAATAATAATCTTACACCCACTTTATAGCGTTGTATTTTATTTCTGTAACTCTGTTACCTACGGGTTACTAGGCAGATTAAATATGGCAAAAAAAAAAAAATCCAAAAAGCATCGCCCCTTTTTTTGTAAATTCCACGAGTCCTCTTTTCCTGTCGGAGCAGGGGTGAGAGGTGCGAGGGCTGCTTGGTGTAGTCGAAGGAGCTTTGGAGTTAGACTGAGTCAAATTCCAATGCCACTAATTTTATTATCATGGACAGGTCACCTAAGTTCACCTAACCTACGTATTTTGTCTCCAAAGTGGGTTCAGTACCATTGAGCTGGCAAGACTGTTGTAAATATTGATGTAATTGTATGCAAAGGAAGCCTTTATTAAATGCTAAAGAGATATGCCTTCTTAGAGATGGATGTGGGAGGCAAAGGCAAATATTTGACGGTAAAGAACTAAAGTATTAAACCTTTCTTTCAGTGTACTTCAGTGATTTTTATTGAATGGAGGAAACGTTTTGTCACCTGGTATACAGTTAATTCTTCATTGACCAGAGCCAATGTATACTTTATCGAGGATTGGGACTACAGCTTAGAAGGATGTGTCTTTAAGTCCACTTTGAGCCATTTCCCAGCTCTCTAACGTGGACACTCTGTCAACTTTATGGGATTTCGTTTTTTTGTTTTTTAACCTGTAAACATTTCTAGTAGGTAGGTCTAGATAAGAGTTTACCAGAAAAAGCTTTTAACTTCTTTTGATCAACATAAAGATGTTACAGCACTCCAATGAGATATTCCTTTGGTTGAGTCACATTAACTTTAGTACATCCTCATCAGCCAAGAAAATGATGCTGGGCTTTGCTTTCTCTTACCAAAGCCGTGAGCTGTTTCCCCTATGAAATATGAAATTATAATAGTAAATGTGATTTTTAAACACCACATAATCTTTTCATTCTGGAAATTCCTTCCTATTTCCCAGTGAAAGTTGCAGGTCTGGATATCTCATAACTCTACCAATTCTGAAGACATTTTCTACCACTCTGGTCCAGGTGGGCTCATTTCATGACAGTAGGACAGTGGTTGTAGAACAAAGATCAGGATCAGGCTCTGAAGAAGTTGAGAAATCTAGAATTCCTAAAAATTTGACATTGTGTTAAAAAAGATATAACACAATTTTTGCTTTTTAGAAGTTGATACAGCATACGGTATTTCATATCTGTAAGAAATAAATGCATGATTATTGAGTGTTTAACTATAAACTGGCAGTCAGTCCTAGGTATTAAGCAAGTGATCGTGTTCAAGTCTCCCAGCAGTACCCCAGGTGAGTATTCCCCAGATGTCTCAGGCTCAGAAAGATAATTTGAACAATATAAGAACAAAACTTGTGGGGGCACCTGGGTGGCTCAGTCGGTTGAGGGTCCGACTTTGGCTCAGGTCATGATCTCACAGTTGGTGAGTTTGAGCCCCGCGTCGGGCTCTGTGCTGCCCGCTCAGAGCCTGGAACCTGCTTCGGACTCTGTGTCTCCCTCGCTCTCTGCCCTTCCCCAACTCGTGCTCTATCTCTCTTTCTCTTAAAAATAAACAAACATTAAAAAAAAAAAAAAAGAACAAAACTTTTGTTCTTTTTCGCTTCACCATGCTCCCCTTTTAAAGCTGTTATGAAATTAGATTACAGGAATGGCCAGTTTCATTAGAATATAGTTTAGTATTTTAACTATTGAGTCATTTCATCCTGTATCTGTTAAAGTATTTCTGTTTTATGAGCCAAAGGTCATAGGGTCAGAAGGCTACAAGTTCTGACTTTGTTTTAATTCCCAAACGTCTAGACCAGAGTTCCCCAAATTGTATTCCAAGGAATAGTTTCTCAAGTATTTTAATAGGAGGTTCTTAGTCCATAGCCCCTCTTCATGTCCCTCCCTTGCACCCCCCAAAATGTACACTCACATTCACACACACAACTTATTTCATCAGGCTTTGTGCTAGGGAAACAGTGACAAAACAAAATGAAGCCCCTGCATCTGTAGAGCTTATATTTGGGACAGAGAAAACAGGCAATAAGCAAATATATTAAGCATATATTGTGACAGGCAGTGATACATATTGTAAAGAAAAGTGAAACTAATGAAGGGGGCTGGAGAAAACTGGGTGTGGGATTGGGGTTGTTTATTTTATTTATTTATTTTTTACTTTTATTTACTTTTGAGAGAGACAGCATGTGAGTGGGGGAGGGACAGGGAGAAAGAGGGAGACACAGAATCCAATGCAGGCTCCAGGCTCTGAGCTGTCAGCACAGAGCCCAACGTGGAGTTTGAACCCACAAACTGTGAGATCATGACCTAAGTCTAAGTCTGACGCTTAACTGAGCTGCCCAGGTGCCCCTGGTTTGTTATTTTATGTCGGATAGTGAGGGACAGGCCTTACTGGTCAAATAGAGGAACAGCAAGTGCAAAGTCCCTGAGGTTGGAGCCTGTTTTGCATGCTGTTTCTGGAGCAGAGTGATAGACATTGAAGATAAAAAGATAGCCAGGAGCCAGTTCGTGTAGGACAATACAAGCCATTGAAATGATTGGCTTTAATTCTGAGATGGGAAACCATAGGGAATTTTCAGCACAGGTGTGGCATATCTGACTTAATTTTGAGAAGGATCAGTCTGACTGCTGTGTTGAGAGTACATTGAAGTGGGAGAGCCAGGGATGGAAGTGAGGAAGCTAGTGAGGCAATTGTCACTATCCAGGAAGAAGACAATAGTGGTTTGGTCCAGGGTGATTTCAGTGAAGATATGTGAAGTGCTGAGATTCTGGATATATTCTGAAGGTAGAGCCAATAAGATTAGCTAATGAATGTGATGAGAATGTGAGAATTAGTGGTCAGGAAAAAACTTAGAGGTGTTTGGTCTGATCTACTAGAAGTATGTATTGCCATTTACTGAGTGGATGAAAGTGAAATCAGTTTGGGACTGCTAAATTTGAGACATCTCTTAGTCATCCAAATGGAGATGTTGTGTAGGCAGTTAGATGTACAGATGTGACACTTGAACTCCATTATAAGGAAATGTCTGTGGCACTCGTGTCCTAAGATGCACACTTGGGAGATGTCATTTATGATTTCTTGTACTTTGTTCTGAGCCTTTTGAGCAAGCATGGCAGTTAAGCCATTTGTTTCTGATCTCTCTAGGAATAAATGGATGCCATTTTGAAGCTGACACAAGTCCATTCCTTCCAGATGTAGTTAGTAACACAGAAAAATAGTCAGGTGATAGCCATTCATTCACTCAGCAAATATTTACAGATCGCCTACATTGTGTTAGTCACTGTACTTGGACTTGGGGCTATATTAGTGAACAGTACAGCTTTAAGAAGGAAACGGCTAAATCATATATGGCCTTGTTAGTCAGGACAAGAAGTTTGGATTTTATGCCAAGTGCATTGAGAAGACACTGAAAATTTTTAAGCAGAGGACTGACATGAGATTGGTTTACATTTTTAGTGATCACTCTAGCTGCTTTGTAGAGGTCTTTCGGTGGTATGTCCCTTTTTCAGAGTTTTTAGCTGATAACCATGCTGACTGAGCTGTGAAGACTAAGCACATACAGAGTTAAATGTTATAATCAAGTATAACTTAAATTTATCTGCCACATTTCAGAATATGGATAATCATTAATCCAGGCATTATAAAGGACATATCTCATTTACATTGATCAGTATAACTTTCTCATTAATATAACTTCTGCATAGTCTGAACTGACAGAAAGTGTCCTAATGATTTAGGAAAACCTAATGCAAGATCTCTTTCACCCTGAGTGAAAAGGAGTCTCCTTTAAATGACATCACTCAGCCTGATTCCTGTAAGGTTGGCCTTGGAAAGGATGAGGTGAAAGAGCAACCAGGAAGGGAGTGGTTCCCTTTCTTGCAGCTGGGCTATGGGAAGAGAGGAAATATAAGAGATGGAGTTGCTACTTGAGGTGTTGGTGAACTTACTGCTGCATGAAATTTTGAGGCGTGCTTTTTGAAAAATTTATGAAATAGAAAACTGATACAAATCAGGACAACTATTTATCTTCCCTTATTTTCCCCTTAGATGCTATCACCTCACCTGTATTCCAAACCTGTGAATTCTCAGACTGAAAGCCACAGATTGCTATTACACTGTCCATTTTGGCACAGATGTAGTTGGTGTTACGATAAACACGAGGCTATGGAAGTATCTCCATATCCCCTACTCAAGAGAGAGGCCTCTGCAACAAAGTCTGTACCAGGTGACCCATTCCATGCCAGAACTGACTGATTCAGAAGGGGACATGTGACCCACACTGAGTCAACCAGATTCTCTCTTGAGATCTGTACCATCAGACCATATTTAGCCTGAGAGTATCAAGAGGTGGACCTGTAAGAAGGTCACGTGGAATTGAAAGTCTTAACATCTCAATTCCTGATTGGTGATTACTTGATGGGTCATGAACTATTCCAAAAACCCAAGGCCCTTCTTCAGTTCTTACTGAAATCCATAGACTCATTTTTATATGTGGGTAAGAGCTACTATTTTGACGATTTTGTAACTTACAAACTGCATCCTTAAATATTACTGAAAGTTGGTATTCATAAAATAAAGCTAATTTCTTTATGATTCCGAATCACTATTCTGGCTGTACGGTATTGCATACATCCCACCATACACAGTTATAGACAGTTTATGAAATTTGGGTGAAGGATGTTTTATTGTTCATTATCAGTTGAGTTGACTATCATTTCTGTTGTTTCTGTTCCTGCTTTTTAAATATAATTTACTGAGACTTGCCGTGATCAATTTATTAAGCTGTAGGATGTTAGGTTATCTTACAATGTGTGGTGCATACTTATGTTGGTATTTCTTCTTCCCTACCCCCATTTTTAATGAATACACTTCAAGATACATACGTGTTATGGTTCCATTTTAAATCATCCTCACCCCTCAGCTAAAGCGAACGTACATACCAAACTCTCTTAAAACGTGCTTGGATGGTAATGTGTATTAGCAGTGTTCTTTGTGGTGGGTATTAGTCATGTTGGTGGTCACTTAACATCTTGTGATCGCTCCTCCTGTGCTTGAGGAATGACTCACACCAAGAGCCCTGTCTCACCAGAGTGGAAGCCAAAACTCACCTTTCTAGTTAACTTTGCAAAGCGCGAGATGTGAACTCAGCTCTGCCAGTCAGAGAGACCTCCTCCGGGCTCTGTGATACAGGAGGTTAGCAATGCACGAAGATGTACTTGAGGGCACACTCACAGTTCTGTGCCCTGGCAGTGACCTTGGCTGCGGTGTGAGTGGACAGTAACGGCAGCAATGGCTACAGCGTTCCTGGATGACAGCAGAGCTAATAGTTGCATCCCGAGTTTCCCAGCAACAAGACTTCTCATCTCATCAGTCTGGCAGTGCAGTATTAGGTGTTCTTAGCTGTTTAGCCTCGAAACTGTTTATTAGGTTTTTAATAAACTCATGTTCTGCCTAATCAGCCAGTTAGCTTGTGTGGCTTGAAGCTAAGAACTCTGACTGATACATGCTGCCTGGAAATGTGTGTTGTTTTGAAAACTTGATTCATGTACATAACAACCCCCAAGTTTACCATAATTTATGTTATTCTTCCTCAGTTCCCTAGAATTTGTTATCCCTCAGAGCACTCTAAAATCATAATCAAAGAATCCCTTTTTAAATCTTAACTTCTACTCTCTAGTTGCGTGCTACAGATGTATTTTAGCTTCATAGTTTAGGACCATAGGCTCTGGAGCCAGATTGCCAGGACTTGAATCCCGCATCTGCCATTTATTATTAGCTTTTGTTCCTTAGGCAAGTTGCTTAACAAGTCTTTGCCTGTGTCATCTTTAAAATGGAGATAAAAGGTGGCTCATTTAGTTGAGCATCCAACTCTTGATTTCAGCTCAGGTCATGATCTCATGATTCATGAGATCGAGCCCCTCATCGGGCTCTGCGCTGACAGTGTGGAGCCTCCTTGAGATTCTCTCTCTCCCTCTCTGTCTGCCCCTTCCCCACTCGTGCGTGCACACTCGCTCTCTCTCTCTCTCAAAAATGAACATTTAAAAAATAAAAAAGAAGGAGAGCTCCGTTTCTTTGGTGGGAGAGTACAAAGAAAGATGTAGAAACAGCAATCACATCCCTACACCTTAATATCTGTTTTTATAGTGGCATTCTCACGATCGTTGGTCTTATGATCAGGGCATTCTTCCTCAGGTTGGTTGTAGCTAGCAACAGAAATAAAGTGAACAGCCCTTCTTACATGATCTGATTGTGCTGAGTGCCCATTTTCAGGTGCTTGGTTTATTATGAAATTGAAACTGGCCCGGAGCAAGCAAGATGGGTACCATAGCCCCAGCTTAGGATTGTTGCCAAATCCTAGGTCTTCGTGCATTTTCCTCTTCCCTTGAACCTTAGCTTCTGTCCCTCAGAGTCAACCTAGCTTCTTGTTTCCTTTTTCCAAAAGCTCTTACATCAGAAAATAAGCAAGAAATTGACTCTTCTTTTACTTATTTATTTTGGTTGGCTCTGTTACAGGAATGAGGGTATATTTTATCTTAAAGAAATAAAATTAGACAGTATTAGAGAAATCAAAACATTTCTCTGGCCAAATTCAAAATTATCTTTGGTACATTTTAAATCACCATGTTTAAACAAATCAGTGTAATCTGTGATTTTGCTTTTTAAGGGAATGTAAAACAGATCATATTCTGTCAGGAAACTCCCTCTACATGGGCTGTCTCCTACTTTACGTTTTTCATCCCAACCAAGGTTTAGTTCATTACAAACAGAATTTTACTCCCTTTTGCGTCACTGAGAGAGAAGAGGAGGAAAAAAGTTCAATGGCTGTGCATCATCCCAATAGGTTCCCCTAGCACACATGCACAAACATATCTGTTACTTCTCTGTTCTCTCACCTGCATCCTCAGACCTGCCCTTCCTTATCTCCCCTTCCCTTTTGTCTTTACTGCCCTGTGTGTGTGTCTCTGGAACCCTCTGTCAAGTCAGGCCTTTAGAAAAGCTTTTAAGCCCACATGAGCCACTGCCAGGTACCTAGAACATTTCCATTGGCAAGGTGTGTTTGGTTGGGAGAAGAGTTCTAGAGCTTTAATGGCAGTTCTATGTATGGAGGTGGGGGGCAGAGAAAAGGGGGAGCAGGCAAAGAAGGGATATGTTCTAAATATCTCAATTAGAAATTTGAATTAATTTTCCCATGGGAACTTTTATTATAAATTGTTATTGGATTCTGGAATATGATGAGTGCTGACAGTGCTTTTTTTTTTCCTACAAGGAAATATATTCCAAGTACCAAATAACCAACAAGAGTGCGTTTACAAAACTCAAACCATTAATACGTTGTAGGAATTGCCTGTGCAGATTTACTCTGATTGTCTTTTGTATTGAAGCATAGTCACACCCAGTAAAGAGTCCTCAGATGAGTATTTTCTTTGTCATTTTCAGACAGCGAACAGATTTACTGAACAGAGAGATTGTAGCGCCCCTATTCTTGCCCAGATTTAGATATATATAATTAGCATTTTGTAAATGCTAAAATACTAAAAAAAATATTTGAAGCTGATTATGTTAATACCATATTAAGATACTCATTCTAAATGAATATTTTTTCAGGAATTGAACATTAACTTTATAATTTATTGGTTGCTTTTTTTTTATGTTAAAAAAATCAGATTAATTGAGGTATAATTTATGTATAATTAAATTCACCAAATGCATGCAGTCATGAAACCACTACCACAGTCAAGACATAGAATGTTTCTGGGGTGCCTGGGTGGCTCAGTTGGTTGAGCATTTGACTCTTGATTTCGGCTCAGGTTGTGGTCTCACGGTTAGTGAGTTCGAGCCCCACATTCTGCCTGCATGGACAACAAGGAGCATGCCTGGGATTCTCTCTCTCCCCCCTCCCCCGCTCAAGCTCTCCCTGTTCTTTTTCTCTTTCTCTCTCTCAAAATAAATAAACTTAAAAAAAAAAAAAAGATATAAAACATTTCCTTCACCCCCAAAACTTTCCCTTTACCCCTTTGCAGTCAATTTTCTCTCTCAAGCCCCTGACAATTACTGATCTGTTCTCTGTCCCAAAGTTTTGCCTTTCCTTGAATGTCATATAAAACAGTCTTAAAGTTTTGTAGTCTTTTTTGGGTCTGACTTCTTTCACTTAGCCTAGTGATTTTGAGATCTACCCGTGTTGTTGCATGAAGCAGCATTTGTTTCCTTTTTATTGCTGAGTGGTAGTCCCTTGTGTGGATAGACCACAGTTTGTTTATTTTTTCGCCAGTTGATGGACATTTGGGTTTTTTCCAATTGGTGGCCATTATGAATAAAGCTACTGTGAGCAGTTGAATACAGGTATTTGTACAGACGAATATTCTCAATGCACCTGGGTAAATATTTAGAAGTAGGATTGCTGAGTGGACAGTAGGTAAATGATCACCTTTGTAAAAAACAACCAAACTGTTTTCCAAGGAGTTGTATAGTTTTGTATTCCCACCAGCAATATATGAGAGTTATAGTTGCTCCATAGCCTCATTAGCACTTGCTGTTGTCTGTCATAACATTTTTTGCCGTTCTAGTGGGTATGTACTGCCATCTTAATGTGGTTTTTAATTTACATTTCCCTGATGACCAGCCGTGTTGAACATCTGTTAACTTGCATGTGTGTGCCATTTATATTTGTTCTTTAATGAAATTTCTCTTCATACCTTGCCCATTTAAAAAAATCAGGTTGTGGGGCGCCTGGGTGGCTCAGTCGGTTGAGCATTTGACTTCAGCTCAGGTCATGATCTCACCGTTCGTGGGTTCAAGCCCCGCATGGGGCTCTGTGCTGAACACTTGCTCAGAGCCTAGAGCCTGCTTCAGATTCTGTGTCTTGTTCTCTCTCTCTCTCTCTCCCCACCCCCCCGCCCCCGCCCCCAGCTCATGCTCTGTCTCACTTTGTCTCTCAAAAATCAATAAATGTAAAATTAAAAAAAAAAAAAAATTAAAATAAATAAATAAATAAATAAATCAGGTTGTCTTCTAGGGTTACCTGGGTGGCTGAATCAGTTAAGCATGTGACTTCAGTTCAGATCACAATCTCACAGTTCGTGGGTTCGAGCCCCACGTCGGGCTCTGTGCTGACAGCTTGGAGACTGGAGCGTGCCTCAGATTCTGTGTCCCCCTCTCTCTGCCCTCCCCCACTCGCACTCTGTCTCTCCGTCTCTCAAAAATAAATAAACGTTAAAATTATTAAATATAAAAATTAAAAATCGTGTTGTCATCTTATTGAGGCAGAAGAAGTATGGATGATGTCTGTGGAGTGACCCTATAGGGTAGAGGCTGGAGATGTGGGTGGTGTAAGAATTCACCCAAGGCAGAACAAAGGAGATAGAAGTTTATTGAATACACTGCAAGAGAACTTCAGGGCAGGATAGCAAAGGAGAGACAAGCGAGTAGGCAAAGTTGGGGGACTGGATTTAAGCGGGTGGGAAGTGAAGAGGCATGGGAACATATGGAATTTTCCTTTTTTGGTACTTGTGCCTCGTCATAAGCAGCCCATTGGTCAGCTAGGGCTTATGGATATTTTGAGGTGGGTCTTCCCGTTTGCATTCAGCTCCATAGTCACCATGGACCCTTTTACCTTACTCAGGTTTCCATTGGTCGAGCCTGTTGCCTAAAAGTGGCCTCCACATTGTCCTTTATCAGATATGTGTTCTCTAAATATTTTCTTCTGGTATGTGGCTTGTCTTTTCATTCTCTTAACAGTATCTTTTGAAGAGAAGTTTTTTTTTTTTTTTTAATGTGTATTTATTTTTGAGGGAGAGCGAGTACACACAAGTGGGGGAGAGACAGAGAGAGAGAGAAGGAGACACAGAATCTGAAGCAGACTCCAAGTTCCCAGCTGTCGGATTAGAACCCGACGTGGGACTTGAACCTATGAACCGAATGATCATAACCTGAGCCAAAGTGGACGCTTAACCGACTAAGCTACTCAGGCACCCCAAAGAGCAGAAGTTTTTAATTTTGATGGAGTTTAATACTTTTTTATTTTATGGTTTATGCTTTTTGTGTTTGATCTAAGAAGTCTTTGCTTAACCCAAGCTCATAAAGATTGTATTTTCTTCATATGGTTTATAATTTTAGCTCTTACATTTAGGCCTATGGTTCATTTTTGAGTTAATTTTTGTGTATGGTGCAAATTAAGGATCAAGGTTTTATTTATTTATTTATTTTTGCATATGGATATTCCGTTGTCCCAGGATAGTTTGTTAAAAAGAGTATCCTTTCAACATTGAATTATCTTGGCCCCTTTGTTACATCATTGCTTTGAAACCTTTCTTCTTCCCTAATATAAAGCATTTAGTGTTAGGTTTCTTGAAGAATTGCATTAGCTGCCTCCCTTAGGTTGTGCTTTCTTTTTCATTCAGTTGAAGACATTTCTTTGTGAAGTTTGTTTATTTTTTGCTTATTTATTTTGAGAGAGAGGAAGAGTGCCTGTGGGCGCTCACATGAGCGGGAGATGGGCAGAGAGAGAGGGAGAGGGAATCCAAGCAGGGTACGTGCTGTCAGTGCAGAGCCCAATGTGGGGCTCGATCCCATGAACCATGAGCCAAGATCAAGAGTTGGATGCTTAACCGACTCAGTCAGCCAGCCACCCCAAGATATTTTTCTAATTTCCCTTTCACCCATGGCTTATTTATAAGTTTTTTAATTTCCAAATATTTGGGAAGTTTCTAGATATTTTTCTCTTAGAGATTTCTAACTTAATTCCATTATGGTCAGAGAACATAACAAGGTATGATTTCAGTCCTTTTAAATTTGTTGAGACTTATTTTATGGCCCCAAATATTCTTAAACTACTCAACCTTTTTTAAAAAAATTGTTTCTTCTTCATTAGTTTATATCTAAAAGTGACAGTTTACCAAATTACTATCTGGCCTATTATTTATAAAAGATCATGTTGTGATTCACAATTGTTGTGAATGTTATTTTATGGTATAAGTAATTTCACTGTGTAATGCTGTGTTGGTATTTGCTATTTTTGCCTTGTTGTAACCACAGATTTGTAAGCTATTCTTCTGTTTTCATGCTTTTCGTAGGTCTAAGATCTGGCAAGCTTGGCGAGCAATGTGAAGCAGTTGTTCGCTTTCCCAGGCTCTTTCAGAAGTATCCATTCCCTATTCTCATCAATTCCGCATTCCTAAAGTTAGCTGACGTTTTCAGAGTTGGGTAAGTCTTTTTAAAGCCTCGGCATCCTAAAGTATTTGTTCACGTTTCTTTGTTTAATATCGTAGTCTTTATTCTTTTTGCGCTTTAGGACTTCCACGTGGTCGGTGACCATTTTAGTGGATGCACATGGCAGTTTGCAACACTTTTTGGTGTGAAATATAGTGGTGTTTTAAGCACAAATGAAGTCACAAGTCAGAGGGTACTTCTTTGGGGAACAGGATAAATCAAATTAAGATGATCTTAATGTATTGTTGTATATTTTGGAAGTATCTGATTTGCACAGGTTGTTTTGAGAAGTTTCTGACTTAATATTTTGTAATACAAGATTGCATGTTACTGTGAGGTTCCTAAAACATGGAAGCACTGGATAAATCCCTGCTGGTTGGTTGGTTTGTTTTCTCCCCACCAGTCCCTCCTACTTCTTTCCACCATTTTTCATGTACTCAGGTACTTATATACACACCAAGTCAGACTTGAAGGAGAAGAGATTTGTAGAATTAGCTTGCTAGAAGAGGAAGACCATCTGAGCTCCCGGCCATGGTTATAATACAATTGAAGAGATGAGGTTCATCTCCACAGCTTCTCTTTCTGACTCTACCCTCTTGGTGTCTGGCCCCAGAACTGTAGGCATTGCTAACTGCTTATGCTTCGTATTCAAAGCATAGGCTTCAACTCTTTTAGTGATGAGACAAAAAAATGATAAGATTGAAAAACATTGCCCCGTTGCTAACATTTAAAATCATGTGTTGCTTTGATTCCTAATTAAATGTTACTTTCCTAAGGTGGTCTCATTTACCTTTTCTCTGCTTCTTCGTAGAAACAATTTCCTGAGGTTGTGTGTCCTTAAAGTTACTCAACAGAGTGAGAAGCATTTGGAGAAGATTCTAAATGTGGATGAATTTGTGAAGAGAATTTTCTCTGTGATTCATAGTAACGATCCTGTGGCAAGAGCCATCACACTCCGGTATACTCTGTTGCTATAATGAATCCACAAGATTGTTTGGGCTGTAATTATGTACTCAAGAAAGGCAGTATATGTACTTTTTTTCATTTTGGATGGTACTAATTTATTTTTTCAATTAAGACTCCAGGCAGAAATATGGTAACCATCCCAATCTATACATGCTTTTCAGTTACCATCTATGATACTGTTTGGTTGTGAATTATTGCCTAACTTGTGTGTTCGAAACATTCCTTTTCCTAAGTTGGTATTCTGATCAGATAACTTGGATCTGAATCTAGCTTAGCCTCAGCTGATTTTGAGCTCTTCCTGACTTTGTTCTGTTTCAAGTCAGTTTTTTTATTCATCCGTGGTTATGTGCTCATTTTTAAAAAAAAATTTTTTTTAATGTTTTATTTTTGAGAGAGAGAGAGAGAGAGAGAGAGTGTGTGTAAGCTGGGGAGGGGCACAGAGAGGGAGACACAGAATCCAAAGCAGGCTCCAGGCTCCGAGCTGTCAGCACAGAGCCTGACATGGGGTTCAAACTCATGAACTGTGAGATCATGACCTGAGCTGACGTCGTATGCTTAACCAACTGAACCACCCAGGTGCCCCTGTTATGTGCTCATTTTTATACACAGTCATTTGTATTTGAACCCCTTGGAGAATGCCAGATACAACTACTGTTGTTTGTTCAGCCTTTTCTTTCTTGGCATCTAAAAAATATTTTTTTTTAATTCTGTCAGAATTTTATACTATAAGCCTTCTATCCAGTTTCAACCATATTTTCTTTTTAGGTCTGCCGTCTATGGAATGTATGTGTAATGTTTAGACTTTTGAAATTGACTTTCCTAAATTATAGGGCTCATTTCTGACTTGCCTTGTTCAGACAATCCTCTTTTTAGCCAGGAAGTCTAGGATGTCACTTTTTCCCTAAGTTTTTCCATCAGGAGCCAGCACTTCCCTCTTGTTCAGGATTAAGTGCTTTTGTCATTCCTCTGCCTTTTGAGTGATTAAATTTTGAGCACAGTGTGATATTTTAAAGACAGTAAATTGGCTTTATCTTTTAAAAACCATATATAAAAGATTTAAAGATATCTTACCTTTTTTTTGTTTATTTTTGAGAGAGAGAGAGAGAGAGAGAGAGTCAACACTCACACACAAGTGAGGGAGGGGTAGAGAGAGAATCCCAAGCAGGCTCCACGCTGCCAGCACAGAGCCCCATGTGGGGCTCAGTCTCACAAACCGTGAGATCATGACCTGAGCCGAATCAAGAGTTAGATGGATGCTTAACTGACTACCCAGACCCAAGATACTCTTACCTTTTGATTCAGCAAATTCACTTACAGAAATTGTTTGCTATAAATCATTTTTAAAAGTTGGTGGATGGGGCGCCTGGGTGGCGCAGTCGGTTAAGCGTCCGACTTCAGCCAGGTCACGATCTCGCGGTCTGTGAGTTCGAGCCCCGCGTCAGGCTCTGGGCTGATGGCTCGGAGCCTGGAGCCTGTTTCCGATTCTGTGTCTCCCTCTCTCTCTGCCCCTCCCCCGTTCATGCTCAGTCTCTCTCTGTCCCAAAAATAAAAATAAAAATAAAAAAAAAAAATAAAATAAAATAAAAGTTGGTGGATATATGTATACAGATGATCATAGTATCATTTTTGTAAAAGGTGAAAAATGATGTGTCGATATGGGAATAGTTAATTTATGGACCACTGTATAACTTTTAAAGAATGAAGTAAGTATATGTTTAACATAGAGATACTAAGTTAAAAAAAACAGTCAAGTGATGTTCATTTTATTAACTCATTTTTGTCTATAATATTAATATATGTGTTTATACAGGCTCAGAAAAAAATCTGAAGGAATATATACTGTTAACAGTGATGAGTTTTGTCAGGGTTCATTGGGCTATGGATTACAAGAGACTTCCGAGTGGTTTTGTAATGTTTGAGTTATTTTCCACATGTATACATTATTTATTTATTTATTTAGATCAGAAGACAAAAAAAAGAAAAAATAGAATGTAAATAGGGGAATGATTTCATAAATAATTTAGACCTAGTTTGAATATTTTGAGAAGAATATAGATTAATATTTGAATATTCCATTCATTTTGCATGCTTGCCCTTTCTAAGTCATGGCAACTGGGCTTTGCCACAGTTCTTCATTGAATAACCAGAGATTTCTAGAAAGCTTCCAGAAAGAGAGGATTTACTTATTTAGAGCACTTTAAAGGGAAAAAATTCAGATTGAAGTAATAGGTTTCAACATTAACACTTGATGCAAAAAGTACTAAAAGAAATTTGAGCTAAGAATGTTATGGAATCCAGTTGCCATTTAAAATGTAGTACAATAAGAAGGTCTTCAGATAGATAAGGCCTCAGATGTTTTTGCCAAATACAAGGACCTGTTTTGAAAACATTCTTGGCGTAGGCACTTTAGGAAGAGGATAAAGAGCTTGATGATTGGGAATAAGGGGTGATCAGATTGTTTTGTAAAGTTTGCAGAATTGTAAATACCAAACCAAAAAAAAAAAGTGTTTTTATAATAACTCAAAACTGAAATTGTAGTATCAATACAATATGAGAATATCAAACACTTTTCACAAAAATAGAACATTTTTGAATAGCCTTAGAAATTTTTTTCATGATTTCATTGTTTTTTCATCATATAAGAAATGACTTAAAGTAAAAAAGTATTTTTTAATTTAGTGTATTATTTAATATTACATTATAAAGTTTTAAAAATACAATCTTTTATATTTGCAAATGACATATCACGTAAAGGGTTAGTGTCCAAAATCTATAAGAACTTATCAAACTCAACATCCAAAAAACAAATAATCCAGTGAAGAAATGGGCAAAAGACATGAATAGACACTTTTCCAAAGAAGACGTCCAGATGGCCAACCGACACATGAAAAAATGCTTAACATCACTCATCATCAGGGAAATACAAATCAAAACCACAATGAGATACCACCTTACACTTGTCAGAATGGCTAAATTAACAACTCAGGCAACAACAGATGTTGGCGAGGATGCGGAGAAAGAGGATCTCTTTTGCGTTGTTGGTGGGAATGCAAGCTGGTGCGGCCACTCTGGAAAACAGTACGGAGGTTCCTCAAAAAATTGAAAATATAACTACCCTACGACCCAGCAATTGCACTACTAGGCATTTATCCATGGGATACAGGTATACTGTTTCGAAGGGACATATGCACCCCACTGTTTATAGCAGCACTATCAACAGTAGCCAAAGTATGGAAAGAGCCCCAAAGTCCATCGATGGTTGAATGGATAAAGAGGTGGTACACACACACACACACACACACACACACACACACACATAAACACTGGAGTATTACTCGGCAATCAAAAAGAATGAAATCTTGCCATTTGCAACTACGTGGATGGAACTAGAGGGTATTATGCTAAGCAAAATTAGAGAAAGACAGGTATCATATGACTTCACTCATATGAGGACTTTAAGAGACAAAACAGATGAACATAAGGGAAAGGAAGCAAAAATAATATAAAAACAGGGAGGGGGACAAAGCATAAGAGACTCTTAAATATGGAGAACAAACAGAAGGTTACTGGAGGGGTTGTGGGAGGGGGGATGGGCTAAATGGGTAAGGGGCATTAAGGAATCTACTCCTGAAATCATTGTTGCACTATGTGCTAACTAATTTGGATGTAAATTAAAAAAAATAAAAAAATATAAAAATACAATCTTTTAGAAATTATAAAGAAAACTAAGTTTGTGCTTCAGCAAGTAACAAACACCATATCATTTACTGCTTATGTAAGAAAAAGCATGATTTGTCAATAAAAAAATTTAAATCACATGTTTGACTTGGGACTAAATATATTAAAATGTAGATTCCTTTCTTTTCCAGTAACACTTTACTATAAATTTTAACAAAAGAGCAAAAAACTTTTTCTAATGCATTTCCTAGTAAATTACAGACCATACACTTTCCTTTGGATACTTTAGCATGCGTATCATTAGCTAGAGTTCAGTTCGTTTACAGGGTTATCTGGTTCTTTAATGTCAGTTAATTTACTGAGTACTGACAGATGCTTCAAGTAATTCCAACCACTATCAAGGTATAGAACTTACTCCAGAATATTCCTTCACGCCCCATCCTACTCACTTCTCTTGTCCACCTCCCCAGAGGCCACTGCTGGTCTGAGTTTTTCCTGTTACCTAGATAAGTTTTCATCTGTTTTCAAATGTCATATAAGTGGCCTCATACAGTGGGTATCCTTTTGTGTAAGGCTTCTTTTCGTTTTTTGATATTAATCCATTTTGTATGTCATTAACTTGTTTTTATTGCTGAGTACTTTTCCATTGTGTGACAGTAACAGTTTATTTGTTCTCTTACTGATGAACTCTTAGGCTCTTTCCAATTTACAGCTATCATAAGTAAAGTTGCTATGAACCTTCTTGTCCAAGACCTGTTGTGAACATGCTTCCCTTTCTGACAAATACATACTTAGGAGTGAAATTGTTGAACCATAGGGTAGGTGTATATATAATTTTATAAGAAACTGCCAAGCCTTTTTCCAAAGCGATTTTAACCATTTTATATTCTGACCAACAGTATGCGAGTTCTGGTTACTTCACCTTCTTGCCAGCCTTTGGTGTGTCTTATCTTCTACATTAGCCATTCTGATGGGTGTGTAGCAGTTTTGATTTGCATTTCCCTGATGGTAATGATGTTGAGCTTTTTCTCACAGTTTTTCTCTCTCTTTTTGGGGAGTAGTTCAAATCACTTGCCCATTTTCTTTTGTTAGATTGTTTAGATTTTAAGATTTTACTTGTCTTTTTATTACAGAATTGTAGGATTTCTTGATATATTCTCAATACCAGTCTTTGTCAGATGCATGTTTTATATATCATATTTAAGAATAGACAGAAACTTCTTTTAGGGCCTGAATGCCATGAACAGAATTACTACCATTTTTTATACTCTTCATTAAGTTATGTCTCAACATAATTGTTTCTTATGTTTTCTGTCTGTAACTAAAATAATGTATGCCTCAGAATAAAGAAAGTTTCAAACTGGGTAACTGTCAAAACCACCCCAGATGCTGGCAGTGTAAAGCCAAGTGAGTAGGCTGTGAGTGTGCTTATGTTATAGCCACTAACCACTGTACATATGCTTTTAGTTCATACCTCAAGGTCTTCAAAATATTCTGCTTTTAAAATGGAAAAGTAATTTAAGTACTTTTGTAATTAAAAAAAAAAAAAGATGTCAGCATTTTGAAACCCCATTTGGGAAACAGTGGCCTGCTCAACTGAAGAGAAGTTTGGCTGTATGCATAGGGAGAACTGTTTTGGTCCCAACTCACATTCTGATGTGCTGACATTTCATAAATCACTTTCCCTGCTGTAAAATGAGAAAAATGATACCTGCCCTAATGGATTCCCTTATTTCCTATGTGGCAAAATGCAACACATGCCAAAAAAAAAAAAAAAAAAAAGTTTTCAGTCACCATAGAAATGTAAAGAAACTGGCTGTTAAAAATCTATCTTTGAGGGGCGCCTGGGTGGCTCAGTCGGTTAAGCGGCCGACTTCGGCTCAGGTCATGATCTCACGGTCTGTGAGTTCGATCCCCGTGTCGGGCTCTGTGCTGACAGCTCAGAGCCTAGAGCCTGTTTCAGATTCTGTGTCTCCCTCTCTCTCTGTCCCTCCCCTGTTCACGTTCTGTCTCTCTCTGTCTCAAAAATAAATAAACGTTAAAAAAAAAAATCTATCTTTGAAATGTATGAAGCATATTAGTGATTATATATTCATTCCTTCTATCATGAAATGCTTGATTATAATACTTTTTTATAAATAAAAAGATATAATACAGAAATGATCTTAACATTTTATAGGAACATGATTTTTCATTGAAGAGCCTGGTAATAGCACAATGAAAAACTGAAAAACGAGTCTGTTGAGAAAAACAAAGTCTACAAAGAAAAGATGGGGCTGGTAAATGATAGATCAACATTAAGTACCCGTTGAGTAGAAAGTTTGTTGTGTGTTTTAAGGAACATAGATTTAAGTGAGAACTCTGATCTCAAGGAGACTGCTTTCTAGAAGAATGTATTAATAAGATTAAACTCATGAAGAAAAGCAAAAAGTGATGTCTCTCAAATGCTAAGGAGTTTTTAGAGTCAGAATGATTTAAACTTAAAAAGGAGAAAGGACAAGGAAGAGATGATATTTCAAAGATGTTTTCTTTTTTTACCCATTACTTTAGACTTACCAATTAAAACAGGGGCGCCTGGGTGGCTCAGTTGGTTAATAAACATCCGACTCTTGATTTCGGCTCAGGGCATGATCTCACGGTTCGTGAGTTTGAGCCCCGGGTCAGGCTCTGCTCTGACAGCGCAGGGCCTGTTGGGATTCTGTCTCTCTCTCACTTTTGCTCTCACTCTCCCTCAAAAATATTAAAAAAAAATCTAGACTTATCAAAGCAAATGGAAGGAGAAGAAGCTGGAAGGTATTTATAACGTTTGAAATGTAGTGCTACAAGTTATTTATAATATTACCAGAAATATCTTCAGAAAGTAGTGACCAGTGGGAATATGCTTGTTTTGCCCTTTTATATTTAAATAGCAACAAACTGTTAATCCAAATGTGTCAATATTAGCCTAATCTCATTTTCTCTTGTATAAAATATACCACAAGCCATTTATTTCTTTTGAAAAATATCTATGTAATTTCAAAACTTTATTTTCAAATTGAATACAAATCACATATTTAGTCCATTTTAGTATTTTGTTTTGTATAAACTCTAACACTTCTGTCCAGTCAAACCTCCATAAGATAGTGATGGCGTGTCAAGTTGGAAGGTACTTAGGACATTGACTTAGACAAAGGTTGTCCCTGTAAGAACTCTGTTTTGTTCATTGCAGTGTTTTGCAGCCCTCTAACATCCACGCCTTTCTGCTGAAAACATCTTTCAAGCTCTACCTTCTGTAGTTTATGTTACAAACAATAGATTTTTTTTTTCCCTTTCCCAGATTGACAGTTTATTATAAAGTAGCCTGTGTTTTTCCAGACTCTACCTTCCTTACCCTCGCAGACTCCGATATGAGCCCCAGGGAACATCCTCTACCTCTTTTCTCTTGGTGTTGAAGACAGATTTGAAGATCATGCTATCAGTATTTACTGATGTGGAAAAAAAAATTGGAAATCTTACTTTTTTTACATTGTGGATCTGCTTAATAGCAAAAATGTTGCTCTGCTAAAATGGACTTACTTATAGAACATTGGAAAATTGGTATTTTGATGCTTTAATAATTCAGAAGTTTCTGGGCTCCACTTGGTACCTGGAATGTACTTCAGGATGATAATTTTAAATTTTGCTTATGTTAGATAAGCCATCTTAATTTTTCTGACATATTGGAGTATGGAAAAGTGTTTAGAATTTGAGTCACTGCTTGGTTCCTAAAATTGATGCTTTATTAACCTGAGGTTTAAGGATTTACCTACAAATTTTAATTTTGGTATCTAGCTTTGCCTTGCTTCTTCCTCTCTTGATTTTTAGCTTAAGGTATTTCTGTTATTCTTGGGTTTCTTTTTCTCTGTAGGATGTTGGGAAGTCTGGCATCAATAATTCCTGAGAGGAAGAATGCTCATCACAGTATCCGGCAGAGTCTGGATTCACATGATAACGTAGAAGTTGAAGCTGCCGTTTTTGCTGCTGCAAACTTTTCTGCACAGTCAAAGTAAGCATCAGTCTTTTAATAATTTGGCTTCCCGAGAAGAGGTTTTGAAGGAATAACTCATCACTGTACATAAACACTAAGAGGAAAATATAAATGGCGAGACGTATTTTCCAAGAGAGTTTACATCATGTTGGGGAAACAGAACCTCAGTACATGTAATAGAAAAGTACATATGTTGGCCTTAACTGTAATAAATGAGAATTTCCAGAAGGACAGATCAGCACAGATTGGGGTAGTTAGGGAGGGCTCCATTGAGGAACCGAAGTTCTGTCCACCGAGGCACCCTCCCCAAACATACATGGTTCGGATGCTCAGTTGCTACTTTCTGTTGTCTCTTCAAGGTTGGCTGTTTGGCATTAGAGCTGTGGATAGTTTGACAGAGATAGTAACTCGAGCTGAAACCAGGTTTAACCTATTTGGGATGTCATATCCTACACTATATTCTTGTAGGACAGTTTTTTTTTTTTTTTTGGATGCAGTGGTGACCATGATTATGTTACTCTTTGACTTGTTAAATTACTCTCTCTAAAAAAATATATTATCCCCTTTACTGACTGATAATCAAAAGTAGCATTGCTCTGGAGGACATTTTGGTAGTATGCATTTTGCCTTAAACATGTCCATCCTTTTTCCCCTTAAGTGGGCCTATGAAGTCCACTTCTGAGAACTTACCCCAAGGAATCAGCAAAGTGTACTGATAATTATTTGCAAGGATGCTAGTTGCAATGTTATAAAAACAAAAAAGATTAGTAGCAACCTAACTTCTAACCAGTGTATGTAGATAAATATGATCATATAATGAAGTGTTATATCAGTTCTTAACAAATATATCTTAGAAATGTATTTGAAAACAGGGTACATCATAGCTTATGGGATAGTATAGAATATATTTTTTAAGAAACGTGTGTTTGTATTGATGGAATGGAAAAAGACAAAGGATATATAGATCAAATATTGTCTCTGGGTGATAAATTGGTATCTTATTTTAATTTTACTTTTTATAAATTTCTGTATATACTGCCAGGAGCAGGTTTGGACTTTATAATCAGAAGAATGATGTTATTTTTGAAATTAAAAAATAGCATTTCCTATTAAGAATCTCTGCTAAATTTGGATAAAACTTGAAATAATCACCAATTTTCTTTATTCAGATTTTAGCCATATGAGTATTCATTTCTTCAGCTGCTCCTATCAAACTTCAGAATCATAGGATTATTCATTGGAAAAGGAGAATGGAGAATAGAAAGCATGTAATTTTTAATGTACTGCTCAAAATTAGTAGGTGTGGCAGTAATTGAGGAAGAGAAATATCTGAGTAAATACAATTCTTATTTGTGCTTTTGAAAACTAATGTTTTTTTTCTTATTGAGAGTAATTACTATTGAGAGAACTTTTTAAAAATTATTTTTATTGGATAAGAATTATATTTAGTGAATGGTTATCTGATTACCACTGACAAAGTGTGAGTACTTTATAATCTGAGTAAATTTGCTACTTTCTGTAGCTCCAAAATAGTTTTTTCTTTTTTTTTTTTTAATTTCTAATGTTTGTTTATTTTTGAGACAGAGAGAGACAGAGCATGAGCAGGGGAGGGACAGAGTGAGAGGGAGACACAGAATCTGAAACAGGCTCTAGGCTCTGAGCTGTCAGCACAGAGCCCGACGTGGGGCTCAAATTCACAAGCTGAGAGATCATGATCTGAACCGAAGTCAGACGCTTAACCCACTGAGCCACCCAGGTGCCCCTCCAAAATAGTTTTCTAAATTTAGTTTCTAAATTTAGATGATAGATTTGTAATTTAGCGATTATATTTGATTTAATGAGAATCATCTTTACTTCAGATTTTCTCTTATGTTATAATCAGAAGCCAATTTTACCAGCTATGGAATTTCTAATCTGTTTTAGAAAAGATTAAGACAAAATAACATAGAAACATGATTCTTTGTTTATAGATTGATGACCAGTAAACATTTAAATTGACAGTTTATGTAGAAGCAGTTTTTAGTGTAAAAGGTTTCAATATGATATAATTTGTGATGTTTAAAAATACCAAAATAGCACAGTAGGGAAGGCTGAAGGGCTTATCAAAATGTATCAGAGTGTAAAATTGTATGATGAACTGTATCTTTTTGAGATTAGCATTTACCTCTTCTGAAATGATGACAGACCTGGCCTGAGATCAGATAGCTCAACCAGTACTGATGGGTTTTTGTCTTAGTATCTCTATCAATTTTGGATCTTAAATGAATTAGAGCAACTGGCCAAATAAGACCTTAAGAATTTATTTAACACTGTTCTCCCCCTGTTTAGTATCATAATCACATCTCACTTGTTCTAAAAAAGGTTAGGATTTTATATATTTAAAGAGCTAGTCACCGGGTCACAAAGCAGGAGTTGGAAACCCAAATGCCTTCAGAGAATGGGGATGCATTGTCAATGAGAAAGGTGCCCTCTTGTGGCCACTGTGCTGAACTGAATAGTGCACTTGCCATCTAAAAGTGGTAGCTGCATGCCCCTTGGCCCCAGCTGATTCCTGGCCCTGTGACAGGGCAGGAATGTAGGTGCAATGTTGTGAGATCTGACTTTTTTTTTGGGGGGGGGGGGGGCTGGAATCTTATTATTCTGTTTATAATCTTATTACCATATGAGACTATATATTTTTAACGTACATTCTTAGTGTTGACATTAAGAATTTTAAAAAGTGTTACTGGATAAGTGAAAGCAAAGAAAGAAAAAGAAAGAAAGAAAGAAAGAAAGAAAGAAAGAAAGAAAGAAAGAAAGAAAAGAAAAGAAAGGAAAAGATAAGAAAACTGCAGGCTTCTAATTTGCAGTTCATTGGCCCTAAAGCCCTGTAACAGATTTTTAAATTTTGAGTTGCATAAAAGTTATATAGTTAGTGAAAAAAATTCTTATTGAATATCCACCATATCCAGATAACTATTCTAAGCACCCAGGAATACAGGGGTAGAGAAGATCATGGCCCTATTGTTATATAAACCCAGAATAGTTTTAGATGCGTGTTAATATATGAAACACTAAAACCATTTTGTGATAAAAATAATTTCATCATTGTGATAATGACCTGAATGAACTGCTTTAAGTAGGGTGATCAGGGAAGGCCTCTCTGACGAATGACATTTGAGCTGAAACTGGGTGATAAAGAGGCAGCAAGTGAGAGGAAGAATATTCTAAGAAGAAGGGATAACAAGTATGAGAGCATTCTGAAATGTGGATGAGTTGTATATACAGACCTGATACACCTTTTACCTTATACCTAAAAGACATTTATAACTTAACGTTTTCTTATCAAATGTGAAATTGTTATCTTAGAACAGTAGTTTTCAAACTATTTGGTATTAGAATCTCTACACTTTTCAAGCATTATCGAGGTCCTCAAAGAGCTTGTTTATGTGGACTACAGTGGTTGATATTTACACTATTAGAAATTTAAATGTCTAAATTTTTAAAGTACTTATTAATTCATTTTTAAAATAACAGTTCTCTAAAGATGTTAATGTAAAAATACTGCTATGAAAATAATTATTTTCCAAAATAAAAAAGCAGTTTTGTGAGATGAGTAGCATTGTTATACCGTTTTTGGAAATCTCTTTAATGGCTGGCTGGATTCTAATATCTGTTTCTGTACTCAACATTTCTGCTGGCAATATGTTATTTTGGTTAAAGTGTATGAAAAAAATCCAACCTCACACAGATATGTAGTTGGAAAAGAAAGGAATATTTTTATTTATTATTTATTTATTTATTTTATTATAGGGGTTTTATTTTATTTTATTTTTAAACATGAAATTTATTGTCAGATTGGTTTCCATACAACACCCAGTGCTCATCCCAACAGGTGCCCTCTTCAATACCCATCACCACCCCCCTCTCCCTCTCACCCCCCATCAACCCTCAGTTTGTTCTCAGTTTTTAAGAGTCTCTTATGTTTTGGCTCCCTCCCTCTCTAACCTCTTTTTTTTTTTTCTTCTCCTCCCCCATGGTCTTCTGTTAAGTTTCTCAGGATCCACATAAGAGTGAAAACATATGGTATCTAAGAAAGGAATATTTTTAAAGGCTTGATAGGTAATTACGGATATTTTTCTTTGATGCTATACCAAAACCAGACAAGTATGGTTTCTTAAAGTTAAACTGCAGTGTGGGCTCTAGAACCGTATCCATGAACTTGTACTTTATTATGCTGAAATCCATTGGAATCTCTTACCCATGTCTGTTTTTATAACTTATGCATTTGTTTTTTGGAAAGTATTGGTTCACTGTGTTATGCACGTCATTCAAATGTTGACGCACCTCACTGTATCATATCAGAGGTTCACATTTGTTACTCTCACCACCGATCTCATCAGGAAAGTCTTAAAATATTAAGCTGTCAAACTCATGGCCATAAGTTGCAAGTTTTCTGAAATCCTGATTTTTGCTTAGAAGTTCAGATTGGCAAAAAAATTTTCCCCTATTATTTTCTGTGAATTTACAAGCTGGCTTTATTCATCTTTTGAGGAAATGTCTACCAAATAGCCATGTCTGAATAACCATGAAGTTTTATGAAAAAAAAATGGCTAATTCATATCATAATTGAAACAGTTGCCGGGGACTTATCCTGGAGACACCCAGTGTGTACTTTATGTGTGCCTTCCATTTTGTCCGATGATATTAAAAAGACACTTGCTCAAGGGTTGAAATTCAATAAAATTAGTAATTTCCACTGTTTTATCAGGGACATTTGTAAGCACATCTGACTTCCTTTCTTCCTTTTCATGTGAGTGTGCAGCGGTCAGCAGTGCAATGACCGTAGTTCAGTTTGGGGACACTGCCTTGACTCTTGGTGAGGTGCTAGCAATTTCAATCGTTACTTTGGTACCAGTGGTGAAGATGGCAGCATTGGTGTTCCAGAAAAACCAGAAGATTTAAAAACAACCAAAAAAAAGTTACTCACTTTGAAAATTTCAGCACAAATCATGTTGATTGCCCAGAGTTCACATAAAAGACGAGGTTTTATGATTAGGTGATGCTGATACAACCAGAAGAGCACGTCTCACCATGTCTGTTAATTTGTCCATCTGTATGCAGAAATAAAACTCTGCGGTTGAGCTGTTACTTAGTCTTCCTGTTTGCAGCTAAATCTTTTATTTCATAAATTACTCTAATGTTGAAAACTGGCAGTGCCTTGACTTCTTTCACTGACTTTTCATCCAGGTTTTCAGCATTGTCAGTGCTCAGCCGCACATGTCTCTTATGTTAGGTGCACTTCTCCAGCCAGTGCATTATAACTCACCCTGTTCTTATTTTTGGTGTGAAAATCAATATTTTGCTTTTAAAGAGCCCATTTAAAATAGTCTTTTTAAAAAAATGCCAAATAGTCTCAAAATGAAACCACGAGTTAACTGGTACCATAATACATTTTGAAATGTTTCATATCATGAGGCACGATAAGTTAAATTATAAACATCTAAAAAATCAAGGATAGCTTTAGTCATTTTTTTTTTATTTACAATTTTGCTTTCCTTTAGAATAGGTTCTTTCTTTCCACACATTAGAAAACTCTCTGATATGTCAGTTTTAGCTTTTTTCAGCATCTTTAGACCTAGACAGTACAGCTGTGTGTTGAGAAAACGAGCCTGCTAATCTCTGGCCAGTGATTTTTTTTTTAATTATAAAAAAAGACTTTGCAAATAAACTTTATTTTATTTTGTAATAAAATATTATTGAATTCTGAAACAAAAGCAACTTTAGATAAAATTTTAGGAAAATCTTCCAAAATTTAATGCAGAACATGACAATGTGTACTTCCTGATATGTTTCTCTATAGACATAAGGAAAACCTCAGGATTTCAAAATAATGATGAATGATAATGAGATTCTAAAGATAATAATAGATATAGTCAAGGGATGCCTGGGTAGCTCAGTCAGTTAAGCGTCCCACTTTGGCTCAGGTCATGATCTTGCAGTTCATGAGTTCCAGCCCTGCGTGGGGCTCTGTGCTGACAGCTCAGAGCCTGGAGCCTGCTTCGGATTTTGTGTCTCTCTCTCTGCCTCTCCCTGCCTCGTGCTCGCTCGCTTGCTCTCTCTCTCTCTCTCTCAAAAATAAACATTAAAAAAAATAGATACAGTCAAATATAGTAACAACACAGGAGAATTGAGAACAAACTGAGTTAATCTCAGAGAATGTATTCATATACTAAACCTACTACCTTGGAAAATTCTAGAAAACACAAGAATGCACAATTACACATTCCATTAGCTGTCAAGAGATGGTGTCATTATGCATCATGTAGCCTCTGGAAAACACTGAGCTTATGAGAGAATGAAACTGAAAATGGCAAATATCTTAATGGCAGGAAATATTTTATGTGGACATCCACTGAACTGCAGAGGGGGAGTATTTTATGTCTTAACATATCATTTATCATGGCTAAATGAGCCAAGCTTGATCATATTATCTGTATCATATTTCCTTACATATGATGTAATGTCCTATCCCAAATATTCATGTTATTAATAACTTTTGCAACACTCACTTATATTTTTGTTAAGACAGAATCAAAAGCAGCCCCTTGGAAAATACTTTACATGTATGTAATATAAAAAAAAAAAAAAACCCAAACATGGCTAACTTTAAATAGTTCAGCTCTTGGTAAGATTCTGCCCATATTTCCTACCACTTTTCTATTTCATAATTAGTCTATTTTTCTAAAACTTAGAATATTTAAAATATATTTTATTCCTTGTACAGTCAGCTTATGGTATTAAAAGCTTTTCATAATTAAAAGCTTTTCCTAAAACATCGCGAACTGAGATGGTGACCTCGAATCTTTTAGACAGTGGGGCTTGGTGATGCAGGATGTGTGCAGCAGCACTCGTAAGTCAGAGCATCGTTCCTTGAACGCCACTTGAGAATAGTGTTGACAGAGCCATTCGCTGGTGGAAGTTTAGGTGTCAGTTGCAGTTCTCACCCTACCCCCTGTACCAGACCCTTGTTACGATTTGTAATATTGTGTTGATTTTGTTCTCTTTAAGTCCTTAGAAAACGTCAGCAAAGCCTAAGAGACTCTTAAAAACTGAGAACAAACTGAGGGCTGATGGGGGGTGGGAGGGAGGGGAGGGTGGGGGATGGATATTGAGGAGGGCACCTGTTGGGATGAGCACTGGGTGTTGTATGGAAACCAATTTGACAATAAATTTCATATATTTAAAAAAATCATTAATAATGAATACAATAAAATAAATAATGTATTAAATTGGAAAAAAAAAGAAAACGTCAGCAAATGTAATTTTTCTTGGTTTTAAAGTTGTTGCTGTTCTCTTTTTTCAAAGGGATTTTGCTGTAGGAATCTGTAACAAAATCAGTGAAATGATTCAAGGTATGTGTGCTTCATTTAGTATTATGAAGTGACTTACTGGGATTTGTATTAATAATAGCTGCTACCATTTATTAAGTACTTACTGTGTGCTTGTCACCATTCATTTACTTATTCATTTAAATAATATTTATTAAGTGTCTTCTAAATGCCAGAGCTGTTCTGGGTGCTTAGGATACAGTAATGAACAAAACAAAGTCCTTGCCCTCCTGTAACCTACATTCTAGTGGCAGAAGTGGGGGGGGGGGGTTGGTGGCAATAGACAAATAAAAATAAAATATAACAGTTGCTATGGAAAAAAAAGCAGGGTAGGGACAGGGAGCTCCCAGAGTAGAGTCCCCACCCCAGGGTGGAAGGGGGTGCTTTATATTTTGTATATGCTGGTCAAGGAAGGCCGCTAGTGGAGTGATACTTGTGTGAGAGATGCAGATATTTAGGGGACAAACAGTCTGATCTGGGGAGCGGAGGGCTGTTAGAAGTTCTGGAGTTCGTTTCTTACTCTGTTCATGTTCCTCCAGTGTCTTCTTCCAGTTGCAGCTAAGCTCAAATCCAGATTCCTTACCATGGCCTACAAGGCCCTAGTTTTCTAATCTCATCTTCCATATTACGCTTCATGTGTATTAACCCCATTTATCCTCCTGCTCATTAAAGGGGGCTCTGGGGCTCCAGCACTGCACAGCTCTAGAGAGCACCACGTCCTTAGTATTTTTCTAAGTGACGTTCCTTTGAGTTGTACAACTTGGCAGACGTTGACAGGTAATGCTGTTAGGTCTCTTTTACAGAAAAGGAAATGGAGCCACGTTAAAATTACCTGAAGACCAGGATACAATGGTTGAGCTTTGTCCTGTTCTCCTTTATTCCTTTGTGCTTTTTTCTCACTGCCAGAAAAGGGCTCTACTGCAGAAAGCTATCATTAAAAGGATGCGTCACTCATTTGTTGAGTAGTTTTTATCAAACGCTTGCTCTGTCAGACAGGAGCTCAGCAGGGAACAAATATCACGCTTGAATTAAAATAATCCAAGGAGGGTTTAAGGAAGCAGCGATTTATAAAGTTGTGGGCAGGATGAACTGTAGGGGATGATGTCCTGCACCCAAGGGTGCAAAGAGGGAGTGATTACCAGAAGCGTGAAGTCATGTCAAGAGGGCCACTTTGAAAAACTGACCTTCAGTGTGCTTGACCTGATGTGGCCCTGTGGAGAGGGACTCAGGGAATAAATACCCTGACGTCTTTCTTCTTCCTCCTATACCCTGCTGGGGCTCTACACTGGCTAAACTCAGACAGCGGGCAAATAGCAAGGGAGTTGGTGGAAGCTATGCCCATGACCTTCCTATGCCGGTACGGGAGTATTGTGTGTCTTTGGGTGATAGTTATTTGGGTTTATTCACATGTAGAAACCCACTAGTTTGCACACTTAAGATTCATTATTGTTTCTCAAGTTTTATCTATAAAAAAATTTAAGCAAAAGAACAGGAACTCTAGGGGGTTGAAAGAGAAAGAGGGAAAAAAAGCACAGGAGTAGGGTGGAGGAAGGCTGGAGCCCAAGATAGGGAAATGGCAGGGGAGTCTTAGTAATAAAAGCATCCTTACATTTAAGTTTAAGTTGCTCGTGTTTCTGCCAAGGAAAACCTCTTGAGTGTCCCTAAACCAGTAAAAATGTCTATCAATGTGAAAAATTCCACTGACTGCTGGGTTGAGCATAGATTTGCAGAGGAAGGAGGGAGGCATATGAGATAGGAGTCTGCCATGGGGAAAGGTGTAAGTAGGGAAAATACTTAGGAGAACTTTGCAGTAATTCAGTCTGGAGATGGTGGTGGAAGTCGGCCAGAGGGACAGCAATGGGAACAGAATGGCATTGTCAGATGTGGCTTGTATTTTAAAGCTACGATCAACAGGATTTGCTAATAAATTTGGATGTGGGGTGTGAGAGAAGTAAGAGAATCAAGAAAGGCTCTATAATGATGCACCTGTCATATACTAAAATGGGAAAAATTTTCCCATTTTTTTGTGGGGAAGACCAGAAGTTCTCTGCACCCCAGTAAGTACAAAATGCTTCTGACCAGACATCCCAGTGGAGGTGACAGGAGGTAATGGGATTCATGTATCTGAAGTTCAGGGGCAGGGTGGAGGGGTAGGAGGAGGTAGTCTTTAGCATATAGCTGATAATGGAAGCCATGGGATTATATCACCTCACTCAAGGAAAGTACTGAGGGTGAGAAGAAGAGTGTCTTAACCAACCCCAAGGAATACCAGAAATTAAAGTGTGGCTAAAATGAATACAGAGAGATTGAGAAGGAATAGCCAGAAGAAGGACAAAAGCCAGGAAGAGTATGCCTTCAAGAGAGAAGAGTTTCAAAGACAGAACGGCCAGCAGTGTCAAACGCATTTGGTGCTGTAAGGATCAAAACATTAATAAACATAAGCAGGTTATGGCTACAGAAAGGAAACCAGGGAGTCCATACTCTGACCTCATTTTTCTCCCCTCCATCTCCTGGGGCTCTCTGCTTTGGCCAGACCTAAACAGAGGCCACACAGCAAGGGAGTTGTCAATGGAAGGCACCCCTGGATGTTGGAATGTTCTTATATATTCCCACTAACGGTGACTTCACGATGGGAAAACAGTGTTCCGCAGAGTATGAATTAGCTTTTGGCATATATGTGGTGAATTATGATCTACAGGTTTTTGTTCTTTATCATCACAAAGCCATGCTGCAGAAGAAAACATGCTTTTGTGTAGCTACAGTGTTGACAGCAAAAGATATGCTGGACTTAATCCTCATGGAATGCCTGCCGTGGAGGAGGTAAAAAAAGGCATTGCCACACTAAGTTCAGAGAACTTCAGAACCCCTCCACACACAGTCTGTTCACATCCAGGTCTTGACTTAGTGTTGAAGGAAATAATTAAAACTGTAAATATAATTAAATTGTAGCCATTAAGCATGTGTGTACATATGTATATGTACCTGCATGCATATATCTTTTTAGTATGCTATGAGAAGAAATAGACAGCAAATAATAAACTTTGCTTTCTGCTGTGCCTTTTAAAGGCATTTTCTACTGTCAGCATGTAGTTTCATACTCACCAAAAAATTAATGTTAAGATAAATACTTTGGAAGAAAACTATCAAACTTAATTGGGGGTTAGCTTTACTATAATTATCTTTGATGTCGTAAACATAACATTAGTATACTGTTTGTTTTAATGGTCATTTTGCTAAGTGAATCAGACCTTTTTTTCTTTTAATTTTTTTTTAATGTTTATTTTTGAGAGAGAGAGAGAGAGACAGAGACAGATCACAAGTAGGGGAGGGGCAGAGAGAGAGAGAGGGAGACAGACTCTGAAGCAGGTTCCAGGCTCCGAGCTGTCAGCACAGAGACAGATGTGGGGCTCGAACTCCTGAACCCCGAGATCATGACCTGATCTGAAGTTGGATGCTCAACCGACTGAGCCACCCAGGAGCCCCGAATCAGACCTTTTAAATGTGAAATATTATCAAGGATGATAATCAGAAATCTGTCCCTAACGATTCCTTTTGCATCCAGGGTTAGCCACACCAGTTGACTTGAAGCTGAAGTTAATCCCCATCCTTCAGCACATGCACCATGATGCGATCCTGGCGTCCAGCGCACGTCAGCTTTTACAGCAGCTGGTCACGTCCTATCCCTCCACCAAGATGGTGATTGTTTCTTTGCACACTTTTACTCTGCTTGCTGCTTCATCTTTGGTTGATACGCCTAAGCAGGTAATTTCAGTTTTCTTTAAACTGTCTTTTCTTCAGTAAACTTTCCTATGAAGTATAAACCAAGAAATTTAAGTAACCCCTAAGTTTTGATAATATTAAGGTCCCTTTATCTGATAAAGATGACTTTAATTTCCTTTTGCTTGCTTTTTTCTTCCTGCATCCACAGTAGTAATTCTTGGGAGCCCTTTAAGAACATGAAGTAGAAGTGAGGGCACTTGGCAGAGCATGGAGTTGGCAGTAAAGATTAAAAGGCCAGGTCCTGTGCTAGAATCTTACGAGTTAAAGGATTATAAGTATACTTTTTTTTAAACTTTTTTTTTTTTTAACGTTTATTTATTTTTGAGACAGAGAGAGACAGAGCATGAACGGGGGAGGGTCACAGAGAGAAGGAGACACAGAATCGGAAACAGGCTCCAGGCTCTGAGCTGTCAGCACAGAGCCCGACGCGGGGCTCAAACCCACGGACCGTGAGATCGTGACCTGAGCCGAAGTCGGACGCTTAACCGACTGAGCCACCCAGGCGCCCCAATATAAGTATACTTTTATGCACGAGGAGAAACTGGCCCAAACATGGACCCATAGCTAATGATAGGGCTGCAATCTGAAATGAGTCCTGTCTCAGATCTAAAAGCTTCACTAAACCGTAGTACATCCCTAATGGTAATTTCAGTGGCAGTGTTGTTCATGAATGACCTTTCTTTCATAGATTCAGCTACTATTGCAGTATTTGAAGAATGACCCTAGGAAGGCAGTAAAGAGACTTGCTATTCAAGATCTGAAATTACTTGCCAATAAAACACCACACACTTGGAGTAGGGAAAATATTCAGGTATGTAGAACTTTCAACATTAATATTTTATATAGAAAAATAATGCAACATTGTCATAAATTGTTCTACTTTGCATTTTTGTACCATCTTTGTCATCTTTTAAATGTTTGAATTTGAAAAAAAAAAATTAAGAGCAGTGTCGATACGTATGGCAGAAGTTATTTTTTAAGTGGCAAAATAAATACCTGAAACTTTTATCCTTTTGTGCATTGTTTGTTTTAGTGAGTTAGACTTTGCCTCTCAGTTTCCTGTTACTTTTCCCATAGCAGCACTAAGGCTACATGAGAAGCCCAGTAAAATCATTTATTTAATTCCTGTCTCCTTTACTCACTTCAGGGAGAACAGTTGGTGCCAGCTGTGATTTATTAGGGAGAAGGTACTGGAAGCGTAACTCAGCAAAGTATATTTTTCCTTTTTATAGAGAGGAAGGACATTCTTAAGTTTTATTTTGTAAATGCAGGAGCAGGTCTCAATCTCTAGACTTTTATTAAGGTTACTTACTTATTTTGAGGGCAAGAGAGAGAGCAGGGAAGGGACAGAGAGAGAGAGGGAAAGAGAGAATCCCAAGCAGGCTCCACACCATCAGTGCAGAGCCTGACGCAGGGCTCGATCCCCTGAACCGTGAGATCATGACCTGAGCTGAGATCAAGAGTCAGACTTAATGGACTGAGCCACCCAGGCACCCCAGTCAATCTCTAGACTTTTAATGTGGCATCTTTTATAACATTTTTTAGGTCAAGTTAATGTTTTATATTTCTTCTCAAAAGAAGAAATTTGTTTATTCATTACTGTTAACAGATGCACCATTTTCTAAAAAATGTTTGAAGTGAAATGGAGGATTATTAGAATGTAACCTTTATTTTCATGGATTTTATTATCTTTTGGTGTCATCATAGCTACAGTGCAACAAAAACCTTTGAATTTCAGATCATGAAGCTAAGGTGCCACGTTAATTTGGGTTTTTTGTTTGCAGTTTTCTAAACACGTTTCCGTATGTTGTGATTGGTAGGCCCGACTATTCCAAGAGATAAGGGCAGGTGTTAGTATTTGCATTTAGGGGGTGAACAAATTAGGGTTCAGAGAGACTTAATATGCTTAAGAGGGCTTCTTAAGGGGACTTAATTGAGATTTTAATTAAGAGAGCTCTGTCCTCTAATGCTTTTTCCACTAAATAATACTGTCTTTCCAAGAAGAGAATGTACTCGGCTACAGCAGGGAAGCAAACCCAGTGAAAGTGTTGTATTATTCCTTCACATTTGCCTCTTTATTGTATGACACATCACACGTACAAAAAAGTATGTAAAATATGGTTTAATGGTTTAAATAATTGTAAATGAAAACAATGTAGCCACCATCCAGCTAGAAATAGAGGACTGCAGGCTCACAGACTCCTGCCACCTTCCCTCACACAGTCCTCCCTGATCAGAACCAGAACACCTACCCAGAGGAAACTGCTATTTTGACTTTTGTGATAATCGTTTCTTCACTCTTTATTGTTTTACCACTTATATATGCTTCCCTGAAAAATAATGTTTAGTTTTTGTTTTTATTTCTTTTGCTTAACATCGTACTGATGAGACTCATCCATGTGTTTGCATGTTGTTTTTTTTTTTTTCCCTTTAATGGCTGTGTAGTTTTCCATTATACGAATGGACCACAGTTTATTTGCTTTTGATGGGTTATTTCCAACACGGGGCACTTGCAAACAGTGCTGCTATGAGCATTCTTTATCTCCTGGCACATATGCTGGGCTTTCTTCGTATACTTAAGAGTGAAACTGCTGACTTCTAGAATATGTAGATCTTCAGCTCTACCAGTTAATGTCAAACTGTGTTCCAAATTGATTGAGCCAGTTTACATTCCTAATAAGATGAGTGCCCATTGGTCCACTTCCTTGCCAACACTTAGAATTACCAGACCTTTACATTTTTACCAGTTTAGAAGTTGTAGTTTTAATTTCTAATTCCTTGATTACTGAAGAAGTTGAACATCCTTTTAATATGTTTATTGATCATTTGGATTTCCTCTTTTGTGACACAGCTATTCAAGTCTTGATTACTTTTCTGTTGATTTGTAGTCATTCTTTGTATATTCTGGATACTTGTACTTTATTGGTCCTTGGCATTCTATATAAATTTCAGAAGCAGCTGATCAAGTTCCAGGTTAAAAAAAAAAAATGCTGAGAGGGGCGCCTGGGTGCCTTGGTCAGTTAAGCATCTGACTCGATTTCGTCTCAGGTCATGATCTCATGATTTGTGAGTTTAGCCCCCTGCGTGGGGCTCTGCACTGACAGTGCGGAACCTGCATGGGATTCTCTCCCTCTCTCCCTCTTTCTGCCCCTCCCCCCTTTCCCTCTCTCTCTCTCTCTCTCTCTCTCTTTCTCTCTCTCTCAAAATAAATAAAACTTGAAAAAAAGCTGATCATTTCATTGGGATTACATTGAATGGAAAGATCAATTTGTAAGAAATTGATGTTTTTACAGTGTTACGTCTTCTAATACATGAATAAATACATTGCATTTATTTAGTTTTCTGCAGGTTATCTTTTACCTTAGTCTGTTTTGTCTGATACTAATATAGTTACTTCAGTTTTCTTCGGGATGTACCTACATGGTAGAGTATCATCTTTTTACTTCTAGTCTTTATCTGTATGTTTCAGATATATCTTATGTTAATTCTGCTACAAAGACCTTACAACACACTACTCATTTATATTCCTCTAAACTCTTACGTATTGTTGTCATGTGTCTTAATTCTGTCTTATCAGTTTGGTTGTTTTATAAATTCATTGATCATTTGGACCTTCCACTGTCTTTGCTCTTCAGGCTTTCTCTCTGGGATACTTTTTTTTCCTGCCTTTGGAAAGTCCTTTATTGGGGCGCCTGGGTGACGCAGTCGGTTAAGCGTCCGACTTCAGCCAGGTCACGATCTCGCGGTCCGTGAGTTCGAGCCCCGCGTCAGGCTCTGGGCTGATGGCTCGGAGCCTGGAGCCTGTTTCCGATTCTGTGTCTCCCTCTCTCTCTGCCCCTCCCCCGTTCATGCTCTGTCTCTCTCTGTCCCCAAAAAAATAAAAAAAATAAAAAAAATTAAAAAACGTTGGAAAGTCCTTTATTGATTGATTGATTGATTTTTTTTGGTTGATTGATTGATTGATTGGGAAGTCCTTTAGTGAGGGTCTGTGGTGGTAAGCTCTCCCAGTATTTGCTTGTCTGAAACTGTCTTTATTTTGCCCTCCATCTTGAAAGATACTTTCTCTGGGGGTAGAATAATGCCCAGGGCCTTGAGGATACCATTCTGCCGTCTACTGATTTTCATTATTACTGCTGAGAATGGCAGTACTCTTTGGAAGGAACTTTTTTCCTGCTTTAAATTTTCTCTGTTTAATTTGACGGTCTGCACAGTGAACCATCTGTGGATTTCTTCTGTTTAAACTGTCTCGGCTATTGATTTTCTTGAAACATAAGAATGGTGTTTTTCAACACTTTTGGGAAATTGTCAGCCATTGTTTTTGCAGATGTTGCCAGTCTATCTTGCCTTTCCTCCCAGATCTCCAGTTAAATGTATGTTAGCCCTTCTCGTAATCCCCCCCGTAATCTTACATCTTTTTTCCGCCTCCTTAACTCTCTGTGCCGTGCTCTGAATAATTTCTCCCGTCCATGTTTTAGTCCAGTAATTATCTCTCCAGCTTATCTAAGGTCTTTTCAGACCTGTCTCTGCTCTCTATTTCTCTTGGCCCTCTTTTGTAGTACCCTTTTTCCTTATATACTTGGCTGTTTTTTACTTTGAGCTCCTCATTTTCTTTGGAGAAGTGTGTGTGGGAATCTTCTAAAGAATAATTTCTCTAGAGAAGGTTTGCGTTTGCTTCTGCTGGGTGGAGAGACCAGGTAGTGATTCATGTTGTGGGGAAGATAAAGTCAGGGAAGAAGATCAGTGAGTGAGGAAGAGGGAGGTTCTAGTTTTATGTAGGGTGGTCAGGGGAGCTCTCGCTGAGAAGCTGACACTTTAGCAAGGACGTAAAGGAGGGATCCCAACTTTGTGAGCCTCTGAAAGAAGAACATTACCAGCAGGGAGAACAGCAAGAAAAAGGTCCTGATGTGAGAGCATTCATTCATAAGTGTGAGATCAGTGTGGCTGTACATACAGTGTAAGATGGGTGGAGGGGGTAGCAGATCATTTAGGGCCTTTGAGTTCTTTGTAAGGAAGGACTTTAGCACAGGCCATTATTATTTTTTCATTGAAATATATTTGACATATCACATTGTGTTAATTTAAGCATGTTATCATGGGACACTTCCATATTGTAATACGATTGCCATTGTTGTGATAATTAGCACCATCACATTACATAATTATCATTTCTTAATTTTAGTGTTTGGAATAGTTAAGTTCTAGAGTCTTAGCAAGCTTGATGATGATCATACAACATTGTTTTCCATATTCACTGTATGATACATTAGATCTCTAGGACTTATTTACTCATAAATTTGTACCCTTACACAACATCTGTCCTATCCTCCCACCCCCAGGTTAGACAGAGAGAGACAAATACTCTATGATGTCACTTATTTGTGGAATCTGAAAAGGCCAAACTTAGGAAAACTAAAACAGTGGTTACCAGGGTGATGGGGGTGGGGTGCAGAGGACATTAGTATACTTGTTCTAAGAGACTCTCTCTGACTTAGATATATCGAGACTAGATTATAGGGACACAAGGGCAGAAGCAGGGAGAACATTTAGGAGGTAGTTGTAAATATTCCAATTAGAAAATACTGTGGTTATCTGAACCCGGGGGAGCAGTGGAGATAGCAGTGAGAAGTGGTAATATTCTGGATATATTTTAAAGGCAAAGCTGACGGATTTACTGGCAAATTATACGTAGAGTGTAAGAGAAAGAAAGAATGACTCAAGGTTTTTGGCTTCAACAAATTTACTTGGATTGAGTAAGATTCTGGGAGGCTTTTTTCTTGAAGATCAGGAGTTCAGTTCTGAACAAATGACGTTTACAGTGTCAGACATCCAAGTAGAGATGTCAAGGAGTTGGGAGTTTAGTGAACAGATCTACCTGAAGTTGTAAATATGGGAGTCATCAATTTATAGATGGTATTTAAACTCATGAGACCAGATGAGTCACCTAGGGAGAGAGTATAGATGAGATTCAGGGAACGATGAAATAAGAAAGAACCAGCAAAGCAACCTGATATGCAGTCTGTGAGGCAGGAGATAAGTCAAGATAGTATTATTTTATAGGAAGAAGGTTATAATCAACCATGAGGGATACTGTACTATATTTGTATTCTTCAGGATATAGGACTGATAATTTACCTTTGCAGTTAGCAAAACGAAGTCATTAATGACCTGCATGAGAGCAGTTTTATTGGAGTATTGTGGGCACAAGACTGGTTGGAGGAAAACAGGAAAAATATAGACTGTGAATATAGAAAGTGGGTTTTTAAAAATTTTTTATTTAAAAATTTTTTAAGTTTATTTATTTTGAGAGAGAGTGCTTGCATGTGCACGAGTTGGGGAGGGGCAGAGAGAGAGAGGGAAAGAGAATTCCAAGCAGGATCCGAGCTGACACAGCAGAGAGCCCATTGTGGGGCTTGAACCCACGAACCATGAGATCTTGACCTGAGCCCGCATCAAGGGTTGGACACTTAACCTACTGAGCCACCCAGCTGCCCCTATTTTTTATTTCTTTTTTAAGTTTGAGGTTTTTGTTTTGTTTTTAATTTCAGAGGGAGAGAGAGAAAACAAGAGAACGAGCATGGGGGAGGGGAAAGGGGGAGAGAGAGAATCGTAAGCAGGCTCCACATTCAGTGTGGAGTGGAGCTTGAACTCAGGACCGGGAGATCATGACCTCAGCTGAAATCAAGAGTTGGATGTTTAACCAACTGAGCCACCCAGGTGCCCCTAGAAGTTTCTTTTAAAGGAGTTCTGCATTACAAAATAGGTCAGTCAGAGTAAAACAAATCCCATATGATTTCACTCAGGTGGAATTTAAGAAACAAATAATCATAGGGGGAAAATGGGGAGAGGCAAGCCAAGAGACAGACTCTGAACTATAAAGAACAAACTGATGGTTATCAGGGGGTCGGTGGAGAGGATGGGGGGGCGCATGAGTTAAATAGGTGATGGAGATTTAGGAACGTACTTGTGATGAGCACCAAGTGTTGAGTCACTAAATTGTACTCCTGAAACTAGTATTACACTGTATGTTAACTAACTGGAATTTACATAAAAACTAAAAACTAAATAAAAAATACAGGAGTTCTTTAAAGAGCAAAGAATTGAGACTGTACTGCTAAAGTGTATGGTGTCTACTTTTTGTTTTTATCATGGGAGGAGTTTAAAGAAACAGAAGTGCCATTAAGCTAGGGTAATAGAGGATTGCCAGATAAGATATTTGAGCAAAGCAGTGTATATACATATGGTTTCTGGCATATATATATAAGTGCTTTTTTAAGAGGCGCCTGGGTGGCTCAGTCGGTTGGGCATCTGACTTGGTTTCAGCTCAGGTTGTGACCTTGGGGTTGTGGCATCCAGCTCTGTGTCAGGCTCCTTGCTGGGCATTGAGCCTGCTTAGGATTCTCTTTCCCTCTACCATTTGTACTCTGTCTAAAAAAAAAGAAAAAAAATGCTATTGTAAGAGTAGCTCTAAAAAACTACATTAAAGGTAAGATTTTTCTCTCATTTTCTTCCTGTATACTTTGACAGATTGTAGGGTTCGGGTGGTGCTGTCTTAATAAAATGAATTGGGATCTTTATCTTTCTTTATTCTGGAATGGTGAATAGCTATGACAGAAATTTTCTGTCTCCTAAGGATACTGCTTAAAAGGTATCAGAAACCCATCTGAACCTGGAACTTTCTCCAGGGATAGTATTTTGAGAATACTTCCAATTATTTATATAGGTATTGCCCTATCTTTTCTACCTTTTCTTCAACCAGTTTTGATGTTTTCCATTTAATTCACTTCTCAGATTCATTAGTATCAATATAGAGAACCTTTATAATTTTTAGTGTTTTTGTATTTGAAACTTTATCTTTATTTTTTCTTACTCTTTGTGTTTATATCCCCCTTTTCTTGATTTGACTTTGCAGAGGCATGGCTTTCTTATCTTTTTCAAGGGCTTAGAACACTTATTTTTATTCTTGTTTAATAATGAAAGCAGTTAAGGCTATTAATTTTCCCCGTAGTGCAGATTGCCTAAATTCTATAAATTATGGCTTCTAGTGCTCTCATTGCCATTAATTTGAAAAGCATTTTTTAGAAGTCAGGTTTATTGTGGTATAATTTATTTACAGAAACCTTTCTAGGTATACTGATCAATGAGTTCTAAGAAGTGTGTGTAGTTATGAAACCACCACCACAATTGACATATAGAACATTTTCATCACCCCAAAAATTCCTTCAGGCTCCTCTGTAGTCAGTCCTTCCCCCAACTCCTAACAACCACCAATCTGATTTCTGTCCCTATAGTTTTGCCTTTCTAGAATATAAATGCAATCACACAGTATGTAGCCTTCTGGATATGACTTTTTTTTACTTAGCATAATGCTTTTGATATTCATTCATGTTGCTGCATTAAGCAGTAATTTGTTCCTTTTTATTGCTAAGTAGCATCCCAGTGAATGGACGTACCACAATTTGCTTATTCATTCACAGGTTGAGGGACACTTGGATTGTTTCCAGTTTTTGTTATTATAAATCAAGCTACTATTGTACAGGTCTTTGGGAGACATTTCTGAGGTAAATACCTAGGACTTGAACTGGTGGGTTGTGTGGTAAATATATTACTAACTTTGTAAGATACTGCCAAACTGTTTTCCATGCTGACTGTACCATTTTACATTCCCACCAGCAGTATGTAAGAGTTCTAGTTCTCTATCTTTGCTAGCACTTTCTATCATAGGGCTTTGTAATTTTAGCCATTTTATTAGGTATGCAGTGGTATCGCATCATGGTTTTAATTTGCATTTTCCTAATGACTAATGATGAGTATCTTACAGGCTTGTCATCTATATCTCTTTGGTGAAGTACCTATTTTAATCTTTTATGCATTTTTTAAAGATGGTGTTCTTGTTACTGAGGTTTTTATATATTCTGAATACAGATACTTTATCAGATATGTATTTTACAAGTATTTCCTGCCAGTATGTGTCTTTACAGTATCTTCTAGAGAGTAGAAGTTATTTACTTTGATGAAATTTAGTTTATCAATTTTTTTTTTACTTTTTTAGGTTGTGTTTTTAGTTTTATCTAGGAAATCTTTACCTGATCCAAGGTCACAGAGATTTTGCCCTGTGTTTTTTTCTAGAAGTTTGATAACTGTGGTTTTATATTTAGCTCTGTGTGATCCATTTTGAGTTGACTGTTGTCTACTCAGGTACAAGGTAGGGATTGATATGCATTTAGATAGGCAATCATCCCACACCTTTTGTTGAAAAGACTGTCCTTTCTTCATCGGCTTACCTTAGCATCTTTGTTAAAAATTCTTTTACCATATCGACATAAGTCTGTTTCTGGGTTCTGTTTCTTTGATCTATGTGTCTATCCTTAAATGAATAGCACACTGTCTTGGGGTTTTTTTTAGTTTTATTTATTTAAGTAATCTCTACACCCAATGTGGGGCTCCAACTCACGACCCTGAGAGCAAGAGTCCCATGCTGTTCCGACTGAGCCAGCCAGGCACCCCAATAGCACACTATCTTGATTACTGTACCTTTATAGTAAGTCTTGGAATCAGGTGGTGTGAGTCCTCTACCTTTGTATTTATCAAAATTATTTTCGGTGTTTTAGGTCCTTTGCCTTTTCATATAAAATTTAGAATCAATTTGTCAGTCTCTGCAAAAAACCTTGCTAGGATTTTGATTGGTATTTGCATCTATAAATCAGTTTGAAAAGAGCTGACATCTTAATAGTATTGAGTTTTCTGATCTATGAACAAAATATCTCTCTCTGTTTATTTAGGTTTTAGTTTATCATCAGCAGTTCTTAGTTTAAAGCATCCAAATCTTGTAACATTCTGTTAGATTTATTCCTAAGTAGTTCGTGGGTTTTGGTGGTATTATAAATGATTGTTTTCTTAGATTTCCAAGAGACCAATTTTGATTTCTTCTGTGACCCTGAAATTAATTTTTTTCTTTATTCATATTGTTTTTTTCCGGTTTTATTGAGATACACTTGACACACATCACTGTATAAGTTGAAGGCGTGCAGTATGCTTTCACTTACATTTATTGTGAAATAATGACCGAAGTAAGTTTACTTAGTGTCCATCATCTCATGCAGGAACAATAGAAAAAAGTTTTCTTACGATGAGAGCTCTTACGCTTTACTCTCTTAACAATTTTCATATACATCACACAGCAGTGTTGACTGTAGTCATGTTGTATGTTCCACACCTGATACCAACTGATCTTATAACTGGAAGTTTCTGTTTTTGAAGTTACCAGTTTTTTGTATTCATGGAATTTTTGTTGTTGCCAACCTTCTGTTATTAATGTCTAATTTTAAAGTTTCTTTGAGACCCAGTGTAGGATCACTTTTTATAAATATGGTTGACCATTGAACAACATGTTTTGAACTGCATGGGTCCACATGGATTTTATATATAGATCTGTCAGACTACCATGTTCTACTGTGTAGGGAGTCAGCACCCTCACCCCTGTGTCAACTGTAGTTCAAAGGATTTAAAAAGAAGGTATATTTTCTATATTAATTATATCAGATATGTTATATGTAGTAAAATATGTAGACAAATATATAGTATATAATGTTACATGTTATATATATGTATTGCGTTAATATTACATATTACATGTAATGTTACATATTGTATATGTATACTACATACTATATATATTACTAATATAGCGTTTTAGTATAAAGCTATATTCAATCTACTTTATTGATAGTACTCAAGTATACCATCTTAAATTAGTTTTTTTTTTTTCTTTTGATCTATGGAGTTTTGATATTTATTCTCTTCTCACACCCATTTGTATTTTAATTTAAAAATCTTAGGGGCGCCTGGGTGGCTCAGACTGTTGAGTGTCCGACTTCAGCTCAGGTCATGATCTCATGGTGTGTGAGTTCAAGCCCCTCGTTGGGCTCTGTGCTGACAGCTCAGAGCCTGGAGCCTGCTTTGGATTTTGGGTCTCCCCCTCTCTCTGCCCCTTCCCTGCTCACGTGTGCACTCTCACTCTCTCTCTTTAAAAGTAAATAAACGGTAACAAAAAAATTTTTTTTATCTTAATGCTCTTATTGCACAAATGGAACTTATTAATGTAAAGGGATCCTCTATCCTATTTAAAGCTTTTTGCCTCTAGGGGCTCCTGGGTGGCTCAGTTGGTTAGGTGTCTGACTTCAGCTCAGGGCCTGATCTCACAGTTTGTGAGTTTGAGCCCCGCATGGGGCTCTGTGCTGACAGCTCAGAGCTTGGAGCCTACTTTGGATTCTATGTCTCCCTCTCTCTCTGCCCCTTCCCTGCTCATGCTCTGTCTGTCCCTGTCTCTCAAAAATAAATAAAACATTAAAGCTTTTTGTCTCTGATTCTTTATATATCATTAACATTGCTACTTGTTTTTCTTTGCATGTATTCATTAGTCTGTCAATTTTATTATTGACTTTTCTCTGTCATTTGGGTTTAATCCTTATAAATAGCACATAGTTAAATTTACCTCTTTAGACTTAATCTGAGTCTTTTTAAATAGTGTAATATAAATTATTTGCATTTATTGATATACCTGATGTTTTTGCTTACTTTCCCCATCTTCCTATTGTTCTTATACATTCTTTCTTGTTTCCTTTCTCCATTACTTTCCTTTGTTACTTTGATTGTTTTCTTTATTCCTTTATGTTCTAGTGAATTAAAAAGATTTTTAGATGCTAATTAAACATTTGTTTTTACTTTACTTATATCTGTACTCAGTATATATTAATGTAAGAACATGTGTGTCTGTTAAGAATGAAAAGTGTGGTCATTGAAATGTTGCAAATTTTAGCAGACTTGAATTCTCTTTTTTCCTCCCCTTCACTCTTTCCTATATCTTATTAAAATAATCTGGAATTTAATGATCAATCTTTTTTTTTTTTTAATGCTATACAGTGGGGTTTTTTTTGTAATAGTTTTTTCATAATATATGCACTGAACTTCACAGCCACATGAACAGTCACTTAAATGTTAACTAGTTTGTTGATTTCACAGCTTGCTAGTATTTCTTCATTTTACCACATCTTCCCTTGAGTTTTTAATTCTGATTTATCTTTCTTTTTTCTTTGATTAACTAACTTTTTTCTTTGATTAATTTTAATTGAAAATATGTATTTTTTAATATTTGTTTCTCTCACAAAGAATTTTTTCCTGTGCCTGAAACCTGAGCATATTGATCTTAATTAAATAGATATGGTCAAATAATCACTACCTCACAGCCTAGATATATTTTTGAAAATATTGAAATAGAACAGAGGAAAACAGTGATAATGATATTTGTTGGTTTCAAATTTGAGTTTTACTCCCAATTACCAAGAGTAATTATATTTTTTCTAGGGCTTCCTTCTTCCCCCCTTCCCTCCCTCCTTTTTTCCTGCCTCTCATCCAGTCGCATCCACCACTGATTAATTTTTGGGTTTTGGTACTTCAAGAGTGATTGTGTCTATTTCATTGCTACTTTTGCTGGTGTGATGGTAGGTATTATAATTAACATATGGAATCATATATTCCAGATTTAAAGGAAATCCTTTCATTCTAAATGTTCTAAAAACACAAAATGAAGGCCTAATATAGTGTATTTTTATTAAAATAGCCAAAAACAGAATTAATTTCATAAGAACAAAAATATTTTTTCATGTGTTTATATTTTTGTTTGGATTTTGTATGCTTGCTAATATAAATATCCATTTTAGTTGGTGTTAATTTGTGTTAATAGCTTACACTTATTTTGATGTTATAATCTTATCTGAAGAAGTTGATTTATACAACCTGTCTGTTACGAAGCAAAAGATTATTCTGGATATTTTCAAAGACATAATTTTATTTTTGGTTTTATATCTCCTGAGAGCTCTGATTTGTACCTTATCTGATACTAGGAGGAATGATAAGTTAAGCCTGAGAATTAGTTCTTTTACATCTTTTTCTTTATGGTTAGTAGAATGGAGACATTTTGAGAGATTATGTCTCTGGCAGAGTACTTTGAAGCATAATGTTTTTCTGTACCTTAAAGATTATAAAATTTTTGCCATGCTTTTCTGGAACACATCCCTGGTGGCCAGTCCCATTCTAGGGTAGAGGAGAAGCCCCTATTTAGGAACTGACCCAGAAAACGGTAATTCAGGACAGAGCTTCAGTTGAGAAGTGAGGTAAGCCAGCCTAGAGAGAGAAATTCAGACCAAATAGTGAAGAAGATTGTCGTGGTGAGTGAGAAAGGGCGCTCTGTTTGAAGAGTTAGTTTTCCTTTTTGTCAATGTGAAAATGGCCCTGGTAAGAACAGTTTGTAATAGGCTATGTCCTTGGAACCGAAACTTGAGCCAGACTTCATCACTGACATAGGATTGATGTGCCATCCCTGGGGAACTTCGTGATGTGCTCTGTTAAGCTTACTGATCTGAATTAATGAACCTTGAAATCAGTATGTATTTACTGGGAGCATTTTAGTACCCAGTACTGTGCTGAATGACAGAAATTAGAAGATAACATTAATTTTCTAATATTTTCCCTCAATTTTTTAAATGGTAAAATTCTTCTTTTTAAAAATCATTAATATCGTTTTCATAAATGTCTCACATATGCCTTCTTGATCGTCCTGAAAGGTTAAATGTCTCCTAATACACAGAGCACTCTACAAGGCATAATTTTTAATACATAGAAATATAAGACATAAACCTTAACTTCTGGGGCTATTTGGCTGAGGGTTTTATTCTTAAGCACAAGTAAGTTAATAGCACAAGGCAGGACAGTTTAGGGAATAAGACATAGATAAGTGGAAATGGCTTAATTATTTGAATAAATAAAAAAAGACTGTGGTATTACCTAACCACAACCACTTTTTTAAAAACTGCTTTCTTCTGTACTTCAAAAACAATGTCTGTGTCTTCTCTTATTTCTGAATCCTTCACTCTTTCTTTCATACACTTGCATTTAGATGTTTCCCTATTGCTTCTGCTTAGGCACTTAAAAACGTTGCCAGTGTTCTTAATGCTAAATCCGGAGGCTTTTCTGCCTTCGTCATGGCCCCTTCAGCCTGCCCCTTCTCTTGGCTTCTTTGCACTGAACTGCCCTCACTCAGTTTTTCCACCCTTGAAACTGTATCATCTTTGCATTCTTCACCCCTCCTTTTCTTTGGAGTTGAGTCTTTGGGTTGAGTTGAAGCTGGGTGCTTCCTCCCACTTATTTTGTGCCAGTCTGACTGCTCCCCTTCACATCAGCCTGGGCATTCTAGTCCTTCTCCTGGAGCTGAACTACTCTCCAGCATCGTAGCTTGTAGAGCTTACAGAATTCTTGGACTTTCTATTATTATAGACAATAAACGTCACCCCCCTTTTATTTTAACATTTATTTCTTTTTATGCCAATACATTCGTATGTGAAAATTCAAAAGCTGCAAAAGGATCCATAGATATAGATATATAGATACAGATATATACACACACATGTGTATATATATATATATATGTATTATCTATATATATATATGTAAAATATTTCCCACTTACTCTTCTGCCATCCCCTCAGCTCCTTTGCCCAATGGCAACCAATGCCTAATTTCTTGTATGTTTTTCCAGAGATGTTTTACATGAAAGCAATTTGGTATACATCTTTACCCCCATTTTGCAGACAAAGAAGTTGAGACTCAAAGATTTCAGTAATTGGCTCAGATCACAGAGATGGTAAGTGGCAGGGCCAGAATTCCAGTGTGAATCTTCCAGTTAAAAATCTGTTTCTTGTCAGATTCCAAATGCTTGGTAGATATTTCTCCTTGGACTTCATATCTCTTCCTATTTCCGTCTTTCCTCTGAAATTAGCTTATTCCCGTAAATTCTCAATCTTCAAAAATGGAATCAACATGCTCCTATCATCAGGTTTGAAATTTTGTAGTAGTCATCGAGTCCTTGTTGATTCCCTCATACATGATCTGTTTCAAAACGTCTTTCATATTCACACTCCACTCTCCATTCCTACCACCAAGCTGTGGTTCAGGCTATTGTCCATCACCACCTGCCTGGATTACTGCCATAGTCTGTAGGTTGGCTCCTTGGCTCTCAACTGTGTTTATCATTGCCAGAATAATCTTCCCTAATGCTTTTGATAAGTTATTCCTCTCCAGTGGCTTCCTTTTACCTTTCTCATTAAGTCTAAATTACTCTGCCTAACTTTCAACGTCATCCTTAATCTGACCTAATCTTCCTTATGCAGTGTTTCTCTCTCTTAGCCTTCATCTCTTTTGGTCATACCTCCTCATAGGTCACAAATAAACACTCCATATTCAGATCTAATTGCCACAGTTCTTGTTTGCTTCATCTTAATCACAGTCTTCCCTTCCATGACCAGAAACTACTTTATCTTTCAAGTCCATTTGCATTTCTCCCGGGATTATTTGCTTCTGCTGCTGCTGCTTTTCTTATTAACTAGGTTTTTGTTTCAGTTGAAAAAGTACATGTGCACATGATAAAAAATTCAGAGTTCAAAGTGCACAGTGAATGAGATACAAATCATCTCTTCCCCCAGCCCTCGCCCACAGAGGTGGTCAGCGTTACTATTTTCTTACATATCCTTCTGAATTTTGTCATTTGTCATCCATATGCAAGCATGTGTATGTCCCGTCTTCCTTCTGTACGAAAATGGAAATACAGTATATACATGTTCTGAACCTTTTATCAATAGTACATCTTGGGAAACATCTCATGTTAGCACTTAGATCTACTGCGTTCTTTTACCAGCTGTGTGGTACTCCCTTTATATTTCCAGTCCCACGGACAGACGGACATTAGAGTTGTTTTTAGTACTTTTACTGTTACTGATTACATTGCTACATTGACTAGTTGGTTTAAAAAAAAAAATCACCTTTATGAATGTACCATTTCTAAAAAAGGAGTCCTTGGGTCCAATGATATGTACATTTAAAATTTTTATATTTAATGCCACTTACCCACCAGTGAAGTTTACGCCATTTTACCATTCTATCAGCAATGCATGAGAACACCTGTATCCCACACTGTTTTCAGTATTGTATTTTATTAAACTTGTCTAATCTGGTGAAAAAAAGTCTCTTAATTTAAATTTTTCAAATTATGAGTGAGGTTTAACTTCTTATATTTATTTAAAAGCCATTTTATATACAAAAACCATTTTGTATAAATACTATCTGTGAACTACTCATTTTTCTATTGGGTTGTCTATTTATTAGTAAGAACTTTTTATATATTAAGGTTATTGGGCCTTCATTGACCTTACATGATGGGAATATTTTTTTTTCCAGGTTTGTCAATTATCTTTTTACTTTTTCTTTTCCCATGTTGATCCCTTAGTAGTTTTTACAGTTTTGGTTTTTATTTGTGACAAAAAAGAAACAAGAGTTTAGTTTTATCTTACCCAAATGACTCGCCAGTTGTCCTTGAACTGTTGATTTAAAAGCCCCTCTGATTTGAAATGCCATTATCATATATTAAATTCTATGTGTATTTGAATCCATTTCTGGGACCAGTTCTCTCTGATTGATTTCTCTGTCCATGAGTATGAAAAACTTTGACTTCTACAGGTTTATTATACATTTTATATTTGGTAGGGCTTATTTTTGTCCGTCATTATACTTTATCAGAATTTTTCTGGATATTTTCTGATTTTTATTTTTCCATATTATCTTTAGAAACAGATCTAAATCTCTCCATTCCCAAGATTTTGATATTTTTATCTGGGACATACTAAGTTTATTTTATATTTTATAAAGTTTATTAACCCTTTCTGGAATTTTATTTTTTATTTTTCCGCTGGTAAGTTTTGCCATTTTCTGAACCTTTGCCCTTGTTGGAGAATGGGAATTAGCTGAATTTAGCAGGGCAGTTATTTGACTACTTACAAGACATGTCCCAAGAGTAAATATACAGGATGAGGCAGGAGTCCCTGTAGTATAAGCATATATTTATAGCTGACTGTGCTGAAAGAAAAGCCTCTTCTTTTTCGTAATTCTTCAGATCATCTTAGGCATAGAGTAGATGACCCGAAATGGAGAAGAGACAGCTCATTCACTTGTATAGTAGATAGAATTGCCACATTCTATTTTTTTTTAAATATACATACATGAACTAACATACATATCTCTCAAGTAAGCAGAGTGTGGTAGAGGTTCTGCTTGTGAGGACTAAATAGTACGTAATTTATACACTGGGCTTAATAAAAAATCAGTCATGATGACCTTTTTTTTTTAAATAGACTTTATTCTTCATAATAGGTGTAGATTTACAGAAAAATGGGAAAGACAATACAGAGGATCGCCACACACCCCACATCCAGTTAACCCCTATTATTGGTAATTAACATTAGTATGGCACATTTGTTAAAATTAATAAACTGTTGATACATTATTTTTTTTTTAATTTTTTTAATTTTTTTTTAACGTTTATTTATTTTTGAGACAGAGAGAGACAGAGCATGAACGGGGGAGGGGCAGAGAGAGAGGGAGACACAGAATCAGAAGCAGGCTCCAGGCTCTGAGCCGTCAGCCCAGAGCCCGACACGGGGCTCGAACTCAAGGACAATGAGATCGTGACCTGAGCCGAAGTCGGACGCTCAACCGACTGAGCCACCCAGGCGCCCTGATACATTATTATTATTAATCAAAGTTCATTCCTTATTCTGGTTCCTTTAGTTGTTACTTGGTGTCCTTTTTCTGTTCCAGGAGCCCATCTAGGAAACTACATTATATTTAGCTAACATGTGTCCTTAGGGTCCTCTTGGCTGTGGCAGTTTAACTTAAGTTTTTATCATGGGGGGAAAAGATACAATTTTTCTAAAAGCTAGGACATTTAAAACAACTAGACAATTTTAAAGTATATTGGCATTTCAACTTCTGCGTTCTTTACTCCTCTGTATTTCAGGCACTCTGTGAATGTGCCCTCCAGACTCCTTATGACAGCCTGAAACTTGGGATGTTGTCTGTCCTTTCCACACTGTCAGGGACCATTGCCATCAAACATTACTTCAGCATAGCTTCAGGTAAGGCGAAGACAGGGGAGAGCATACGGACAATGTGGTAATCCCTTTTTCATGCTGATGGGTCATGTTGCTTCTTCTGTAAAGCCTTAGAATCCAGGACGGTTCCAATCTCATACTCTGTTATATGCTAGTGATTGATTTGAAAAGGATTTCTTAACTAATGTCTGTTGTCATAAAATCTTGCACCTTTGATTATAATTCAAGGATATTGGTTTTCTAGATTTGCCCTGTTTTGAATTATATGTAGGTGAAACAGTATTTTTGCAGATACTTAACATAGCTTGTTTGCTTTTGTATGCCTCTGACTCAAAGTGCCCTTTGGATTTAAGTACATTTCAAAGGCCAAATGGTGGTGATGTTTAAAAGCAAATGTCACATGCCCTCTTTTAGGTATATGTCATCCCTCTGGAAAATGATTAAAATAAAACTTTACCCCAGTTCAATAATGATTTCCTAGTTGCCTATTCCAGATGATTTAACTTCAGAATGCCTTTATTGGGGTGCTTGGGTGGCTCAGTCAGTTAAACATCTGACTTTAGCTCAGGTCATGATCTCATAGTTCGTGGGTTCGAGCCCCCCATCGGGCTTTGTGCGGACAGCTCAGAGCCTGGAGCCTGCTTCGGGTTCTCTCTCTCTCTCTCTCTCTCTCTCTCTCTCTCTCTCTCTCTCTGTCTCCCCCCTCCCCCTCCCCACTTGTGCTCTGTCTCTGCCTCTGTCTCTCAAAATTAAATAAACATTTAAAAAAATTTAAAAAAAAAAGTTGGGAAGTGGGAGAATACATACTAGTGATACAGCGGTGACCACGGCCACAACCAGTTTCTAGGATCTGCCATAGGCAGTGGGCGTTTGCTGTGTCATGCATGGTCCCTTTGGCAGCAGTGTAAGTTGTGACATTGAGGAATCAGTGCCAGTGGTGGCAATATCTTCACTGAACTCATTCTGTGCATGATTTGGGCAGTGATCTTGGTTGGTCTCTAGCCTTGCCTGTTTCCTATTTCCTAAGCTTAGTTTTCTAGCCTTTCCAGTAATTCTGTGAGGTATTTCTTTTTAAAAAAGTTTTCTTTTTAATGTTTGTTTATTTTTGAGAGAGTCAGAGATAGAGCGTGACTGGGGGAGGGGTAGAGAGCGAGGGAGACACAGAATTAGAAGCAGGTTCCAAGCCATGAGCTGTCAGCACAGAGCCCGACATGGGGCTCAAACTCACAGACCGTGAGATCATGACCTTGAGCCTCAGTCAGACGCCCAACTGACTGAGGCACCCAAGCGCCCCATTCTGTGAGGTATTTCTATGTCAGTTATCCATTGCTACAAAATAAATCACCTCAAAACTTAGTGGCTTAAAACCATTGTGTTTGCTCTGATTCTGTATATCAGCAATTTTGATTGGCTTTTACTCAGAAAACTGCAGTCCTCTGGAACCTGGACCAGACTGGACGGTCTAAGGTAGTCGCATTCACCAGCTGGAGCGTGAAAGGCTTTCAGCAGAGGCACCATGGTTCTCCTGCATGGGACTCTCAGCAGGCCAGCTTAGCTTTGTTAACATCGTGTCCTCGAGGGTCCTCACAGCAGCCAAAAGAAGGCAGGCCACCAGCACATAAGCACTTCTTCGCGTTTCGCTTGCACATGTTTCTTCATGTCTCGGTAGCCAGGGCAAGTCACACAGCCAAGTCTAAATAAGTGGAGAAATAAACACCTCTTGAGGCAAGGAATTAGAAATTGCATTGCAAAGGAGCTTGCCTGCAAGGGATGTATTATTACAGCCTTTTTTATCAACAATCACATGCCCATTATGCTTTCCCTAAGTTCTTTTTCTACATGAATCAGCCAGTCTCAGTTTCTCAGCTGATACTTACTATCCTTGACCAACATCCTACCTGAAGAAAGCTGTGGTAAGCAGAGTATTAATTGTATCTTATAACTTACAAGTGCCTTCCCATGCAAGGTCTCATTGCTTCTGTACAAGTAGCCTTTCAAGTAAGGCACATGCAGAGGAGTTTATAAGTATTAAAATCGAGGCTTACAAATTTGCAGTGATATGTCCAAAGGCACACATTATAAAGAGCCTTAGCCTGGGCCAGAACCCAAAAGTTCTGACTTAGGGTGCAGTTTTATACTAAATGACCTAGATGTAAAATGACTTTCTTTTTCTTTATTTTTTAAAAGTCATGTATAAGCTTTGTCAGGTTATAGTATTCAAGCACTTCTTGAGCTTTGTCCTTTTATTGAATGTTGAATTTTATTAAATTGCAGTTTCTATATGGAATTAAGCAAAAGGTTTAAATAACCACATTAGGTAATGCTTATAGGAAATTAAAAGTCAGGGATTTTACAAAATTGGACTATTCCCGTAAGCAATGGTAAACGTTTAAGTATGTTTTCATTGCTTAGATTTTTTCAACGTAAGCAGGATAGTTTGTAAAACAAAATTAAATTTTGCATCTAAATCACTAACAAATGGCTCGTAAGCATGTAAGATGTTCAGTGTCGCACATACCTAAGAAGAATGCCAAACAAAGCCACACTGAAATACTTTACCAGTCCATCAGATTGGCATAGATTCAGAAGTTTGATAGCAGGGGTGTGGGTGAACCACGACTCTCATTCATTGCTCATGGGTTGTGAATTATTAGTCTGCATAGGTGATTTGGAAATACTCATCAAAATTATAAATGAGCCAGAAATTTCACTTCTAGGAATTTATCCTACTAGTATAGTCACATATTTGACAAATGACAGATGTACAAGTGTATTCATAGCATCATTATATGTAATAGCAAAATACTATCCATCAGCAGGGGTGTAAGAGCATAAAAAAATCCATCAGTAGGGACCGCATTAAAGAAATAATGTTATACAACGGCAATAGAAGTCAGTGTAATTTATTAAAAAGAATGTATGGCATGGAATAATCTCCATGATACAATGTTTAAAGAAAAAGCAAGATGCAAAAGTTTATGAAAGGAGAAAGCAATAGCAAAATATGTGCACTTGCAAATTTATAGAGCCTGGAATGATACACAAGGAACTGATAGCATTGGGTGCATGAAGAAGACTTCTCATTCACTGACTTTATACATTTTTCTAATATTTGTTGAACCTTTTGAACCAGTTGGATTTATCTTAGCAAATAATTTCTAAGTAAATAAAAAAATTAAATTTTTTTTTTTTTTCAACTTTTTAATTTATTTTTGGGACAGAGAGAGACATAGCATGAACGGGGAAGGGTCAGAGAGAGAGGGAGACACAGAATCGGAAACGAGCTCCAGGCTCTGGGCCATCAGCCCAGCCCAGAGCCTGACGCGGGGCTCGAACTCACGGACCGCGAGATCGTGACCTGGCTGAAGTCGGACGCTTAACCGACTGCGCCACCCAGGCGCCCCAAAAAATTAAATTTAAAAGTAATATTTTCCCTGAAACAGTTAACATAGAAAAATGCCACAAAATACTATATTTTAAAGGCAGAGTATTGGCCACTATCTACTTATCATGAGTATGTGTGAATTTTTAAATTGTGTTGATGTGCGTAAAGGGAAAAAAATTTATTTAAAGGAAACACTCTAGAAAGCTAATGAAATAATGCCACACTCATTTGTGGGATTTGGGATGATTTTTGGGGTTTTTTTTGGATCTTTATGTTTTTTTGTCAAATGTCCTATGATGACGCTTCATAGAAAAAAAGGAAAAATGTAAGTTGCAGAACACATCTGTAAATTTATAAATGAGTCTGTTTTGTCCAAATCACATAGGAAAGAAAAAGAATGGAGGAAATACAAGTGCCATAGTTTTGAAAAGCTTTTCAAATATTTTAAAAACACTGAGGCTTTACCTGAGCTAGTATTTTTATGTTAAACTGCGAATCAGTAAGGCAACATATGTCCCACACTGCCTGAGGTAGTCTTGGTTTATGCCTGTTGTAAGTAGTAATGATGTCCCCCTTCAGCCTCAAAAGATATGATCAACCTTGGTAGGAGAGGCAAGGTTGAAGTTGATAGGAATCATGGAAAATAAGCAAGAATGGAAAAAGGAAGGCAGAAACAAGAGACTGCTAAAAAGTTGAAAAGCTTTAATCTTCTTGAAGCTCACTCACTTATACCTGAGAGCTTCTCTACTGTATGTAAAAATATTTGCAACATAAGCCTTACGTTACAGAATTTCAAGTGTGTATTTTAAAGGTGACTGCAGTCTACAGCATAGAGCGTGAGGTATAAAGCACAGGGGTAGGACATAAGTAACGGATTTTACGTTACAGAATTTCAAGTGTGAATTTTAAAAGTCACTGCAATCTACAGCAGAGAGCATAAGGTATAAAGCACAGGGGTAGGACATAAGTAACAGATTTTATGATCTCAGGGGCAAGATGCTTAAAATCTTTGGGCTTCAGTTTCTTCTGTAAAAAGCATTGAATCATGTGATGTCAGAATCCTTTCCAGTTCTAAAATCATGAATTCTGTGTAAACCTTAACTCTATGCCAGCCATTGAGGTAAGAAAAGCAAACTTTAAAAGTTTTGTTTCTCTTTTTCTTTCCTCTCTTAAAGGTCAGGTTTACCTGATTAGAAGCCTGTATTGACATCCTAATTTTAATGAGAACCAATTGGTTCCCCAGAACCAATCTTTAGTTGTTTTGGCTTTTGCTGTGCTCCTTAGTCAATTTTTTATTAATATTTTTGTGGGAAAGTCCTATATTATTTTAGATCCTAATTCATTACAGACTATTGCATATACCTGTTCTAAGTACCTTGACAAGAGAAGCAGGAATGATTGTTTTTATTGATGATGGAGTAGAAGTAGATGGAGTAGAAATTTTCCTTTGAAAAGGAGAAAAATGAACCTAGACATTGAATTGCTTTTGGACTATATGAGTGAATTAAATCGGTGCTGCTTTTCTCTTCTTGTTTAGGAAACGTGGGTTCTTCCCCCAGATCTTCTGACTTGGTCCGATTAGCCCAAGAATGCTGTTACCATAACAACAGGGGCATTGCAGCTCATGGAGTGCGAGTCCTAACTAATATAACTGTCTCCTGTCAAGAAAAAGGTCAGTTTGATCAGGACTGATACTATATATAAACTTTCAAATTGGAAGTTTTGGTGGAATTGTGTATGTGTCTTTGGTTTTTTAATCCCTTATTATTTTTAGCACTTGTGCTTTTACCTACTGGTTGCCTCCTGAAGTGTTCTTAGAGCAGGTTTTCTCAAGACTACTTAATCCCATGAAAAATAAAAATATGAAAATGAGGACCTTGGGATTGAGATTGTGAAACTGAAAGGTTTCATGGAGCATTGCCCATTTCCTCTCAGTGCTGAACTTTGCGTGGATGGTGCTGTGGGTAGGAATCGCTTATGACTGCCCTGTGGTATGACAGTTTGTTCACCTGTACAAAAGCCTGAGAAATTTAGGAAAAAATACTTTAAGTTAACAAGGGGCTCAAGTAACAAATAGTTTCACCTAGGGGCAAATGAGTTAACAGAGTAATATGAATTAAATTGGCATAGAATTTGTCTCTGGGTATTTAAAGTTAAACTGATTTGCATAATTTAAGATATGAATAGAAAATGCTTAGGGGTGCCTGGGTGGCTCAACTGGTTAAGTGGTTGGCAGACTCTTGATTTGGACCCAGGTCGTAATCCCAGGGTTCTGAGATTGAGCCCCACTTGGGGTTCTGTGGACCGTAGAGCCTGGTTAAGGTTCACTCTAGATCTCTCCCCCTGCCCCTCTTCCCTGCTGGAGCTCTTTCTCTCTCTCAGAAAAAAAAAAAAAAGGAAAAGAAAAGAAAAAGAAAGGAAAGAAAGAAAGAAAGAAAGAAAGAAAGAAAGAAAGAAAGAAAGAAACAGAAAGAATATGCGTACATTTTATTATATTCCTAACATCTTTGATCTAAATAAAGGCTTGAATAAGTTCATGCTGGTGTTCAAAACCAGAAATGCATTTTGGATATTTCTTCTATTACAGTGTTTATTTTGATCTTTATTAAGGATCATAAATAGAAATCTTAGCCCCACAAAACGTCAGCACTGCTCATTCTTAGTACCTATTTTTTTTCTCTAGCATCCTGACCTTCAGTAGTCTTAACACTGTTTGTCAAGCCTTATACTAATTCAGATAACATTTCTTTAAATTGTTCTTTAAATGTTGATTCTTATTTGAATAATTAAACCTGTTTTATTTTTTAAATAGTTATGAGTGTTTTCTACCATGTAACATAGAAAACTGTGTGTTCTCAAAGCTCATACATATTAACCTAAATATGGTTAACTAATATATTCAGAACTTTCTAGAACTTCTAGAGAAATTTTAGCCCCATGGCAGTGGAACGATGCTGTAGTACTCTATTACATGAGACATCTTAAGGAATTTGTTCTTTGTGGTCTGACTTATAACATTAATAAGATTATGTGGCATCTTCATTACTTCCTAAAAGGGGTGCAGTTTTCATTAGAAAGTTACCTTGTAGGTGAAAATAGACAAGCATAATCTGTCCAGTTAGGAAAGAAGATTAAAGATTTATGTCTAGTTAGGAAGACATGGTTTGCCGTTCCTAGTATTTTCCTCAGCGAAGCTGGTGACCCTGTTTCAGTTATGCTTTATTTATACCTTTACGGCTTTAGCTCTTGATTTAATGTGGGTATATATATCTTTTTTAAAATATTAGTTTCAGGTGTATGACAGAGTGATTTGATATTTGCATATATTGTGAAATGATCACCACAGTTAGTCTGTTTAATGTCAGTCACTATATACAGTTATAAAATTTTCTTCTTGTGATGAGAATTTTTAAGATCTACCCTTTTAACAACTTTCAAATATGCAATATAGCGTTGTTAACTATACTCACCACGCTATACAATACATCCCATGACTTACTCATCTTATAGCTAGAGGTTTGCACCTTTCAACTCTCTTCTCCCATTTTTACCTACCACCTGCCTCTGGCAACCACCAGTCTGTTCTTTGTACTTACGAGCTCGGTTTTTGTTTGCTTTTGCTTTTGCTTTTTGCTTGTGTATTTGTTTGTTTTAGATTCCACGTATAAGTGAAATCATATGATCATATGTCTTTTTCTGTCTGACTTATTTCACTTAACATTATGCCTTCAGTATCGATCCATGTTGTCTCAAATGGCAGGTTTTCCTTCTTTTTGTGGCTGAATAATGACCCTTTGTGTATCAATACCACATTTTCTTTATCCATCATCTTATTGGTTGTTTCCATATCTCAGCTGTTATAAATAATGCTGTAACGAACATGAAGGTGCATATGTCTTTTTGAGTTATCATTTTTATTTTCTGTGAGTAAATATCCAGAAATGGAATTGCTGGATCATATACTAGTTCTGTTTTCAGTTTTATGAAGAACCTCCATGCTGCCTTCCAGAACAGTTGCATCAATATGCATTCTCACCAGCAGTGCACAAGGGTTCCTTTTTCTCCACATCCTCACCAGCTTGTTCTTTCTTGTCTTTTCGACAGTAGCCATTCTAACAGGTGTGAGGCGATCTCTCATGGTCGTTTTGATTTACATTTCCCTGATGATTGGTGATGTTGAGCCTCTTTTCGTGTACTTGTTGGCCCTCTGGATGTGTCCTTCAGAAAAATGATTTTTCAGGTCCTCTACCCAGTTTTTAATCAGATAGTTTGTTTTTTGCTGCTGCATATGAGTTCTTTATATATTTTGGATATTAACCCCTTACCACATACATGATTTGCACATATTTTATCCCATTCAGCAGGATGCCTTTTCATTTTGTTAATGGTTTCCTTTGCTGTGCAGAAAGTTTTTAGTTTGATGTAATGTATATATTTTTATAATCATTAGTAAAGTAGTGGAAAGTGGAAGTCTAAAGATAGCCTTTACATTTCATAAGTAATGGCGCATGTACTTTTTCAGGAAGGTTAGCTTTACACATGACAGTGTTTCCTATATCTTCCAGTCCTTAATGTTTTTTCTTCTAAGTGTGTGTGTGTGTGTGTGTGTGTGTGTGTGTGTGTGTGAGTGAGTATTTAATCTTCTCCATTTGACCACTGTAAAACTTAGTGTTTTTCCTCTAGACCTTTTGGCACTGGAACAAGATGCTGTCTTTGGCCTGGAATCCCTTTTGGTACTTTGTAGTCAAGATGATAGTCCAGGTGCTCAAGCCACGTTAAAGGTGAAAATATAATTTATTTTAATATAATGCCTGTTTTTATTGCCTCAACTAGGGATTGGCAGTCTCTCTATAAAGGGCCAAATAGTAAATATTTTAAGTTTTGCAGGCTATACACTCTTGTCACAACTACTCAGTTCTACAGTTATAGGACAAAGCAGCCATGGATGGTGTGCATAAGGGGAAGAAAGAAAGTGTGGTGGTACGGCAGTAAAACTTTATTTACAAAACCAAGCAGGTGTTGGCCAAAGGGCAGTAGTTTGTCAATTCTGGCTTAAACACACAATTTGCCCTTGATCTTCACTTTCAAAATTACCGCTTTGACCATTGTTATTCCAAAGAATAGACAAAGTAAAAACCCAAACTTTGGCCTATTTTGCCTTCAGTTGACAGTGTTTATTTAGTTGAAGCAAATACATATGAAGGTCCTAGGCAACATAAGGCAAAATTAAATAGGCAGAGCCCCTGTACTTACAGAAGTTTATAATCTGAGGTAACACTGATAAGAGATTTTAAAAGAGATATTTAAAATTTATTATGACACTGGAGATTTTTAAGGCTTTTAAGATGTGAAATGAGCCTACTCTTATTGGAGTGAAATATGAAATACAATTTGTGATGGTACAAAATTAAGAAAGGTGGGGCTAATAGAAGTAAAAGGCTATTAGGTAGATATTAGAGATTATAAGAATGATAGCTTGTCTAAGTTATGATTCAGTTCGAAGTAAGTCATAACTTAGTTTAGAATGTTAAGAAAAGGTATGTCACAGTGATGAACAGTGAAGATATTAGTTAAATAAAAATGTGTTTGGCAAATGATTCATCCCCAGAATCCCTTTGGAGCCACAATACATTTACATAAACGTTTTAAAAAAGAGAGAAAGAAAACAAACCAAATCCTTTTCTTACCAGTTGTAAATGTCAATAAAACACTGGCCTCAGCACCATGGGACATACAAAGATGGTCAAGAAAGGTTTCTGTATTAGAGGAGTTCCCCATCTAGAACACACTGACATTTATCTTAGGGACAATAATACCAAACAGAATGCACTAAGTTCCCTGGTAGTATGAATCAAAGTGCAATTCTAATGAGAGGACAGAGTTAAGAGTGATTCAGTTGAACTAAGGATGTTAGGGAAGATTTGAACGAGTAGCTGTCGTGTGAGTTAAACCTTGAAAGATGGGGTAGAATTTCGGTATTGAGGAAAGATCATTTGAATCCAAGTGATGACAGTTATAGGAGTTATGAAAACAGCAATCTACCTCTCATGTTGGAAGATGGTGAATAGCCCCCTGTGGCTACATGACACAATTAGGAGATCTGGAAGATCTGCTCTGTCAAGCAGGTTACCAGACCTGATGCCAAGGAACTTTGTCTTGATTCTCAAGGTAGTTGAGGGAATATTAAAATTTCTAAAGTAATGGACATGCTGTAACATTTGTTGTAGTTATTATTGTTATTTAAATATGTCTGTTATGTGCCATACTTTGTTGACAACTTGTATATATATTTTTTTCTTTACAAAAAACCAATCTAGTGAAATTTGTCCCTCTTTAATGCTCACGAGGAAATTAAGATTCAGAAAGATAAAATAACTTGTTGAAAGATACCTAGCTGATCAAGGGCAGGCTGATCTTCAACTTTGGACCTGTCTGGTTCTGAAGACCTCATTGTGTCTTCCTAACACGTACCGAAAGCTACATGGTTGTAGTGTGAAGGTGGGTTAACGGGCCCATGCTTTCAAGAGATGGAAATTAGGAAGAGATTTATGTTGTGGTAGAGAGAATGGAAAGGAGGTGGATATTGAAGATTTGGTGAAAATGGAAATGACTAAATGTAGCAGTCATTTGGCTACATAAAAATGAGAGGACTTCTGGTTTCTGGTTTTGGTGGCTGGGATATTAGTCGATGCCATTAACTGGACCGAATGGAAGTTCTAAAGCCAATTGATTTTTGGATTTCAGGTTAGAAGTAAGAAAGAAAGAAAATTAGAAGTCTCTTCCCACTTCAGTGTGCCTCAGTGTCATTTAGGACACCTTTTTTGAACTTTAAACTCCTAGTAACCCAAATACTAAAAAAAGTTAATCTATTAAGTTTGGGACAGGTGGGGTTCGGAAATCTGTATTTTCGTTAGCATCCTGGGTGATGCTGGTATAGGGAAGTTTACAAACCATACTTCAGAAGCAGTTTTTGAAAAGTAACGAAAGTGCAGTATGGTGATATCCCATTTGGCATGTATATGGCCTCTTCCTTGTTGTGATTTTCATCTCAAGTCTTTTTTTTAAATAGGCCTACATTGAAATGAGTGGTTAATATACAGTCTCGACTTACTCTCATTTAAACATGGCTCACTTTCAGATCCTGATAATAAGATTCAGTATGCTGTGTGTTTCTTAGGCAGGAGAATGTTATGCCCACAGAAAACCTTTTCCTTGATATTTCCTAATCACTTGTACGAAGTTCTTTTCTTTAAAGCTTCAGTTAATACCTTCAGCATGTAACTGGTCCATCTTCTATTCAATGTGCAGATTGCTCTGAATTGTATGGTGAAGCTAGCCAAGGGCAGGCCTCATCTTAGCCAGTCAGTGGTTGAGACCTTGTTGACCCAGCTGCACAGTGCTCAGGATGCCGCGCGGATCCTGATGTGCCATTGCCTGGCGGCCATTGCCATGCAGCTGCCAGTGCTGGGCGACGGAATGCTCGGGGACCTCATGGAGCTCTACAAGGTGATCGGACGGTCAGCCACAGACAAGCAACAGGAACTTCTGGTAAAGAGCCACCTTTTGAACCTGCCGGGGATGAATAGATCTGGTGTAGTGGGAATTACTTTAGGAAGTCAACGTTACTGTTTGACTCTACTTAGATTAATTATGTAAGACCAAGAGTCTGCTGAAGTCAGAACAGAATTGGAACTGTGAGCTTTTGACTATTTCCACTTTTGATTTACAAAGCTCTGTTTAGTTCAAATCTAAAACTGCATTCTTCCCAAGCCCTGTCAAGTTGCTTAGTGTAGCCAAGCCTCCAGTCTGATATTTTTGTTTTATTTCAAAGTGAAAATAATTTTTTTTTCCTTTCTAATGCAAAGCAGTAATGAACTAAACCCTATTTTGTACTTTCAAAAATGTAAGTTAAGGACGTAATGATAACAGTGACCATAAATTAGCTCAAATTCCTCTTTTCCAATTCAGGACCTCTGTAGCTGTTTAGAATCCTGTTTAGGTTTCAGTATAGTCCTGGGGTTGGGAAAGGTGCATGCTTAGAAACAGAAGACAGGGAAGCTATATAATAACGTGTAGTTGGAAGTTCTCCAGGGCTCAGAGTAGGCTTCGCTCTAAATAAGCATAAATGAGATGTAAGCCTTAAGTTGGCCGCTTCATGTTGTGGTCATCTGAATTTAGGGCTTGGAGAAAAGTGTAATGAGATTTCTTACTCAAGCTCATTTATATTTAATCCTCCGGGGAAAATTGTGTAAAAGATTACCCCCATTTCATTCCTACCAGGAAAAGTTACCCTTGATGACCAAGTGGCAGTAGCCATGGGAATGACATCATACAGTTATCCCAGCTTATGTGGACCTTTGTATATATCAGCTTCAGAATACTAAGACACAGTTAGCCAAGTTTATTTTTTATTGAAGCAGCATTTTCAACTAATGTTCTTTGTCCCTTTTTTGTTAGTACTACTGTGAGACAGTATGTCATTAAATTATGAAACATAGTATTAAATTATGAAACATAGTATTAAAGCATAAGGAATAATATGAAACCATTTGCATCCGTCACCTAGCTTAAGAAAAAAAATCTTACCAGTACAGTTGAATTGTACTTCCCTATGTACCTCCCTAATAGTATCTTCTTCCTTCTCCCAGAGCTAACCACTGTCCTGCATTTGGTGTTCATCGTTCCCATGCATGTTATACATTTACTACCTTGGTATATATCCTAAGTAATAAACAATATTCTTTTCATATTTTTTTTTTTTCAACGTTTTTTTTTTTTTTTTTTTTTTTAATTTATTTTTGGGACAGACAGAGACAGAGCATGAACGGGGGAGGGGCAGAGAGAGAGGGAGACACAGAATCGGAAACAGGCTCCAGGCTCCGAGCCATCAGCCCAGAGCCCGACGCGGGGCTCAAACTCACGGACCGCGAGATCGTGACCTGGCTGAAGTTGGACGCTTAACCGACTGCGCCACCCAGGCGCCCCTATTCTTTTCATATTTTTAACTTTATATAAAGGTTATCTTGCTACATGAAATCTTTTGCATGTTGTCTCTTTGCCTGTTTGGTGGGAGCCATCTAATAGATAAGGGTATCTCTGGTTTACCCCTTTCACTACTATATGGTATTTCACTGTGTGATATCATAATCTCCTAGTCCGTATTTATGGGCATTGTTTCTGATTATTTGCTATTACAAACAATACTCTGAGCAATGGGATAAATTGCTTAATGACTTCGAAGTGGAAAATTAATAAATGTCAAAGGAAAACAAATTTTGTTCTTTTTTGATGGGTTCTAATTCTTCTCCCTTTTGGTTAAAGTTATCTATGACATTGGATAGAATTACATGTTTTCTTCCTTATTTTTCTTACTTCTTTCTCAACGTTAGGTGAGTTTGGCCACTGTGATATTTGTAGCAAGTCAGAAAGCACTATCCGCTGAAGTAAAGGCAGTAATTAAGCAGCAGCTCGAAAGTGTCTCCAATGGATGGACTGTTTACCGAATTGCCAGACAGGCATCCAGAATGGTACGTGTTATCCTTCTGTGTGAACTGGGTTGGTGAAAGTGACAGGTTACAAACCTTTGATTGTGTGATTGTCACCCCTAGTCAAGATGGAAAGTAAATATGGAAGTATGTTTTAGTCACGGGATTGAAAGATGATAATGGAAAGGACCTAGTTTATAACTTTTCTCGTGTGTTGTGGTGGGGAAAGTTCCACGGGAATTCCAAAAATATGAACTCTTTTTTTTTTTTTTTAATTTTTTTTTTTTCCAACGTTTTTTATTTATTTTTGGGACAGAGAGAGACAGAGCATGAACGGGGGAGGGGCAGAGAGAGAGGGAGACACAGAATCGGAAACAGGCTCCAGGCTCCGAGCCATCAGCCCAGAGCCTGACGCGGGGCTCGAACTCACGGACCACGAGATCGTGACCTGGCTGAAGTCGGACGCTTAACCGACTGCGCCACCCAGGCGCCCCAAATATGAACTCTTTTTGGCTGAAGAGTTTCAGCCACTTCATTTTGCCCTGTATTCTCATAACCACAGCTGCCTCCCACCCACCACTTCCATCCTCCATCATCAGTACACCAGATCTTTCTTCCTTCTCTCTCTCCAACCTTGTCATTCTTATTTGGAGATAGGGGCACGTTTTAGTAGGCTGTTCCCTTCTCAGCCATATGAAAAGCCTAACAATTTTTATTTTGCTTGAGAGAAATATAGAGCTTGGACAGTAGAAATCCTTTGGGGATAAGACCAGAGAGCAAGTTTGAGAAGTGTTATTCTAGATATTGTAACACATGTTCTCATTTTACGGTGTTTCTCAAATGTGGGGAGGAGCTCTATCGAGAGAACAATTCTTTGTTATAGTCAATACCCCCAAGCATCCAGGCACTGCAGGAAACCGAGCTCACGTTCCCCCCAACAGCTCCCCTCCCTCGGTCATTTCGAGAGGCATTCGCGGTGCTGCTAATAATCACTTCAGGGAACTTCCTGGAGTTCACACCCCACCTCCCCACTGCACTAACTAGCTCATACAGAATGACATACAGTAGGTGTTCATACTTTCTATAGTTTGAACTAAAATTCTAGATGTGAGTTATAGTTCATTCCATTTATTTTCTCTTTGGAACTGTTTTAGAAAAGAACTTCAGGCATTCTGTTATATAAAAGCAGCTCAGCATATTTTCTCTGAAGAAATACTTAGACTGAGTCTCAAAGAATTATATAATGTGAAGAATGATTGTTAAAACTTATCCAAGGTTTGAGTTTGTCTTTTAGCTGCCTCACTACCTAATTCAAGTGTAAGAATCTCATCATGTGCACACCCCCCCCCCCCTTTTTAGGGTAACCATGACATGGCCAGAGAGCTTTATCAGAGTTTGCTGACTCAGGTTGCCTCAGAACATTTCTACTTCTGGCTGAATAGTCTGAAGGAGTTCTCACATGCAGAACAGTGCCTCACCGGGTTGCAAGAGGAGAACTATAGTTCAGCACTTTCTTGCATTGCTGAGTCTTTAAAATTCTACCACAAAGGGATTGCTTCCTTAACAGTAAGTACTCTTAATTCTCCTTTGGTGGTGATAACTTGATTCGTGTGAGAATGGTCTCCCTTTTCTTTTTGGGTTATTCTGTTCTAACTACCTTGAAAAATCTGCTGATAAATAGATTTAGCAATATTAAAACAATAAATAGGACGTGGTAGTAAATCCTTAACCCTTCCCCCACTTTTTAATATTCATAAATTGATGGAAGTTTATCATTTTGTTTTTGTCAAGTACTAGGTACCACAGAGAAGAAGGATTACTGAATCCATGCAGAAAGGACACATGGAGATAGGTATTTCCTCTCTAGACTCCTAGTAATAAGACGTACTGGCTTAGTACCAACCATCACATGTAACTCCCTGCCCCCTATTTCATGCCTGGAAGCTGCTCACTAAGAAACTAGAGTTTCTTACTTTGTAGACAAAGAAGGAATTATCAAGGATGCTAGCGTCCCATTTTTTACCCCTTTGTGATATCCTCCTATTCAAATTAATAGCCAGCCAGCTACTGTTTTTTGTTTTCTCTGCCAGGAGAGTAAAGGGGTTGCAGGAAGGGCAGACCATTAACATTTCTTACGTTTCCTTGAAATGAGTCGTATTCCAAAGTAAGAACCTATGTCCAAGAGGAGCGTGTTCTGTATTAATGCAAAGATTTTTTTCCCCTCAAGAGTAAAGAGTTTATATAATCAAAATTAGACAATTTGTAAGTATTGTCACCCAACTTTTAAGATTGTATATATTTACATGGAACCATAAAACTTTTGGTACCTGTTTACATATGTTTATCACATAATCTAAACTATTCTTAATGGTGGGCCATCCCAAAAGAGATGCTCCGAAGTAGAATAAAGAGTAAACAGATGTCACAAAAGAGACAGAATATTCAGACTCTCGTGGTACATATCTTTTGAAGTATAATTTCTTTTTAGCTAGGATTAATCAGCAGCTGTTTTAAAAACGGGAATACACAAATGGCTTCTCTCTGGCTCATGATGCTCCCAGTAGCAGGGACTACTGTGATTCTTTCCTCTTGATTATTCCAGGAAAAGAGTGTTGTTACCTATATCAGGCTAATAAATGCCTCAGAAAATCAAAAAGTACGGTTATTGGTTGCGATCAGTAAAATTATTTCATTTTCTAGTTCACATGGGGCTTGTTTATTCAGCACAGAAAATGGTTCCATCCGTGAAAGAAGCTCAGAGAACAGTGAAGCAGACAGAATTAATATTATGAAAATCCTGTTGAATATTTAATAGTCTTCTAATGATTTGTGTGGTATGTGTATTTAATGAGGCTTGGCAGTAATTAAGGATTGAATTCTGACATAGAAAGAAAGTACTCAGTTGACAGACAGAAAGCCCCTGTCTTCATCTCCGCTCTGCCGTTAACATATTATGACCTAAGGCAGGTTATTGGGCCTCACATCATCTCCTTTTGAAATGGAGTTCTTTTATTCAACAGACCATAAGCACTTACTATGTGCCAGACGTTGCTTTGAGGTTAAAAAAAAAAAAAAATCAGGAAATGATTCTCTTCTTGATAACAGGTTAGAGAAGAAGGCAGTATGATCCTTACAGTCATTTGGAACTTTCCACATTTCTGATTGTACTATACCATCAGGGTTTTTGTAAAGATTTTATTTTTATCATTCATTGGGCAAGTGTGGATTTGATACTAGCTTTGCATCTTTGTAACTGAGAAGATATGAGCACAGACGCCCTTCTACTCCTGCCACTCCTGCCACGTGAATGAGCTGATGTGAGATTGTACAGCTCTGTGAATTACCTCCTTCAGCCAAACTAAACAAGAGAAGCTCAACATTCTGTGCTTACGGGGACCCTACAGCGACGCTGGGTAGCTAATTTCCCAACACAGTGATTAATGATACAGTTATCTTGCTACTTAAGAATAAAAATTGTAAAAAGTATTTTAGTTTTCTGTGCTGTGTAACAAATCACCACAAATTTAGTGACTTAAGACCACACTCATTTATTATTTCACTGTGTCCATGAGCCAGAAGTCCAGACATGGCTTAGCTGGGTCCTCGGCTCATATTGACCTGGTTGCAGTCATGGTGTCTGCCAGGGCCAGTCTTGTCTGAGGCTCAAGGAAGCGCAGGGTCCTCTTCAGAACTCACGTTTGCAGAATTCATTTCCTCACAGCTGTAGAATCTGTGGAAGCTTCAAGTCCAGCAGGAAGATCTCTCACCTTCAAGACTGTCTTTTAATGGGCTCACCTGATTAGGGGAGATCCATCCAGAATATACGAATCTCTCTTTTGATTGATACAAAGTAACTTCATTAAAGATCTAAATTACATCCCCCCAATTCATCACCTTTGTCATATTGCATTAGTTAGAAACAAGTAACAGGTTTCATTCACACTCAGAGATTACTGAAGATGTGGATACCAAGGGATATGAACCAGAGGAACCATCTTAAGCATTCTGTCTACGATGGTGGATTGTTAACTTTATCTATTTTAAAAGAGTGAATATGTATAACATCTCCATATGCATTGTAGAGGGTATATAAAAATGTAACAAATATCCAAGTATACCTGTCATCTTCAGGAAGTGGGACATTACCATAGCTTCTAAAATTCATGCATATTCCTCCATGTTTGCAGACCATTTCCTACCCTACAAAGGTAACCACCATCCTGCATCTTGTGTGTACCGTTCCCTCGCCCTTCTTTATAATTTTAATGTGCTTTTTTGTAATTCTAGACAAGGTACCATGTTGTTTTTGAATTTTATATAAAAAGGAATCCTACATATTTGTATTCAACTTGCGTTATCTAAATTAGGTTCTTTTTTTTTTTTTTTAAGTTTTATTGATTTTGAGAGAGAGAGAGAGTGTGTGCAAGGGACAGTGTGCATGAGGGGAGGGGCAGAGTGAGAGGTTGAGAGAAGCCCAAGCAGGCTTCGCGCTGTCAGCACAGAGCCTGGCTTGGGCCTTGATCCCATGTACCATGAGATCGTGACCTGAGCTGAAATCAAGAGCTGGACGCTCAACTGACTGAGCCACCCAGGCTCCCCCATCTAGATGATGTTCTTAAGATTTATTCATCTTGTCGTGTGAAGCTCTAGGTCAGTTTTACTGCTGTATATTCTTATATCATATGAATATTTGCCCCTTCTAGTGTTGATAGAAATTTTCATTTTTCCAATTTTTTGCTAGTATAACAGTACTGCTGTGAACATGCTTGTACATGTCTTTCGATACACCTATGTAAAGCTTTCTCCAGGACAGTCATTCTCAGTTGGGGATGATTTCATCCTTCCAGAGGACATTTGGCAATGTCTAGAGACATTTTTGGTCATCGTGATTTGTCATGGTATTTCTGGCATTTATAGCAAGCACAGGCCAGAGATGCTGCTAAACATCCAACAATCCACAGGACAAGTCCCCTCAACAAAGAATTACTCGGTTCAAAATGTGGCTGGTACACTGAGGTTGAAAACCCTCTTCTGGGGCAGTAGACCTCAATCGAAGCGGTGTATCTGTCCCCTGCTCCAAAGTGTGTGGGGATGTTTCTCTTTGTCATAGGGTAAGGGGGACTGCTACTGGCTTTAATCCTGAAATGCCCAGGACACTCCTGCCTCTGCTAAGAAATACTGCTCTGATATATTTCCTAGGAGGATATTGGCAAGGTTATGTGTACCTTCAACTGACTAACTAATACCAGGAGCCTCTCTACAGTGGTTTACAAACTTCTAGTCCTCCCAGCAGGGTATAAGAGTTCTGTTGCTCTGCATTGTTCTCCTGACTTGGTATATTCTAGAAGTTCTGATTGACATTTCTCAAGTCATTAATTCAATTAAACATTTTACTTACTTATTTTCTTATTTATTAGCTATAAATGACATGTAACATACTGGTTTCAGGTATATAACACAATGATTCAATATTTGTATATATTGTAAGATGATCACTACAGTAAGTGTAGTTAGTTCATATCCATCATCAGCATACATATTTATAAAAATTTTTCTCATGCTGACAACTTAAGATCTACTCTCTTAGCACCTTTCAAACATGCAATACAGTATTATTAACTATACTCACCATACTATACACAATATCCCCATGATTTATTTATTTTATACCTGGGAGTTTATACTTTTGACCCCCTTCACCCATTTCACCCACCTACCTACCACCCCCCCCCCACCTCCCCACCTCCCCACCTCTGGCAACCACATATCTATTCCCTGTATTTATGAGCTTGGGGTTTTTTTGTTTGTTTTTTGTTTTGTATTCCACATATAAATGAGATCATACAACATTGGTCTTTGTCTGACTTATTTCACTTAGCATAATGCCCTCATTGACCATCGGTGTTATTGCAGATGGCAAAATTTCACTTTTTTATCACTGAATAATATTCCATTATATATATGCACCACATTTCCTGTATCCATTCATCTGTTGATGGACGTTTGGGTTGTTGCCATATCTATTGTAAATAATGCTATAATGAACATGGGGGTGCATCTATGAGATAATGTTTTTGTTTTCTTCAGATGAATACCCAGATGTGGAATTGCTGGATTATATGGTAGTTCTGTTTTTAGTTTTTTGAGAAACCTTCCATACCGTTTTCCATAGTGGCTAACACCAGTTTACATTCCCACTAACAGTATATCAGAGTTTCCTTCTCTCCACATCCTTGATAATATTTATTTCTTATCTTTTTGATGATGGTTATTCTAACTGATATGAAGTGATATCTTGTGGTTTTGATTTGCATTTCCCTGATGATTAGTGATGATGAGCATCTTTTCATGTACCTCTTGGCCATCTTTATGTCTTCTTTGGAAAAATGTCTAGTCAGATCTACTAATTTTGTAATCAGATTGTTTGTTTTGTTTTGTTTTGTTATTGGGTTAATAAGAGTTCTTTATATATTTTGGATATTAGCCCCTTGTCAGATATAGGATTTGCACATCTTTTCTCCCATTCAGTAGTTACCTTTTTATTTTCTTGAAACAATTGAACATTTGTTTCATATTTGGCCACTTGTATTTTGTGTGTGTGTGTGTGTGTGTGTGTGTGTGTACGCGCTCGCACGTGCGTGCGTGCATGCGTGTGTGTGTGTGTGTGTGTGTGTGAGAGAGAGAGAGAGAGAGAGAAAAGATGTTTCACAGAAGTGAAAGTTGAAGTTTTTTGTTCATTTTCCTAGCAGGCTGGTTATCTTATTGATTTGTCAGAGTTCCTTATATGTTCTGGATACTAGTTTTTTTATAGGTGATACGAGTTGCAAATATCTTATTTTGTAGCTTTTATTCCCCACTTTCTATCTTTTGATGAACAGTAGTTCTTAGTAGTCTAAGACTTAATGGTCTAAGTTATTGGTCTTTCTTCCTTTATGGTTTTTGTTTTAAAATTTTTTTCCCCAGTTCATGCTTCCTTTACCTTTGTAGCTTGTTTTGCTCAGCTTTATGTTTATTCATTCATTTTATTGTTTTTACATATTGTGGTAATTCATTCATTTTCATTGCTCTGTGATATTCTTTTGGTGACTGTTAAAGCAATTTGTTTATCTTTGATATCACTGGGGAACATTTGGATTATTTCCAGTTTGGGACTATTAAGAGTAATTTGATATGAATATTCTAATGTACATCTTTTGGTAGACGTGTGCATTTCTTCTGAATGGTAGTGCTGTGTCATAAGATATACTGAGATTCAGCTTTAATAAATACCACCAAAAGTTTCCCATGGTGGTTTCCAGCTCAGACTCTTACCAGTATAAATGCTTTTTGGGGTTCATAGTGTTTCTTGAATTTATGGCTTGATGACTTTGATCATTTTCAAACATTTGGCCATTGTCTCTTCAGCTATAGCTTCTGTCCCTTTCTCTTTCATTTAGGACTCCAGATACCTACAATAACTCTTTTCACCATGTTTCATTTTTCTCTTACATTCTCTTCTGCATTTTCCATCTTTTTATCTCTCTATTCTTAGCTCTGTGTATGTTCTTCTGACCTATCTTCCAATTCAGTGATTCTTACATTGTGTCTAATCTGCTGTCAGACCTATTCATTAGGTCCTTAATTTCATTTGTTGTGTTTTTTTTTTTCAGTTCCAGAATTTCCATTTGGCTATTTTATATTTTCCAGTTCTCTGCCAGGACTCTGTCTTGCCATTTACTTTCTTTTAACTAATTCATGTCTGATGTTCTGTTTTCTGGATCCATTGTGGCTTGTGTCTTAGACTGATTTTTCTGCCTCTTGGTTTGGAGAATTTTGTCTTTTTTGTATGCTAGGTAATTTTTTATTTGGTTTTGGACACTGTGGATGAAAAAGTATCCGATTACATCATCCAGAGCCTTACATCTCTTTCTTTGCCCTTGGCAGGCAGTTAGGGTAAGATCACCTTAATCCAACCAAGGACTGAACTGATTCAAAGCTAGGCTTCAGTCCTGGAGAGAGCCAGTACATTTTTGGGTTCTCCTGACTCCTGGGGCATAGCCCTTTGAGGTTATAGCCAAAAGCCTGAAATGTTCTTCCCAGCACCCCCTTGGTCCTAGGAGATTGCCAGCAATTCTGCTCAGCTTCTCAGACTCTCAGGAGCAGCTTGCAAGTTAGCAAATATCTCAAGGGAGAAAATGTTACCAAATGTTAGTCTCACCTCCTTGCATTTTCCATCTCTCCATGATTTTTTACTTCAAAATCCTTTTTTGCCTTAAGCTCTTCAGTGCTTTCAAATGGATGTTCTTAATATTGTATTCAGTCTTCACTGCTGTTGTTAGCAGGAGGCCTGGTCTAAAACAGTCTAGGCCATGATTGCTTTATGCTTGGCTTATTCTTTCAAAATCTGAGTTTATAGTAAGCAAAATAAGCCAGACACAAAAAGACACATGATATGTGATTCCACTTGTACGAGATATGTAAAGAAGTTGGATTTATAGGAACAAAAGTACAATGGTGGTTGCCAGGTCCAAAGTCTGCATTATGGCTTACACATACACACACACACCCTGTTTTTTAACTGGGCTCGTCAGATAGCTTTCTTTTAAGCCATGTTGGTTTCTTTAGGGAGCTCCATTTACAAAATTGGGTGGGGGGGCACCTGGGTGGCTCAGTCAGTTAAGCATCTAACTTTGGCTCAGGTCATGATCTCATGGTTCATGGGTTCAAGCCCTGCGTAGGGCTCTGTGCTGGAGCCCTGAACCTGCTTTGAATTCTGTGTCTCCCTCTCTGCCTCTCCCCGACTCATGCTCTGTCTCTCTTTCTCTCTCTCTGTCTCTCTGTCTCTCAAAGGAAATAAACTTTAAAAATAAAAAAAGAAAATTGGGTAAGTACTACAAGTCAACAGTTAAGTAGTGTTATTTGCATACCTAACAAAGATTTAACTGTAAATGTTTAGGGGAAAAGAAAGAAGGAAGGGGAAAAAAGCAAGGAAGGAGAAAAATAGTTATTTAACGGGGAAGTAAAATAGCAATCCAAATAGTGGGGATAGCTCTTCCCAATTAGCTGATGCCTCAGAGTAAGCCGTAGGGAGAGCTCTGAGTCTGTTGTTCCTTCATTGGCATGTGTTAAATTCACTGAATATCATTCCTCCTTGAGGAAGTTGCAAGGGTAATATTAGTTACATATAATTTTTGCTTTACCTGTTAACCTTAGATTCCCAACTTCTGTTTAAGCTTTAGTTTCAATACAAAGAAAAGTAAATAATATCCTTTATATTCCTTATTAGCATTATGCATACTGCTATAAATCTAAGTTTTATTTCTTACACATTTTCTGTCTTTCATGGGTGATCTTACCGTAAAGCCTCTGACCTCTATGACAAATCTATCTTTTCTATGTTCTTTTGAACATGTGTTATATCTAGCATTGCTTTCCTTCAGTTTAACACAATCCAAGATGCACAGTCACTTTCAAGGTGGCCATCTTATATCATCAATAAAATATTCAAAAATAAATCCAGAATTGCGGTAAATCTCCCTCATTGTAACTACATCTTGCTTCTCTTTCATTTTTATAATGCATGTTGGGACAAGATTGCCAGTGTTTTTTGTCTGGTCAGATGGTCTGTATTTATATAAAAGTATCGTATACACCTACTTGTATTCCTGACCATTGTAAAGTTATTGACAAGCAGTAAGTTAAAAATAGCAGGTAGTAGTTTAAGGAGCAGAGGGGGTCTTATAAGAGCAAATTAAATCTCTAAGGAATTAAAAACAATTGAACTGATCTGTTTGATCTCCTAATCTATGCTGTGTCATGATTAGAACAGACATCCCAAAAGCATGAAAACCACAGAATTCACTATATTGAGTACAATTATTACCTCTAACTACTATAGCTCTATTTATATGTAGCTTTTAAATATCATCAAGGACCTTGGAATTTAAGAAGGATACTAGAGCAGGTGTGTGTTCTAGGGAGTGGCTAAGTCCTAGAGTAAAATATGAATACTACCAAATAACGAAACTTACTATTTGACGTTAAAAGTAGAGAGAAGTACACTAAGGTCAATATGTGATACTTGGCTAGATGGTAATATTGTACCTGACTTCCCTAAGTCAAATGCATCGCTCTCCTGCTGAAAGGATAGTGTTAAGTGAGGTAGTATCTAAGGAGCAAACAGCAGCAGCATGTTTTAAGCTAGTCATATCAGAGGAAAATTATTTTCACTATGCCTCCATTTATTGTTAATCTAGCATATTTTTGGTATGCCTTGGGTTGAAAGCACCATGCTCAGTTCTCTGCTAGAGTAGTTGCTGAGTAGTTAAAAGTTGTCCTGGTTCGTTGCCAATGAGTCTCTGGCTTGACTTAACATTTTTTGCCCCCCTCTACGTAGCAAATGTTGCTTTTACTATCCAGGACCCTGGATAAGTACCCTGATACTTCTCCATCTTCGTTGAAACTTATTTGTGTGTTTTGAACTGTTCTTCCTTCCATTAGCCTCTCTCTGCATTCTAAACATGTCTACTCAGAAATTCTTTTTAGGGGGCGCCTGGGTGGCGCAGTCGGTTAAGCGTCCGACTTCAGCCAGGTCACGATCTCGCGGTCCGTGAGTTCGAGCCCCGCGTCAGGCTCTGGGCTGATGGCTCAGAGCCTGGAGCCTGTTTCCGCTTCTGTGCCTCCCTCTCTCTCTGCCCCTCCCCCGTTCATGCTCTGTCTCTCTCTGTCCCAAAAATAAATAAAAAACGTTGAAAAAAAAAAAAAAATTTAAAAAAAAATTAAAAAAAAAAAAAAAGAAATTCTTTTTAGTATTAATCTGGGCTGACAGTGGGAAAATGCAGCTATGAGACAACATGTTTTTTTAACAGTGACTGTCTAGCACCATGTTTCTTCTGCCCTTATCTTTCTTTCCTCCTTCACCTCCCAACTTTTAAAAAAACTATTAATGATTCCAGTGATGAGAATTTCAGGTTAGAAAGGTAGGAAGGTGGTGGGGTGCCTGGGGTGGCTCAGTTGGTTAAGCCTCTGACTTTGGCTCAGGTCATGATCTCACGGTTCGTGGGTTCGAGCCCCACGTCGAGCTCTGTGCTGACAACATGGAACCTGCTTGGAATTCTGTGTCTCCTTCTCTCTTTACCCCTCCCCTGCTTCTGCTCCATTTGTCAGAAATAAATAAACGTTAAAAAAAAATTTTTTTAATGTTTTTTTTAACATTTATTTATTTTTGAGACAGAGAGAGACAGAGCATGAATGGGAGAGGGTCAGAGAGAGAGGGAGACACAGAATCTGAAACAGGCTCCAGGCTCTGAGCTGTCAGCACAGAGCCCGACATGGGGCTCGAACCCACGGACCACGAGATCATGACCTGAGCCGAAGTCGGACGCCCAACCGACTGAGCCACCCAGGCGCCCCTAAAAAAATTTTTTTTTAAAAGAAAGTAAGGTGGTGATAAGGGGGTTTTGGAAGAATGATAATGTCCTTGAAGTGTCCCTCAAATGATAACCTACCGGTGATGATCGAACCAACCCACATGCTGTAGAGACTGTGAATGTAGGAAGTAAGGAACCTGAATGCTGATGAAACATACAGTTTTTCAGAGCTGATGCTAAGTATGCTAAGTTTTTCTTTCTAATATTACATCATTCCTCTTATAATGTAGGTGTTTGTTTATCCATCAGTGTTAGAGCTCCTGCTCTTATGCACAAACGGTGCCGAATACTTTTTGTCTGGCCCCATCTTGCTCTTATGTTTATTTTGTCTTATATATCTTTTTCCCCCCAGGCTGCCAGTACACCACTGAATCCTTTAAGTTTTCAGTGTGAATTTGTAAAACTCAGGATTGACCTTCTACAAGCCTTCTCTCAACTTATCTGTACTTGCAATAGCCTAAAGACAAGCCCTCCACCTGCAATTGCCACAACCATTGCCATGACCTTAGGGAATGACCTTCAGAGGTGTGGTCGCATCTCCAATCAGGTGTGTCTTAACTTTATTTTCAGTGCAGTGTTTATTTATACTTTAGAGGTTTTTGAGGTTAGTTGTGAGATGAAAAATTCTGAAATCAGCGGTTTGACTAAAAGACATTAACTATCAAATGCTTATTAACTCATCTGTCTTGCCAAAAATAGGCTGACATTTTTTTAGTGGCAAAATGATGGAAGATGTCTCAGTAGGTGCTGCATGTTTATAACTGTATTAGTTGTTTTAGTGGAACTGGAAGCTAAAAAAGCAATGTTTTTTGTTTCTGTGTATTATATGTATTATTATACTTCCTTGAACGTTTGCCATCTTTGTTAATTTTATTTAACAACGTTTGTAAGAATGAATGGAATGGAAATGAAAAGAGTTGAACTACTTTTCGATTTGTTTGTTTGTTTGAGGAGGGTTTTTTTTTTTTTTTTTTTTTTTTTTTTGTGGTCTGTTATTATACAATAATGATAGCATGTTTGTTTCTGGTAATAGATACTTTTCCTTCTTTTCAGATGAAACAGTCCATGGAAGAATTCCGAAGCCTTGCTTCCCGATATGGGGATCTTTATCAGGCATCTTTTGATGCTGATTCAGCAACTTTGAGGAATGTGGAACTATATCCTAAACCGCCTTGTTATTTCTTGTTCTCTGGAAGTATTCTTTTAAATGTAGAGTTAATGCTTCAGATGTGCTTGACTAAAAATATATAGTAGATAAGCCTACAAATTTATTATAATTAATAACTTCTCTTTTGAAATCTAGTATGAGCAGTACAGTTGTACTTTTTAACTTCAGCCAGGCTTTAAAAATTAACAGTGACTCAGTGGTGGCCTTTCTCCACCGCTAAGAAGAGCATCCAAAACCTGGGTCCCCCAGTGTCACATACTTGGTGCTCACTTGAGCTGCAGCGGAAAACGTAACACATTTTCCCACCAGAAAACCATTTTCTCTTTTGCATCACTTCTGTTTTCTTCATGGTGAACAACCCTGGTTCCCATCACCTTTATTAATGGTCTATTATTCCATAATCTTCATTGTCCCTTTTGTTCCCTAAGCCTTCCTTGGGTTTTCCGTATTTTCCTATTAGCAGCCTCAAACCCTTTTTGAAAGGAGGGCAGAGATAAATTGTTTTTTTTTGTTTTTTTAAAAAAAATTTTTTTTTCAACGCTTTTTATTTATTTTTTGGGACAGAGAGAGACAGAGCATGAACGGGGGAGGGGCAGAGAGAGAGGGAGGCACAGAATCGGAAACAGGCTCCAGGCTCCGAGCCATCAGCCCAGGGCCTGACGCGGGGCTCGAACTCACAGGCCGTGAGATCGTGACCTGGCTGAAGTCGGACGCTTAACCGACTGCGCCACCCAGGCGCCCCAGAGATAAATTGTTTTTAAGTTGTAGGGCCTATAAACCAGTAGTTCTGGGCCTTTTGGGTTTCTAAGTAAAAACCTTATGAATGCTGTGGACCCTCTCCTCTCCAGAATGCATTTATGCACACCCCCCAGCAGATTTGTAAAGTTGCAGTAGGGTTAACAGATCCCTTGAGCCCCAGCTTAGGAACCTCTGGGGTATCTAGAGACCATTTTGGTTGTTGCTGTTTTTAACTTTTATCAGTGAAACTTCTACATCTCAGCAGAAGAAAACCATTTCTGTGATTGAATCACAGGGCCTGTTGCTTGGTTCCCACCCCCTACCCCAACCCCACATTAGGCGGCCTCTGAAGTTCCTTCCTGGAACAGAATGTGAGAGTCACTATTATAAACAATAAAAGGGGGAAAAAATAGAGTCCCAAACTATTTGATTTGATAACATTATTGTTGCCTTCACTTAAAATGTGGTCCTCATCTCGACCTGAACTTCAGAGAATATAAAGTCTATGTGGATTTCTCTCTTTTCATGTATAACCTTAACGTCCATCCAGACAGCAGCAGAGCTGTTTATTGATATCTCATGCAATAGAAGCCCTCATTTTGGACCCAGAATCAGCAAGGTATTTCTAATAATAGTTTACATTGAAGTGCATTTTCAAATATGTTATCTTACCTAGTCATCACAACAGTGTTTTGGAAGAGGTTTTACAGAAGAACAAAGAACAGGGACTTCTCCAGTATTTACCTGAGGTCACAGCTACTGACAAAACATGGATTTTCCGACTCCATTGTTTATTTACCTCCTGCCTCCTATTTTTAAAACACTGACCTGGAAAAATAACTAAGAAGAAATTCTTTGAAATTTGAATATTTTCTTCTTGTATACTGTAACTAAATTTTGGTATGGAAAACTGGGTTAATAATATAATTAAGCTTGACATTTTTATTCTTTGGTTTCCTAAACAAAAAGATATTCCTATTTTTGCTTCATTAATATTCTTCTCTCCTCTTCCATTAACTAATTATTCAGGAATGTTCCACTGGTTTTTTTGTTTGTTTTTTTGTTTTTTTTCCCATTATACTATTCTGTTTTGGAATGTGCATTTTCAGGTGTCTGTAATTTCCAATCTAATAAGGCCTGTGATTCCAGGGTCAGCTTTCTCAAAGAATACAATCAACAAAGCAGGGTAAAATTTCTCTACCCTGAAGCATTCACTCACCATTTCCTTTCCGGACAATAGCAAAATCCTTGTTTCTGTCTTAAAATTCTGCCTACTCCTAGACTAGGCCGCTTGGCTATCTTTTTCCCCATTCATCTGATCCATTTTAATATTTTCATAACATACTAATATTTGCTTATTTTTCCTTTTATCCTGTTCTCACCAGTGTTCATTTTCCCTTCAGACCTGCAGTGCTTGTTTTTAAAAAAACAAACCCCTTCCTTTTAAGTTTCAAAGTGTGCTTACACTTTCATGTACTTTACAGAGTCTTTGCCAATTAATTGCTGAGTCAAGACTCACATCACACCATTTTTTATTGTGCCATACTCATTTTACCTCTTAGCACCCAGATATCATTGTACTGTTGACTGGTATGATAGGCATGTTTTTCTCTTGATTGACTTTTTAACAGAGAGATTGAGTGCACTGTCAGCAGGGATGGGGTGAAGGGAGTTATCCAGCCAGCTTACTCATGCTGCTACTCTTTTTCTCACTCTTCTCCGCCCCCTCTCACTCTCCAAACCAGTTCTCCTAGCCTCTGCCCTTCATAGCAGGGAAAAGTTGGAAAAGAAAGCTTGTACCTTGAAGGAGGGTTCTTTGGGTTTCATTCTCAATAGTATACAACTGCTAAGAGTGGCTTCCTCCTAAAACTTCTGTTCTCGATATTATATATTCTGTGCCTTCCAAGTAAAGAAGGACTTGCAGGTAAAAAAGAACCTCAAGAGGACCTCTTTTGCACTGCTGGTGGGAATGCAAACTGGCACAGCCACTCTGGAAATCAGTATGGAGGTTCCTCAAAAAATGAAAAATAGAACTACCCTGTGACCAGCAATTGCTCTACTAGGTATTTATCCAAGGGATACTGGTGTGCTGTTTTGAAGGGACACATGCACCCTAATGTTCATAGCAGCACTATCGACAATAGCCAAAGTATGGAAAAAGCCCAAATGCCCATCGACTCATGAATAGGTAAAGAAGGTATGGTATATATATACAATGGAGTATTACTCAACAATCAAAAAGAATGAATCTTACCATTTGCAACTACGTGGATGGAACTAGAAGGTATTATCCTAAGCAAAATTAGAGAAAGACAGATATCATATGACTTCATTCATATGTGGAATTTAAGATACAAAACAGATGAAAATAAGGAAAGGAAGCAAAAATAATATAAAAAAGGGGGGGGGACAAAACAGAAGAGACTCTTAAATATGGAGAGCAAGCTGAGGGTTGCCAGAGGGGTTGTGAGTGGGGGGATGGGCTAAATGGGGCAAGGGACATTAAGGAAGACCCTTGTTGGGATGAGCACTGGGTGTTATACATAGGGGATGAATCATTGGAATCTACTCTTGAAATCATTATTGCCCTACATGCTAACTCACTTGGATATAAACTTTAAAGTTAATTTAAAAAAAAAACTCAAGAAAAGGAGGCATAACATTGGTATTTCACTGTAGTTTTTACAAAAATGTGTCTTTTTCATAGCCTAGAAGCTTTTTTGGAAGAAGGCATCTTGTCTTACTATTCAGCTTTGTATCTCTAGCACCTAATATAGTGCCTGAACCAATAACAGTAAATATGGATTATGACAGGGTAGATGTTTATAATTATGAATTGTCTACCTCATTCCAACTTTTTAGAATTATCAAGAAGAAATATTTTGAGATGGTGGTTCATTGCATTTTTCTATTCTGACTGTTTATTTGTAATAAGTCCTTTGCACTTAATCTTTATGTTACTGCCTAAAAGATAAGTGAACAGTTCCTGGCTATGACAGAATAAATTGACTGGACTTTTCCTTTTACTGCGAACAACTAAAACCTGGATAAAACATAAAAGTTTTATGTAAAACTGTAAACAGTTAACTGTTTACAGACATTGGACAATAGGAAATTCAGGAATGTCATCCCTTGGTGAAGGGACACAAATAAGGTAAACCCTACCATAGTCTTTCCTTTCTTTTCCCTGGAGGCACTCAGCAGAACACAGTGGTCTTGCTTAGTTGAAGAGATAGGAATCAGGGCTCAGGGAACCAGAAGAAGCTAGAACTTGCAGGACAGAATACAGGGGAGAGAAAGCAGCTTTCCAGGGAAAGAGCTCCAGAAATTTCATAGGCTGTGATTCTTTGGCTGAAGATTAGCATATGTGTACTAAGATACACATATGTAAGGGAAACTGCACAAGGCCAGGCAAAAAACAACTACTGGGGGAAGAATGATGACCAGAAGTTATAAGCTGAACAATTCCTAGAGTTCACACATGTCTGAGAAATGTTTTGAGTTCCACCTAGCCAAATGGAGAGACCTTATTGAACACTGAGAGCATGCAGAAGAAACACCAGAAGGGTCACACCACCTTAGCAGTAGGGCTAAACTAAGTCTAGAGCAGTCTTTCAGATAAGCTTTAAATGAATCAGGATTATATACAAGTAACTTGACTGTCTACCAAAACAAAATTTAACATTCTCTAAAGACAATAAAATAAAAAGTTCAACAGTATAAAATCCACACTTGTAGCATCAGATCAAGAATTATTAGGCATGAGAGAAAGCAAGAAAATGTGACATAACCAGGAGAAAATTAAGTCATTTAGGAAAAAGACTCAACAAATGACAGATGATGGAATTTACAGAGTTGGACTCTAGAATAGCTATTACTAATATTTTCAGAGATTTAAAGGTAAAAGATAACATAATTAGGAGAAAAATTAAAGATGTAAAAAGGACCAAATGGAATTTCTAAGAGCTAAAAAAATACAGTATCTTGATTTTGCCTTTATTTTTGAAAGATAATTTTGATGGATATAGAATTCAACTTTGGGTTAGGTTTAATGGTACATTCGATATTGCAAGAGAAAAGTTCAGTGAACTTGGAAGACGTAACAATAAAAACTACCCAGACCAGACAGTGAAATAAGAAACAGCCTGAAAAAACAACAGAGTCAAAACTAGCCTGTGGAACAGTATCATTTGTACTAATATATACATGTAACCACAAATCCTATAAAGAGGGAAATGAAGGAAAGGGAAATATTTAAATGGCTGAAGTTTTTTAATGTTTAATTAAAAATGTAAACCCACAGGTTCAAGAAGCTTAACAAACCACAAGTAAGGTAAACAAAGAAAACCATAACAAGCCATACATTGTAATCAAATTGCTGAAAACCAATGATGAGAAAAAATTTAAATGGAGAAAGGGAGTGCATAGAAGGGAAGAAAGATCAGAAATCCACTGATTTCTCATCAGAAATAATGCAAGCCAGGGGCGCCTGGGTGGCGCAGTCGGTTAAGCGTCCGACTTCAGCCAGGTCACGATCTCGCGGTCCGTGAGTTCGAGCCCCGCGTCAGGCTCTGGGCTGATGGCTCGGAGCCTGGAGCCTGTTTCCGCTTCTGTGTCTCCCTCTCTCTCTGCCCCTCCCCCGTTCATGCTCTGTCTCTCTCTGTCCCAAAAATAAATAAAAAACGTTGAAAAAAAAAAAAAAAGAAAGAAATAATGCAAGCCAGAAGACAATTAGAACATCGTTAAAGTTATGAAAGTGAAAAAGGTAACCCAGTATTCTATATTCAGTAAAAATTACCCTTCAGTAATTAAGACTAAATAAAGGCCTTTTCAGACAAAATCTGAGAAAACTTGTTACCACCAGATGTGCACTACTAGAAATGTTAAGTTCTTCAGGCTGAAGTGAAACCATTTCCACTGTAAACTTAGAGCCACAAAACAGAGTGAAGGGCACTGGAAATGGTAAATATGTCACTAAATATAAAAGACTTCTTTCATTTTTTTAAAGTGTTGATCATTCAAAACAATAATAACTATGGGAGTTTATAACATGTGGAAGTAAAATGTAGGAAATAAGACATGACAGGGAGGGGATTGCTGTATGATTTTTATGTTTTACATGAAGTAGCATATAGAAAATTATTTGAAGATAACTTGTGATAAACTAAGGACAAATAAACTCTAGAGCAACCACTAAAAAATAAAACAAGCCAGGAGATGAGATAAAATGAAATACTAAAAACAACAACAGAAACAAACCCAGTTAATCCAAAAGAAGATGGGGAAGACAGGATAAAAAGAAACCGTGAACAGATGGAAAAGTAGAAAACAAATTACAAGATGGTAGCCATAAACCCAATCATACCAGTTATTACAGTAAATGTAGTCTTACTCTAAATAAAATCGGAGATTACCCTACTGAATACAAAAGCAAACCCAACTGTCTGCTCACCACAAGTAACCCATTATAAAGACACAGATAAAAGTAAACATAAGAACAGAAAAGTATATATCCTGAAACTCTAAAAGCTGAAGTGACCATATTAATATCATACAAAATAGACCTCAGTACAAGGTACATTTCATCATAATAAAGGAATCCATCCGTCAAGAAGACATAGTTCTAAATATGTACAAAGAAACATATGAAGCAAAAACTGGCAGAACTGAAAGGAGAAATAAATCCACAATTATCAAGTTTTCAACACTTCCTCTGTGAGTAATTAAAGAACAGCTTGTCAGAAAATTTCTTAGGATGTAGAAGACTTGAACAACACTATCAATCATCTTGACCTAATTGACATGTACCAACAGCAGCGTATATGTTCTTTTCAAGTGCATTTGGAACATTTAATGAGATAAACCATACACTGGGCTAGAAAACAAATCTCAATGAACTTTTAAAAGCGTTGAAATCATACAGAATATGGTATCTGACAATTAAGTTAGAATTGACTAACAAAAACGATCTCCAGAAAATCCCCACACATTTAAATATTAAATAAGACTTCTGAATAACCTAACTGGTCAAGAAATCAGAAGAAAAATTAGAAAATATGTTAAAACAGGATGAAAATGAGAACACATATCAAAACTTGTGGGATGCAGCGAATGCAGAGCCTAGAGGGAAATTGACAGCTTTAAATGTTTTTATATAACATAAAAAGTTTAGAATCAGTGATCTAAGTTTCTACCTTATCTGATGCTACAAAAAGAAAGCAAATTAAACTCAAAATAATTTGAAGGAAAGAAGTAACAAAAATATGAGCACTGATAAATGAATTAGAAATAAGTAGTGGAGAAAATCAATGAAACCAAAAGCTGGCTCTTTGAAAAGACCATGAAACTGATAAAACCAGTTAGTCTGAGTGGTAAAGGAACACAAATTACCGATACCAGAAATCAAAAACACCAGACCAAGTCCTATAGCTATTAAAAGCCATAATAAGGGAATAACAGTTTTCATGAACACAGACACAAAAACTTTTAACAAGACATGTGCAGATTGAATCCAGCAATATCCAAAAGATAATGCATCAGAACTAAGTAGGTTTTATCCCAGGAATACCAGGTTAACAATAGAAGACCAAACGGTGTAATTTACCATATTGCATAATAAAGGAGAAAAGCTGAAGCGGAGGGCTTAATAAACATTTCAAGTCTTACTATGAAGCTATAGTAATTAAGACTATATGATATTTGTTTGATGGTAGAATGGAGAGACCACTCACATATGTGATCATTTGATTTTTGACAAAGGTACCAAGGTCCTTCAACTTACATCTTAATGAAGTTCATTTCTTAAGTAAATGAATGCTTTAGTAGGAGGTAGAGCAGTATGTTCTGAATTTAGACCCTTTTGGTAGCAGGTAACTCCATAAAAGACTTTAGTTTCTTTATGCTTTGTGTGTATAGTTTTCCTTAGAGTCCTATAAATGAGGTTCAGTTCTTGTCTTATTGGAACTTAAGATATAGTACAGAGCAGGAAACAAAGCTTTGGAGCCAGGCCAATACAAACATGAATCCCTTGTCATTCACTCCTAGCTGTATAAATATGTGCATGTGATTTCATCACATTGAGCCGCATATGCATGAACTATAGGTAACTTGTGATGCCTGTCTCCTAGAGTGGTTGTGGTGGTTAACTGAAATAACCTGTCTAAAGTACCTAAGGGAAGTGCTTTAGTTATGCCTTTAACACACCACTTGATGTTAAGAGGATAATAAGAGAGGGGCGCCTGGGTGGCTCCGTGAGTTGAGTGTCTGACTCTTAGTTTTGGCTCAGGTCATGATCTCATGGTTTGTGACATTGAGTCCCACGTTGGGCTCTGTGCTGACAGCGTGGAGCCTGCTTGGGATTCTCTACCTCTCTCTGTCTCTGCCCCTCCCCTGCTCACTTGCATGTTCACACTTTCTCTCTAAACAAATAAACGTTTTTTAAAAAGGATAATAAGGAAATAATAAGAACAGTTATGCCCAGTGTGGCCGAATTACCTATGTTGCACTTTCAAATAACCGCCTTGAAGTTTAGTTGGAATACAAAAGGTTTGCTTTCTTTTTTCACTTAGGAAGACTTTCAAAAACACTTTTAGGTCTGAGGCAGTAGAGGAAGAAAGAAGGAATCTCGGTAAAACTTTCCAGCATGCTCTATATACTAGCTCTCCCCTGAACATGCCTGTGCCTTTCACATCCATGCTGTGGATCCATGCCGTTTCCACAGCCACAAATGCCCTCCACACTTCCACCTCTCCACATCTCCATCCTGCTAGCCCGCTAATTTGCTCAGGACCTGTCTCTTCTGTGGCATTCCTCCCCTCCCTCCATGTGCTGATCTGTTATTTATAGATCCTCACTGGTTATTTGGCACTTACGGATAATTACCTTTTCAAATGTCTTAGGTCTCCTTCCCCTCATGGCACAGACAGGGTTTAAACATTTTTCTACTACCTAACACCAAAGTGATTAGACTTACAGAATTTGAAGTCAGGTCTGGGTTTGAATTCCAGGCTTATTACTTAACCTCTCCAAGCCTCAGTTTCCCCCCACCTGTAAAATGGAACAACCGTGCCTACGTCGTTATTTTACAAATTAAATGAGAACATGTGCAAAGTGCCTGACACATGTAGACATTGAAGTAGTGACTATTTTGGTTGATTAATTGATACTGATTTGACCTCAGTTTCCAGGAATACGGATCTACTGGAGCGGCCCATGCCGACAGTGAATATGAGAGGAGAATGATGTCTGTGTATAATCATGTCTTGGAGGAAGTGGAATCACTCAATCGGAAATATACCCCTGTTTCTTACATGGCAAGTGACATTTGTTTTATTGAGTTTTCATTACATAGATAGAAGTGGGTTTTTATCCAACACTTACTAACCATGTGAATTCATCGAATTCCCCTCTCTGCCTGTTTTCTGCTGTGCCTATTTTGTAAGGGTTAATAATTGCTGTGAGGATGAAATGAGCTAATCCATGGAGCACTTAGCACATCTCTCACTGCTATAGAGTTACGTTAATGTGTCAAATCTGCTCTACCAGAATGCACTTTTTTTTTCCTTTTAACAATTGAACTGAAGTTGCAATAGTTCTCAACCCTGGCTACACGTTAGAATCACTTTGGGAGTTTTTTTAAAAAAATAAATCACTACCCAGGCCCCACTCCAGACCAAGTAACTTTGAATCTCTGCAGTTGAGGCCCAGGCATTAGTATTTATAAAAAGCTCCCAGGTGATTGATTCTGTGCTGCCACCAGGGTTGAGAACCACTGGCCAATTAAAACAGAACTGTGCTTGTCATCTACAAGGCAGTGAATCACTTCCTGCCAGATGATGCCACTGATGTCCTTTTAGCCTGCTGAATCTATTGCCTTTGGCCCTGTTCAGCTCTTCCTCTTCCTTCAGTTTCCTCCATCACAGGACAGACTGACACACCTTCACCCAGATTTTCTCCTCCCTGTCTGGCCATTCCCCAAGTGTCTTAGTCAGCTCAGGCTCCTGTATCAAAATACCTGTAGACAGGCTGGCTTAAACAACAGGCACTTCTCTCTCATGGTTGTAGGGGCTGGAAAGTCCAGAACAAAGGTGGCAGCCAGTTTGGTTCCTGGTGGCAACCCTCTTGCTGGCTTGTGGACAGCCACCTTCTCACTGTGCCCTCACACGTGGAAGAGAAAGGGAGCTCTGGTCTCTTTTTTTCTTGTAAGGACACTAATCGCATCATGGGGCCCCATCCTCATGACCTCATCCAACCCTCATACCCTCCCAAAAGCCATGTCTCCAATTACCAACATATTGGGAGATAGGGCTTCAATGCAGGAGTTTGGGGAAGCCACACATTCAGCCCATAACACCCCATCTGTGACCTTATACCTTGGAGAGTTTCCCTTGCCTTGGCTACCCATTAGATGCTGACATTCCCTGTAGCTCTTTTCTGGCTCCCGCTCTTCTCGCTCTGTACTCTCACCCGTTATCAGGTGTTTAAGAAGAAATTGGTAAGGTATGTTGTTGAAGAGTTAGATTAGATTTTCAGGACAGATACATTCCCTGACATAAGATCGTCAATACGTATTTGCTGAGTTGAATTGACCTGGGTGGTTGTTTGACAGAGACTTGGTTGCTAAGGGACAGAGTAAAGATTCTCTTTGAAGGAAATACACACATCCATGCAAGACATTGATTAGATGTCAAAAAATATAAAGACTGGGGGCACCTGGGTGGTTCATTCGGTTGAGCATCCGACTCTTGGTTTCAGCTTGGGTCATGCTCTCACGGTTCGTGTGTTCAAGCCCCACAGCTTGGGATTCTCTCTCTGCCCCTCCCCCTACTCTTGCACATGCCCTCTCTCTCTCTCTCTCTCTCTCAAATAAACTTTAAAAAAAATACAAAGGCTGTAAAGTATCAGACTCAACAAAGAAGAGCGTGTTGGTGCTATGCTAGTCCTCCTTCTGGCTTACTAACTACACTACGTGCCTCCATATTTCCAGACTGTTAACTATAATGGTAATCTGCTCCTAACACACCTATGCACATGTGCCCAAGGGGCCATCGGCCTCAGAGGCACTCCACACTCTCCATATGGGGAATTGCAAAATCTGCCTCCATTCTTTTAAAAGAGAGAATGGTGCCTTTTTGCCCCAGAACAGCCTGAGGGCACTTGGGTCCCCTAAGTCCAGCCTTTAAAGAGGTTTCTCTCCTAAAATACTGTTGGCATCAGACTTCCACCACCAGTAGGATGTCCCTGCAAGTGCTTCCCAGATTCCTCGTTGCAGGAAGGTGAATAATGTTGCCTTAGCAGTTAAACCTGAAGAAATAGACCCAATGTGTTTGAATCTGTGTTGTGGTTTTCTCAAGTAATAGACCTGGCATTTGTATTAGGAGTCTCTTGGGCACGAAATGTTCAACAGCCTGAAACCAATAAGGAGTGGATTCTTCTGGCCTAGAGCCTTAATGCCCAGCTGTTTAAAATTGTTCACAAACATAGGCAACTAGGTGGCACTGTGCTTAGAATCAGCAGCTCAGAAGGGCAGACAGCACAGTAGAGTGGCTTGCAGCTTCAGGCCATTGGTGGGGAAGTAGACTGAGGAGGGGAGGGGAGGGTACACCAACAGGAGCAGTTCTAGGTCACCTCAAGTTACAAGTGTTCTGATGGTGCTGTAATTTTTTTTTTTCTCTTAAGTTTGCAAACCATTGGTGAAATAGAAAACAAATCACTGAACTAAGAGTCAAGCAACCCAGGTTCTAGTCCCAGCTTGTCCCATTACCTGTCTGGGTGACCTGTGTTATCAGCAGAAATGAGGATTAGACTGGGTGATCTTTGCAGTATCTTTGACGGTGTCACAGTTGTATGCTCATCTCCAAACTCACCAAGTTGGATACATTAAATACATACAGTTTTTTGTATGTCGGTCATACCTCAATAAAGTGGTTTTAAATACATACATACGTACATACATATAATATCTCAGAACTCTTTTAAGTTTTAGTTGTGTGGCTCCTCTTACTAAGACTCAAAGGATTCATTGTAGTGATTCTCTTCAGCTATGCTGGGATTTTCAAAACTCAGTTAAATTTGTGAAATAGATATTTGAAATAAAGTATTCTATTAAAATTTCGGAATTCCATAGAGTTGGACAACATAGAGTTGTCATTCTTCATCTGAATTCCAGTAAGTTTCCCCCATTGCTCACTCTGGGGCTATAGGGACAGGGAAGCCACCATGTGGAGATGGAGATGGGATGGAAGAATGAGGACGTCAGGGTTCGTGGGATTTGGTGTCTGGCCTTGGACATCGATATACTGCTCTGGCTTCTTTACCATATTTTCCTTATCCTACTTTAACATACAATAGTTACTCTATATTGTAGTAACTAAAATCATTATATAATAATATATCTAATAGCTCTAAGTGCTATGGAAATGCAAAGTTTGTGCATTATTTTGCCTTGAGGATTTTCTTCTACATTTACTTTTTATTTTATCGAATATACTTCAAAGTAAAGTAAAAATCTGCAGTTGTATGCCTTGACATGAGAGATTTGGCAAACATTTGGGTGTTATGCCTATTTCCTGATAGGTATGTACCTTGCAATAATCATAGGACCATTTGTACTTTAAAAAAAATTTTTTTTAACGTTTATTCATTTTTGAGAGATGGAAAGAGACAGAGCATGAGTGGGGGAGGGGCAGAGAGAGAGAGAGAGAGAGGGAAACACAGAATCCGAAGCAGGCTCCAGGCTCTGAGCTGTCAGCACAGAGCCCAACGCGGGGCTTGAACTCACAGATTGCGAGATCATGACCTGAGCCAAAGTCGGACGCTTAACCAACTGAGCCACCGGTGCCCCAACCATTTCTACTTTTTAAACTTCTTCCTTAAAATACCATTTGTTGATGAAATTTGGAAATTTATTTTTATTTGACTTAGTTTCTTTTCTTCCCCCCAGCATACAGCATGCCTCTGCAATGCCATCATTTCCTTGCTGAAAGTTCCTCTTTCATTTCAGAGATATTTTTTCCAGAAACTGCAGTCTACCAGCATTAAGGTAATAATAGCAAGAATAGAGGTTAATACTGATTAAAAACCCAGTTATCTTTTGAAGAATATGTGGGATAGAGCTCTGCTTCAGGATCTTACCTTTGGTTTTGATGAAACTTACAGCCTTTAGTTGTGAATTTCTTCTCCCTTTACTGAGTGGTTTGGTGAAAGGAATGGGATTTGGGGATTAAACCCTCTCCCTTGTGACCTGTCAGTGCCAGATGCAGCGAGACGGATGTTTGGGTACCTGGAGCTCTGTCCCTTGTCTCCAAGAATAATTTGAGAGGTTTCATGATAGTCACCTACAAGGATCTTGAGCTGAGTCCGTGTGTGATTGGACTTTCCAGACCCAGAATAAATCAGGTCCAATAAAACATCACCAGTCCTACCTCCAGGGCACTTTTGTCTGTGAATATCCAGTTTTGAGGAGCTGGCCAATGAGAAGAGCTAGTAGTTGAAAATATGTAAGCCACTCAACATTCAAAAATGTATTTTTGATTCAGAGAATGGAATTTTTGGGAAAGGAGGAAAACTGTCATCCGCAAGAGGTTTTCTAGGTTATACCTGGCAGTAAATGTCTTCCGTGCACTTTGCATATCCATTCGAATGTTTTGGGTTGCATTTCAGAATGACAATAATAAGGAAAATTGATTACCTTAGGTAAGATGTGTGCAGGGTCGATTGAGGCAATGCTCAACATTATCAGAAAGACCCAATTTCTTCCATCTCTTCATTTAGCAGAATTTGGGCTTTTGGTAGTTTAAGTGTATTGGATATTTTAAATATGTTTTTAAATAAAAAACTACTCTAATGAGAGGTTTGAAATTGATTTTTATACCATTGTGACTTGATTTTATGTGTAATCCTAGAATATTAAGTACGTTTGCCTTTGAATTTAGTGTATTTAAAATTACGAAAGACCAGAGGACAGCCTCTAGATATGAAAATTTACATGATGCATTTCTGTACTGGAATTGGTTCCTTGTCAAAGAAAGGCCCCACCACAGAAATGGGCAAGAATAGTGCCTTCGCTTTTTTCTAATCCTCTTTTACCCTCACACAGAACTGGGGTTTGACGTAGAAAACACAGTGGTATTTAAAAGGAAGCATTAGGAGAAGGAACCCTTGACCTTAAAGGTACATCTGCCTGGTTGTCCTGGCATAGCCAGGTCGTTAGTTGTATGTGTAACGTTGTAACCTATAAATAATAATTAGCACAAACTTGTCTGTCAGAAGAGAGCTTGCTCTTGCTTGTTAGCATTTATTTTAATGTTGGTATTCTAGCTTGCTCTGTCGCCGTCCCCCCGGAACCCTGCAGAGCCCATCGCGGTCCAGAATAACCAGCAGCTGGCACTAAAGGTAGAGGGAGTGGTTCAACATGGATCAAAACCAGGACTCTTCCGCAAAATTCAGTCCGTCTGTCTGAATGTTTCTTCTACACTACAGAGTAAATCTGGACAAGACTACAAGGTAATTTAGAAAAGAGGCAGAGTTATGATGTGGATTTTATCAACTTACATTAATGGAAGTTTTCTAGTGCTAAGCAGACTGCAGTTACACCTCCTAACAGATGAGATACGGACACAAGTTAAAAGTACATTCTGAGGCTTGAGGGGGCTCGTGAACAGCACTTCTCTTTTCCCTGCCTGAGCCAGCTGATGGAGAAACATCCAGGCAGACAGTAATCAAATACGAGTTTTATTATTATAGCTGTCGGGAAACCCCGCTCAGGTATCTGGCAACAGGGACTTCTAGCTTTGTACCACTGAATTTTCCCACCAGCCTCAGCCCGCACACACAAGAGCCTGCCCCTGTAAAACTGATGGTAGGAAGGAGCGCCCTGAGTCCCAGAGAAGGCAAAGAGAAGATCTTAGCTCCCCATGCTCAGTTCCTACCCAGAAACTCCCCATCAGTAGGATTTACCTCCTTCCCTGGAGACCAGTACTGCCCATCTAATGAAAAGTCCCTCCACATGGAGGGAAACCTCAGGACTGAGGGAATAAGTGCTCCCTTTCCCCCAAAAAGCACACATCGAATTATTTTTCTCTATTTTAAGGGAATTGTAGCATTTTCCCCCAAAAAGGCTATACAACATTGACAGGCATGGTCAGATAAAGTAAAATCTTTCCTTAAGGGTGTAACCCTAGGAATTGGCTGCTTTGAGAAATCACGAGGTAGGTAACCAAAAATCGTGCTTTGCTTTGTTAGCCGAGACCGGGATGCTGAGTACCGTGGAATACCAGTATTCCAAATGCAGAGTATTCCTTTCTGTGGACATCTCTTTCTGGTTCCTTGATGGTTTATTCACAGTAAATGGAACAAGGGAACAAGTACACAGTTGTAGGGACGGAGTTGTTCAGATGCCCACATTGGTTGTATCCGGGTTTATTGTGGGCACGCTTGAACTGAGCTCCATAGCAAGGAAAGGAATATTAGTAGAAATATAAAAAGAGAGCATTTTATTCTCTTTGGTGGTTTTAGGCTAAAAACCCAAGAGAAGGTGTGGCTTAGGCTGTTTTTACTTTCTTTACTTTGGTAACTTTCTCCTCCTTCTTTGCCCACTCTGATATGGCTCAGCCTTTATTCTCTTCTCTTCCTCTCTGACTCCCACAACACGGAGCATGGTGCCTTATGTAGCAAATATTTGATGAATGATGAAAAAAAAATCATTTACTGTATTTGGAGTACAACTGCTATGTTCGTGGGTGATCCCTGTTGTCACAGAAGATCCTAGTGAGAATTTACATAGTTAACTTACCCCTTTCAACAGCTGTCTCCTCATTTTGAGTTTGAGAGAACAGTAACGATGATTCTTATTGTTCCTTGTATATGATTTCCACTCTTAAGAAAAAAACCTTCAAACCAGTCTTCTGCTTATTGACTTCCCTCTGGAGGCATTGCTTAATGCCCAGAAGCTGATATAAGTTATATAGGACAGGATTGCTCTGTTGTGTTACATGCAGTGAGTTCTCAACTTGAAATGCATCATCCATTCAGAGCGATCAGGTTGCCTTGGCCTATTTCTGGTCCTTTTAAGGAAGTTCTTGTTTGGTAGGCATGTTGTTTAGGGACATAAAACCCCTGTAGAAGTTGTGCAAACAAACAAAACCGGGCTTATAAATCTAAGATCTTGAATTGGTCAGTGACTTCATTCCATTGCTGTTATGGAAAGATTAACCTGTTCCCTGAGTCACAAAGCTTCAGGGCACATTTATATCATTAATTATACAACAGAAACACACACATAAATGTAGAACAATCTGGCCAAATATTCATTAAGGTTACCTGTGTATGCATTCTCAGAATAAGTGTCTCTCTTAACATACTTCATCTTAGGTACAGGTCAGGGTATACCAGCAAGTGTTACTCTGTTCTTTGAAGGACAAAGGCATGAGTGTCTAGCTACATAAGTGAACAAGCCCATAAATCTGTATTTTAGAATATATTGTGCTGCCCATCTGAACAAGACACTGATTATTAAATGAGCACTGTACAAGTTATAAAGTTAATTTGTTTTAAAGAGGGAGGGTTGACTGTATTAAGTAATACAAAATCAGACTGGCTAGGAGGAGGAACCCTAACTTGTATTTACTTAGAGTTATGTTCTTTTTCAGTCTCTTAGATTTTAAACTCCCTGAAACAGGTGATTGTACCCTGTTTCTTCAGAATTTCTCTTTACAGACTAAAGAAAGATGGGAATCAGAGTTGGGGTTGGGTAAGCAAGTGTAAGAGGGGAATATTCTCTTCCACCCTCTTAAGGTCTCCGGCTGGGCCTACGATTAAACTAACATTAAGGCACATTAACAGGAGAAAAGCATACAAGTTTGTTAGAATTGTACACATACATGGGAGTCTTCACAGACAATGGAAACCCAGAGAAGTGACCAGAGCAGAAAGCTTATGTAACTTTTAGACAAAGAAACAGTAAATTTGTGGAGACTTAAGACAAATGGGCAGTAAAGAGGTGGGGAGTGACTGGGAGAGAGACGGGGCGGCAGTCCGTGCATTTCAACCTTGATTCCCAGTCTCTGGTGATAAGGATGTTCTCCTTCTCTTGGTACAGAGAAGGCACCTTTCTCATGGGAGGTTTTATGGCCTGTTTTAGGTAAAAATGGCAAGGTCAGAGACCCTTCCTACATCCTCTGTTTCGCAAGTGCCTTTAGTTGAAAAGAATCAATGTGCCAAAGCAGCATTGTTTTGAAGAGGCGTGTCCTGAGCTCCTTCACAAGGAGGAAAGGCAGCATATGAAGGGGTCGAGACAGGCTCTGGGAGCTTGTTCTGGTAGTGAGGAGGTAGCATCACTTAGTGATAAAGAGTGTAGGCTCTGGAGTTCACCTGCCTTGGTTCAGATGCCAGTTCCACTACTCATTAGCTGTGTGACCTTGGAGAAATGACTTAACCTCTCTGCCTCAGTGTTTTTATCTGTAAAACAAGGATAATAATAGTACCTACACCTCTTGGTTGTTTGCAGGGATTAAGTAAGCGCTTAGTACAGGGCCTACCTCACAGTAAGCACTCAGTACATATTAGCTATTACTATTATTTAACAATTTTTTCGTTCCAGATACCCATTGACAATATGACCAATGAGATGGAGCAGAGGGTTGAACCTCATAATGATTACTTCAGTACTCAATTTCTGTTGAACTTTGCTATCCTTGGAACACACAACATTACAGTGGAATCTTCTGTGAAAGATGCCAATGGTATTGTATGGAAGACGGGTCCCAGAACTACCATATTTGTAAAATCCCTGGAAGACCCTTATTCCCAGCAAATTCGCCTACAACAGCAGGCCCAACAACCATTACAACAGCAGCAACAACGAAATGCCTACTCACGGTTTTAGCCACATGATGAATGCACTACAGACTTTACAGGAATTGATCAAATGGGCAAAAATAATTTGATTTTTCATATGGATTAAGATATAAAAGAATGTGGAGTCCATCTATTCATTGGTTTTTATAATGTCATACTCTGGCGAAAAAAAAGAGTTGGTTTTTCTTTAAAAATTTAATTTGAGAAATAATTGGATTCCTAGCCAGAAAGACGCTTTCCCCTTGTTCCTTCTCAAACCATGTCCTTTATCTTCTGTTTGACATTTTCATTGTTTTTCTGTTGCTGAGCCTTTCTTTCTCTTTCAAGAAAAGTCATGTGTTGGGATCACTGAATTCATATATTTGACTGATTTGTCCACCCAAACACATCACTCACTACCTGGCACAGACCTCTCATTCTGAGCTAGGCATTGGGAAGTGCTGACTAGTTGGTACGGAGGAGTCTGTGGGAGTAGAAACTGAGTTCTCCCCTAGACTGACTTCAGTGTGTCCCCTGAAACATCCAGTTTTCTGGATTTTGAGAGGAAGCAGTCTAGCAGAATTGAAACATCCTGCTACATTATTTCAACTATTCACCTATATTTCTCTGTGCTAGAGCAATCTTAATTTATTGTTTTAGTATTTAATTGACCCCCCCCCCCAAAACCAGCTAACAGTTACAAACAAAGATTGGCAAGTAATCATTTGTGTTTTCTAATATTTGTTTATATTATAGAGTTTTTACATTATTTCCAAGAGTGAAAAAAATCACTCACATGTAATATCTTAATCTTTTAAATTAGGAGGGCAGATCTTTTGATTGGTTTGGTTTCTTAAGTTATGTAATGCTAGACTTGATTGTCTAGAAAGAACAATCTATAGCACAACCTCAATTAGTTGGGATGCTCAGGGAATAGAAATTTTCTGGTTAGCCAGAAAATCCCTTTTTTTCTATCTCAATACTGGTTGAAAACCATTATATAAAATATAATAATAATAAACTTTCTTGTCTTAACACAGTATACTAGATGTATTTTACCTGTTCGTTCTTGGTTTGGGATCATTCAGTGCTTGGGATCATGGTTTCCAAACATCAGGGATCATAGGGTTGCCCATGTTCATGATGTGTGTGGGGGAGTTGGGCTGGAAGCAGTTCCCGAGATGAAGCTGGGCACCTTCCCTAGAGGTTCCCTTTTTATTTATTGATTTCTTTTTCTTTTTTTTTTTTTCAATATATGAAGTTTATTGTCAAATTGGTTTCCATACAACACCCAGTGCTCATCCCAAAAGGTGCCCTCCTCAATACCCATCACCCACCCTCCCCTCCCTCCCTACCCCCCCCCCCCCCCCCCCCCCCCCCCCCCGTCAACCCTCATAGAGGTTCCCTTTTTAAATAAATCTCCCATTTCCTTTGTTTGTGTTTTGTACTTTTTTTCCCTTTAAAGTCAACATTGGCTCAAAGAAAAAAAAAATGAGTTGGTATTTCTTTTTCCCTTGTCATGTTGCCTCCAGGGATGAGAAGTGATTGGCGATTCGGGTCCCTCTGAGATTGCCGGGCTCGGGTGAGCTATTGTCCCTCTTCGCCATTGGCCAGCCAGAACATCATGGCAAAACGTACGAATCTCCAGTGTTGACTGTAGATGGCATCCCTTTATGTTCAGCCCCGTTGTACACAGTGCACGGTATGCACAGTTGTGATAGCATCTGAGGGCACAGGCCTTAGGAAGAACCGCCAGAGGGGTGTGGAGGAGGCTACGGACCCCTTGACCTGCCAGGCGTGGAAAGAGCTGACTCAGCAAGCACAGGTTGTCCTTTTAGCTCTGATGAATTAGCTGAGTTACCTTGGGCAAGTTACTCAATCTCTCTAGGCTAGTTTCCTTGTCTCTAAAATGACTGAATTAGACTGGATCTCTTCAAGTCAATCTAGAATTTTTATCAGGTGACTGAAAGACTAAAAGACCAAAAAAAAAAAAAAGACTCTTAAATTAGGGGAGAAATTTTTTTTTTTTAATTAAGTGTCTATTTTCAGAATGAAATTTTATAATGTCGCTGTCAGGTTTCTGGTACTGTTTTGAAGCAGAATTCTCAAGAGGCAAATCTTGTAAGCCTCCAGCCCTCCCCAGTTCCCTTGAGACCTGCCCAAATTTTATGTTCTTTTTTTTTTTTTTAAACCGTTTATTGTTTTTTTTGAGAGAGAGAGAGACAGGACACGAACAGGCGAGGGGCAGAGAGAGAGGGAGACACAGAATTCGAGGCAGCTCCAGGCTCCAAGCTATCAGCACAAGGCCCGACGTGGGGCTCGAACTCAAAAACCGTGAGATCATGACCTGAGGTGGAGTCAGATGCTCAACCGGCTGAGCCACCCAGATGCCCCCCAAATTTTATGTTCTTAAAAGACCAGCTTTTGATAGCTGTAGTTATAAACTCTTTGATTTGGTGCACTGTAGGAATTAATCCAAATAGTTCAAAGTATGAAAATAACTCTGTGAAGCAAAAAAGGCTATTTTAATTGAGTGTGTCCATTAGACCCAGGGTTAGAATTCTGATTTTATGTTTGGTATCATGTCTACTGCATTTCTGGCATCAACTGTTAAGCAATTATTTGAAGTAAGGGGAAATTGTGTTTATAATTTCTACACTATAATTATAAATGAAAAAGAAAGATGAAGGAACGAAAGAGACATGTATACTGATTGTGAAGTGAGCGTGTTCTGTGAATTTACAAATATGGATAAAAAAGGGTATTGGCCGATCGATTCTAGGGAAGACAGGGCTGATTTTTCTGTGTTTAGTCATTTTGCACTATAACCTGGGGGGTCGGAGCACAGCCTTTGGAGCTACACCGTCTGGGTCCAAATCCTACGTACCTAACTTTGTGACCTTGCACAGGCTACTTGATACTTGATATCTCTCTGCCTCAGTTTCCTTACTCCTAAAATTGAGAAGTTTAATAGTGCTTCATGGGATAGGTGTGAGGATTAAGTGAGTTAACACAGACGTAGTATAGGAAAGCAATTAGAACAACCCTATAGCATATAGTAAGCAGATATACAGGTTCACTAGCATTGTTACTTCTATTATTATACCCTCCCGAATACTATTTTTCACAGTATTTGATCTTTCATAAGATCCATTCTTATTTTTAGCATTTTATTTATTCATAATAAAAGTTACCTTCCTCTGCTACTAAACACACATTTAAGCTTATCTTCCCACATTCTCAATTCGGGTATGTGGGGTAATAACAAAATAATGTTGACCTAAACAAAACGGAATTCCTGTCTACAACCAATACTATAAATCCTATTAATTAAAATATTTAAAGACATGTATGAAGAAGATCATGAAAATCCTTTCCAAAGCTGCTGATTGTCTTCAATGGTGACAGCAATAGTATATTGACCATTTAGAAATTAAAGTACTGTTATATTCCAGCTTGACCTAAGAGGTCTTGTGATAATGACCTTTCTAGCACAGACTAACCAAGGTGGCAGGTAATTTGCAGCTAGAGGCACTAAGTGACTTTTCACCTTGTGGTATAGTTCCTAGAAGAAGTAACCAAGATGCCCAGACAAGAGTCCCAGAGATGCCAGTTTGAGTTGTATTTGTAAGACTCCCTTGCCATGGATCCTTAGATTCGTCCCTTGGTCTTTCTGTGCCAACACTGGCCAGCATTGGGAGTGAGAGGATCCTGCCGCTTGGTATGTAGCGTATACGCAGCGCTTGTCCGATAGAAGGTTCCGTGATGAGGGAAATGTTCTAAGTCTGGCCTTCCAATATAGCCACTAGCCATATGTAGTTATTGAACATCTAAAATATGGCTACTGTGACTGAATCTTTTATTTGCTTTTAGTTCAGTTAAATTTAAAGAGCCTCACATGGCTACTGCCTGCAGAATTGGGACCGTGCAAGAGTGGGAAGAAATAAAATTCTCTATTCCCTTAGGGCCTAGATAACTCTTAAATAGATTTCTAGATAAGAGGTCTGTCTACATTGGAATTTTTTGATGTCCTGAAGGTTTCACATGGAAGACTGTAAACGACAAGGAAGGTACTCGGGGTTTGTGGGTGTGCTTTGCTCCTAGGAATACTGTGCTGCTCAGACACCCAGCCCTGTTCTTTCTGTAGTTAACCCTTGGATTTAGCCTTTGTCAATCATCAACATTCAAAGTATGAGGTCCAAAAGTCTGGTGAGTGGGCTTAGATCTCCTCCCAACAGCCAGAGGTCATGGTCTCCCTTTTCACTTCTTGCTCAAGAACACAAAGACCTTTAACTCCATGGGCTGTGTATTTTATTGGCCTGAGTGCACCTCGGCCATTATTACCCCGTAGTATCTCCTGGTCTAACGTATTCATTCTATGAGCAGTTTAATTTTTAATTGCAGTTGGGATTTAAACAGAATGAGACATGTTTTTCTCCTTAACTAATATATGAAGGCCTGGAGCCATTGATTTCCACATTCTAATGTAGAATGCTAAATGTTGTAAATTTACTTTTTTCAAATCTACTGCAGGTACAAAACATTTTTCAGTCTATATCTTTTCCCTTCCTGCTTCCTTGCTAATCTCCCCCAAAGCAATTCTGTCATGTCCAGTCAAGTTTGTTGTGCAATAACTGTCCTCTGTTTAGGCTTGGTTAAAGATTGAAACTTGATGAAACGAGTTGAGGGACTGTTTTCCTCTCAGATCCTGTCTACAAGGGCTAGCTTTCGTCTTGTGGTACTTAGCTGGCAAACGGAGACTAAAAATATTTTTATTGTTGTTTGCAGTTATTTTTAGCAAATCATAAAGGTAAAATAATACTAACTCATTTGGCATTAGGAAATGAATCAGTCAGCAAAATGAACATCTCTACCCTCAGAAGTCAGGATGAGTTAAAGAAAATCAGATTGTTTTACAGAGAGAAAATATTCTCTACCTCACCTTTTGGTTTTCTTGGGAGATTCATGGGTGGGTTTTGATGAAGGTTCTTTGTGGCAAGAAGCAAAAATATTTCAAATGGAAAACCAAGACATCATAGAGCTAAATTAGGCTGAGGAATCGCGAGAAGATAGCAATGTCTAGTTGTGTGTCATGGAAGGTGAGGACAGGCAGTACTGCCCCAAGTCGACCCCCATCCCTGGAAGCAGTGACGCTAATGATGCTTTTTGCCTTATTCGTCCTCTCACTCTGGGGAGATGAGCAAAGTGATGACGCATTGCTAAGACTTGTGTCCCCCACCTGGCTTTCCCTTCCCACCCCCAGCCAGTAACAAAGGCAGATGTCATGTGTTAGGAAGGTCAGTTCTGAACCCTCCCAACACCCACACATAGGACAAGAGTAGATGAAAAGCCTACTGTGTAAATGCAAGCGGGGGACCTGGGGAGAAGGGCCTCCCTGTGAGCTCCACGCTATACCAGGCTCTGAGCTGGGCGTGGGAAATGCAAAAAACTGACAGGGAAAGCCCTCAAGCAACTTGTAGTCTCTTGACAGAAGGAGACTTGTATTTCTACAGAACGTGGAGAGGGCTTTATAAAAGCTAGTGAGAGGGGCGCCTGGGTGGCTCAGTCGGGTAAGCGTCCGACTTCGGCCCAGGTCATGATCTCACAGTTTGTGAGTTTGAGCCCCGCGTAGGGCTCTGTGCTGACAACTCAGAGCCTGGAGCCTGCTTCGGATTCTGTGTCTTCCTCTCTCTGTCCTTCCCCCATTTGCACTGTCTCTGTCTCTTAAAAAAATGAATAAATGTTAAAAAAAATTTTTTAATTAAAAAAAAAAAGCTATCAAGAGAACCCAAAAGATGCCATTCCTGAAATTCTAATAGTGTCTCCCCTTGTATGCAACCGGACTGGCTCTTAGGCGATTAGAAAGCGGCCATCATTTGGCATTTTCTCCTTTTGCATCACTTGGAAATGCAAGTGTCCCTTCCTCCTCAGACAGCTTCTTGACATAATCAGAGACCTATTGGGTACCTATTGGGTACCTATTCCTTGGAAGCCAGAGAGGAACACAAGAGCATTGGGAAAAAAGATACACTCCTAAAGTGTAAAGTCAGTATTTGGCCTCAAGGAGATAGGAGCTTACACTCAAAAAGAATTAAATATTGTCTCATGTTGCAGAAACCACTGCTGCTTCTAGCCAGGCTGTTCAATGACACAAACCCCCAATGTCACATTCCAAGGTATCAGGGCCTTAGGGAGAAATCTGTCATCACAGAATCACTTAAGCAACATCAGATCTATCCTACTTAGTGGTTACAGTGTCCCCTGGGATGCTCAAAAGCATATTGGCCCTGGCTAGAATCGTCTCTCAGGGAGTGAGCTCATCAGGAATCTCTCCTTGAGGGCCCTTGACACAGGAGAGGGCCCATGAGTCTGTCCTAAGCAGTACCTCTCCTTCCTCCCTCAAGCGGCTGGGGCCAGGAGTAGCTGATGGAAAGCACTTTTCCTTCCTCCTGAGCACTAAAGCTACCTCAGCTGACATCACAGGGCTCTGTAGCTCAGTCAGCAACATTCGTCTGAGCTGGAGTTTGTGAATTTGGACAGATTCCCCCGATCTGTGCCAAAGGCACAGCCAACAAGGACACAAACAATTCTGAGAACGGGTGACCTTTTTTATTCATTCACCAAATAAATGTTTATCGGATGCGTCCAGGGTACCCGGAACTGGGCTTATGATGGACAAGCTCCTTGGGTTTATGGCCCTGACACTTGTGTTTGCGCAGACCGCGGGAGGGAAGGCTGTGAGAAACCCACCGTGCTCTTGATTTATGCTGGTGGATCTGAGCTTCTGATCATTTGCTCCAGTGAAAGGGGAAAAGGATGTCTGGACAGGACTGTCGAGGCTAGAGTCCTCGCGGTTTCCAGGGCGGCCCTTTGGTAAAGTGCTTAGCCTGATGCGGCTCCTTGTGTATCTGTCGTCTTCACGCCTCGCTAAGTTCTTCCTTCTGTCCAACTTAAGCCCCTCATGGCAGTCAGCCTCCTGCTTCTCTGTGTTTGAGGGAAATGGAAAACTCCCCAAAACCACGGTCATGGGGAAATAGCTCTAATCAAAACAGTCTCCCCTGACCCCAGCTATACCAGACCCTCCAGACCCGGCAGAAACCCCCTTGCCCTGATCCTTCAGCCAGACACGAGAGCTGGTCCCCTTGTGTGACCAGTACCCAACCCAGTCTTGGGTACGGTCTGCTGCCCAGCCTTCAGGGTTGGCACAAACGTGGACAAATGGTGGCTAAAGTTGCCACGTCCCATTCATAGGAACAGGCAGCTCCCTGTGCTGTCCCATGCCCTACATCAGCCGTTTGGCTATTTTCAGGGTCTCTGTTTCCTTTCATACTGCCTCTGGGAGCCCTGGGTGCTTCATCTGTGAAATGGGGCTGATGACGGCCCTTTGAAGAGTTGTCAGTATTAAATGTAATGATACATGTACCAAGCCTGCTCCTTGGCAAGGACCCACCAAATGTTGCCTTCGGCCTCTCTGGTCAAGTGGCCAGCGTGGCCTGGTGGCCCAGAGAACAGCAAGAAGAGAAACCAGCCTTCTGAAACAGCGATGTTTGTCTCAGATCATCTCATCTCCACCTTAAAGGAAGATGACGTCCCAGGGCATTTGAGGACCTAAAAGTACTAAAATGTCTTAGACTCACTAAAAATTTATTATTCTCTCTGGGGAGGAGGGCATTTACATTTATCAGCATCCTTGTCAGCATCATCTTTGGGCCCGGTGGGGAGGGAAAAATAGAGAAATGTCACCAGTGCAATGAGCCAACCCAGGCTTCTCTGTCATTCGGAGTTATTTAGCAGCTGCAAAAGAAGTGGGCTTATATCCAGACTTAGTTCTTTGCCATCAAATCTACTGGACAGAAGCCCCAGGATTCAATGGACACTTTCTGACAGAACGTAACTGTTTTCCTACTGATCAGAGTTTGCCATTACCCCAAACTCGGACCATGAGGCACAGAGGCTGAAGATTGAGATGTTTAGGTTGGCTAGAAGGAAGAACTTCGTGAACTGTGAAAATAATTAAATACTAAAGGAAGGAGGCATTTGGACTGTGTGAGCTATTCGGTCCAAACAGAAGGATGTGTTTGCCAGTTACCTCTCTGGAGGCAGAAGGATGGACTGTCGGACCTCCTGGCCCATTCCATCAGCAGGAGCTCTTGGCGGCTGCAGCGTCCCCAGCTGAGGGCTCTGCCTGGGAGACGGGGTGTGGCCCTCCTCCCCACCAGGCACGTGCCCTCCAGACAGTACTCAGGCACTGCGGCTGCAGACATTAATAACCCCCGCTTGACTCTTTCTGGCTTTAGGGTAAATGCCTCTGGACACTGCCCAGAAGGACAAGGGAACCGAGGTGGGAGGAGGGCTGGGGGGCGGGGGTCAGGCTTGACGGCTGAGAAGAGAGGGGTGGCGAAGAGGTTATGTTTCCTCTCACCTCCTCAGTGAGTGTCTGTGTGTGTGTATATGAGATATGTGTCTAGCCAAAGGGAGGAGCTGCCCTACTTTTGAGGGAGGGAGACTGGCCTTCACAACGTTCTCTCCTTCTGTCCCTACTACCATCATGCTTGCTCGCAACCTCATTATGTCTTCCTGGATATCACCTTCACTTCCTGTTTTCCTTGCTGCCAGTCTCTGTCTCCTCAGGAATCCGTACTTCCCATTGCTTCCCAATTCACTCGCCTGGACCAAAATTTTCATTCCCACTGGGTTCTCGAAACAGCCCCAATTCGTCAGTGTGTCATTGAAGACCCCCCCCCCCCCACGCCCCCCGCCGGCCAATGAGACGTCAGCCTAGCGGCCGGGAGGGCCTCACCTCTGGCCACACTTGTGTGGATAGCCCAGTCTGTGGGAAAACTGGCTTCTTGGACATCCCCAGAGCTCAGTCTGCACTTTTTCACCGCCATGGTTTTGTTCATATCTTCCCTCCACTTGAATGCTCCTCTCGGCATCACTGAAAAGTCTGTTCATCCCTCCGTGGGCAGATTCTCCAGCCAGGTGCAGGATTTCTGCATGGCCCGTATCCTATTCAATATGGTGTGAAGCAGTCAGGCTGCTTGGCCCTTGGGCAGGCATAAAGGAGGACACGTCGTAGCTAACGTTACCATGTCCTGCTGATGAAAACAAATGGCTCCCTCCACTGTCCGCCCCCACCCCACTGGCCTGTGGCTATTCTCTGGCCTCCAGCCCTCACTCATCCCTGCAAGGAGCAGCCCTGTCTGATCTGCCCGCCGGCCCGCTGTTCACCTTAGAGATCAGAGGTGTGGAACGAGCTTTCTGCCGTTTCTGAGCTCTGAGAAGTGTAATGGTGGGAGCACAGCCTACAGGTATCACGGGGCCCAGCAGAGGTCCAGAGTACAGCTCAGGTTCTGATCTAAGGCCTGAGGCAGGAGGGAGAGGACCAGTGCCTAGAGCTCATGAGAAAAAAAAAAAATTGTTTTTAATGTTTATTTATTTTTGAGAGAGAGATTGAGAAATAGATAATTCTAAGTAGGCTCCATGCTATCAGTGCAGAGCCCAATGCAGGGCTTGAACTCACAAACATGAGATCATGACCCGAGCCGAAATCAAAAGTCGGACCCTTAACTGACTGAGCCACCCAGGTACCCCAAGTAAAAAAAAATTTTTTAAAGATCATTTATTCGGCTCTTTCCTTGGAGTCCTCTTCACTCTCCTCCAGCAGCAGCTGGAATTGGTCAGAACTTAGAATGCGTTGATACTTTGCGAGCTTTGGTTTCTGGCCGGGTTCTTCCCGGTGCATCCTCTCTTCATCCCTTGCTCTCTCCCTGCCTTTCGTCTCCGTGGACTGATTGAGTGCTTGTTCTATGCAGGGCACTGCCTGGGTAGAGTCCGTGCTCTCAGGAAGCTTTGGTGGGTAGTCGTCACATACGTCAGGGTGACAGTGTTTGTCCGTGGTGCTGAGGGCTAGCTGAGGTGCCAAGCGTGCACAGAGGGGACACTGAGAAGCACTCTGCATCATTATTCTCATTGACTCAGGAGGTATATAAAGTGCCGTCCAGAAGAGCCCGTGGGAGGTGAAATGGGCAATGGAGGGCACCAAGGAAGAAAGGGGAAGGAGAGGAAGCGGAGGTGGCTTTTGGTTTCTCGCCACCCCAATCCAGCCTGACTCCAGAGCCAGCTACAAATCAGACTCTGACAGTTCAAATCTGATGCTTTCACTCCCGTACGGGTCTTCTATTACGTTGCTGGCCATCTCGCGTTTCCCCCTCGCATCCCCATGTGCTTTTGCCAGCTTCTGCTCCACAAATGGAACCTCCCTCTGGGTGACAGAGCCTGGAGCAGGTAACCTCAGGAGCCATCCAGGGCCATGTTTTTGGCTATATAAAAGAAGACAGCCCAGCTGACTTCCTGTCCAAGGTTCCGTAAGCCGCCCTTGTGTCCTTATAATTCAGGAAAACATTTATCTTTGTGCTTTTCATCTGGGCACTCCCCAATACTTGATCTTTCCCTAGTCAGAGGCATCCACAATGCCCTGAAGAGTGACGGGTTAAAGCAATAATGCAAAGACAAACCCAAAAACAAAAAACCCATGTTTAGTCTTTTTAACATCCATAGGGAAGATATCAAGAATAAAAAAAGATAGAGTTTGGCCTATAAAAATAGAAGAGAAAGGGGCGCCTGGGTGGCTCAGGCTATTAAGTGTCTGACTTCAGCTCAGGTCATGATCTCACAGTTCGTGGGTTCAAGCCCCACATCAGGCTCTGTGCTGACAGCTCGGAGCCTGGAGCCTGTTTTTCCCTCTCTCTCTGCCCTTCCGCTGCTCATGTTCTGTCTCTCTCTCAAAATTAAACATTAAAAAAAATGTTTTTTTTAATAGAAGAGAAAGGGGAGCCTGCGTGGCTCAGTCAGTCAAGCATGGCCTCTTGATTTCAGCTCAGGTCATGATCTCACCGTCATGAGTTCAAGCCCCACATCAGGCTCAGGCTCCACGCTTAGCCAATCTCTCTCTCTCAAAAAAAAAAAAAAAAAAAAAGCATTAACATAGAAGAGAGGAAGAACAATAGGATTACCTTGCCCCACTTTAGACATGTTGGCATTCTAACCGTTTCCTGAACCTCCATGCGTTTCACATATTAGGCCTGTGCGCACACTTGGCTTTCAGCATGCACTGCTCTCTTCCCTATGGCTCTGCCTAGCAAGTTCAGATCACCTCTAAAGATTTACCCAGGTGGAGAGTTTGCCTCTCCATAAAGCTTTCCCTGAAAGCCCCACAGAGCTGGACACCACCCTAGCTTCTGGTCTACTCTCCATTAAAGCCTCAGCTTCTTGTAACTCCCCACTTACATACCTGTCTCCTCTTCTGTCTAGGTTGTGAACATCCAAGGGGGGGATTGGAAGTTCATCTTTGCATTCCTGGTGCCTGACACATGGTAGGCCATCGGTCAAGTTTACTTTCTTGAGAATTCAAATGACCTAGCCATGGTACAGTTTGTGGTCCTGGGAGCCAAGCCACTGAGAACAGATTGCAAACTCAAGAGCTCTTGCCCAGCCCAATGGGCATTTCTCATTCTCAGTCCTCAGCTCAATAGTTCAACTGCCCGGGGGAGCCTAAGCAGTACTAAAAGGGCCCAACGGTCCCGGCCATGCACTTGGGCAACCTGATAATTACTGCAGTCACTGCTGCAGAGGTGCGTTTCCTCCATGAGTAGTGTGGCCCGGGCCCTGCAGTCTCCGGTAGGAGCCAGACCTGGGCTTGGCCCCTTTGTGACCAAGGTGAAGCTCTGTCATCCCTGTCCCTGGGCTTCAGTTTCTCCATCTGTCATGTGGTTGTGGGTCTTAATTAGAAAGCTCTTAGGGATTCCTGAAAGGACTGTTATTGTTCAGCTGCACAAAGGATATTATGTCACAGTGGTATAAGAGCACGGCAAATAATGGAAACTAGCAATAATAAGGGCACTTATTCCCAGAAGCACATTGATTTAAACCACAAAAGCTCCTTGGAACAGGGCTTGAGAATTGTAAAAGCCTGAGCAGTCAACAACCCCTGTGGGAGGGGAGCCCATGCCAGGCTATTGCTGGAGAGTTGATTCGGTCATTGTAGGCGGCCCAGTTTTGTCCCTCAGGTGTTCTCACTTGGGTGACATTTCCCTGCTCTAATGAGCCTAGCCTATTTGCTGGGTTCTGGAGAGAAACAACCATTACTTCCACATCCCTTGCATAAGATGCAAAGAATTGGCCTTAGCACAGTTCAGGTTACTTTTCATTCTCTGTATGACGAAGATGGGTCTCCAGATACTAGAAAATTCATCACCACTTTTGCTTCTAGACTCTGCATAGCAGAAGTCCCATCTGGGTCACATCTTGACCCAGCCATTGCTACCGCTGGGCAGCAACTTTAGAAAACCACCCAGATGCACTGTATCTGTGAAAAATAAAGCTCCCTTAACAAACAGATCATCCAACATGGAAAAATATGTTGAAGCATTGCTCTGACAGAAGAAAGGACAGGATCTGCAAAGAATGGTGGCTCTGGTTGCACAAAAATTTCAAACTCCTGAATGAAAAAAAAAACCAAAAACACCATAACCCAAACTATAAGATAAAAAGAACAAATGGTAGGGGATATATTTGCAATATTCATAATAGACTAATGAGTACTATCCTTAATATATAAAAGTCTTTGAAAATCATTAAGAAAAATAATAGCACCCAACAGAAAAATGGGTTGAGGATCCAGAGAATCCACAAAATAAAAATTACAAATGGCTAATGAACAGCTTTTAAAAACGTTATAATGAAATAAATGTAATGAAAGAAATGCAAATTTAAGCAAAAAGATTTCATTGTTTTCAGCTATTAGATTGGCATAGATTTTTATTTTTAGCGATATGGTGAACTCACATTTAATGTTACCTAGTAAGGGTAACTATAATTATATTCTATGACCCTATAATTCCATTCCTTATTCCTCCTCAAGGAAACTTTGCATCTGGGCATAAGTAGACACATGGGAGAATGTTTGTAATATCTTTATTTGTAATAGCAAACACTGGAATGAACCCAAATATCCATCAATAGGTAGATATATAAATTATGATATATTCACAATAGAACACTATACAATGCTAACAACAAATGATTACAGATACAGGTAGCAACATGCATGAAGTTGAGTGTATGAAGTTAGTCACTCTGATTCCATTTATATAAATGTTATGGTGTTCCAAGTCAGAATATTGGTTCCCTTTGGAAGGAGGTAGTAACCGGGTCAGGGCTGAGGTGCATTTCTATGGCACTAACAATGTTGTGTCTTGATCTAGGGATGTGTTCATTCTGAGAAAATTCATCAAGCTAAACCTTCATGATAAGTGCACTTTTTTGTATGCATGATATACTTCACTTGTAAATGTTTTTTAAAAGCAAGTCCTCAAAGAATACACACACAAAGCATTATTTCATTTACATGAGGAAAAAGCATGCAAAACTAAGTCATATATTGTTAAAGAATATGAGCATATGTGGTAAAACTAAAGAAAAGCAAGGGGCTGGTAGAGACTCAATTCAGGAAGGTAGATTCTTCTGAGGAGCAGGATGGGGGCTTTGGGTGGTTATGATCTTTTAGCTCTTAAGCTAGATGGTAAATTCACAGATGTTTTATCAGTCTTTATGTCCTTCACATGTTAGAAATATCATTTTCATGTATTTAATAGAAACAAAATTAAAATTGTTTTTTAAATTTGTTTTTTTGGTTTTTTTTTAGAGAGAGAGAGAGAGAGAGAGAGCACAAGCTTGAAAGGGGCAGAAAGAGAGAGAGACAGAGAATCTGAAGCAGGCTCCAGGCTCTTGGGCTGTCAGCACAGAGCCTGATGCAGGACTCAAAGCCACAAACCATGAGATCATGATCTGAGCAGAAGTCAGATGCTTAACTGGCTGAGCCACCCAGGCATCCTTAAAATTATTTTTAAAAGACTTTGACACAACTGCTGTTGAGAGTCCCCTGCCAATGCATTGGCCCCTGCCAATTAATGTATTGATATACATCAATACAACTTTTCTAGAAAGGAGAATGTCTCTCCTATCCATGTAAAAATTATACTTCTTCTAAGAAGTTTCCCTAAGATAGAGACAAGAGAGCAAAGATATTATAAAAGAACATCAAACGTGGTTTAGTAAGACAAAAATTGGAAACAATGTAAAGTTTTGTCAATAGGAATTGATCAAATTACACTAACTCCATAAAATAGAATACTATGTAACTATTAAGATTGATGATGATGATGTACATCTTTTGATGTCCATGGACATAGGTTCACTATAGATTCTTGCATAAAAAAAAAGTCAGGTTATGAAACAGTATGGTATGATCTCATATTCTTAAAGCTGTATCTTTTCATGTATAGGTGTGTAAGTAAGAGCCTGGGAAGTCTATCAAAATATTAATAAGGTAGCTTTTTCTAAATGGTACGCATAATTACTTTAAAAAATCAAAAGGTTGTTTTCATTTTTTTTTTTTAAATAGGACACAGTAGGAAAAAAAAATCTCCCCAGCTGCTAACTTTCCAAGATACATAACAGGCATGGAAAAAGAACTTAAAAATATATTTTCTTATCACTGAAATCCTAACACATGAATGGAAACCCCCCGGAGTGCAAGGCCCACCTACATTGCATACATATTTAGTGTGGCCGGATACAGGTTTACAAAAACATTTCTTAAGCTCCCTGGGTCCATTCCCCTCTCCTTTGTCCAACTTCTTTCAGAGATTATCCAGCAGGGAAGGCATTTGAATGTTCAAGAGCTTCAGCTGCAAGCACATTCACATGTGTGTCGACATTCCATAGCTGTTTATCAGGGCAGGGCCTCCCAGAGGGCAGGAACGAGGGCACCGGCACCGACTGAAGGACACCTGATGTGGAGTGTGGGGGGATAGGTTTCCACACCCTGAATGCTTTGATCCCTGGGACTGCCGGCCTTGACTCTGCACCCTTCCCCACCTCACCAAGACCATCCCCCAGTCCTTCATGAGTGACTTTAGGCGGCCAGTGCAGCGAACTAACAAACTCTTCAAACAGGAGGCTACTCACCTGTAGGCAACCACTGAAGGTCTCTGCCAACTGTGTCCTCAGGGGCGAGCTGTCACCCTCCACACCCACCCACCTTCTGTCCAGGCTCCACGCCCCCAGCTCATTCTCAACTCTCTCCAGAGCCTCTGGACTCTCTGTGCCCAAAGAGCTGGTTCCAAAGTTCAGAAGGTCAGCCTGGGCCTGGAGAGAGTCTGCTCAGGGTGTATCCACGGACTGCAGGCCCCAATTGCTCTCTGTACCCTTTCCCAACGGTGTTTCCCCTGTGGGGTCCCTGGGGACACAGGCAGTGGGGAAGCCTGAGGGCAGAGAAAGCCACTAAAACATCCCACAGGAATTTCCTTTTCATCCTTGTGGTGTCGTTGTTAAAGCAGATAGGTGATTAAACGTGAGTAATGTCTTAATATTGTTTACCCCAGAAACATGCAAATTCACTGTTTTTGTCAATACGGTCAATCAAATTACTTCAGCTACATCAATGTTCACTGAGTGCCTGAGGAGGGTCAGGGATTCATTAAGCCTATGGGAAGTAGAAAGGTAAGTGCATTCTTGCCCTCCATGGGCTTCTAGAATCATTCGAAATATGAAATAAAATACAAGCTTTTATTGTTATTTTTACCATGGAGATGTAGAAAGCAACAGGGAGAAAAGATTAATTCACTTTCAGATTCTATATACTGAATCCTGAGAACTACCAAGTTTTCTGATTCCATTTCAATTCTGTGTGTGTGTGTGTGTGTGTGAACCTCCCCTCCAGGGGGCTGCCACTAATGGGTCTGCCTCTCCAGACAGCCTCCTTTCTTTGTGTCTCTATATTTCAAATTCCAAATTCTTAGAAGAGAGAACCCGAGCAGGTCACTGCATAAACATGGCTGCCTGGACCACACCGAGGGGTGTGGTGAGCGGATGTGTTTGGAGGGGGTTGGGGCAGGTTGAACTGTACCCTGAGAAGATAACAACTGAGCAGATAACCCAGTGTATGTCTACAGCCGTCCTGAAATGTGTACCATCCTTTCTTATAAGAGTCACCTCGCTACAATGTGAAAAGCAGAAGGCACAGAGGTGACCAGTGATCGCCTTCATATTTTACACTGTGTTGTAAATTCCATTTGTTTATCTCTCTCTGATGGTAAAAAGCATTATGTAATCACTCACTGTTATGTGATAGTACAGTCGGACGTCTTTTCAAGTAAGGTGTGCTGCCCTTAGGTACGCTATTAGGTACTATAAGGAGCACGTATCCAGATTCTGAGTCATTCACTTAGCAAACACAGAGTAGCAACTACGTGCTGACCCATGGCGGCTTTGCTTGAGGAATCCACAGCGTAGGGTAGGAATCCATGATATATAGCATCGAAGTGATATGAGCCATGAAAAATTGAAATTCATCTTATTATTTAACTCCTGGCTTGTCCTAGAGAGACTATGCAAGGAATCCTGGTTTTCAAATACGCAAGCTTCCTTAATTGGGACTGAGCATAGTTGGCCACTCCAGCAGCAGGCCCGGGAGCAAATATTCATTGTAAGTCTACACTATGCAGAACTCACATTATACTTCTGGGGACATCAGAGAAAGCGGTGGGGGGAGGGGTTCTATTTCCTGTCCTTGGGAAGAAGCTGACAGTCTCCTAGAAGAGGCAGTTATGTACTGGTGGCTCCAGAATTTCGATACAGGAAGGACTTAGGCCCCTCATTGGTTGGGAAAGGGTGGGCTTGGGGACCCAGCTTGTCGTCTTTGCACAGAATTTACCTGAACTAGGGGAACATCAGCTGTTCATGGCCAAGTAAAAGGTGAGTGTGTGGAGGGACGGGGTGCTGATAGAGTTGAAGAGAGGGTGGCTAACATCTCCCAACCCTGCTCCGCATTAGGCCTGGGTAAAAATGCATCCTACATGTATGAAAGAAACATCAAAACATGCACACAAGAGTCAAGGAACTTGGCCTTTGGTACTCACTTTGCCACTTACTGACTGGGGCAAGTCATTTTCCTCTCTGGGCTGCAGTCAGGGCTCTGCTGGCCTGCCCATAGCACTCCAGGAGGTCCTGAGGACAGATACGAATGGATGTGAACCAAGCAAATATTGTCAAACAAACCTCAGTTAAATAAAGATCCCTGCTCACCTGGTTGGGATATCCAATCTTGATTTCAATGACCTGGCAGAATCCACCTAGTAGCCCAAAAAGCCAGAGGAGTTTTACAGGGAGTGTATATAGACAAAAAGAAGGAAGAGGGAAGAATAACCAAATCTGAATGACTGAAAGAGCATTTCATTGTTTAATTATAAATTTACCCAACCAACCACTGATATGATATAATATGATATGATATATGTATATATATATATATATATATACACATATATATATATATATATATATATATATATATTTATAAAATATAATGATACAATGTGTTGGCTTCTAATTCCTTTCTTACCAAAAAACTAGAAAGGACCCTGAATCAACTATGACTGAGAGACAGGTATAGAGGTACAGGGTTTTATACGGGAAGAGAACAGAGGTTGGGGTCACTCCAAAGTGTCTGGTATCCCAAATCTGCCACTTACCAGCTGTGCCACCTGAGGCACGTTACTCAAAATTGCTGGATCTCATTTGTAAATTTGTAAGTTTGAGGCAGCACAGCCTCACTCATGGGTCGTTGTGAAGATTAAATGTTAACACACCCCGTTGTAGATGCTCAATACTGGTAGCTACTTGCTTTATTCTTGCTTGTAATAAATTATTCTTCCTCTCGCATGGTCCAAGTTCCCTCAGTACTCACTTGCTGTTCATGTCCCATGTCAACTGGGTAACAGTATCCTTTTTAAAATTTAGGATGCCTAATTCTATATGAAGAAAATTCTGCTGTTAGACTTGTTCTTCTCTTGGACAGAGTCCCAACAGAGGCACAAACCACCATCCCCGGCTTCCTCCTACAATGGTGGCACAGTGCCCCATGGCCACATGGCTCCAGCTGGAAGGGTTAACACTGCCAGAGGGACTGGATGGAAATAAGCAAGAAGCAGCTTCCAAATTACGGGTAACCCCTAAGGTTGCTTCCAAGCCTGACACACCACAGTTTTAAGATTTTTCTCTGTTGACTTCATGGATCCAGATAGACTTGCCAAAGCCTAGAGAGGCCAGCTGACTCAACAGAGGTTGCACATTGAGCAATGGCTGGGCAGGGATTAGTGGTTCTGGACTTTGAGCTATTATCACAAAGCTGGAAGAGACCTTGAGCCCATCACAGTGGAAATTTCAAACCCATGCCTGCAGCGTTCAATGGGCCAATAGTATGCCATGTTGATTTTTTAAATATTGCTTGGTAATTTTCAACTCAAATAGTTTTTACTATATTAATTCATTTTAAAAAGATTTATCGACAACACACAGTACCCATTAAGTTCTCTTTTTTTGTTCTTTAATGACATTTCCTAGATGGAAATCAGGAGTGGGAGCCTCTGGGTAGGACGTCCTGGCCTTTGCCTTAACTGGATGTCAGTGTGTGTTAAACCTCTAGACTGCCTGCAGTCTTGTGATTGGAAGGGAGAGCAGGAAATAGTGTGAAAGTGAGTCAGAGAGAGGTTGGGGGGAAATTGGCATGAGACAGCAAATAGCACAATGGTAAGGTGATCAGGAACAGAGTCAGGTCTTCCCACGAACACATGGGTGAGCCGGGAGAAGATGAAGGAGTTGTAGTGAACAGAGAGGAGGAGAATTACAAAGATGGATGGACTGAGTGTAGGTACCAAGCAAAGAAAGGAATCGGGAAGCTTCTGTGTCTGGGTCCACCCGATGCCACTTGTATGAGTCAGAATTGAACTCTGGAAGCAGAACTACTATGACTAGTACAGAATACGGAATTTATCATAATAAATAAGCTCTTTCACAATGGGGGTGTGGAGCTGGGAGAGTAAAAATCTAAAAGATCACGGAAGTCACTAACCAGCCTTGGTGTGGCTGAACCAAGTGGAGCTTATAGAAAGCAAGGCAGGTCGAGCTGTGGAATGGTGCCTTCCAGGGCTCATGCAGAATCTTTGGAAGGATTGACTCTTTGGAGTTGATTGGCTCTTTGCAGCTCTTGCCTCTGTGAGTTTGCAGCAAAATGTCTGAGAGTGGGCATGGGGTCACTGTTGGTCAGCAGGGCTGGCAGTCCCAGAGGGGCAGGGAAGAACAGGGACACACAGGAGCCTGGCTGAATCTCTGTGCCCCTCACCAGCTCCAGCCAACAGTGGCCTTCAGCACAAGATGGCGGCTGCTTCACTGCTGCCCTCACCATCTCATGCCACTTCACTTCTAGCCACCCTAACCAGAGTCATTCAGGGAAGGGGGTGCTGGGAAACACAGTTCCCAGAATAATCAAGGTGACCATCCAGCAATCCCACACTCTAATCTGGGAAAGACAGGAACACACTCAGTTCTGAGATTCACAGACACATTTTTGAAGTTTCAGAAAAGTCGATGGTATACCGAGAGGAATGCTGTCAGTGTTTCTGTCCATCAAGACTCTGGGTTGCAAGTGACAGAAATTCTAATACAAACTGGCTTAGGTAAAAAAAAAAAAAAAAAAAAAGAGGCTTTGGGCAAAAATCTTGGGGCAACTCAAAGAATCAAAAGAATAGTTGCCAGATGATGCCAAGTCAGACAAAACTTGACCCCATAAAAACATACTCTTTCATTTCCTTCTCTCTCTCACAACCTCATCTCTGGATGGCAGCCTCATCCTTTCCACCTTCTCATGTGGCAGCTCTGGTGTCACAGTTATACAGCCACTTGACCAGAAAGAAAAGACAGTTTCGCCACCAGCTTTATTTTTTTTAATCCCTGATTATTATTATTATTATTATTTTTTTTTGATCAGTCCTTGGATAATCCCCAGACCAATTGTTGTGACCAGGTGAGTAGGATGTTATTATGGTTAAATAAGTCAGGGGACAGGTCCACCCTTGTGGCCTCAGAGGAACAAGCCAGGGTACTTTGGTCAGCCACCCAGAACCATGCAGAGGAAGAAAGGCTTTCTCCCAAGGAATGAAGCTCCATTCCCAGAAGAGGGGAGAGATGTGCTGGGCGGACAAAAGTACCAACTGTCTCCATTGGTGTCTCAGGGACTGAATGAAGTGTTCCCCCAAATTCATTCTTCTCCTTCTGGTTCATTTTCTTTAATGTTATAGCTGCTGCAGCCAGTTTCTGACCACACTTAACTGGTATTCCAAAGAGAACTGCTCCAGGGAAGGAAATGCTTGGTGAGGGTGACGATCAGGTGACAACAATTATCTGAGAGACCTAGCGATTGGACAGTTTGCTCAGAGCCATTCAATTACTTTCAAAGAGGAACTAGGACTCTGACAGAATATTCCCCAGGGAACACATTAGCAGGCTGGTTTATAGATCGCCCTGTGGAGATTTGGGTTACTCTCTCCATGGCCTAATCAGATGGTTTTCCTGGACCTGAAAGGACAGAACAGGGGCAGCGTGGTTACTCAGAGGTCAAAGAATATAAGACATTACTTGGAATCTGACTTCAGCATGGAGGTGGGTTGAGATGACTCATGATGTGTGTGTGTGTGTGTGTGTGTGTGTGTGTGTGTGTACTTTGAGGTAAAAGGAGTGTCACTGAAGTAACAGACATCTTTTCTAGGAGGAGGAAAGGAATCTGAGATTAGGGTTCCGGGGGTTCTGAAAAAGGCAGGCAATTTCATTGTTCTTTAGGTTATCTGTTAACCACCTTAATCAGATAATCTAAGACTTCTTTTTGGCTAATAATATCATTTATTTCTCCTCTCCTATTTGTCTTTTATACTTTGTCAGTGGTTTCCATGCTTGGCTGTGCATCAAAATTACTTATGGAGCTTTTTAAAGAGTTCCCAGCCCCAGTACCCCACACTCCCTATTTCAAGTTCCATGAAGGATTCCAGTGCACAGGCAGAATGGAAAACAGCTCTTCGTGCTGTAAAGTGCTCTCCATCCTTCAGAGAGATTTTGTGTGCATCGTCTTGCCTGATACCCAGGGCAAGACCAGGCTGGGAAACTAAGGATATGGTGGTTAAATGTTGTTTTTAAGGTCAGACAGCTTGTACAGGCTGGAACCAGGTGGGCTGGAACCTGGGTTCTTTTGCTCCTGACCCAATCAAAAAGGGCATCTAGGGCTTGGTCTTGACCTACCATGGAGAAGCAGCAGAGAAAAGAGGCCTGACTAATAAGAATAGGTCTACTTCCGTATGTAATCAAAGTAATACTCTTAGGCAGTATCCATAAATGAGTACCTCCTACAGGCAAAGCCCTTCCCCAAATGTACCATCCATTAACTTTTCCTGCTCTGGTGATTACTGCTGTGGGATGTTTGAAAATCTGCTTGACCTCACTGTTCATTGGTTTCTTCATCTATACAATGAGAATGGTGGGTTTGGGTTCTTTCTACTTTCTTTCTTTTTTTTTTTTTAATTTTTTTTAACGTTTTTATTTTTATTTTTGAGACAGAGAGAGACAGAGCATGAACGGGGGAGGGGCAGAGAGAGAGGGAGACACAGAATCGGAAGCAGGCTCCAGGCTCTGAGCCATCAGCCCAGAGCCCGACGCGGGGCTCAAACTCACGGACCGCGAGATCATGACCTGAGCTGAAGTCGGACGCTTAACCGACTGAGCCACCCAGGTGCCCCATCTTCTACTTTCTTTCTAGATTATTATATCTGTTCACTGAATAGCCCTTGGACATGATGTGATTGCAAGGGCTGAAAAGAGCCCTCTATTTTCTTAATGTCTATTGATTCTTTGTCCCTATGTTGCAATGTGGTATAAGAACACGTTTAAAATGTGATAAACCCTAGACAAGATGCATTACGACTCAGTCTCATGCAAGTGAAAAATGAAAATGACTGACAGCATAGGGAGGGGGGAGTGTGCAGAACAGAAAGCAGGGAGGCTGTAAATCCATGAAGAGGAGTGGGGAGAAATTGCTGGAGGTGATAAAAGAGAAGGGTGGCAGCAGCAAATGTGGCTGATTTATTTTGCCTGAGGTAGGGAGGTCCTAGATGGATTATTGGATGCCAGTTTAAACACTGTTCCCTTACTTTTACCCTAGCCCTTCTGGAAGACCTTAAGATCCTTCCCCCTCGATCCTTCACTATCCCAATCCCAGTAACCATGAAATAGACACTAGTATCTTAAATGAACGAAATATTTCTGTTGGCCCTTGCCAAGAGCTGGAACGAGGAACCCAAAAGCAAAGAAGGTAATACAAAGAGAGACACAAACCCAGAAGAATGGTGTCAGGAAGGTTAAAGCCCCTACAAAGGTGGGCCTTGCCAATCATGACCAGGGCAATAAAAAGGCCCACTGGGTCATGTTCAGAGCCAGAAGATGGGCTAGACCCACAGTTTGGGAAACAGCACAGTGTTAATAAGTGACAAAGAGACAGAAGAGACACTAAGGTCCTAAGTACTTACTCTCTTTCCTCTATTGGAGACACAACCAGGTCTCTGAATGCTCAGGCTGAGCTCAGGATCTGGCACACAGTAGGAGTACAATAAAAATTTCTTCAGGGAATGGAGAATGAATGGGAGGAGGATAAAGAGGAGAATGCCCTTGAAGTTCAACAGAGAGCCCAGGATGTTTGAAAAAGTGTGAGAAAAGAGTCTGTGCTATCAATTCAATCCAAATCAGGAGCAAAAGTTCACTGTGGTAATCAGCTCCGTAGGAAACAGACTGAGATGGCGACTGGGCGAGTGAAGGGGATAGAAACAGGATTGAAGGGGCGCCTGGGTGGCGCAGTCGGTTAAGCTTCCGACTTCAGCCAGGTCACGATCTCGCGGTCCGTGAGTTCGAGCCCCGCGTCAGGCTCTGGGCTGATGGCTCGGAGCCTGGAGCCTGTTTCCGATTCTGTGTCTCCCTCTCTCTCTGCCCCTCCCCCGTTCATGCTCTGTCTCTCTCTGTCCCAAAAATAAATAAAAAACGTTGAAAAAAAAATTAAAAAAAAAAAAAAAAAAAGAAACAGGATTGAACCGTAATGCAGATGCAAAAAATCTCAGGTCCGCCCCATAGACTGGCTCTTTAGAGTTGGCTCACCCTGAGGCTAGGGGGCTGGGTCTGTCTACCTCATCAACCAGTCAGGGATATAGGCTATGCTCCCGGACAAGGTGTGACCTTGGACCACCTGTGAACTGTCAGCAGCCAACACTCCCAAGAGCTGAGGGAATGAGTGACTCAGTCTTGAAGAAAGAATGTGTGGGCACACCATGGCACCCACAAATAATTAATCCCACCTCCTTATTTTACAGGTGAAAAAAGTCCAGAGATGAAATCATATAGCCGGTTAACAGCCAAGCTGGGACATCTCTCAAAATGGTTATTAGAGTATTCCCACAGGCCTAGTGTACGTGGAATTTGGCATGGGATTTGATGGAGCTACCAATATGGATGAAAAGGAGAAAGGGAGGTTAGATCAATGGTTCCCAAATCTAGCTGTTACCAGCATCATGTGTGAAGGGTTACTAGAAGGCAGATTCCTGGGCTCCATTTTCAGAGAGTCTCTTATGAGGGAGTCTGGCACAAAGCCTGAGAATCTGTATTTTAACAAGCGCCCACATGATTTTATGCGGCACATCTCCCAGCCTGCGCCTGGGAACCAGTGTATGAGAAAACAAAACATTGAATAATCTGTACAAAGTATTGTCAAATGATGTTATCCTGGAAGGAGATCTCATCTGGGTTCAAGAGGGCTCACTCCTGAACTCTGATTTAGTCAACAAATTTAATCAACTTGAAGACTTCAGTAGCATATATATCCAACAAAGAGGACCCCAGAATTGCAAGAGATTACTAATACTTTAGATGATCAAATTGAGATTTCAACAGATTTCAACATGTGGCCCTTAAGTATGATTTTACAGATTGATATTTATTGACACTGAAAGTTGTTCACAGTATCTAAAATGAGAGAAAGCAGCAGAGAGGCAACGGGTATGGTGGATTAGAGCACAGACATTGGAACCTAATGTACTGCATGGGTTAGAATCCCAGCCTTACCGTTTACTCACTATGTGGTCCTGAGCAAGCTTCTTCTTTCCCTGTGCCCCAGTTTCCTCATCTGTAAAATGGGAACAGTGCTATGTAATTATAGTACTTGTCTCATAGGGTTACTGTGAGGATTATGTGAATGAATATGTATAAAGGATTTATAACTGTGCCTGGCACATAGAAAATACTGTAGAAACATTTGCTGTCATTATATGTAATTGTTTCAGTTATCTATTGCTGTTAAAAAAAAAACCCAAAAAACTATCCCTTGGGGCGCCTGGGTGGCTCAGCCGGTTAAGCATCCAGCTCTTGGCTGGGCGCTTGGGTGGCTCGGTCAGTTAAGCTCAGGATTAAGCTCAGGCTTAACCTGAGGTTAAGCTTCGGCTCAGGTCATGATCTCACAGTCCGTGAGCTCAAGCCCCGCGTCAGGCTCTGTGCTGACAGCTCAGAGCCTGGAGCCCGTTTCGGATTCTGTGTCTCCCTCTCTCTCTGCCCCTCCCCTGTTCATGCTCTGTCTCTCTCTGTCTCAAAAATAAGTAAACGTTAAAAAAAAAAAAAGCATCCAGCTCTTGGTTTCGGCTCAGGTCATGATCTCACTGTTCGTGGGTTTGGGCCCCATGTCAAACAGAGCCTGCTTGGGATACTCTCTCTCCCTCTCTTTCTCTGCCCCTCCCCTTCTTGCTTTCTCTCTCTCAAAATAAATAAACTTAAAAAAAAAAAACACAAAAAACAGACTCAGGCCCAGCCCAGACACAGAGGAGAGGAAATAGACCTCACCTATCAATGAGAGGAGCGGCAAAGAATTTGCAGCCATCTCTAATTGACCACAGAGGTTTACCTCCATGTCTGTCAGTGTGTGTGTGTGTGTGTGTGTGCACGCTCATGCATGGACATGTATGCATATGCATGTTTATGCATAGAGAATGATGTGTGGAAGAGTACATACCAAGATGTAAATGATGGTTATCTTTAAGAGGATGGTTACAATATGGTTGTTATTCTCTTATTTATCCTTTCACGTGTTGCCTTTTTCTCCCTGAATTTTCCAGAATAACGTATGTTACATTTATAAAAAAGAGTAGTTTCCATATTTTTTAAAAAGATTTCATTTTTAAGTAACCTCTGCGTCCCACATGGGGCTCGAACTCACAACCTCGAGATCAAGAGTTACATGCTCCACTGACTGAGCCAGCCAGACGCCCCAATAATTTCCATATTTTGAAAAAATATATGAAGATTTAAAATGAATATGAGCTAAAATTGTGATAGTTCTACCAAAAGAAGAAGAAGAAGAAGAAGAAGAAGAAGAATATGAAGAAAGAAAAACACTAGCTCAAATTTACACAGCATTAATAAAATCACAGCAGCTACATGTAGAACAAAGGTCCTAATCCTACTCCCCTCAGCAATCAGACCACACTGAAGTGTTACATGCGGTGCTGGATTCTGAACTCTAAGATTCACAAAGGGAAACACAACATATGAAGGCGTGAACGGGGAGACAAAGGGTCTCTAACTGTTTCTCGTGGAGAAGGATTTAAGTATACTTGGGTTGAAGAGGCTTAGAGGAGTCATGATACAGTGACCTGAGCCCTCATTCCAAATGCAAGGAGAGGTGCCATGGGGAAGAGGCATTAGCATTAGTCCTAAAGAAGTAGGAACATTTTATGGAAGTGACACAAAGGCAGATGTGAGATTCTTCAACAAAGAAGAACTTTCTAGGTTGTAAAAGAATAAAGCTGGAATGAGCTTCCCAGCAAGGTAATAAACTCCCTGTGCAAGTAGAGACCCGATGCCCATGTCTCAGGGTTCCTAGAGAGAGAAATTCTGCCTTGGGGAGGTGCCTGACCTAAGACCCTTCCCAAATCCCTTCCAAATCCCAGGCTGTATGACCGTAGGCTTACATGGGAGTGAAAATAAAACATATGACCATTTATTTAGGAAGCTTCAGCCTTGTCTTGGCTAAAGGCAGTGGCCCAAAATGAATGAGTTCTTGAGATTCCTCTAATGAGCCTATAAGTGGATATTGCCCTTGCTGCGAAAACATGATAAGTCAACAAATATCATCAAGTGAACAATAGATACACGACAATATCTGGAGTATTAAGATGTGGTCTCTCGGTCCACAGGTTTAAAGTTGGTTTTTTGTTTTTTTTTTTAATTTTTTTTTTTCAACGTTTTTAATTTATTTTTGGGACAGAGAGAGACAGAGCATGAACGGGGGAGGGGCAGAGAGAGAGGGAGACACAGAATCGAAAACAGGCTCCAGGCTCCGAGCCATCAGCCCAGAGCCTGACGCGGGGCTTGAACTCACAGACCGCGAGATCGTGACCTGGCTGAAGTCGGACGCTCAACCGACTGCGCCACCCAGGCGCCCCATGGTTTTTTTTTTTTTAATGCTTATTTATTTCTGAGACAGAGACAGAGCGTGAGCGGGGGAGGGGCAGAGAGAGAGGGAGACACAGAATCCGAAGCAGGCTCCAGGCTCCGAGCTGTCAGCACAGAGCCCGACGCGGGGCTTGAACCCACCAACGGTGAGATCAGGACCTGATCCGAAGTCGGTTGCTCGACCGACTGGGCCACCCAGGTGCCCCTCAGACCACAGGTTTAAAGTTTAATAAAAGAGGAAAGACATATAATCACTGTATAAACTTGACATTCTTAAATACTGTCATTACAGATGAGTACCTGTGGGCCTGGCAGGGGCCCAAAATGTAAATGATTGATTTGTAATAGCAAAGAGAGCTTGAGTTGGGGAGACCTTCCAGTTGCAACTAAGAGATGAGAAATGAGAGGCTGGGGGGCACAGTTGGTGGGGAGGCAAAGGAAGAGAGGCCTTGCTCCATAGCTTCGTGTTAATGTGAACAGCTCTGGTGAAGGAAAGAAGGCTGTGTGCCAGTCTCCTGGGTTGGGCTTTCCTAAAAATAGATCACATTCTATATTTACTATAATTGTAACCACTTCCATTTACTAAGGATCTACTATATGGTAGTTGCTTCACATATCTAGTCAGTAACCAGGTAGAGCAATGCCTATTATTTTCAGGGATCAGGGTCCAGAGGAAGGAGGAGCAACGGCCGACCTCCTTTGGCGTGCCTGCCTCACTCCCACGAACCTTGGAACTGCCCCTTGCCTCAGCAGCCATCTGTTTAGCATGAACCCTGCTCTCCTGCCCTCAGCTGAGTCCGAGCTCTCCCCCCAGGCATCCGGAACTGTGTCCAAGGAGAGATCTAAGCTTCCCATGAACTGTAAAACAGACACAAGGACACTGTGGGTGGCCATATTCTGTTATGCTGAGACAGAGAACAGAAGAGACAGAAAGACAGACAGAGAAATCAGATACGCAGAGAAAAAGAGACAAGGAGAGTGCACCACGTGCTGCCTGGTAAGCAGTCACCACTTCCACGGCTCCGTTCTTTCCTGGGACCTGGATGCCTTCCTGCCCTCCAGTATTAAGAGACAGCCCTCTGTCTTTAAGTTAAGTTGACCCTTTTTGCATACACTAGCTTGAGCGTCTATTCCTGGCAACCAGTAAGTTTTGAACTAATACGGTGTTTTGTCCATCTGTTAACCAAGGGGCCAGTCTTCCAACTTAGGTTCGTCCATGGGGATCTCCCAGCCCCTTTCTGTCTGCTCCAGAGTGGCAGTTTTAGGGTAACACTTCCTAAAAGGAGGTTTGGCGGGACGGCTTGCTCTCTGCTTCATCAAGGTGGTTTCTGTGCCCGTCAGGTGTCATCTGTCTCATAACCAGCTGCGCTGATGAGGGGAGAGGGCTGTTCAGCAGCTGCTCAACTCGCTCAGACCGTTTAATAGTTCCCCACATCACTTCGCCCCCAGAACGTGCACCTTTCCCATGGTGTTGTCGCTCTCCAGGTTTCAACGGCACGCCACAGAAACAGATGCTTTGGGAACTTGGGTTCCTAAGTCCCTAGCAGCTACCACAGCATCTCGCCCTGGACCTGCTCCCTATACACTGCTGCTGTCACCCTTGCTAGACCTTCTCGAAAGCCTCTTCTTGGCTCTGCCCACAGACTCCCCACCTCATTGGAATCGCCTGAACCTTGTACCAATGTCGGTGAGAGCTCTGATGACATATTCCTGCTTCGTCTTCCAAGCTACCTGTCTTGGAAGGGCCTTGGGGCAGGGTCTGCGTCCTATTTGTTTTTGTGTCTCTAGCCCCTGTCACAGTGGATGGCACATGGTTGGTGCTTAATAAGCGTTTGTGGACGAATCATTAAACCAATGCATTTCTCTCCTGGACTCATTTCATTCACGGTCTCTTCACACGGATGTGCTGGCACACCAGCAATGCTGTTTTACTTCACTAATATCATTTCTTTTGGGACAAGTTTTTCTTCCCTGTTTTGTCCTTGTCTGCCTGACGGGCTGTAAAGCGAAGGCCTTCCTCTCGCTCTCTTTCTCATCCCTAGCACAAGGCTTTACGAACAACTGGTGTCGATTCGTGGGGGTTTTGGGGTGTATGTTTTGTGTTTGTTTTACAGAGCTCAAAATAATGATACTGTGCTTATGCTTTCACAGGTAGTTTCTCTGATGGCAGTTTCTTCACTGTCCTGTCCTTTTCCCTCCTCTCCTTGTGGCCGGCTCCCTCCTGACAGTGGACATAGTTCAACACAGGGCTTTGGATTCAACGTGAATGAATCCATTACACAACCAGACAGGAATTTACTCAAACGTCCAGGAATAGAGATATCTATTTAATTGGCCTCATTGAGCTTGGAAAAATCTATCGCATCACGTTCCTGAACTTTTTGACAGAGCAAACAAGAACCTCCCAAGTGGCCACTGGGAGATCGCCGCAGTCCCCACCAGTCAGGCCGCGGCTGCGCACAGCGCACTAGGCGAGCTCCCCCGCCTCTGGCCCCAGCTGCTGAAGGTCTTTCACAACAAGGCAGAGACAGTGGCTTGAGAAGATGGCATTGGAGCAGACGGGGGAGAACAGGAGAGGGGAGAGGCTTGCCAGCCAGCAGAGGCCTCCATGAGTGAGAAGCAGCTCCGTGGGGGTTATATTGGCCACCCCCACCTCATGGTGGCCAGGGTACTGCTCCCCGGTGGGCAACCCTGAATGCAACTTCAGTGCTGCTGCCTTGCCCTCTGAGTCTTTGGGTTCTCTGGGAGGCAACAGCCCCCTCTGCATCACATCACCTTCTTTTTAGGTGAACCGAGGCAGCCGCCGGAGAGGAATAAATATGACAGAAGAGAGGGAAACTGACATTTAAGGACTTACTTTATACCAGGCACTGTTGTAGGCTCTTCCTTTCTCTCTCTTTTCCCTTCTTCCCTCCCTCCCTCCTTCTTTTTTCTTTTCTCTCTTTTTCTTTCTTTCTTTGTTTCTTTCTTTTCTTTCTTTCTCCCTTTCTTTCTCTTCCTTCCTTCCTTTCCTTCTTTCTTTCTCCCTTTCTTTCTCTTCTTTCTTTCTCTTCCTTCCTTCCTTCCTCTTTCTTTCCTTCTTTCTCTCTTTCTCCCTTTCTTTTTCTTCTTTCTTTCTTTCTTGGAATACAACTTTCTAAGAGCCTATCTATGAAATTTTAGGTATCTTCAATTACTAATAATGAATTAATTATTTTCTTTTACTATGTCTGGCTTGCTAGATATTATTCAAAATCTCAATGGCCCAGCATTTCAGCAAAATGCTTGTGACATTGTTCAGCTTTTCAGCTAATAATATACACAAGGGAATTTCCTTTTGTTTTTCTGATCTTCTATGTAGCTCTGAGTGTATGATCAATATCTGTAATCTCATTCTATTCTCAGAGCTGAAAAGTAACTTGAAGGCTCCAGATGGAAATTTTGGGGATAATATAACTTCAATTGCCTACTGATATCTGTTCTCTCCTTTATCCTTGCCACATCTCCCAGCCTTCCTTGATATAATGGCCACGTGGCTAAATTTCTTCCAAAAAAACCAAAACTGTGAGCCGAAGGGCCATATGCCATAGGCCTCTACCTGTGAACAGGCTGTGCCTCGTTCTTATTCTTTCCCCTCTTCCCACACACGGGGATCCAAATAAGGTCATGACTTAACTTTGACCATGCAGACAACATCAAGGCCTAGGTGATGGAGAAGCCACAAAATGGAAGAAACTTCGATCCTTAAATGTCAGGTAGATCAGAGCCCCCCACTGCCTGGAGCACTCACCTTGGACTGTCACCTGACAAAGAACTAAACTTCTGTCTTCTCTAAGGCATGGGATTTTTGATGGGTCTCTTTGTTAGAGCAAACTAACCTCACCCTAATGAATACAGAAATTGGTACCAAAAGTATGGTATTGTTATTATAAAAACCAAAAATATGTGGCATTGGCTTAGCAGTTGGGAGATAAGATAATTGATGTGGTTTACTAGAGAGACAGTGTCCTTGTTATGCTGGGGCAAAAACTTGTCAAGATTGTCACCTGCCATTATTTGAAGGACAGACCAATTGCCTAAGCCCCTAAATCTACATGAAGTCGTCGCATAAAACCACATTGTTAGTATATACTGGCTGCTCCTTCCTGTTTTTTAGTAATACACTGCAACAGAGTGCTGGCAAACACTGGCCAGACCACCACGAACCCAGAAATAGGGATCTTTAAAGTCAATTGCCTCTCTACCCAAAACAAGAAGAGATAAAACTATAGTTGTCTAGAGCATTTTTCAAAGGTCAGTTAATACTTCTTAGCCGAACCAAGAGCCAGGCCTGTGGCAAAGGTGAGACTAAGGGTCTAGGAATTTACCCTGAAGCCTATCATTTCAGATGGACTCAAGGTAGCCACTATTAAAATGAAAGAGAGAGGGAGAGAGAGAGAGAGTTATTGATCAATCAAGGAAGCAAAGAAATAAAGCAGCTTTACGAACGATGTTCAGAAAAGAACTCTGGGAATGGTGACTGGTTCATGGAACTGACTGAAGCTTTTACGGTTTTTAGACTTCTACATTGCCAAAGAAACAAGCCTCATCCAGAAAAAAAAAAAGTCTCTAAGTCTTCAAGGCATAAAGAAACCCATGGCCTTGAGCCTCTGACATATGCCCCAGTAGGAAGCCAGCTGTGAAATTTGCATGGCACCAAAGAGGGCTTAATCCAGAGCTCACTTCAAATGCTGCCAGGAAGAAAAATAGATGGCAGAATAACCTCAAGAAGGCAAAGCCATCAGCCACGAAGGTCAATGGACATACCTCTTCCATACTCTTTACCACTTCTTGCCAGCTGGGATTAATCACGTTGTTTGCATGTAGCTATTGGTCATTTTCATTGGCTGATGGTATTCCTTTGTAAGAATACACCATAATTTAAGCCATTCTATCTTTTATAGATATTTAGGTTGTTTCTGGGTTTTTTTGTTATCATGTTATGAACATTCTTTTACATATTTCTTGGTGCACAAGTGGACAGAGTTCTCTAGGGTAGATTCTTAGGGGTACAATTAATGGGTCATTAATTACTCAGTAATGTCAAACTCTCATAGTGATTGTGCCAATTATAGCCCCTCCTACAGAGTATTTGTGTTCCCTTTGTCCCATGCCCTTGTCTGATGTGTTATTTCTGGATCTTCTAATATTGTCTAACTGGTAGAGGCATAACGTTGGGTTGTTGGGGTTTAATTCACATTTCCCAACTTCTAATGAGATTAACTATCTTTTTATATTATTTATTGGCCATCTGGACTTGCCCTTTTGTGCCTATTCAAAACTTTTGAGTAGAACTATTGGGTTGTCTATCTCTTTCATATTAACTTTTAGGAATTCTTTTATGTAACAATTAATTACTACATAATGTTGCAAATATTTTCTCCCACTTTGTGGCTCATCTTTTCACTCACTATCTGGTCTTCTGATGGTGATGAGAAGTACTTAATTTTAATGTGATTAAGCTTAATTTTTTTAATTCCTCAGTGTGCATTTCCCTATCTATGGTTCATACTCAGAATGTCTGAGAGATGATCTAATTATCTGCCCAAGCATAGTATAGGGCAATGTGATTGGATGATACTCTCACGCAAAACCATTTCTAGGTGGCCTACAGGTGTCTGTGTTAGGATCAGTGCTAATCTCTGGGCCTATTTACTATCCCTAAGGTAGGGGAGTACCATTTAAAAAAAAAAAATGAGGCGTGCCTGGCTGGCTCAATTGGAAGAGCATGTATCTCTTGTTCTCAGAGTTGTGAGTTTAAGCCTCATGTTGGGTGTAGAGATTACTTAAATAAACTTAAATTAAAAAATTAAATAAAACAATAACTGATGGGACAGGTATAAATTAGACAAAGGACAATATATTTAAGTTAAGAAATGTTACTTAATAACAACAAAGCTCTTAATAATCCATATCCAGAGATGAAGAAAATAAACAGAAAACTTTCTAAAAATTATGTCATTCCATAGTGTGGGATTTTGCAACTCAAGTGTTTAGTGATTGAATACTTAACAACAACAACCTACCCTAAAATGCAATTTGCAGACAGCTGATTGATTAGATTCTGGTGATTGCAAAGTTAGTGCTGGGAAGTAATACAGTTAACATTTCATGAAAGTATTTTGAAGTGACTACAGTTGCAATCTAAAAAGTGGCAGACCAGAGTCTAAAAAAGGAGAGCCCATGAGTTCAGATTTGCCAGTGTTCATCAAGGAACTTCCAAGAGAGAGCAGGACTGGATACACAAGAACATTCCCATCACTTCAGGCAGCTCTGTTTCAGTTTTAGAAAAATCAACTATTCAAATCAGAAGCTCAGGTGAGGAGGGGAGCTTTCAGAGACCTGTGTGAGGAGAATTGCTCTACAGACAAGATGCAGAGAGCCAGAAGGGAACTGTACGAGGATCAGGAGTTTATCCAACCCAACAAGCATTTCTTGCCTGCCGTATCACAGACGCTACGGTGGATACAAAGTTGAAGATAAAGTTCAGTTCAGTATCCTTGTGTGGCAAGTTCCAGAGAATGAGGCTCCAATTAATAAGTAATGTTTTTTTGGCTCATGTCTACAGAAGTTCAGGCTTCAGTGTTGGATTAATTCAGTGGCTCCTGGGTCATCTTCCCTCTGCGTACTGACCTCATCTTCAGGTTGGCTTCCCACGTTGTGACACAGCTCTTCTAAAGGCCAGGATTTCCCAAAGAGAGGAAAGCTTTCCATGGAGGTTCACTTTTTCTTTTTTAATTTTTTTTAAAGTTTATTTATTTATTTTGAGAGAGAGAGAGAGAGAAGTGGGGGAGGAACAGAGAGAAGGAGAGAGAGAATCCCAAGGAGGCTCCACACTGTCAGTGCAGAGCCGGATGCAGGGCTCGAGCTCACAAACAGAACTGTGAGATGATGACCAGAGCCAAAATCAAGAGTCGAATGGTTAACCGACTGAGCCACTGTCCTCCAGGGGCCCCTGGAGGTTCACTTTTAAAAGCAAAGACACTTTTTTCCCAGAAGCACCTAGCAAAGTTAACTCCATTTTCCATTGGTCCAACTGGACCATGTGCTCCTTTCAAAACCAATCCCCACATCCAAAGAAATGTCATGCATTGACTGGTTCAGAAACCCAAGCCTAAACCAATTGCCTTGGCACAACAGGAACTACCTCTAGGCAATAAAATCCCATCTTTTTGGTTGGGGTGGGGGAGTAGAGTCATCCTTCCCCAAAGCTAATAGGCCAGAAAGTAAATACCTGAGTGAAAATCAGGGTGGTGTCAGGGAATCGCACAAAGGATGCGGTGCTATTTTCCTGTTACAGTCTCCCTCTGCAAGGAGTTTACAGTTGAAAGGGGGAGACAGGGTTGTAATCTGCTCATAATGAAAAGTGACAGGAGGCGGGGGGGGGGGGCCTGGGTGGCTCAGTTGGCTCTGCGTCCCATTCTTGATTTCGGCTCAGGTCATGATTTCAAGGTTCCTGAGTTCGAGCCCCACGTCGGGCTCTACTAAGATCGCAGAGCTTATTTAGGATTATCTCTCTCTCTCTCTGACCTCCCCCGCTTGTGCTTATGTGCAGGCACTCTCTCTTTCTAAACAAATAAGTAATTAAACAAACAAATAAGCAAAGAGTGACAGGAGAGATTCAAAATGCTACAGGAGACTAGAGGAGAAGGCCACTTGTGGTACCTGAGGGTCAAGGAGCTGAATCATGACAGATGCATTTTTGAAAGATACAGAGGCTAAGAGTGTTGGATCCAGAGCACAGGAGGGGAAATGCAGTTCAGAGGAAGGAGGCAGGAAATTAGTTAGGTCTATAGTAACATTCAAACATCCAAACGAAAATGTCTGAAATCTCCTGCTTAGTACTCCGGGCAGCATTTTAAGGAAGTAGGTAAACAGGAAACGACTGAGAGACATCTGACGGTAGCAGCGGTGATTATTATAACACAGTGATACTTGGTGATCTCTCAGTGTCTTTTATCTGTCTCTGGTCCAGGCGAATAAATAGAACAGCGGCCGACATGCATTAAATGCTTTACTGACGTCGTCGTTCACTCTGCTGAGTATCCGACAGGCGTTAACTTGTTAAAACTTCACAGCAACACAGCAAAGTGATTACTCTTACTGTTCCCATTTGACAGATGAGGCACAGGAGAGTTAGTTTGCATTAAAAAGTAGGTAATAGGGATGAGAAAAAACTATTCAGTATTGAAAAATGTCTAAATGGAAAACGTGCTCACTCACGGCAGTGCGCAGGACTGTTAAAATGGCCCTGAGAGCTGAAACCGTGCAAAGGGATGTTTGTAAACAATGAGAAAAATTACAATTGTTTGGTGACCTTCAAATATTTTTTTAAATGTTTATTTATTTTTGAGAGAGAGCACCAGTGGGGGAGGGGTGGAGAGAGAGAGATTGAGAGAGAGAGAGAGAGAGAGAGAGAGAGAGATGGAGACACAGAATCTGAAGCAGGCTCCAGGCTCTAAGCCGTCAGAACAGAGCCTGATGCAGGGCTCGAACTCATGGACTGTGGGATCATGACCTGAGCCGAAGTTGGGACGCTTAACCGACTGAGCCACCCAGGTGCCCTGACCTTCAAATATTTTTGTCAAAACATTTAAAATTCTCTGTCAGTTGTAAATGTATCGGGACATGAAAAAAAAAAAAAAAGCAATGCTAATGTTTATTTAGTACCCTGCAACTTAAAACATTAGACACATCACAAAGAAAAGTATTTTATGTCTTTCTAAAAAAAAAAAACAAACATATCAGGAGTAGTTTGAACAGTGTTTGCCTTCTCCTCATGTAACATACAACACAGACTGAGCATTTTTTTAATGCCTTGGCAAACTGTCAACTTCCTTTCTAAGATTGGATCAGTTTCCAACATTTTATCATTTGGACTTTCCATTTTGTGAAACACCTCCCAGAGTGCCTTCCATGTGAACATTTTCCTGGTGTCACTTCCTCTCAGACACCATCATCCTTTTCGTCACAAGCACGTATGTCCCTGAGCTTGCCTTTGCCGACATCCTCCAGCTGTATCTGTAGTCTCGGGTGGCGGGAACACCAACATACCCACAGTCGTGATCTCCCATTTCACTTTCAGTATTATCACTTTCCATGTCTCTGGTGCATGTCCATCTCTGTCGGCCAATGCTCTCTTTCGATTATCCATTTTTGTACAGTGTCGTGTGGGTTTATTCCTGGGGGACAGGCAGGCAACTCAGCACATGCTTCCCTGTCTGCCAATGAGCCCAACAACAGATGGGCGGTGACCAACAACCAAGCGACAGCCTTTAAAAGAAGTGATGTGACAGCTCACTGATCGTGACATGCGTCGGTTTTTTATGCAGTGATTTGAGCACTGAAGAGCTGGCAGCAGAACGTGTGCTCTACGCAATTACTCACGCTTAATATACCGCGGTAACTGAAATTTGAACTGTGTTGTGGATGGACTGTTGTTATCTAACTAAACCATGGCAACCGCAATCCATGCATATCAGAACCATGCAAAGTGAAGACCGCCTGTAGATACAAGGTAGGGCAATTCTCTGATAAACCCCCATGTATCCATCACCCGGCCTCAATAATTATCAACCTCTGGCCAGTCTGGTTTCTGTGAGACCCCGCCGGCTCTCCACTTCCTGCATTATTTTGAAGCAAATCCCAGGTATTTGATCATTCCAGATGTAAATATCTCTATTTGTGATTCAAAATGGGCATTTAAACTCAGCTCTGTCAAATTCCACCGTCGAAGCCCTTAACAACTACATTCTCCAGCTTCCTGAGGAAGTTAGTAGACCCAGAGAAATGGAATAATACAATAGCAGTATTTACTCTTTTCGTCCTGACAACAACCCTTTGAAATATTATTGTCTCTATTCTTTCCAATGAGGAAACTGAGGCACAGAGGAGCCAAGTAACTTGTCCAAGATCACCCAGTGAGTAAGAAGTTGAATCGGACTTTAAATTCAGATCTCCTGTTTCCACATCCCTTCTCTTTTCTGTACATCACAGCTGCCTGGGAAGGGGTCCTTAAACTTCCATCGTTTACTTTCTCCTGTCCCCAACCTCCTGCATCACTCAGCCCCCAGCTATGGTCGAGAACTGGGGAAACCATATATTATCTCTTTCTCTCTGCACTTCCAGTCTTACTGGAGTGTGCTTCCGACGGAAAAACAAAAACAAAACCAGAAACAGAAAATCATCAAGGACTCAGTACAAACCCTTGTGTAGGTGTTGACTCTTCCTAGTGCTGGGGAAATGGTTCCCATTGGCTCTGAGTCTGTCACCAGGGTCAACTTGCTCAAACCCAAGCCTGGGTCTGTCAGCAACCCCTCCTCCACAGGTGTCTTCTCTGTCACGGACTCAGAGCAAAGCCCCACTGTGCAGGTTACTGGATTGAAACCTGGCATGCCCTCCACCCCCAGGCCTTATCTGGGCCTGAGTTAAATCACTCTCTGCTTCCTGATTAAACACCTCAGCCCTTGAGTGGGGCACTCTTTGTGCCGAGCCTCTGGCAAGGGGAGAAACACTGCCTTGAGTTCCCTGATACGGTGGAAAAACCGCAGAGAAGAGAAGAAGCAGGAGGAGAGGGAGGAGGGGAAGGAGAAAGGAAACCCCACCTATCAGTCTATTGGCCCTTCCCTGAACCCTGCCACTAATTCTTTTTTTTCCTGTAATTAAAAAAAAAAGTTTATTGATTTTTTTAATGTTTATTTTTGAAAGAGAGAAAGAAAGACAGAGCACAAGCAGGGGAGGGCAGAGAGAGAGGGAGACACAGAAGCGAAGCAGGCTCCAGGCTCTGAGCTGTCAGCACAGAACCCGACCCGGGGCTCGAACTCACAAGCCGTGAGGTCATGACCTGAGCCGAAGTCAGACGCTCAACCAACTGAGCCACCCAGGCGCCCATATTTATTGATTTTTTAGAGAGAGGGTGAGAGCGAGCAGGGGAGGGGTGGACAGAGAGAGACAGAGAATCTCAAGCAGGCTCTGTGCTGCCAGCACAGAGCCCAGCACAGGGCTCAATCCCCAGAACCGTGAGACCATGACCTGAGCCTGAATCAAGAGTCAGCCGCTCAACTGACTGTGCCACCCAGGCACCCCATCCTGCCACTAATTTTGATAGGACTTGCTGTGCCCCGGCTCACGATTCCTCAAGCACTAAGAGAATAGGCCTGATAATGGCCTCTCTGCTCACTTTCCTTTACCACTGCAGCTTTCAGATTTCCCTGTGAGCCTTCCTTCTATTCCAGAATGAAAGCATATTTTCTCTCCTGCTCCTGGATGGAGTCAAGCGGGGCAGGGTCCTTTGTGTCCCCTTTGGCTGCAGTTTTCCTACAGTCCCAGAAGTAACTTTGGGTGTGCCTGGGACAAAAATACTTAAGAAACGAGGTAGGAGACACCAAGAACAGAGGGACTGGAAGCTGCCAAAAATGGAAGACATGGGTGGCTCAGTTTAATGTCTATTTTGGTACCAGGCCCTGTTGCCTTACATATAGCATCCTGTTGATTGAAATAGATGGCTGCTATTTTGTCTGACCAAATTCAGCACCTTCCCCCTTCCCCCCCCTCCCCCCCACACACCTCAATTCTTATTTTTGTTAACAGCATTTACAAAGACCCTTTCCTCTAGGGAGTTTTCTCTCCCCATTGCACCAGTAGATTCTGGTGGGACTGCCAATACAAAGCCCTTCTCCCCTCCCAAGGGTGGTCATACAACCCAGATATGGCTAATCAGAGACTTCTTTGGGCTCATATATACTAATATGGAGAAAGAGAAGTCCTCTTTCCCTCTGAGTTGCTGAGCAGAAATTAAAGAAATCAAAGTATTTGAAACCACTGCCACCACTTGTATGGAGGAAGCTCATTTATAGTAGGAGAAAATGAGGGCAATTACAGAAAGAAGCAGAGCTGATTGTGTGTGTGTGTGTGTGTGTGTGTGTGTGTAAAGAAAGAATGATTGAGATAGATATCTTTATCTAGCCAGCCAGCCAGCCAGCCATCTAGCCATCTAGCCAGCCAGCCATCTATCTATCTATTTATGAGAGCGGGTAGGGAAGTAATCTGAAACTATTTTAGTCTCTGGGTTAAGTCATAAATGTAAACTGGCAACACCTTTGGGTATCACTCCTTGTATAAGTCATTTATTTAGTCAGTCACTGGTGAGCCAAGATTCGCTCCAGGTTTCTCTGATCCCCTGGCCTCTGCTGCTGGCCCTCTGCCAAGCTGCCTCCTAAAGGTGGGTAAAACTTGGTCCTGCTCCAAAGAAACAAAGTCTGCAAGGAAGTTAGACCCTTATAAACCACTACAAAGCAAAGCAGAACACAGCGCTATAACGTAGATACAAGTAACATTCAGTGGGATGTACAGGGGAGTGATTATGCCTCAAGTCAGCCCGGGGCCAGCTTTGGGGGATTCCGAATACTTGGATGCCCAGATTAACCCCAGAGTGGTCTCCTCAAGTCACTTTGGACTTGTACGGGCACTGGCCATTCATTGATGTGCAACCAGCAATTATCACAAACTTGAACAGAAACTTATTGCTTCGAGCAGTGGCCACTGTTTGTAGAGCTCAGCGTTGTTTGTGACTCTGCCAATCATATTTACAGTTGCCCCGAAACCTTTGCTCTGAAGTCGGCCCCACCCCACTGCCGATCACCACTCTGCCGCCTGATCCGTTGGACGGCATTACTTCCTGCTCCAGCCACAGTGAGCCTGCAGCCGAGTAGCGGTTGGAGAAAGGTAAGTGTGGATATTTATTTCCCAGGCATTTACCAAGGGAAATGAGTTTGCACGTGCCATTTACAAGCTACTTGCAAAACATGCAGTAAATTTAGTTGATTAGTCCCAGAGTCTAAAACAGTGGTTTTCAATCTTGTCTTTTTCCTCCTTGAGCCCACTCTAAGCCAGGAAAGTAGTCCATAGCTAATCAATCTCTTCCTTTCCCATGTACTAATGGAAAAATAATTCAAGAATACTATTGAGGGGCCATTACAAAGTATGTTTTGGGAGATTAAGTGTACACATGCTTTAGCAATTAGGGCATAAATGATTCATATTCAAACAGCAACGCATGATGGTCTTTGAATCTAATTACTGGAAAATTAAAAGCCAAAAAATACAGTTGAAACAACTATGCAACGCTAGTCGCTTTAACCAAACACATCACAACTAACTTGATAATGATGAAGCAAAGTTAACAGTAATTATAATTAGAAGCAAGAATGGCAGCATTTGAAGACCTCAACTCACACAGGGCAGTATGGAGTAATGACAAAGCGCCATCCAGAGGAAGTGGACAAGGGTCCACCAGAACTTTCTCTGAGAGCCAGACTTCTTGGTGGAATATTAAATTAGAATCCTCAATAGAATTTAGTAGCTCGTTGATTCTGGTTTATGAATTCCAAATTAGATTAACCTTTCATAATTCACTTAGCATGCTATTACTAAGTAGGTCTTAGATGTACATAAAAGCAATCATATGCATTTATAAATAGTTTGTCCCAAAGGACTAACGAGAAGGTGAACTTTCTCAGGTCAGTTTGAGGTCCATCAGGTGTGCCTTGGGTTGCTTTTGAGAATCACTGGGAGCAAGGCTCTGCAACACAGCTAATTGCTATTTGCCGGGGTCTTAGACAAGGCAGGAGTGAGATATGAGAGCCAGGGACATTAATTCCAACTCTCTTGACTTCTACAGTAGGAGTTAAGCCAGGACCTCAGGAGAAAGCAGAGTGTTCCAACCTGACACTCCCAGTTAAGTTAGAATGGAGGTCAGCGTGACTTGGAAATTTTCACACTTGTTAATTAAAAAGAGCAACCTCCTCAAAGCAATGATGATGGATGCTGGTAACTCCCAGATTTATGATATTCTATTTGTGATGAAGAAATTAAATGAAGGCAAGACTAGGAGGCAGTCTGCCAGAAAAATCTGGCTGTACCAGTCTCCAGAGGGGACAATGCCCTGTTTTTCTACCTCAGAAGAGAATGCCTTACAATTGTAACACTTTCAACCTTTCAAAATACATTTGCGTATGTTACTTAATCTCCAGCGAAGAGGTATAATTTCTTTTTTTTTTTTAATTTTTTTTTTTTAATTTTTTTATTTTTGGGACAGAGAGAGACAGAGCATGAACGGGGGAGGGGCAGAGAGAGAGGGAGACACAGAATCGGAAACAGGCTCCAGGCTCCGAGCCATCAGCCCAGAGCCTGACGCGGGGCTCGAACTCACGGACCGTGAGATGGTGACCTGGCTGAAGTCGGACGCTTAACCGACTGCGCCACCCAGGCGCCCCAAAGAGGTATAATTTCTGATGTGACCAGAGGGTTTGCAGCTCCCTGACCTCTTTACTTCCCCTTTGTTCAATATTCTCCTTCCTTCTTGGGTTCATATCCCTTTTAATCAGTCCTTTCTCTCTTGTTCTTTCTGCTGGCTTTCTTAGCTTTAGCAGCTCACTCAAGGCCCTGCTTAGTCTGGATTTTTCAGGGTTACTCAGAGTTCAAAGAGGTGGCTGATCCCGGAATCAAAATCTAATTCAACCTAGATCTGTTGGGTCCTTTAAAAAAAATTTTTTTTGGCTTTCCAAATGAGTCAAGTAGAACCCTTCATGTAAAGTGACTTCACTCCTGGATAAATGGTCTTAGGTAAATAGGCTTATGAATTGAGAGTGATCATGCATAGCGTAGGCTGTCTTGTACCTCTAGCCTCGAGCTAACCAGCTCGATAAGAGCTTCCATGTATCTTGTGAAATGCAAAGGTCAGTAATTTGAAGAGTGATATGGGTTGACCTGTGTCCCTCACCTCCTACCTCCATCACAATTCACGTGTTGGATCTTAACCCCACAGTCCTTCAGAATGTAGCCTGATTTGGAGATAGGGCCTTTAAAGAGGTAATCAAGTTGAAATCAGGGCATTAGGGTGGGACCTGATCCTATATGACTGGAGTCATCATAGCAACAAGAAATCTGGACACAGAGACACAAATAGAGGGACAACTAGGTTAAGAGATACAAGAGGAAGGCAGCCATGTACAAGCCAAAGGGAGAGGCCCAGAGCAGTGCTTCCCTCATAGCTCCCGGAAGGAGCCAACCCAGCCCACACCGTGACCTCGGACTTCCAGCCTCCAAAGCTATAAGAAAGTACATTTCTATTGTTTAAGCCACTAAGTGGTGCTTTTTACAGCAGCCCTGGCAAACAAATACAGGGAGCAACAGAGACAAGGAGACGAATTTTTCCTACCCCTTTGTGGGATTATTTTCAGAACTGAATAAGCTAATAGATGTAAGAGCACTTTGCAAATAGTTTAAACCACCATGAAGACAAAAGGGATTGGTAAAAATAGAGTAGCATTCCCTAGCTACCATATTTTAAACTACCATTTTGTTTGAAGTTTATTTATGTATTTTGGGGGAGGGGGACAGAGAGAGAGGGAGAGAGAATCCCAAGCAGGCTCCACGCTGTCAGTGTGGGGCCCAATGCAGGGCTTAGACCCGCGAACTTCAAATCATGACCTGAGTCAAAATCAAGAATTAGGATGCTTAACTAACTGAGCCACCCAAGTGCCCCAAAACTACCATTTTTAAGAGTCACCCCCTTACACACATGCATACTTAAATCCCCTTCCCTGATTTATTTTCCTCTATATAACTCTTATCACCTTATGACATAGTATATATTTTACTTATTTATGTTGCTTATTGTCTGTTTCTTCCCAGGAGTGTGAACTTTCTATTTTGTTCATTGCTATCTCTCCAGCACCTAGAACTTTGCCTGGTAGGTGGCAGGTCCCAAAACACACTTAGTGATCGAATCATAAATGGATATTCACATCTTCTCCTCTCCATGAGGCCATCACCTACTAATCTTTTATGACAAATGGGTATCTCCTCCCTTAGGAAACCTCCCAAGGTCACTATCCTCTTCCATCCTCTTAAATGGGTTGTTCCCTCATTGCCCTGACCACATCACACTTCCATGCCTCCCTCACTGTGGGTTCTTGAAGGTAGGGTCCACCAAGACATATGTATCCTGTATCCCAAGCAGATGGCTCTGAACCTGAACCTTGGTGGGTGCTCCATACTTGATTATTGAATGAGCCAGTAACTGGGGAAAAAGGGAAGGGCAGAGAAGGATCAGAATTGGCTCACTAGGATAGCAAGTGCTGGTGAGGATCTGGAGGAAAGGGAGCACTGTTGGTGAGAATGTTACTTGGTGCCACCACTATGGAAAGCAATATGAAGCCTCCTCAAGAAATTAAAAATAGAAGTACCATATCATATCGTCCAGCCATCCTACTTCTGGGTATATATCCAAAGGAGATGAAATCACTATGTTGAAGAGATATCTTCTCTCTCATGTTCATTGTAGCTTTATTTATAATAGCCAGGTTATGAGGGGCACCTGAATGGCTCAGTTGGCAAAGTGTCCGGCTTTGGCTCAGGTGGTGATCTCTCGGTTTGTGAGTTCAAGCCCTGCGTTGGGCTCTGTGATGACAGCGTGGAGCCTGGAGCCTGCTCTCTGCCCCTCCCCTACTCATGCACGCATGCACGCTCTCTCTCACTCTCAAAAATACATGAACAGAAAAAAATGTTTTAAACAGCTTAAAAAAACAACAGCTAGGATATGAAAACAGCTTTAAGTGTCTATGGATGAATGGATAAATAAGATACTGTATACACACACACACACACACACACACACACACACACACACTGAAATATCACTCAGTTATAAAAAAGAAGGAAATCTTGCCATTTGTGACCCGGATGAACCTAGAGGGTGTTATGCTAAGTGCAATAATCTAGACAGAGAAAGACAAATACCGCATATTTTCATTTATATGTAGAATCCTAAAAAGCCAAACTCATGGAAACAGAGTACGATGGTGGGGGTGCTGGGGAATGGGGAAAATGTAGGTCAGGGCACAAACTTTTAGCCATGAGATGAAGAAGTTCTGGAAACCTACTGTATGGCATTGTGACTCTAGTTAACAAAACTGTATTCTATATTTGAAAGTTGCTAGGAGACCAAATCTTAAATGTTCTTACTACAAACATAACAACAAAATGGCGATAGTGTCCGGTGATGGATGAGTTAACTAATCTCGTGGTAATCACGTCACAGTATTTACATGTATCAAATCATCTCACTGTGCACCCTAAACTTCCAATGTTGTATTTCAACCATATCTCAATAAAGCTGAAACCAACAAAAAAAAAAGCAGTGGCTCGCTAGCTACCTTGTAGCCTAGGCTGTGCCCCGTGAGCGGTCAACAGTACTGAGCATTTAAAAGGAAAGCCATCCTTACATACTGTTTTGGGGGCCCCAGAGGAAACGAGAAGTTAACAGTGAGATGAGCCATGAGGAGGGCATCATGGATCTGAAATAAAAGAAATGAAATTAAAATCAGTTAAGCAGAGAAGAGATAGGCAGTCACTTTAAATCAATCAAAAAAAATGAATATCTCCTGGATTTACAGAACAGGAGTCTCATCTGATGAATATACGAACGTAACTGAATACGGAATGAATTCCCCTGGGGCTGGGGTGGAGAGTGGGGGTTGTCACCCTAGACACTTTGGTTAGGAAAGGGAAAACTGAGGGGCCTTTGTCAGCCGAGCCTGGCTTAGAGAGTGCCCGCACTGGGGGTGAAGATGGGCCTTTCCTGGGAGGTTTTGATGGGAACTAAACCCCAGGGGTGGGGGCAGGGCCCACCTGGGAGAATGGGAGGGCTCTGTGTGACCTGCTCTAGTGCCGATGTGGGGCTCAAACATAATAGAGTCATTCAGGGTAGGAATCCTCCGCTCCTGGAAGCATGGTGTTGGTGTTTGCATTTGAAAGGGAAAAAGTACAGGAGAGAAAAATCTATAAAGGTCGCTGTGCTCTGGGTGAAGAATTAAGGATCTCAGGCTGATGCTTCTTGTCTGCAGAGAATGACCAAAGGCACATGCTTGCCAGATTAACCCACCTGTGGGCTTTCACCATCCCAGCGAGTGAGAGTCATCATTTCGTCCGTTCATTCTTTCATGCAAACATTTTCGAGCCAGACTTGGTGCTAGATTCTGGGGATACAAAAATAAATGTTAACAAGGAGCCCAGCTAAGAACTTTGACCTCCTGGATTTGTGTAATCTAGAACCCAATGCCGCAGATGTCCTCTGGTATTCCCCAGGGGGTTAGGAAGGCGGCTATAACATGGTGAGGGGAGGGGAGGAGTGGCTACAAGGCTGATCAAACAGAGCAGAAGGTTGTTGGAAGAGTAAAATGCCAACCCACTGGAGGACCTGCCTCACAACCTCTTGCTGGGAAAGTTGACTGGGACCCATTAGAGCAGAAATACAGCTCCAATAAGGCTATAGGCACTGCCACTAAAAATCACTTAGAAGAGGGAGCTGAAGTGGAATGTGATTCCATAGGAAGCTCTGAAGTGAGAAGGCCCTTCAGAGAGGTCCAGAATTGAGGCGAGGGAGATGTGCCTTTGTAGAATGTCATTGGGTGTGGGCCTCCCCATCCTGGGAGGGAGAATACTTGGGCAAGACAGTTCCCTTCGGGGGAGGGAAATTCCTGGGGAGGGACTCAGCGATGAGCTTTCGGCAGGCGACCTCCCCAGAAGTTGGGGGGATTTGTTCCTCAGCCCCGGAGGTGGGGATCTGGGTGGCACACCACAGTATCCGCTATGACGGAATATAACACAGTAACACAAAATACGACGGGTGCCTGGCTGGCTCAGGTGGAGGAGCATGTGGCTCTTGATCTCAGGGTCATGAGTTGGAGCCCCACGTTGGGTGTAGAGATTACTTAAATAAATAAACGAACAACTCAAAAAAAAATACAAAGTGTGATGTGACACCATGGTGCTGGAAGGCAGGTACAGGTGCAGTAGAGTGAGCTCTCAGAAGGTGGAGGGATCACATCTGAAACAGAGAAAAGGGAAAGCTGCCTGAGGAAGTTGAGGTCTCTGGGTCTGTGCCAGCCTCCTACCCTTGCCTTAGAAGAGCAGAGGTGATGGACTCGCATGCTCCCAGCTGCTGGGGAAGAAGAGAGCAGGTGAGAGAAGAGATGTCCGCAATTGCCTCCTTCCCCAGCACTTTCGGAGCTGCTGTCCTAATTCTCAATCGCTTCTAGCTCCAACATTCAACGGGCTCAGGTTAGGAAGCCCCTGACAGCACTGGTGAGGGCTGCCCTCAGGGACCTCTCAGATATGTCCACGGACTGCCCTGATGGACTTGATTATCCCGCCCTAGCTATCCCTGTTTGGTCCAGGTCATCCGAGAATTCTGAGCTAGACAGCACTTTCCTCAGACCGTGCCTTCCATTTTCACTCGTTTTCGTTCCTATCAAGCCAGACTGTTCTTCCCTTCTTCAGGCGGGGTGGGGGGTCAGGTCAGTGGACCTAGAGCCACCTTCCTGGGATCAGAATAGATGGAGAAAGGGTACACTGCTCCACCCTGCCGAGTCAGTGGGGATTGTTACCAGTTTTGAGATTTATCCTCTTGTTGAGACACCTCCAGGCTAACGGAAACAGCTTTTCCATGGATTTACTCCCCAGTCAGCATGTCTCATGGCACACTTTATAATTCTGGTGTTATGCCCCTTTAAATTCTCCATCATAGGCAAGGCCAAAAGCTGGTGTTTATAAGCCAAATAATGAATTCTGTCTCAGGCTGTGCATAAATCTGTATACTCCAACATACAACTTTCCATGTCACAGTTCAAAAGTATTACTTCAAGTAGGCAAAATTAAACAAAGCAAAGCACTCTAGCCCCTATTCCAGATAGGGTCTCGTTTTCCTTAACTGTGTAAAATACAGAGATTGGTCTTACGCAATAATCTTTATTTGCTAGGCCTTTCCACGCTAAGGGCCACTGAATCATATTTGCTGAAGCAGCTGATTGAGACTGTATACTGGAAGGTATAACAGTTATCTCTTGCTGAATAACAAGTTACTACAACGTTTAGTGGCTTAAAATAACAAATGCATATTATCTCAGTTTCTTTAGGTCAGGAATTTGAGAGCAGCTTAGCAGGAGGGTTCTACTCAGGGTTAGTCCGGTGTCAGCAGGGGCTGCAGTCATTTTAAGGCTTGCCTGGGGTTGCAGGATACACTCGTACGGTGGCTGAACTCACAGAGCTGTTGGCAGGAGGTCCCTGCTCCATGACACGTGGACCTCTCCTCGTGACATGCAGCTGGCTTCCCCCAGAGCAACGGATCCAAGAGAGAGCAACCAAGAGGAAAGCCATATGACTTAGTCCTGGAAGTAACACAGTTATTTCTGCCATACTCTGTCCATTAGTAGTCACTAAGTTTGGCCCATAACCAAGGGGAAGAGAATCAAACTCCCTTCGCCGACTGAACAGTGGTTGATCAAAGAATTAGTGGACCTAATTGAAAGCCACCACAGAAGGGAACGTGGAGGAGAGTTGTACGAAGCTACAGGGTGAGGCTGGAGTGAAGCTGTGAACTGGGGGCTCCTTCTGTTGCCAATGCCACCCACCCCAGTGCTCTCACGACACCCATCCTCACTTCCTTGGCCCAATGTCTCAGATGTAGTCTCTCCTCCCCTCATCAGTCCGTCCCATGCACTACGTTATCTCTTCCCAGAGATATCCATGCTCCTGTCAAGATGGTCAGGTACGCTGACGTACTAATCCTCTCCCAGGGAATGCCAGCATCTCATTAGAGCCACCTGCCTCTGCTGTGAAAGTAAAAGCTGTCTTCTTGGAGGAAGAATGAATTTAGAGGGGCAACTCCCAGGAGGACATTGTGGGCGACTGCCCGGTGTACTCACGAATATAGGGCCTCTCACACACCTGGGGAGCCGGTGTGAGGCAAAGGACCAAGAATAAATGTCCAACATGCCATGTTTCCCCAAGCTTTCTCCGTTCCCTTCTGACCTCTGTGGTGGGATAAGCTCCCGGTCCGGCAATGGCTCCTTCCAGGAAGGTCCTTCCTGTCAGCTTCTGCTTCTGATCCTGCACTGCGACCACAAACCCAAAAGAGATGCCTCAAGCCCCTACTGAGTGAGCACAGTTCTGCTCCCTGAACCCCCTTGGCCCTCTCCCACGTTTCCTCTGTTAAGCTGAACCACCTTCCATCCCAGAGTAGACATCAGACTCAAACCAGATGCTTGGAGTCCTTCTGGGTTGGGCCTCCTGTGCCCCGCTAATAGCTGTGTACTGTCTGGGGCCAACCAGCCAGGCCTGGATCCAGCGGGAACACAGGGAGCTGAACCTGCAGACAACCAGTAGTTTTCAGATTTGCCTTCAGCACTTGGTTCCAATCACCAGTTGATAGAATAAGTCCTGCTGGTGTTCTTCAGGTGTCCAAAGAGGAGGTGGAGATAATCTAACATCTGGGCTGGATCTCCTCCTCTGTCCCTTGCTTCCTCTCCTCCCCCTGACCACGTGCAGGCTTAGGCTCTAGTGACCTCTAACCAGACGATTGCAAGGGCCTCCCTACTGCTCTCTAGGTTCTGTTTGGTACACTTCAAATGACACACTGCTTCTGGCTCGCTCATCCCGTTATGTCCAACAATGACTTTCAGCGGCTTTTGACTTCATCTCCCAAATTAAATGTGCATTCTCTTCCCTAGGTTTCCAGCTGCATTCCCCACCACTTGACTTCCTGTATGTGGCTATCCAGCCAGATGAATTGCTGGATTGTTTTCAAAACCTATTCTGACATTTTCCCACCTCTGCTCATTGTTCTCCCATCTGTCATGTCTTCCTTTCTCAGCTTACTTCCATTTCTTCCTCTTTCAAATTTCTTCTCACTTTCACTTCAAGCCATGTCTCTCATAAACAGATATAAACAATTCTGACCAAAATTTTAGCAAATCAAATCTAACAGTATATAAAAGGACAACACATCATGACCAAATAGGGCTCATCCCAGGAATGTAAAGTTGGTTTGGCGTTGAAAAAACAACCATCATAATGCATTGTATTTGTTTCCTATTATTGTGTATAAAATTATCACAAACTTAGCAGTTCAAAACGATGCAGATTTATTATCTCACAGTTTCTATAAATCACAAGTCCAAACATGGCACAATCAGATCTTCTGCTCAGGGTCTCATTGGGCTGAAATCAAGGAGTCGGCCATCGCTGTAGTTCCCATGTGGGGCTTGGCGTTCTCTTCCAAGCATGGGCTAGCCCTCTTTCCATAGCCCGTTTTATTTTAGAAATACTTGCATTTTTGCCTTATCCCCACCACAGCCCCTGCCCTGAAGGCAGCAGCTGTCTTCATCATGCCGGTGTTATGGAATTCAACGACAATGTCCAAGTGTGCTGGTACTTTCCTTTTCTGCTTGAGCATTTTGTAACAGTGAATAAAGAGAGAGTCATTTCACGTTATAGATTTCTACCATTTTGCCACAGAACTTGTCTGCAGTCCTCTCATTTGGCAGCCCTTTTCCCAGTCTGGTAGCCAGCATTTCTGGCAGCTGCTGGGCCCGGCTTTCAATTAAATATGGCCATCTGTGAAAGGTACACTGCCACACAGCTCATTACTGTACAAGAGATGGTGATGGGAGCAACGATTACTATTACTTATTTACCGTCTAATGGGCCAAGGCACCTTTTTTTTTCGTACCCGAGCAGGGGTCTACCATATCTAGATTAGACTTTCATTTTAAGAAATCTCATCAAATTGAACAAGGCACAGGCATATGCGAGAAACTGGAACAAATACCCATACCCCCAACTGCTCTCCGTTGACATAAACTTCAGAGTGGATCTAGACCGCCCCCACCCCCTGCCTCCTCAGCTGTATCTCCTTTGAGACCTTTTCTCCTTTTCATTTCTGAGTGTTGGGGGTAGGCAGGATTATGGCTACGGGAGCCACCAGGCACTCTCCCTCCCTTTCCCCTAGAGATCTCTAGCTGGATGAAATAAGTCAGTCAAGGAGGCTCAGGTGTGCAATACTAGTCAACTGCTCAGACTTTGGAACCCAACTGTCTGGGATTGAATTTTAGGATGTGTTTTTAATATTTGTACCTCAGTTTCCACAGCTGTAAAATGGGAATAGTAATAGTACTTATTTCATAGGCTTACTCCAGAGACTAAATAAGTTAATTCATTTAGAACAGTGGCTGGCACACAGTACTCAGTAATAAAGGTTAGCTATTGTTATCTCTAGAACTGTTGTTCTCAACCCCATTCGCATATTCAAATTAATTGGGAAGATTTTGAAGAACGCTGATGCTCAGAGCAACACCATTGACATTTTTGGTCAGATAATTTTTTGTTGTGGAGCGGTCCTGTCCTTGTAGGATCTTTAGCAGCATCTCTGGCATTTATCTGTTAATGCCAATAGCAAACCTCCCCCATTCTCAGTTGTGATAACCAAAAATGTCTCTAGACATTGCTAGATATCCACATGGCGGGATAATTTTACCTCAGCTGAGATCTACTGCCCCAGATCAATGAAATCACAGTCTCTGGAGATGAGGCTTGGGTATGAGTCTTCCCAAAGGCAGATCCAGGTTTTGTGGGCTTGAAGCTTATAAAATTTGGGGGCCCTTCTTTTAGAAAAATAATAAAAATTTAAAAATTAGATCTGGAAGTGAATATTCATTTAGAATGAGTAAATAATTTACAACAAAATACTTGTGTCTTGGAGATTCCTATCCCTTTCTTTTTTTTTTATTTGAGTCTATTCATTTATTTATTTTGAGAGACAAAGAGTACACACACATGTGCGTGCACGAGCAGGGAAGGGGAAGAGAGAGAGGAAGAGAGAGAATCTCAAGAAGGCCCTGCACTTAGTTCAGGGCTCAAATCCACGAACCATGAGATCATGAGCCAAAATCAAGAGTTGGACACTTAACCGACCGAGCCACCCAGCCCCCCGCCCCATACACCTTTCTTTTGAGATCACAGTAGACAAGTTACCAGCAAAAAATTCTCTATGACAACCTGCTTTCTCTCCCCACCTAGAATACTCTACACCTCCCACTGCTAACAGACACCCTCAAGTTTAAGCATCTTGAGCAAGTGCTATGGAAAATCTGTCTCCAGGTCTTTCCTTGCTGCAGCATACTGCTTTGGATAGGGGCCCGGCTGGGCAGAGAAGGCACAAAGCCCATGAGGCCTAGTTACCTTAATCACAATTTCAGAAAACTTGGCACTGGAAGGTAGGTTGGAGGTGGGCAGGGAGTACAGCTAAATGAAATTGAGATTGCAGCAAAAAACAACTCAAAGTCTGGAGAACAGTGACCCTGGCCATGAAATGCATAGTTCCAACCCGCTGACCTTTGATTTGCAGCCTCAGCACCGAGGTCCTGGTCAGGATACGTGTCAAAATTCAGGACTAGGTGTGCTGAGGGCCAAGCAGTGAGACATGTGCCTCACAGATCAACACGATCACCCTCTGTGCATTCCTCAGGAACACTGAATCCCAGGTCTTCCCAGAAACTAAAGAAACAGGGCAGTGGTTACCCAGCAGCCATAATTAGGGAGTCTGACTCCAGGTGTTAGAGACTAGACTTACTTCTGAACTCCATGAGATGAGGTTATGGGGACAGGCTAAGCCTGTAAATACCAAAACCTGCTATGTACTGAATGTTTGTGTCCTTCCCCACCCCCCACCCCTCAAATTCATGTTGAAATCCTAAATTCCTAATGTGACGGTATTAGGAGGTGGAACCTTTGGGAGGTTCTAGGCTCCACTCTCACAAATGGGATTAGTGCTCTTATAAAAGAGATCCCAGAGAGCAACCTTGCCCATCACTGTGAGGACACAGGGAAAAGATGGCTTTTCAACGAACCAGGAAGCAGGCTCTCACCAGACACTGAGTCTGCTGGCACCTTGATCTTGGACTTCCCTGTTATGGTACTCTGTTATAGCAGCTGGAATAAACTAAGACAGACTCCCGGCCTCAGTTAGGATGGGCTCCAGCCTGGGTGTGAGGAGCAGCAGCTAGAACTGGGTACAGGAGTAAGCTAAGATGTGCTAGGAACTGGGGAGGAAGAGGAGGAGGAGGAGGACACAGATGCTAAAGGTGGTTTGCTTTTGAGGGAATTCAATATCAGCTTTTCATACTTTTGAATGTAAATCTCCATCAAAATATTATTAATAATTGATAAGATAATATCCTATAAATATCTGTACAGTTACCTCACAGGACTGGTTTAAGGCTACCATTAATATTTAATAAGGCATGATACCTTATTAAAACTTCATGATTATTTAAATCTACTTCAGAGCTGAAGTGAGGAATAAAGATAAGTATATAATGTGCCTGACACATAAGTGATATTTATGAAATAGTAATTATTACTGATGCTATGAATTAGAAACACATGCTCCAACTCTGAGCCAGGCAGACTTGAGTTCATGAGACCTTGAGCAAGTATTTAAAGTTACAAAACCTCAGTTTCCTCATCTATCAATCAGGCAATAGTTCTTACTTCATAGTGCTGCTGTGAAGATTAAATGTGATAATGCTATGATATTTAGCATTGTGCTTCTTATGTAGTAAATGCTGAATATACGTTGGTTATTGTATTTAATGCTTTATGAGGCCCTCTTCACTATGTTTTTGTTTGGTTTGTCCCTGATGTCATCACATATACTGTTTCCTTGTTAATTAGGCCACATGTCTTCCCTCTCCCCCTCTTTTGGAATATCAATATTTTTGACATTCTGAAATCGACCTGGAAAGATTCCTTCCTTCTGATCCTCACTGAGTCTTTTTTCTTTACTTTTTTTCCCTTTAAATTCTCTAGGTCGCCTCTCTTGTCTGTTATCATTAATTTAGAACACTCTTGATACACAACCCATTATTCAAAGCCAGTACATCTTATAACTTGGAAACTCTTGGTTTCACAACAGTCATGCCCTTGACACTAGGTTCATGTCTGCAACAGTTGTTTGCTCCAACCTCCCACCTCCCTGCCCTTAATCTCTCCATTACCATCTCCATTACAATGAGTGAGAACTCAGCATTGTTTTTACATTATCTTAGTGGTACCTTTCCGCAGGTACAGGTACTCAGATGGCCTTCTGTCACCTGTGGCTGTCATCCTACCTTGTTGTCCAATCCTTCTCAAAGCCTGTTTTCTCTCTGTGTGTCCTCTTCTTTACAGTTTCCACTTCTTTGTGAGTCTATAAGAATGTGATTTAAATGTTGGCGCCATTTACTAAACTCCAGCTTCCAAATTAAAGAATACGCTTAGTGACATGGCTAGCAGAAAGATAGAAGTACACTATATTATATATAATGATTATATTCTCATTAGCTATAAATTGAGATTTTGCACATAAAATTTTACTCTAGATATCCTAGGGGAGCTAACTATGTCCCATAGTAAATCCTTTTGCAAAGCACATAATCATCCACTAATTTGTGTTTGTACATAAAAATGTGAAAATGTGGATATTGTGTCAGACCTATTATTCATTTGGGATTCTGTCTCTAGGAAGAGTTTATGAAGATTGTAGCTATCAGACCTACCTAAAAGTTGAAAGAAGCCCTACAGCTTGCAGCTTTTTTGGTCCCTTAGCCATAATTTTTAAAGTGATGATATATGAAAAATAAATACACTTCTGGGTAACCTAACGAATTAATCATATTTATTTATTTCTGTTTCTTCTGAAATATCACTAAAATGTTAAGGGGGGGATTTAAAAAAGATACAAATCCACAAAGAAAAAGAAAAGAATGGGGACCACAGCAAATGAGGGATGTCAACAACATTTTATTGTTGATGGAAAGTGGATAGGTGATGATAAGTGGCTTAGTAGAGAGGAAGTCCTAGCCAAAGCAATTAGACAAGAAAAAAAATCCCAATCAAAATCTCAGCAAGTTATCTTATGAATATCAACAATCTGAATCTAAAGTTTATGTAGAGAGGCAAAAGACCCAGAATAATCAACCCAATATTGAAGGAGAAGAAGAAAGTCAGAAGACTGGCACTACTCAACTTCAAGGCTTATGATAAAGCTATAGTAATCAAGACAATGTGGTATTGGTAAAAGAATAGCGAGATAGATCAATGAAGCAAAATAGACACCCTATACAAGTAGACATACATTGATCTTTGACAAAGGAATAAAGACAATGCAATGGAACAAAGATAGTCTCTTCCATAAATGTGGAACAACAGAACATCTAGGTACAGAAAAGTGAATCTAGACACAGACCTTACACCCTTCACAAAAATTAATTCAAAATAGATCGAAGACCTATATGTATAACGCAAAGTTATAAAATTTCTAGAAGATAACATAGGAAAAAAAATCCAGATGACCTTGGGTTTGGCGATGACTTTTTAGGTACAACACAAAGGCACCATCCCTGAAAAAATAATTGATACGCTGGACCTCATTAAAACTAAAACTCAGGGTGCCTGGGTGGCTTAGTCAGTTAAGCATCCGCCTTCAGCTCAGGTCATGATCTCACAGTCTGTGAGTTAGAGCCCCACCTCAGGCTCTGTGCTGACAGCTCAGAGCCTGGAGCCTGCTTTGGATTCTGTGTCTCCCTCTCTCACTGCCCCTCCCTTGCTCATGCTCTGTCTCTCTGTCTCAAAAATAAAAATAAAAACATTAAAAAAAATTTTTAAATGTTTAAAACTAAAAACTCATGCTCTGTGAATGACAATGTAAAGAGAAAGAGAAGACAAGCCAGACTGGGAGAAAATATTTATAAACAACACATCTGATAAAAGATTGCTATCCAAAATATGCAAAGAACTTTAAAACTCAGCAAAAAGAAAACAAACAACCAAATTAAAAATTGGGCAAAAGACTGGAGCAGATATCTCACCAAAGTAGATATGCAGATGTTAGTAAGCATATGAAAATATACTAAATATCATGTGCATTATGGATTTGCAAACTAAAACAATGACAGCCACTAATACCTATCAGAGGTACCACAATCCAAAACACTGACAGCACCAAATGCTGGTGAGGATGGGGATAAACAGAAACTCTCATCCACTGATGGTAAGAATGTAAAATGGCACAGCCACTTTGGAAGACAGTTTGACAGTTTCTTAAAACTAAATACATTCTCACCATACAATCCAGAGATCATGCTCCTTGGTATTTACTGAAAGCAGTTGCAAATGTATGTACACAGGAAACCCTACACACAGGTATTTATAGAGACTTTATTCATAATTGCCCTAACTTGGAAGACACACGATGTCCTTCAGTAGGTGAATCAACAAACTGTAGTACATCTAGACAATTATGGAATATTATTCAGCACTTAAAGAGAAATGAGCTATCAAGTCATGTAAACGTGGAGAAAACTTAAATGGGTATTACTAAATGAAAGAAGCCAATCTGAAAAGGCTACATACATACTGTATGATTCCAATTATGTGGCGTTCTGGAAAAGGCAAAACAATGGACATAGTAAAAAGATTAGTGAATGCCAGGATTTGGGAAGAGGGAGGGATGTACAGGCAGAGAACAGGGGATTTTTATGGCAGTGAAACTATTCTGTCTGATACCACAGTGGCAGATATGTAACATCATACATTTATCAAAACCTATGGAATATACAACACTAAAAGTGAACCCCAATATAAACTATGGACTTTGGATGATTAATGATGTATCAGCATACATTCATTGATTATAACAAATGTACCACTCTGGTGCATGATATTAATAGTGTAGGAGGCTGTGCACGTGTGAGGGGGTGGGGAGTTATAGGTTATAGGTTCAATTTTGCTGTGAACCTAAACCTGTTCTAAAAAATAAAGCTTATTAAACAAACAAACAAACAAACAAACAAGGACAATGTGCACATATGAGAATACATATAACATTAATTAGTATTTAATATAGCTTCTCCTTTACATTTGTCTCTTGTTTCCTAATACATAGTAGTTATTGAAATAAGGTGTGTCTTTTTGAAACCTTAAGGCTCAAGCCAAACGGTCTTCCTAATGTTAAATGCAACTCCAGACACCTTTTATCCTCTTTGGCTTTTAGGGCTTTATTCACAATGCTAATCTCAAACATTAAAGGCATTTTTCAATCAATCTTAGCTTCCCTGAGAACCCATTATAAGCCAAATATGTTTCATTAGGAGAACACATAAATAAATGTGAGAATTCATTCCACATGGTATACACATACTATATGGTCATTAAAATAAATTCATTGGGGCGCCTGGGTGGCTAAGTTGGTTAAGCATCTGACTCTCGATTTTAGGTCAGGTCATGATCTCATGGATTGTGAGATTGAGCCCCACGTCGGGCTCTGTGCTGACAGCATGGAGCCTACTTGGGATTCTCCCTCTCCCTCTCTCTCTGCCCCACCCCTGCACGCATGCATGCTCTCTCTCTCACTCTCTCTCAAAATAAATAAACATAAAAAAATAAGTGCATTTAAAATGTATATTTAGACATTGTGTGTTAGATGATTACTAGATTACACGATTACTAGATTACATGATTACTAGAAGTGCTAGGTCTTGAAAACATGGTTAGTGGCAACATCAAGTGTACATTATTGTATATAGTATGCTATTTTTGGATCCATTTGTATTTATTTATATTTTTAATGACATCATTTATGCAAAGTATAAAAACACAATAATAGTAACCTATGGGAAAGGAAGAAGGAGGGTGGGTGGGATCGGGGCAAGAACACTGGGACTTCAACTTTATTTTCAAATTTTTCAAAAGAATCTTTTATGATACTTCTGGTTTTCTCCTGAAGGGTCCTGCGGGGTAATAGTTCCTTAAGTTTCCTGGACATTTTGGAAGGTAATGCTCTCATCTGACATGAAGTTGCCCTTTCAATGTTGACAGGCATACCTAATTCTGACATTCTGAAATTTGTGAACTTCATTTGCTCATTCTATCTTTACCATTGCAATTTTATCATTTAAAAAAAATTTTTTTATTTAAAAACAATTTTTAATGTTTATTTATTTTAGAGACAGAGAGACAGAGCACAAGCTGGGGAGGGGCAGAGAGAGCCGGAGATAGAATCTGAAGCAGGCTGCAGGCTCTGAGCTGTCAGCACAGAGTCCGATGCGGGGCTCGAACTCACGAGCTGTGAGATCATGACTTGAGCTGAAGTCGGAAACTTAACCGACTGAGCCACCCAGGCGCCCCTACCATTGCAATTCTATTGGTGGTGCCCATATACAGTATGTTTAGAGCTTATTAGACCTAGGATTAAATCCTAGTTCTATCACTTTTTAGTGGCTTGGTGTCAAGTAAGTTATTTAATTCTGTTTCTTTGTCCGTAAAGTGGTAGCAACAAAGAGATTCCTCTCTGGCTGTGAGGCACTTCGTGGCGACTGATGTGGAGCTGGTCTCAAGAAATGCCAGCTTTTTAAAGACTTAAAGCATAGTCTTTCTTAGTCTTCAAACTACTTGTAGAATGAACGAATGAATTAATGAAGGAATGCATGCATGCATGCATGCCAAGAGAATTATATTGTCTACAATGAAGTAGATATACTGAGAGAGCAGCCCAGGGATTTTTACATGAAAACATAAGTAATAGAGTAAAACAGCAGTTAGAGGTCATGCCTAAGTGTGTTTTAGAGGTAATGGAAGGATAAGTGAGCACTTTCAAGCACACCATCGAAGAGGAAGCTGATATGTCATTGTAAAACGTGTGATGCAAGAAACTAAGTTATCTCTACTAGCCTCAAACTACCATCACCAGCACGGGTGTGTCCCGTTATGTTAAATGATACATCACATAGATTACCTGCATTAACACAGAAGCCATGATCCAGAGTTAAATGGGTGCAGTAGTGCCTGGCTGGCTCAGTTGATAGAGCACGTGGCTCTTGATCTCAGGGTCGTGAGTTCAAGCCCCAAGTTGGGCATAGAGCTTACTTAAACAAACAACAACAACAACAACAACAAAAATCAAAGAAATGGAAAGGAGAGGTAGGGAACTGTGTAAGTTTAAACATAAAGATAGGATTTGGTTTTGAATGTAACAGCAGTGTGTTTAATATACGATCTTCTGAAGTTCCTAGGCAATGGACAGATAAGCCCTTTAACAAACCCACAATCAGAAAATTCAGAACAGTAAAAGTCCTGATCCCTTCTCTGACCACTTTAGGTTCTGAAGCCTCTTTGGAACAGAAGGTGGCTACTGTAAGTGTGGTCTATCTCACCAATAAGAAGCAAATGGGTATCATGTATCTCCTCTAGAGGAGATATTCTGAAAAGGACACATCAGCTATGTAGGATTCTAGCCAAAAATACATAACCCAAATCTAATCACTAGAAAACATCAGTCAAACCCACAATAAGGGATATTCTGTAAAATAATTGGCTTAAAAATGTCAATGTCATAAAAAAACAAAGATGGGCTCAGGCACTGTTCCAGGTGGAAGGAGACAAAAGAGATGTCACACTAAATACAATATGTATGTGGCCCCTGGAGTGGATCCTGTATGGGGAGAAAAAGTTGTGATAAAAGGCATATTGAGGCAATTGATAAAATTGGAATATGGATTATATATTAGATAAAAGTATCTTATCAATGTTAAATTTCCTGAATTTGTTAACTGACCAGTGCATACGTAGAGAGAACATCAAAAAAAATTTTTTTTATGTTTATTTATTTTTGAGAGAGCTGTTGGGGAGGGGCAGTGAGAGAGGGAGACAGAGGATACAAGCCAGCTCTGTACCAATAGCAGAGAGCCCGATGTGGGGCTCAAACTCATGAACCATGAGATCATGGCCTGAGCTTTAGTCGGTTGCTTACCCACCTGAGCCACTCAGGTGCCCCAAGAATATTCTTTTTTTTAGGAAATACACACTGAAGTTTTAAAGAGTCAAAAAAATATATAACCCACTATCAAATGATTTAGAGAAAAATTTTCTAGATAGAGACAAATAGAGGAAAAAAGAGAGTAATAGTGTAAAGGTAGCAAAATAAAAATTGATGAATCTTTGTAAAGCATATATGAGTTCTTTGTGCCGTTTTTGCAACTTTTCTGTAAACTTAAAGTTACACCAAAATTAAAGGTAAAGTCGGTTGAGCGTCCGACTTCGGCTCAGGTCATGATCTCATGGTTTGTGAGTTCGGGCCCCGCATGGGGCTGTGTGCTGACAGCTCAGAGCCTGGAGCCTGCTTCGGATTCTGCGTCTCCCTCTCTCTCTGCCCCTGCTCTGCTCACACTCTGTCTCTGTCTCTCAAAAAAGTGAATAAACATTTAAAAAAATATTTTAAAAGTTAAAGGTAATTTTAAAAAGTGCCCATGGATCACCTGAATCAGAATACTGGATGGAGTACAGGTGTCATTAAAGATGTAGACGCATGGGCCCTGCCACTGACTTCTGAAATGGAAAGTCTGGGGGTAGAGCCTGGGAATTTTCACTGAAAAAAGTGATTCTTGGTGACTGTTCGTTTGAACACCACTGGAACGGACTTGAAATAGTTTTCTTAGCTTCATCAACAAAATGCCTTGAAGAAGAATATTCCTCTTCCTGCACCTAATAGCCAAAATGTATTATGTGCTTATCATATGGTGAGGACTGTGTATATTTTCTCCAATTCTCACAATCATTTCTGTGAACTACTATTTGCTCTCTTTACAGATGAGGAAGTAGGGGCATAGAAAGGCTAAGTAAATTGCCAAGGTCACATGCTGTTAAGAGAGGGAGCCAGGATTTAAAATCTAAGGACAAACTGTCTTTAGGGCCACGTTCTTGCCACTACACTATTGAGCCCAGCTGGGAAAACACATGTTCAGATTATAGGCTTTGGCTATCATAAAACTGACATGTTGTTTGTCTCCTATAAATTCGGTCCTTAATTGCATATTAAGGAAGGACGCAGTGATGCAGCCAAAGCAATGAGCCTTATGATAAGGCATGGAAGTTCCCCTGCCAGTTCTCCATCCTGGTGACAAGCCTTGGCTCTGTGATTAAGATAAGGCCACAGCCTGTTTGTTCTTCCAGATCACTATTGTGACTTTCCCATCCATTTTGTAGATCTTCTTCAGTCCACAGGTACCAGGCCAGGGAAGGTCTGGAAATACCTTCACCAAAAACAGATCCACTCTCAGCTTGAGAGGGTTTCCTCAATGAGGTGAAATGCCATAATAGTTTAAAACTTTTTTTAATTTTTTTTTTTTGAGAGAGAGAGAGAGAGAGAGAGAGGGTGAGGGAGGGGCAGAGAAATAGAGGGAGACACAGAATCCAAAGCAGGCTCTGAGCTGCCAGCACAGGGCCCAACGCGGGGCCGAACTCATGGACCGTGAGATCATGACCTGAGCCGAAGTTGGACGCTCAGCTGACTGAGCCACCCAGGTGCCCCAATAATAGTTTTAGACTAAGAAAAATTATCATCAGGAATTATCCCTGATGAAACCAGGGAAATGCCTTGACTAAAAAGAGGTAGGTATTTCCCAAGGAAACTGCACAGCCGGCCCTGCCTCCTCTGGTCCAGGGCACTGCCACCTCGCTAAGGCTCAATCCTCTATAGGGGAAACAGCCAGCCTACAGAAGAAAGCCCCAGGAAGCAGCTGGCCCCTCCCTGGACTCTCAACAATAATCCTGTAACAGCACTGCTTATATGGACAGAGCTGGACTAAAAACCAGCCTTCCAATTCTAAATCCAAGGAGGTCTTTCCATGAAATCAGGCTGCGTTCTGAATGAAAAAGATAAACACTGACAGTTGTTTGCAGTCATGATCTCATGTATTTTCATAGATGGATAAGTGCAACCCTTGTGGTCAAAAAACAAAACTGTGTTTCTCAGCTGCATTAATTGAAATGTAATGTGTAAAGAATTAGTGGTGAATTTTGTAATTGAGGACTCATCCTTTCTAACTGGAATAATGAAGAACTTCCAGCAAAAAACACATCTCTATTTTGAAGGGATTGAAGATCCACCTCCAGCTTATTCCTAACATTGTGCAGTTGTTGTCATCCCTAAGAACCTTCAGGTGGCAGGTGACTGTGATCTTATCGACTGAAAACCCTAAGGAATCCACACAAAGAAACTATTACAGCTAATACATGATTTCATCAAGGTCCCAGGATACAAGATTAATACACACACAAAAACGTTTTCTATATACTCACAATGAAAAAAATCTGAAAATGAAATTAGGAAACCATTTCTATTTACAATAGCATCAAAAATAACAAAATACTGGGGCGCCTGGGTGGCGCAGTCGGTTAAGCGTCCGACTTCAGCCAGGTCACGATCTCGCGGTCCGTGAGTTCGAGCCCTGCGTCGGGCTCTGGGCTGATGGCTTGGAGCCTGGAGCCTGCTTCCGGTTCTGTGTCTCCCTCTCTCTCTGCCCCTCCCCCGTTCATGCTCTGTCTCTCTCTGTCCCAAAAATTAAAAAAAAAAAAAAAAAGTTGAAAAAAAAAACAAAATACTTAGGAATAAATTTAATAAAGACATATAAAACCTATATTCTGAAAACTACAAAATACCGTTGAAAGAAATTCAAGAAGATCTAAACAAATAGAGACTTAATATGGACACTGCCCCCCCCACCAAGTCCCAGGGTGCCTGGGTGGCTCAGTTGGTTAAGTGTCCGACTTCGGCTCAGGTCATAACTTTGCAGTTCGTGAGTTCGAGCCCCATGTTGGGCTCTGTGCTGACAGCTCAGAGCCTGGAGCCTGCTTCAGATTCTGTGTCTCCCTCTTTCTCTGCCCCTCCCCCGCTCATGCTCTGTCTCCCTCTGTCTCAAAAATAAATAAAACATTAAAAAATATATATTGTACACTCCCCAGGACACCTTGGATGCAACACAATCCTTATCAAAATCCCAGTTGTTGTTTTTTCAGAAATCAACAAGCTGATCCTAAAATTCTTCTGGAAATTCAAGGGACCCAAAACAATCAAAACAATATTGAAACAGACAAGTGAAGATGAAAGATTCACACTTCCCAATTTCAAAACTTACTACAAAGCTATAGTCATCAAGACAATATGGTACTAGCATAAGTAGAGACATATATTTCAATAGGTAGAATTGAAGGTCCAGAAATACACCCTCACATTTATAATCAGTTGATTCTGACAAGGGTGCCAAGGCCATCCACTGGAGAAAGAATAGTCTGGGACAACTGGAGAGCCACATGCAAAAGAATGAGGTTGGACGCCCCACCTCACATCTCATACAAAAGTTAGCTCAAACTGGAGAAGCCAGAGCTCAAACTCTTAGAAGAAAACATAGGTGTAAATCTTTGAGATCTTGGATTAAGCCATGGTTTCATAGATATGACACCAAAAGAACAAGCAACAACAGCAAAAAATAGATAAATGTCACATCATCAAAATTAGACATTTTTGTTCTTTGCCATCAAGCAAGCGAAAAGAAAATCCACAGGACAGTAGAGAATACTTGCAAATCATATATCAGGTAGGGGACTTGTATTTAGAATATGTAAAGTACTCTTACAACCTGAATATAACAAGACAACCCAATGTAAAAAGGGTAAAGTGTCTGAAGAGATACTAGTGGCCAATAAGTGTATGAAAAGATACCCAATATCATTAAACATCAGGAAAATGCAAATCAAAACCACAATGAGATATTACCTCACGCCCATTAGGATGCCTAGGAACAGAAAGAGGGAAAATAGCAAGTTTTGATGAGAATGTGGAAAAACTGGAACCTTTACACATTCATTGCTGATGGGAATGTGAAACGGTGTAGCCATTTTGAAAAACAGACTGATAGTTCCTCAAAAGGGTAAACACAGAGTTACCATATGACCTAGCAATTCCACCCCCAGGAACATAACCAAGAGAACAGAAAACACATGTCCATGCAAAAACTTGTGCATGAATGGTGATAGCAGCAATGATTCATAGTAGCCCCAAAGCAGAAACAACCCAAACATCCACGGGCTAATGAACTGGTAAATACAATGTGGTATTACTTAGACAATAGAATATTACTTGGCGATAAAAAGAAACACAGTTCCAATCCATTCTACAACATGGATGAACCTTAAAACATTCTGCTAAGTGATAGAAGCCAAACACAAAAGGCCATGCACTATGTGATTCCATTTATATAAAATGCCTAGAAGAGGCAACTCCATAGAGTCATAAATAGAAGAGCCATTTCCTAGGGCTGGTAGTTTGGAGGGAAATGAGGGAATGACCGCTAATAGATATAGGGTTTATTGTTGGGGTGATGCAATGTTCTAAAATTGATTTTGATGATAGTTGCACAACTCTGTGAATATACTAAAAACTGTTCAACACTTTAAATGGGTGAATTATATGGTATGTGACTTGTAGTCAATGAAGCTGTTTAACATATATATGTGCCTATATATACCCATATATTTGTATATATGACCATATATTTATATCCATACATTCATAAAGGACGTCAGGTCTGTGTTTTTTCTTCCTTTCCTCTCAGTAAGAGCAGTTGCTCAGTAGGTACTCTTCACTGCTTATAAGTTTAATGTTTTAAAAACAGTAACACAAAATGAGGAAATTCCTAGTAACTCTTTCACTTATTGAGCCGGAGAAACATGAATTAAAAGCTCTGTAGATCAAAAGCGCTTGAAGGTGGCTGCAGATAGGTTTCCAGTTGGGGTGTAAAGAGACGACAAGGCCTTCTGCTGAGACTCAGGGGAGAGAATGCAAATTAGAAGTTTAAGGTAAAGAGGATATTGTGTTTGAAATGAAACAGATGGAGGTGCCCAGGGGGCTCAGTCAGTTAAGCATTGGACTCCTGATTTTGGCTCAGCTCCTGATCTCACAGTGCTTGGGATCAAGCTCCGCATTGGGCTCTGAGCTGACAGCAAGTAGCCTGTTTGGGATTCTCTCCCTGTCTCTCTACCCCTCCTCCACAGCCTCTCTCTCCCTCAAAATAAATAAATATTAAAAAAAAAAAAAAAGAAATGAAACAGACGGTACGGAAGCTGATCATGGATATACGAAAGGATTTCCAAGTGGCTCAGAGAGACTGATTGAGTCCAGATGTCATATTGTACTGGGCTGTGTGTGTTTTTTTTTTTCCACTGAGCCCAATATCGTCAATATGGGTTGGATAAAAAATGGATTTAGGGCCCATCCCTGGTTTTGCAGGGCAGGTGTAATAAGAATATGACCAGGAGGGCAAGTTGAGGGTACTAGTTGGAGTGATAAATGAGGTGAGAGATGCTCAGTGAGAGAGGGAGTGGGGGACAAGGGAAGAGTGGGGGGTTCCAAGTTGGGAGGGATGGACAGAGCTGGAAGGACAGGAGGTCATGATCAGAGTCTGGAACAATGGAGCTTAAGATATCATAACTGAAGCAGTTTTGGGTGTTGACAAGGTCCAAGGAGAGCCTGAGAGTGCGTTGGTGGTGGGTAGGTGCTACAGAATCCCTAAATATGCATCCTTGGAGCTGCTAAATGCTAAGGCTGCCTTTTAGCTTTTCTGACTGAATCAATCAACATTGGGGATAGAGGCAGAATTCATTGTTACCTTTAAAAGAGAGAGAGAATAACATGACTGCCTCTTCCACACACACAATTGACCCCCAGATCATCTAAACTCATCTTGGCCACCTTTGTAAGATTTCAGAGTTTTTTCATTAACCTTATTTTTAGTGCTTTTGTAATGAAATTAAGTTAAAACTGCTAAATATAGCCAAGTAACATAATTGGGTATTATTTTGGGTATAAATTTGGGTATAATATTTGGGTATAATTTTGGGTATAATTGGGTATTTATCTAGTAATTCCTAGAGGGTATACTTTAATAATATTAAGGTATGCTAATTATTACTTTGCAAAGAAAACACTTATGTACTTTACGTGTATAAAAAGAAGTTTCTGCAGGTTTATTAGAGACTTGAGGTTAAATATAAATGAGAAAAAGACATAGCAGAGCTGTGTTTAAGTATAAATTTTGATTCTATGACATCAAGCTTGTCTCATCATTGTTTGCTCCGTTCACAGTCCTCACCTCTTATTTCTAAAGCCATCAATTCTTTTTCTGGTGCAAAAAGGAGAGCAGCAAAAAATAAGTTTTATATACTCTTTCCTCTTGCTCCTAAAAAGATGGGACAACTTGCAAAGGATGTTAAAATTATCATAAAGCCACAATGACAATCCTGATAGTAATTTGCTTAGATATCTTCAGTTTAGAAATATGAGTTAAGAAAGCAGGGAGGGGCATGGGGAATTAAAAAAAAAAAGAAATATGAATTAAGAAAGGAGACAGAAGCAAATGATTATTTGGAAATACCACGAGAGGCACGGTTCCATACCAACAAAACCTAGGTAAGTAGTTCATGGTAACTATTAGACCACTTTTTAGTAGGAGGAAAACATTTTAGAGCAACTCCAGGTACGAGAGCTCCTGGCTTCACTGACAGCAAGTCTATTTGGGATGAGGTGTGGTTCATAGGCTATAAAGAAGACTGTTTTCCTTGTGGAACACCTTGATTGAAGGCTCTCGCTTAAGGCAGCAAGTTAAGGAGCTATAATTTTTTCTTTATAGTCTTTGATTCTTGTAACAAAGGCCCAGGCCAGATAGTTTACACTTTGGCTGGGATGATACCCTCTGGGTCTACCTTAGTGTTTCAGTGCTTAGAACAGTGTCATTAGACTAGTCCTATGCGGAATTTAAAGTTCAGATTTGACTTTTACACTTGAGTTAATCCATGTAGTCTTGGAAATAGCATTTCCAACCTCTCACTATGCCCTGCCAACTTTACATCCTAAACTTCTCTGAAATGTCTCTTCTTCTCAACTCCGTAGCCACCACCTGAACCCAAGCTACCATACTCTCTCACCTGGATACCCCAATAATCTTACTGGTTTTTTGACTCCAGGTCTATCTTCCTACACTCAGTTTTCCATACAGCAGCCATTATGTGAGCCTTAGAGAAAAATGAGATCATGTAACTACTAGGGTGACAACCCCAGCCTACTTTCTCCTGGTCTCTTTAACATGAGAAAGAAGTAATTTTATGTCTTCCTTAAGTTACCATTACTGCACTTTGGGCTTTTCTGTCATGCACAGCCAAACCTGATTCTAATGAATAAAACATGTGCTTGAAAGTCAAGAATGCAAGAGTTTAGACATCAGGTTGCCATCTTGGTTTCACTTCTTGTAAGCCCTATGACCCCAGTAAATTAGTTACCTAATCTTTCTAAGCCTTTCCCTTCTCACATGTGGAATCAAGATAACATTCCTCAAGGGTGGTTGTGAGGAGCAAATTAGATGGACTATATAAAGTATCTAGCACTGTGCACAGTACATTCTTAATAAATGTACTCTGTCTAATTATATCTGGGATTTTGACAGGCCAATATGGGACATGGGGACAGCTGTGGACATTCAGAGGTTATCCACATTTGGAAGGTTAGCATGGCAGTAGTGGACCTCATGGCTTGGAAGATGAATAGACTAGAAACAGAGAAATGCTTCAAAAATCTCAAATCTAGCCAATGGCATGAACAATGGAACTGAAGCGGCTACTTACTGAGCCCATTTTTCTGTCCCAGGCACATTCTGGGGGTTAAAGCCACGATGATAAACAAAACACACATAATTCTTGCACTCACAGAATTTACAGCCTGGCGTGAGAATCAGACATTAAGCTACTAGTGAGCAATTATATGACAAACTGTGGTTAAGTACTATGAGGGAGAGGAACAGAATGTTTAGAGACTTGTGTCAGGGTGGGGGTCCTAACGTAATGACGTAGGATTAAGCTGAGATATGAAAGATGAACCTGATTTGACTAAGGGAAAAGAAGCAGAAAGTACTTTCCCCACAGGGAAATGAAAAGCAAAGACTCTGAGGTGGAAAGGTGCTTAATGGGTTCCAGTAAATAAGATGAAGCCAGTGTACCTGGATTGGTGAGTCCCAGGGGGGGCCTTGCATGGGACAGGCTGGAGAGGCTGGTCTTACAGAGCCTCATATGCCATTATAAAGGGTTTTAGTCTAAGGATGAGATTCTTCCAAAATGGTACCTACTCTCTTTCAGTGTTTCTTAAACGTGCCCAACCATAAGAATCTCCTGGGGCTCTTTTTAATTCCAGACTTTACTGTATACAAAATCCCCTGGGGAGAATAAGCTGGTGGTTGAATGTCATTTAATTCAGTGTAACAGAGAGTTACTGAAACTTTACCAAAGCCTCATGTAAGAATTTAAACTATATAATTAATATGAATTGAACAGCACTAAATGTTTAAAATCTCATACTTGAAGAGGCAGCATTTTAGCGTCACTTTTGCCCAGAGCTTTGTTTGATTCATGGTACTTAAAACAGGAACTTGTGTCTACAAGATTACACAATAGGAAACCAAACGATGAGATGTTCTTTATTGACAGTTCCTAATTTACAGCCAGGTAGTATTTCAGGGGAAGGTTTATCAGTTTGCGTTTCCCCACAGAAGCAATATTCCGGGAGGGAAGGGGTACAGAAGCAGGGCCTGCCAGGCTTTGGTGACAGAGGGTGCGACCCTAACTCCAGGGCCTGTTGGTGGCTGTGTTGGGAGGGAGAAGCTGGTCCAGGATCCCAACCCCCAGCCCTACTCTGGGCTTTCTCAAAGCTGTGTGGTGGCCAACAACTGATTCCAGACAATGTTTTAAAATTATTTTTACATTTTCTCTAGGGGAACTAGTCAAACAATTCATGAGCAAAGTGTTTCTACTCATTTGTAAAATTTTGTTGGTTTGTTATCATGATAAGCGTACTCTTAAATCACCATCATTTATCTCCCCCATTCTGCATCCACTTCCTTTCTGGTAACCATCAGTTTGTTCTCTACAATTAAGAGTGTGTTTCTTGGTTTGCCTCTCTCTTTTTCTCTTTTGCTCATTTGTTTTGTTTCTTATATTTCACATATGAGTGAAATCATAGGGTATTTGTCTTTCTCTGACCGATTTATTTCACTTAGCATTATGTCCTGTACCCTCTAGATCCATCCATGGTTTTGCAAATGGCGTGATTTCATTCTTTTTTATCCATTCATCTTCTTTATCTATTCATCTGTCATTGGACACTTGGGCTGCTTCCATCATTTGGCTATTCTAAGTAATGATTGCAAACAATTTAGATCTCCATTTTGGTTTATGCTTAGAAGATGAAGTTTGAAAGAAACAAAGGATTTGAAAGTGTGTTTTATAAAATGTTTCTTAAAGACATTTCAAGAGGAAACTACTTGTAAGGAAATTCTTTCCTTACCCTTCTTACTTCTTTCAACCAATAAGTACCTGCCTATCCTCAAGGGGTTATTGTTAGCATTCAATAAGATGTGTGTGCATGTGTGTGCGTGTGTGTGTGTGTGTGTGTGTGAGAAAGAGAGAGAGAGACAGAGGGAGAGAGAGAGAGAGAATGAGAGGTGGGGGGGGCGGGGAGAGAGAAAGAACTTTGTTGACTACAAAGCACTGGAGAAATTCAAGGCGGCATAATTTTCATTACAACAGGGTCTCAGCCAACAGGCTTAGTCCTCAAGATAACAAATTAACTTTAAACACACAGCTGGATTATCAGCAGAGTGAAATTTTTTGTTCAAACCCCTTAGGATTTAAGCTGATGAGAACCAGAGAAAGAGCCAAGCTACATCGCAGAAGACTTGGCTAAGAGAGGGAAATTTAACCCTGGTAAGGACAAGTAATATGCTTTCAAGGAAACATTAAACACACTATCAGCCCTGAATGGCTTGTTAACTAACCTCTGGTGTATCAGCTCATCAGGGAGCAGGTATAATAGAGAAAAGGTAGGGTGGGTAGGGAAGCTGGGCCTCTGTAACCTGCTAAAGGGACTGCTTGGGGACCCAGGGGTCAGGAGACCACATATGGTCATCAGCCATTTGCCGGGACTGAGTAGTTTCCTGGGATGTGGACTTTGAATGCTAAAATCATGAAAGTCCTGGGTCAACCAGGAGAAACTAGTCCCCATAAGGACACCCTAGCTCTATTTCTGATACTCTATGATGAACAAGCCACATCATTTCTCCACACTTTATTTCCCCTGTTCATAAGTGAAATTATCCTGTGTTCCTTCTCTATAGGGAAATTCCTCTTCCTTATCAGACATCACTAAATTCTACCCCCCACACACACCAGAATGTAGATGCTCCAGTGGGTTTTTTGTTTTTTTTTAATTTATGGGAAAGCCCAGAAACATTGGATATTTATGGGATCAAAGATTCCAGAACAAGTTAGGAGCTTCTTGTCCATGGTAGGTCTTGGAGTTGTGAAAGGAAGCTAGAGATGAGATTCAAGGGGGTCTCCTGAGGATGGAGGTGAGGGCAGAGGAAGGGAGAAGAAGGTAGTTCAGAGCAGCTAGTCAGGATTCTGTTTCCAGAAATAAGTCAGTGCTGGGAAATTCTGTGCACAGAGTCCCGGGAAATTGCCAAGCTGGGATTCAGGTAACCGTGGAGAAAGAAGTCTTCTGCGGAAACTAAGGGGAACCCAGGACATTGAGAAGACTCAGCTTTTGGAAGGGTCTAGAGAGGCTGAAGAAAGTGGATCTGGCTTTACAGGGGAAGGCGGAGCTTGGAAGGACAGAGGGATTGACAGGATACAGCTACGAGGACCAGCAGAGATGAGTTGGAGCAGCTGGTACTCGTTGGCACTCTGAGGCGGAACACCACAAGACCGTGCACCTGGAACTTCTCGACTCTGTGCGGTTTGAACGCTGAGACCTCTTTCAAGTGCAGGCTCCCAAGTGGGCAGTTAATTGTGGCTATCCACTGCGACACGTGTGCAGAAGGAATGTGTGAAAGCAAAGAATTGAGTCAAAACCGTGAAGTGCTCTGGGTGAATGCAGTAGGAAATCAGAGAAGGGACTCTGGAGTCCTGGACAAGAAGACAAACTCCCCGTGGTTGTTCGAAGATGGTCCGAAAGAAAGAAGGACAGTATTCTAGGTATGAAGAGCAGCCACGAAGTGAAGCTACGGGATGTGCTCGTTTAAAAGCAGAGCAGGCTGGGTGGAAGTAAACGAGAATTGAAGTGGAATCTGACAGTGTTTCCCAACCTTTAACTGTATGGCACTCATTAAAAACGGTCATAATAATGTAGGGTAAACGGAGGCCGCCCTCGCAGCACCAGGCTCTGCCACGTGAACCTAAGTGAAACCCACTGGTGTGCGTAACCCGTTGGCTGATAAAGTCTAGAAGGAGTGAGGGACTGGGTATTGAAGGCCCTGAAGTAAATCAGATAGAGACATTCAGACTAGATTTGTTATGACGCTGGGAGACGTTGTCAAAACTTGAAAGGGAAAGTGCAATGTTAAATATGGTACTTTAAGGAAAACACTACGACCACATAATGTAGGATGCATTGGGAATAGGTGATAGTTTGAGAATAGAGAAAGGATGCTATTTTAGAATAAAAGAAATAATATTCTTTTGCATAGTCCGTGATTCAGTTGAAGTACTTGTAGTTACTAAATATTACTGAAACAATCATGTTTAAAGGATTGAAATACATTTTGGAATGAAGTATTAGCAATCTTATTTCTTCTGGCTTGGTTTGGATGATAATGATGACGTCACCATCCTATTTGTCGATTAAAAAAAAAAGAAATTATTTAAACTTTTTTTTTAGAGAGAGCACGCATAAGTAGGGGAGATGAGGAGTGGGGCAGAGGGAGAGAGAGAGAGAGAGAGAGAGAGAGAGAGAGAGAGAATCTCAAGCAGGCTCCATGCTAAGCATGGAGCCTGATGAGAGGCTCGATCCAAAGACCCTGGGATTGTGACCTGAGCTGAAATCAAGAGTCAGATCCTCAACCAAGTGAGCCACCCAGGCACCCCCCTAAAAGAAAGTATTTAATATGAATAAATCAAACAAACATTGAGTTAAAAAATTTGTTTCCAGGATGCCTGGGCGGCTCAGTTGGTTGAGCGAACAACCCTTGATTTCAGCTCAGGTCACGATCCCAGGGTCATGGGATCAAGCCCTGTATCGTGCTCTGTGCTGAGCATGGAGCCTTCTTGAGATTCTCTCTCTCTCTCTCTCTCTCTCTCTCTCTCTCCCTCTGTCCCTCTCCTCCCCAATTAAAAATAATTTTTTTAATTCATTTCCTACCATATATAAGGCACTAAGCTAGACACCAGGAAAATAATAAGAAAGATGATGTAGAACTCCTAACCTGAGCAGAGATCCTGAAATATAACATATCCAGGCTTGTTAGAAGGTAGTAAGCACTGAGGCAGAAGCATACATATGGAGGAAGAGGCAATGAATTCTGAAGTGGTGGGAGATTGTTTGATATCTTAGCTGGACCACAAGGGATGAATATAATCAAATGGATGCAGAGAAGGGAAGAGTGTGAACAAAAAAAATGCATGAACTTGTATGTGCGAAGTTGCACTGCGCATCCTTTCAAGAGGGTGAGAACCTTAGCATGGCTAGAATAATAGAGTACGGTGGGCGGGAGGTGGACGGGGGACACAAAACAGGGGAGGGCTCAGAAGGGAGTGATAAGAGGTGAGACTGGAAAAGAGTAGCATCTCTGAAACTTCCTCTCTCTCTCTCAGTGGAGAAGAGATTTTCCACCAATCTCTCTCAGAGAGGCAGTATAGTGTGTGGTCAGAGCATGGGCTCTGGAGCCTGAGAACCCATCAAGAGAACTGGAAATCAAGTCTCAGCCCTGCCACCTGCCAGGCAGACCGTCTGTTCTCTCCATCCATAAAATATGTCTAACAATACGGTCCTTATAAGGTCTTTGTGAAGACTGAATGAATTAATTCAGGTATGCCATTGAGAACGGGGCCTGGAATGTAGAAAGTGATTGATACATCAGCTATTATTACCATTCTAACATAACCAGCAATAACATCATTATTTTGGCTCTTATGTTAGGAAAATACAATTTTATAAATTATTTATTTAAGAGAGAGAGAGAGAGAGAAAGCATGTGAGCAGAGGAGGGGCAGAGGGAGAGAGAGAATCGTAAGCAGACTCCACACCCAGTGCTGAGCAGGAGGCGGGGCTGAGCTGAAATCAAGAGTCAGACACTTAACTGACTGAGCCACCCAGGCGCCCCAGGAAAATACTATTTTAAATCTGAATCTGTCTTATTCATAGATGTACTATATGACTTCCTAGGTTTTGTCAGGATAAGAACTTGCTGAAATAGCCTTCTCCAAAATATCTTACAAGAATACTCATCTACTACAGTACCTGAGAATCTACCACTGCACATGAATTAAGGCTCAGGGGATTTTAGGAGGGCCTTTATAAAGTGTTCAGACTTTAGGAAGAGGGAACATGTAGCCACGAGCAGCTCAGCAGGGATTAGTTTACCACATTAGGTAGGAACGACAGGGCTGAAACAAGGAAATGCAATGTTGGACAGGTAAGAAAGAAAGTTCCAGCTTGGAGGGTTGTCTGGTGTGTGTGTATGGGGGTTCTTAGGCAGGGTCTTCAGTGCCTTCTGGAAACTAGGGACCATTTTAGTATTAACAGGGGAAAAGGGAAGGAAGTTGAAAAGGAGAGGGGTGCAGACAAGAAGAGAGAATTGTTTACTTCACAATATTGTTTAGGGCCAACCTTGTTAATAAAAAGTTGCTGAAATGACTTACATCAAACTGCAGTCAAGTCTTGATGATTTGACCCAACTTGTCTAAAAAATATTAAGGCTATAATCCCTAATACATTTTATATAAAATGATTACTGACACTAATATAAAAGAAAAAATATATTTTATATGTATATTAATATATATATTAATATAATATATATATATATTTCCCTTTTGATTTGAAGTTAAGCCGACAGCTGTCAGAATTTGATTCTCTTGGGGTGCTAATGCCTGGTTTACAACTCTGGTGATGGGGAGGAACCATGTGAAGTCATCCTACACTTATAACACTGCCGACGGGGCTTCCCCTTAGACAGGAAATAGTCACAGGGGCTCCAGTGCAGAGAGCAGCCCGGGGAAGGTGAAATGTTTTTGTAATTGCTACTAGGAAAAGAGAGAGCCCGGGGGGATTCTTCTGCCCAAGGGAGTCCCTTCCTGGTTATAACCTAGTTTGTTAGGTGTATGTGGACCAGATGGGTGGAATCAAACCTTCTGAGATGTTGTGGTTAGATTGTTTTAAAGTGTCTGGAGACTCCTGGAAATGTAAGAAGTCATATTTCTCCTCCAACGGACCATCTTCTTGTGGTCCAAATGTGGGCTTTTGAAACCGAAACTATAAGGCCTGTGGCTATAGCCACATATAGGGTGGCGTCTGTTCTCCCCTTTCCCCTATTGGAGGATATATGAAGGCTCTCAAATTCTTGACTTAATGTTTGTGTTTTGATAAACATAGCTCTAAGGTAGCAGGGAGCTATTGAGGAAGGTTCTTGCTTTCTACAGATCTCTCTAGAAAAACTGGCTTTCTCAAACTTCTTGTTACAGTCATTCAAAGCATTTATACATCTGGCTGCCTGTGCTGTTTTGGAAATAAGCTACCAAAAAAAAAAAAAACAAAACCAAAAAACATCTCAGGAGGGTACCTAAGTGGGTTGAAAGGCGACAGGGGAAAGAAAAGGTTTACGTAGGTAGGTATTTTATATCTAGAATGAACTCTGAAGTACAATAAATAAAGCATCATCTGATATTGTTCCCTGAAGTCAGCTCAAATGCAGATTCCTAACCATTGTAGGTACTGAATTGGCTTGAAACTGAATGTGCTGCGATTAGAAAAATAAGCCCTTTTATTCACCCTGGACAACAAAAGACCAGGGTATATCTACACTTGGAATATGGTGTATTGCTTTGTTTGCTTAACTTCAAGAAAAGTCTAATGAGGCAGGAGCCAGTCAAGAGGAGAAAAGCTAAAATAATCAGAATTAGGGCTTCTACATCCCTTCCATAAGGAGCTACTTAAACAGCAAAATTCTGCAGTGTAAACAGTAGAAGGATGATGTTATGACTGAACTGACACAGCTATGACTGAACTGTGTCCCCTAAAGCTCATATATCGAAGCCCTAGCCCTCAGGACCTCAGAATGTGACTGCATTTGGAGAGAGGGCCTTTAAAGAGGTAATTAAGTTAAAATGGGAGTCATTAGGGTGGGCCCTAATCCAATGTGACTGGTGTCCTTATAAGAAGAGATTGAGATACACAGAAAGAGACCGACATCAGACACATGTGCACACACAGCAACAACCATGTTAAGACATAGGAAGTAGGCAGCTATCTACAAACCAGAGAGAAGGGCCTCAGGAGAAAGCAACCCTGTTGGGAAGGAACTTCCTTAGAGACTTCAGAGAGAGTGTGGCCCTGCCAATACCTTGATCTTAACCTCCTAGCCTCCGGAATTGTGAGAAAATAGATTTCTGTTGTCTAAGCTCCGCAGTCTGTGGTACGTTGTTATAGCAGCCAAAGCTGACTCATACAGATCAGAACAGATACGATCAAATAATGTAGAATTATGAAGGGTCTAGAAAAGAATGTAATTATCTCAGGATACCTCTAGGTCAGGTTTTCTTAAAGTAAGGTCTGCATATTACCCACATCAGAATTACCTATGATACTTTTCAAAATGCAGGCTCCAGGCCCCTCTGGAAGTACTAACATGTTCTGGGGTGAGGTCCAAGAATCTATCCTTTCAATAGACATCCCAAGGTATTTTGCATACTAAAGTTTGAGACCCACTATTCAAGGTCCTGCTCAACCTCTGGACCTTTTCTGGGCCTGGCTGGCTAGTACTAATTACATAGTAGCAAGTGCTGGTGTATCTGTGCTCTGGCAGATTCTCAGTGATCCAGGAACCAAGTATAAATCCCATTGTACATATTAAGTGTCAGCCAGTGTTTACCAGCATATGAGGAATCCTGAATGGGATAGATCAAATAGAATCCATGCCTCACCTATCTTATTCACTTAAGAATATAATGATATATAAAAAAGAACTTACACAACCCAACACCAAGAAAACCAACAGTCCAATTAAAAAATGGACAGAGCACATGAGTAGATATTTTTCCAAAGAAGCCATACGGATGACCAACAGACACATGATAGGATGCTCAACATCACTAATCAACAGAGAAATGCAAATCAAAACAGTAAGATATCACCTCATACCTGTCAGAATAGCTAAACTAAAAAACATAGGAAATAATGAGCGTGGGCAAGGCTGTGGAGAAAAAGGAGCCCTCATGCATTGTTGGTAGGAATGCAAGCTGGTGCAGCCACTGTGGAAAACAGTATGGAAGTTTCTAGAAAAACTAAAAATAGAACTACCATATATGATCCAGCAATTCCACTACTGGGTATAAAGAAAACAAAGACACTAATTCAAAAAGATCTATGCACCCCCATATTTATTGCAGCATTGTTTACAAGAGCCATGATATGGAAGCAAGCAACCATATGTCCATCCATAGATGAATGGATGAAGAAGATATATATTATAGTGGAATATTACTCAGCCATAAAAAAGTGAACTCTTGCCATTTGCGAAAACATGAATGATCTAGAGGATATAATGCTAAGTAAAATAAATCAGAGAAAGACAAATACCATATGATTTCACTCATATGTGGAATTTAAGGAACAAAACAGAGGAATAAACAAACAAACAAACAAAACCCAGATTCTTAACTACAGAGAAGAAACTGGTGGTTGCTGAGGGGAGGTGGGTGGGGAGATGGGGGAAATAGGTGAAGGGGATTAAGAATACCCTTACTGGGATGAGTAATGTATAGAATTGTTGAATCATTATATTGTGCACCTGTAACTAATATAACACTGTATGTTAACTATACTTGAATAAAAAAGAATATAATGGTATCTTTTGAACAACAATAATCTACAGTATGAATATTTTTTCTCTCACGAGATTTATTTAAAGATGTTACTACGTTGGTACCTATATTCTCAGAGAAAATACAAAGGAATAGAAAGGGCATATCTAACTTTTCTTTGCTACACATTAGTTGAAATTATACGGAAAGTTCTCTGATAGGGTCTACCCCTTTTTATGCCCCACACAACTGTATATATTAGTGAAAGAGATAAATAATATCTATAAATAAAAACAAATTAATAATAGGTAGAAAGGAATTCTAATCAATTCTTTCAGCCAGGCTCTGTGCTTTCATGCATGGGAATAGAGGGAATAGAATGGAGGGAATGGGAATAGAAGGTATTCTTTCATATGGCATAAAAATGAATTTTCTTTCTTTCATTTGTGGACCAAGGAGGGAATTAGAAATAGTTGAGAGTCCCAAGCAAACACAGTAACAAATGTCATCAAAATAGAATAGGTGGCATTCTGATTTAAACGTGGCAGTTCACTTAGGGACATGTAAAAACTGCTCCCCACCCATTAACGAATTTGATGAAGGGATATCATCCCTTTTTTTTTTTTAAGCTGAAATTTAGGTAGGCCATTTGAGAATGTTCAAGTGGGCAGGTCATTGGGTCATTTTGCCTGTTCTCCTTATGGCCGTCCAGAATTTGAAACAGAATGCAGTTCCAGTGTCCCAGGAGTGACCTGGTCTGCCCAGGGGTACCTATGGCCACTATTTTTTGAGCACTTATTCAGTGGCAGGCTCTGCCTAAGTGCTTTTCCCTCTTTGACTAACTAAATTTCAGTGTCTCTGGGTAGACCACTCACTCATTCCCACTGGATTCCTATTTTTTTTTCTTTAGGGGGATGGGGGTGGGGACGTGGATGGGCGATTGGAACTGTCATTACTGTTCTGGGTGTTCTCCAGAAACAGGAATTCTGACCCTTAAGATGAATTGATTTTAAACTCTAGACCTTTATACTCTGGGGAGGTTCAGAAGAGAAGCCGTGAGAGCAACTGGGTTTTATTAGGAAAGGAAAGAGGGCATCCAGCCTCCCAGGAGACAGCTTCCCAGTTTGGGCAGTAATGGGTTGGTCCGACGCGGGAGAGCGCTAACAATGAGAACCGGCCGTGTGGTCTGAAAGGCGGCTCTCGATCGGACCGCGGCACTCCTCGTGTGGTGTAAGGACAGCTGCTCCTTACCAGACCGTTCTCAGCCGCCCTCCTCCTGGGAACGGGGCTCGGCGAGGTCCAGCCGGCCTAGGGACCAGGCAGCCCCAAGGGCCGGGACCCGAGGACCAGCGGGATCGGGGACGCGGGCGGCGGCTGCCGAGCCTTCATTAGAGGGCGCTCTGGGGGCGGCTCCGCCGAAGTCTCGGCTCCCGCCGCTTCCTCCCCGCCGCCCCTCCCCGCCACCCCGGCGAACGCGGCCCGGCCCCGGGGAGCGAGTCTCAGCGCCGCGGGGACCGGGCGCGGGCCGCGCCGCAGCCGGAGCGGGGCCGGGCCCCGCCGCCGCCTCCTTCCGCCGGCCCCGCCGCCGGCCATGCATTCTTCCGGCTCCTCTGGCTCCCGCAGCCCGGGCCGGGGCCCGGCCCGCCCGAGGTAACCTCCGGCTCGGCGGGCGCAGGCCCGGGGCTGCGGCGGCGCCGGGCCCGGAACGGCGCGGAGGGGGCGGGGAAGGGGTGTCGTCGTCGTGCGGTCCGGGGAGGAGGCGGCGGCGGCGGCATGAGGGACGAGGGCGCGGTAGGCCCCGAGGAGGAGGCGGGGGCGCGGGGCATCCGCCCGCCTCCCCGGACCCGCCCCGGTGACAGGTCCGGCCCCTGAGTCCCCGCCGTCCCTCTGTCCGCAGGCAGCCGCGAGGGTTATAGGGTGCCCGCGCGCCCGCTCGCGCCGCGCCTCAGCCGCCGCCGCGTCCATGACCGCGACCCCTCGGCCGGGGACACCCGCCACCGCCGCCGCCGCCGCGCAGCACCGCGCCCCGGGCCGCCGGCCCCCGGCCCCGCTCGCCCCCGCGCTCCACCGCCCGCCGTCCGCGCCAGCCGAGGTGAGCCCGGCGCGCGAGCCGCCCTCGCCGCCGCGACCCCAACCCCAGCCGCGGAAACCGCTGCGGGCGCCCCCCGCACCCCCCACCCCCACCCCCTCCCGAGCGCTGCCGTCGCCTCTTCCTCCGCGCTTCTAACATCATCCCTGGCTTGCCTGCCCTCCGGTCCGGGACTTCATTCTCATCTGTGCCCCCCGTGCCTTCACCTCCTTCTGGCTTTTGCTCCCCTCCCCCTACTCCCGTCCTTCCTCCTTTCGCTGTCTTAGCCCCCACTTTCTTCCTCTCACCTCCCTGCCCTCTTTTCTAGGCCCTTCTCCTTTTTTTCACCCTGAGTCAAAGGTTAAACAAAAACCCCTTCGCCGCAAATGAACATTGTTAGCCTAACTCGTTTTGCTAAGGCGAGAGACCGTTCTAAGGCACGATCGATGTGCAGGAATGGTAGTGGTTCGGGTACCCAGGTTCTCCTAGCTGGGAAAGGGGATCGGGTCCCTGCAACAGCCTCCTTTCACTCGTGTCGTCAGTTTGGAAATACTGAGGGGGGTCTGAAGCAAGTGGGTCTGTTTTTCTTCCCCAAAGTCCAGACAGCAGACTGCAGTGAGGCGCGGTGCGGGGACGGCCACTGATTAGTTAGTGGGGATAGTATTATCGTTTGCTAAATATATTATGACATACCCTGTGCCTCCGTGAACAGCTCCCTTGACCTTGTGCGGCTCCTCCTCCCTCGCTCTCTGTCCCCCTCTGGAATTTCCCGGAGAGATCACCGAGGTACTACACCGCGAAAGCTTAGACCCTCGATTTTTCTCGTGTTTTTGTGCTGGAGGCGATTTCTGTGTTAGTGACTATTTGGATGTGTGTGATCCATTTTCCTTTTTAAATGAATTTTTCTTTCACCTCAGAAAGACAGGACGGACGCCCATGTGAGAATGGCTGTGACTTTGGAAGAAGCTCCGTGGCTGGGCTGGATCTTGGTGAAAGCCCTGTTGAGGTTTGCCTTCATGGTCGCCAACAACCTGGTTGCTCTTTTATCCTACCTCTGCTATGTAATTGTACTTCAGCCCCTTCGACTGCTGGACAGTAAGCGGTTCTGGTATATTGAAGGACTCATGTATAAATGGCTTTTAGGAATGGTGGCTTCTTGGGGATGGTATGCTGGATATACAGGTAAGAGTGTGAGCACTTTTGTTTAACGCGTATGAAACAATTTATAATGTTATGCCTAAGTCAGGAGCCATGATTAAATATATATTACATTTGGGGTTGAAGATGCCTTGATGCTTTGGCTATTAAAACAATAAATAGAAAACAATTCTATTGAGTTTTTTTTTTTTTTCAGAATCCCAATTTAGGAACGATGATATTTTCAGATGTATAATTTCATAGTTACATCCTGATAAATTCCTTAAATAGTATGTTTTTAATGTGATTGACATTGATTCAAACCGGTTTGCCAAGGCTCACCTAGAGGAATAGGAGTGGGTTATATAGGACTTGAGGGCTTATAAAATGAGATCACATATTTAGCCCATAAACACATTAGGAATTTAGAAAAAGGACTGGGCCATATTTGTGCTAAGATAGTTTAATAAGTTTTTTCATTTAATGTAGTATCGTGTTAACATTTTGAGTCAAGCAAAACATGGCTTTCTTTCTGTGATGTATGTTTCTTTTGTTTACTAGAATCTATATTTTAATCTCATACATGTGTATTAGAATATTAAATATAAGAATTAAGTTTTATCTATGCCAAACTAATTTATGTTCTGAGTGTCTTTAAGTAGATTTATATTTCTGCCTTTAAATTGCATTTTGGGGAGCCAGATTAATGCTGTTCTGAAGTGGACTTTTAAAGAACTAAATGAGAAGTAGTGTTTATTTTTATTTTCTCTTTATAAGCCTTATGTGCTTTGAGAACTTGGGCCTCTGATGTGAAAATTCTTTGTTTATTATGTTCATTTGACTTTTTTCCCCTAAGAATTACAAAGATGAAAAAAAAAAAAAAAAGCATTGAGGTTTCTAGCACTTGTCTTAGACATTGAGGCTGTTATCATAGGATTTTATAATTGATAGTTTCCTTAGAGATCATGCTGCAGATGCTGCGGTCAGTGGAGTCTGTAGTTCACAGCTTGGAAAAGTGAGGAGGGTATGAGGGTCCTCTCGGGGTCACACAGCATGGCAGTTCCCCGTTTTAAATTCTCTGTCTCCTTCTTTCCTGCCCAGGCTGCATCTGTAGATTTTATCCATATACATAAAAAAAGGACTGACAACACATAGCTTTTATGGAGTCCAACAGACTCTTGCTAGGTCAGAGTGCTCTCAGTTGCCCCAGATGAAGTCTTTTTTCCTTTTGGCAATGCTATTTATTATTCTGCAAGACCCAAAGCTCCTGGGATAGTGTGTGCATTGCTTCCCTGTCACGGGTCTTGTTGAGATCCAGTGCCCTTTGGGTACAGTAGGTGAGCTTCTAGTCCTCTTTTAGGACCTTGTGGTAGCAGTAGTAGTGGTAGAGGGGGAAAAAATGAAGTTCTCAACTATGGTGCTGAATTCTTACCTGAAGTACTGCTGTCTTAGAATTGCTTTGTTCTGTGTAGTTTTAAGCTTCCACAAATATGATATGTGGTACTCGTGACTTTGCTCTTTGTATTGTATACTTGTTGGCCAGTTTTAAGTCAACTCATAGACTAGAGTTCTAGAAGTTCATTCTACTTAAACACAATGAAATTAGCGAAATGTTTGTGCCCGTGTGTGTGGTTTGTTTGTGTATAAGGGTTAGCATAATGAGAAGCTGAAAAAAAATTGGCATTGACCTTGAGATTGTAGTGAGTGCAGTGATGCTGCTTGAAGTTAAAGTGAGTTAACCTTTGGCCACAGCATGGCTGCAAGGCATTTCTGAGGATATTTTCTTGTGGTGTCTCTCCCTTGCTGACTGTGGAACTGCGCAGTTTCTTTTGCCACCTGCTTGGAAAGTGGTCCTGGCATGATCTGCATATTTTAGTCTCTCTGAAGCATCTGTTCTCTTCAGGCTACTGCATTCTAACCATTTAAATATAGAATATTTTAGGGGCGCCTGGGTGGCGCAGTCGGTTAAGCGTCCGACTTCAGCCAGGTCACGATCTCGCGGTCCGTGAGTTCGAGCCCCGCGTCAGGCTCTGGGCTGATGGCTCGGAGCCTGGAGCCTGTTTCCGATTCTGTGTCTCCCTCTCTCTCTGCCCCTCCCCCGGTCATGCTCTGTCTCTCTCTGTCCCAAAAATAAATAAAAAACGTTGGAAAAAAAATAAATAAATAAATAAAAAATAAATATAGAATATTTTAGTGTTTATATTTTAAATGGTTTTCCAATAGGTAGAATGCTTTGAGACGGTTTGATCATAAGGAAACACAATCAAGAGGTCAAACAAATGTAGAAATGACTTTTGTGGAAAGCCACAGCTGGGTCTAAAGCAACATAAGCAGGGGATTGGTGAGCAGATGTACCCATGAAAGAGGTTACATTAGCCTTTGTCTGGATTATGTATTCCATTTCTTCCCTTTGTATCAAGAGGAAGGTGGGATTCAGTTTTTTCCTTTCCCTGTGCTTAAGTTTCACAGACAGAAAATTGAACGCTGCCAAAGGGATTCTGCTCGGCAGATCTAAAATGTTCATATTTCAGAATAGAAATCGCCAAACTTTGTGGAAAAACACTTCTGAGGACAACTTAAATATTAAGTAATGAAATGTTAATTGGGAAGTTGGAGATTGAATATTTGTGTATAATATCATTTTTTCAAATTGTGACATTGAGTCTAAGACAACTGAGTTCTCTGCTGCTTTTGTTGATTATCTAACCTATGCTACCCCAAAGGTAGGTACTTGGGCGAATGCAGCTATTTAAATTTAAATTAATTAAAATGAAAAAAAAAACCTTAAAATACACTTTCCCAGTCACATCAATCACCTTTCAAGGGCTCTGTATTAGGTGGGTGGTGGCTACTGTATTGGAGAGCACAGACACAGAACACTTCCATCCCCAGAGAAAGTTCCATTGGATAGATCTGATAAATAGTAAGTATGGCTTTTTCCTTTTTCTTAGGAAAAATGCATTTTGTCTTTATAAAAAGAATATTTTTCTGAACATAGTTCTAACCAGATTTCTTTGGGGATGATAGGGAGGATTTGTTAAAGTCTTATAAAATTGTGTTTTAATTTTTTTTTAATTTATTTTATTTTTTTGAGAGAGAACCTCAAGCAGGCTCAACACCCAGAGTGGAGCCCAATGTGGGGCTTGGGGCTTGATCTCACGATGCTGAGACCATGACCTGGGCCGAAACCAAGATTCAGAGGCTCAATTGACTGAGCCACCCAAGTGCCCTAAAATTGTCTTTTAATTTGAGGCAAATGTCACAAAAATTACTGCTTTAAACTCAGACTTGCTTCTTGGATGGTGAATGGCAACGCCAGTCAAAGAACTTGAAGGAACATTCTTATACTTAGTTTGTGTTTTTAGAGCTGGAGTACTGCCTGTGGACCCAGAACATGGAGAAAGAGATTTTCTGGTCTTTCTGCCTGTTTGTGACTTTCCAGGGGAACACATTTCTTTTTTTTTTTTTTTTTTTAAGTTTATTTATTTACTTTTGAGAGAGATAGAGAGTGGAGGAAGGACAGAGAGAGATGGAGAGAGAGAATCCCAAGCAGGCTCCGCGCTGTCAGTGGGAAGCCTGATGTAGGGCTCGAACTCATGAACTGTGAGATCATGACCTGAGCAGAAATCAAGAGTCAGGTGCTCAACTGACAGCCATCTAGGCACCCCCAGGAGAACACATTTGTTGAAAGAACTCTGAGGACATTGGAGTTTGTTCATCCCTAGCTTGCTACTAGATAGTGATGTAGTTGTTACCACATTTCCTTTCATGGGAAATGCTGTACAAACATCTCATGTTGAGGAAAAGTTGTATACTGTCTTTGACCTAATATTTTGAGAGCAAACAAGAAGAGGTACTAGCTTAACTAATGATCTTCTGTATATTTTATTCAGATCTGGGATAAATCACTTCCCTCCTCCCAATTTAAGTGAAGCATGGCAAATTTCAAAGAGATTTTTTTTTTTACATAAAATGTGTTTAAAATAGTTCAATTTTTGTTCACTTTATTTATTTTAAATGTTTATTTATTTATTTTTGAGAGAGAGAGAGTGGGGGAGGGACAGAGAAAGAGAGAGAGAAAGAATCCCAAGCAGGCTCCACACTGTCAGTGCAGAGCCCAAAGGGCTCGATCTCATGAACTATGAGATCATGAACTGAGCCAAGGTCAAGAGCCCACCTGAGCCACACAGGCACTCCCCATTCACTTATTTTAATAAATTTATTGTTCCCCATCCAAACACCTTCAAAGTCTCTTATACAAAATCATTTAAAAAATATTCACTGTAAGTGGAAGCTCCAGAATTTCTAAATTTTTTTTTTTAACGTTTATTTATTTTTGAGACAGGGAGAGACAGAGCATGAACAGGGGAGGGTCAGAGAGAGGGAGACACAGAATCTGAAACAGGCTCCAGGCTCTGAGCTGTCAGCACAGAGCCCGACGCGGGGCTCTAACTCACAGACCACGAGATCATGACCTGAGCCAAAGTCGGCCACTTAACCGACTGAGCCACCCAGGTGCCCCCAGAATTTCTATATAGAATAATTGTCTTTGGGCCATAGTCTGGCGGAAGGGAGCTGGGGTGTCAGGAGGCTTGCCACCAGTTTGTTTCTGCCCAGAAAACACTCTTTCCCTCAGATTGGGTATTTGTGGCTTTAGGGAAAGCGGATGGAGATTAGCTGGCATGACTCCATTAGTCCTTGTGGGTTATTTGGTTATTTGATAGTGTTTTACCTTTTTTGCTGGGATACACATTCATTGTGTGAGAAAAACTATTAGGAATTCTATCTGACATCAAAACTCTAGAGATTAAAAATATATCTCCTAGAGCAGTATTTTTCCACCTTTGAGTCATAAGCCAATTTAGTGTGTCAGGCTGAACATTGAAAAACAGTGAAATAGAATAGAATGAAGATAAAAAGATCAGAAACGTGTATCTGTACTGGGGAGTGCTACAGGATGTATTTTTTACTATAAGCCCACTCAACATTTGAAAGGCACTGTTCTAGTGGAAAGAGCCCTGCAGTTTAGAGTTGGGAGTCACATGGCTTAATCTGGCTTTAACTTTAACATCTCTGCTCACTGGTGGGGGTGAGATCCTTACCTGCTCAGTGCCCACAGCGCTGTGAACTCTTTACAGGTAGAGCTGTGGTCTTTATAACCCTAGAGTAAAGTTTCTTGCCGGAAGCTCACAGAGTCCCCTTAAGTATTTCTTGAATGATTCCTTTTTTCTTGCACCTCCTTCCCCTAACTTCCTGAAACCTCTGATAGCAAACACATTGCAGTCCACAAAATGTAAACCCTGAGCTGGATCATGTTTTTCACACATGTACATAAATGCATCTATATATCCATCTCTTACACTGTCACATTTGTTAATTTATTATTTTTTTTTTAATTTTTTTTTCAACGTTTTTTATTTATTTTTGGGACAGAGAGAGACAGAGCATGAACGGGGGAGGGGCAGAGAGAGAGGGAGACACAGAATCGGAAACAGGCTCCAGGCTCCGAGCCATCAGCCCAGAGCCTGACGCGGGGCTCGAACTCACAGACCACGAGATTGTGACCTGGCTGAAGTCGGACGCTTAACCAACTACGCCACCCAGGCGCCCCTCACATTTGTTAATTTAACACACCTTTACTGAGCTTCTATTATATGTGGGAACAGGTGCCCTGGAGATGCTGAGATGCAAAAGACATAGTTGCTGACTTTAAGGAGTTCACAGAAGCCTTGGTGGGGAAGATAGTGCACCAACAAAGAAAACATCCTGGTATAATGCTCTAGTGGAGATTTACCATGGGATTAAAGAGGAAGGGCTCCTGATCTCATGCAGGTGGTAGGTGGTAGCAGAGAGGGAATAGGGAACTTAGGGACGGAGCTGCTTTAAATGCCTTTTTTTTTTTTCCACTAGGGAAGTACTTGTCTGTGGGGTTAACTGGATAATCAGTAATTATATCAGATTTAAAAGACTTGCCTAATGTGTCAGTTTGAAATTTGTATCTTTGTGATGATCACATTAGCTAGCTAGCATTTATTGACACATTAAACCAAGCGGTGTCCTGAGCGTCTCGGCCATTTAATGCCTACAACAGTCTTACCAGGTCGGTACTTAGCAGGATGGTATAATGATAATACCTTCCTTTTGTTATTGTTGTGGAAATTCAAACACAGAGGGTCACAGTTATTTCCCTTTAAGCACTAACTGAGTTGATGTCACTACGAGTAGAGTCATTATTGATCTTTATATAATATTCCTAGAGTCTTTTAATCTTTACTACCTGTATGTCCTTTTGTTTCTGAGGCTTGAAATCTTTTTACTAAACTACAGCTTTTAACACCCGAAAGCAATGTCATTGCTATGGATTTCTGCAGGAGGTTAAAAAAAACCTGTGGCTTCAATAGAAATATTTGTAGTATAGTATAAATTTAATGAAATGGCACTTCCTTAAATCTCTACCCTTACAGAGAACGACAGTTCAATTAGGATTTTTGTTTTTGAGTGCTTGACAATAGATTGTCAACAGAGTGAAGGGTTACTGCATGATGTTAGGTCCATAACATCATGGGCAGAAATCCAGGCAAGGTATTTTCAGTACAATGTTTTGATTTTTATATGAAAACGTAGTATTAAATGCTTTGAACTCAGCAGTCTGGCAGTACTTTAAGTTTGGAATCTAGTCTTATTTCAAAGATCATATACAATTGAGTAATTTATTTAGATAGTTCTCTTTAAAAGTATACTCATTCATGCACACATACCCAGGAACACACGAAGCAGTATTGCAGTTTGTAATGGTTAAGACCACAGATTCTTGAGTCAAAAAGAACTGGATAAAACAATTCCTGCTTTCTTTTTGTTTGTTTGGCTGGTATTTCTTTGCCCATTCTTTGTTTTCAAACTTTTAAAATTACTTTGATTTCGAAGTAGTCTAGTAATCAACATGGAGTTAGATTTTCACTTTATGAGTAAATTTGTAAATCTCTTTGTTTTAATATGAGTTGAATCTATTTATATTTATTTGTATGTCAGATATGCTTTGTTTGGGCTCTGGCATTTTATTTTATGTTTTCTGTTGGTTTTTCTTTTTTTTTATTTGAGAGAGAGAGAGAGAGAGAGTGTGTGTGCGTGTGTGTGTGTGTGTGTGAGAGAAAGAGAGAGAGAGAGAGAGAGGAGCAGAGGAAGAGTCTTAAGCAGGCTCAGTCCCATGGCCCTGGGGTCATGACCTGAGCTGAAATCAAGAGTTGGATCCTCAACTGACTGAGCCACCCAGGCGCCCCATTTCCTGTTTTATATCAATTTTGGGTCTTTCGCTGTTTGTTGCTCTTTTGTTGTTGTGGTATTTAGGAAGGTTTGTATTTTTCTCTTGTTAGTTGCTTTATATGATGTTCTTAGTTCTCTGTTGATAGTAACTCTTAGTTCTCTTCTAGGAACAAAGGCAAAATTCTGTTTAAATCTTCTCTCTTCCCCTTTCTCTTCTCCATCACCCAATCTTAGTCAATACTCAGTAGCATTTATTCACAATAGTATTTGCATTTATAATATTATGTATACCTCTAGTACTTGATTTTTGAGCTTTAAGACTATCTGTTGACTCCAGCTATTATGTTAAGGTAATCAGTAAGCTTATTATACTTCCTGCTCCCAATTTTTGTTATTTGCATTTATACATTGTCAAGGCCTATAATATTTATGTTAAATTTATCACCCTTATCTCCCTCTGTTTTAGTCTTAATTCTTCAGTTAAATACATATATAATGCTAACCCAAGGACTTTTGCAGAAATTTTTCCCAGTCATTCTTTGGTTGGCTGAAGTTCATTCACTACTGGTTTCTCAATAAGGATCATGAGAACAATGTGGGAATTATTCTTGCAACATGTTTAGAACTTCATTTTTTTGTTGCTTTATACTTGAAGGACAGCTTGGCAGGTAATAAAATCCTTGGCTCACCTTTTCCTAGAGTAATATAGTGTTATACAAATGTCTTCTGGCATTCACTGTTGCTGTGGAGGTGTGTGAAGCCAGCTTGTTTTTTTCCATTATTAATGATTTTATCTTTGTTGCCTATCTGCTCAAAGGATTCTTTCTGTCTAATATTTAGTAATTGTACTAAGATATGCTGGTATAGTATATGCTGGCTCATCTGTGCCCTTTTAATATGTGGCTTTAAGTCTCTTTTATTTAGGGAAGTTTTCTTTAATTATATCTTTAAATATTTATTTAGTTTGCTTGTTTTGATTTTCTTTTTTAGCGACCTAATTTTATATTTGTTGGCTCTCCCTTTTTAATCTGTCATTTTCTCATTAATTGTTTTAAACACTTTTTAATATGTGTAAGTTTTTAAAAAAATTTTTTAATGTCTATTTTTTGAGAGAGAGAGAGACAGAGTGTGAGCAGGGGAGGTGCAGAGAGAGAGGGAGACACAGAGTCCGAAGCAGGCTCCAGGCTCTGAGCTGTCAGCACAGAGCCCGATGCAGGGCTCGAACTCACAGACCTTGAGATCATGACCTGAGCCAAAGTTGGATGGTTAAGCGACTGAGCCACCCAGGCGCCCCTCATATGTGTGTTTCTATCTTTAATGTCTCTTACCATGTCTTCTGCACTGTCTCTCTTTGTTCTCATTTCAGTTTCTTCTTCATTTCTGTGACGGTTTTATGTATTCTTCTGTTTCTTTCTTGAGTTCTATCAGTTCATGCTTTCACTATTCCTGTTGCCTAGACATTTCTTCCTTGAGTTCTTATACTTATGCTTTGTGATTTTCTTCATAGTGGTAGTGACTTCACTGATTTTCTTAAATTCATACAAGAATATTTAGTTATAATTTTTATCTTATATAGTGTAATATTTTTCTAGTGAGCATTCTTTGACATTTGGTACATTGTGCTGCTCATTTCTACCATTTTTCTTACGGTATCTCTAAGTGAATGCTGTGACAGTTACCTTTTTATTCCTTGTACCTTAATGCGTTGGATTCTTCACAGTCAGCTATTTGCAGGAGGTACGGGTAGGAGGGCCAAGGTAGATTCCAGATTTCTGCCTCAGAGAAAGTCTTTTTTACATATGGCACCTGGGTGTGCTTCTCTATGTTGCCACAGGTCCTCTGCTTTTCTCCAAACCAGACTGAATTTAGGTGGCTTTTTGCCACCAATTCTGGACTTCCCACTCCTTCCTTTGCGGCTGTGAATGGAGGGACACAGCCTGAGTGTGCCAGTGTAAACCCTTCTCTTTAGGGAAGTGCGTTTTTGCTGTTGTTTTTGGAGATCTGCCACAATCCTCATCACATGCCATATTCTGTCTCTGTCTCTGTCTCTGCTTTTCACTCCCATCACAGATTCTGTCTGATGTCAGTCTTGTTTGATCTCAGTCCTGATCTCATGATTTTTGGAGTTTTTATATTTCTGTTTTTCTCCTAGGTTTGCTAAAAGAGAAGTTTTGTAAAGTTTTTTTTTCTCTTTTTCCTTGTTGCTATGTGTATTTTTCAGACTCTTGTCTATAACTCCCCATGTTCATATCAGAAAATACAACACAAGATTTTTATTCAACTATGTGTAATTCAGATAGCTCTGTCACCATTCTGTTGTACTACTAGTTGATTATTAGAAACTGGAGACAAGTTTTACCACTTAATTTTTTTTTTTTAACTTTTCTTTCTTTTAGTTATCTCTACACCCAAAGTGGGGCTCGAACTTATGACCCTGAGATCAAGAGTCGCATGCCCCTCTGACCGAGCTAGCTAGGTGCTCCCCTAATAAATTTTCTTTAAGGACTGTCTAAAATCAAGAAATAGCTTCCCTAATTTTTCCCCTCCTAGTGGTTCCCAAACTGTTTTGATTCTTGGACTACTTGTCAGTATAGGTAAGACATCCACTCTATTTCTACTTGGCTGCAGTAAAAAAAAGTCACCAAAATGAATGGAAGGAGTGAGTTACCTTTGGTAAGAATTCAGTAAGGAATATGAATGAAATGTAATATTAATACTAGTCTTTAGGGTCTGGTCTGTGGATCACCTGGAAAACTTTAAGGATGGACAAACTTTTGTATTCATGCTCCTCAAACCTCAGTAAGTATATTTAGAATATATTACATGCATTATATATATTGAGCATATGTGTAATATATATTAGTTATGTAAAGTATATTATATATTAAATCTGTTATAGTGTATTTGTAGTTTGTTATAAACTAGTTTCAAGAGTTTCTTTTCAGAGTTTACAAACTCGTGGCCATATTCTATAGCTGATGTTCTTTATTGGCCCTTTGCACTATTTCAACTTTTTTTAAATTAGTTCTCAACATTTTGAAATTAGGGAGATTTCACAGAACATAAAAAATAAAACCAAGACTTCCTTGGGAAATCGGAATTCCAGCTGTGCTGGGTCCTCATTCCTGTCTGGCAGCAGTTTGCTGGAGCTAAGTGATGGCCACCTCCTTTAGATGGGGCCTGGGATCTCTAGTGCACCCGAGATATCCCACTCCGTCCTTGTCTTCCTCTGGGCCTGCTTTGCTCATTTACATTACCTGCCTACATCCCAGAGGCATAGATGATGTTCATTTAAAACAAAACAAAATGGAACCTCAAATAACAATTACTAGTCTCTTTCTGGTAGGCATTTGATAGTTTTGCATGTATATGCCTTACAAGTGCCTATAAACTCATGAGTTCTATCATTGAAAACTGAAAGTTTGTTAGAGACCTCGGCTGTGGATTTCATGTAGCAGAGGCATGTGATGGGAACTAAAAAATGAAGTGCCATTAGTAAGAACTGTGGCCACAAGGTTTTTCAATTCATGTACTATATTTCTAAGCTAGTGAAGTGTTTCCTACTATTTGTACACTCATTAATTAATAGAACCTTCATTTCGTCTTCTGAATATAATCGTATAAAATCTAGATTATTAAAATTCCTTCCCTTTGCTTTTCATATTTTGAAATATGAAGAACAAGGCAAGTCCAGTTGATTTCTGTATCTCTAAATTATAGTAAGATAGTTAAAGACTAGTATTGTAAAAAGCATGCATAAATTTTAGTTATGAGGTTATACTTTTTCTTAGGGTTTAATAGGTCTGATAAAGTTTGCTAGCATAACACCTTTTGTAAACTTTTTTTCTACTCATTAAACTTTAAGAAACCATTGTGAATCATGTACATAAGACATGTTTTGCATATGCTGTTAATTCGAAGCTTGCGTTATTTGGCACTTTAAGGGAAAACATCTGTAAAGTTAAATACATCAAGATGTTTCTGAATCATCAGAGGACTAAACTATGATCAGTATGGATTTAGTGTTAAGAATATATAATATATATATTTAAGTTGAAGTATAATTCACATAGCATAAAATTCACTGTATTAAAATGTACAATTCAGTGCTTTTTAGTATAGTCACAAGATTGTACAACCATCAGCACTGACTAATTCCAGAACATTTCATCACCCCCAAAAGAAACCCAAGCCAATTAGCAGTCACTCCCCATTTCCTGTTCCCTTCAAGCCCTGGCAACCATTAATCTGTGTTCTATCTTTATGGATTTGCCTATTCTGGATGTTTCATATAAATGGAATTGTATAATATGTGGTCTTTTGTGCCTGGCTTCTTTCACTTAGCATAATGTTTTCAAGGTTCATCCATATTGTAACATGTCAGTACTTCATTCCTTTGTATGGCTGAATAATACTCCATTGTATGGATAGACTACATTTTGTTTATACATTCATCAGTTGGTGCATATTTGGGTTGTTTCCACATTTTAGCTATTGTGGATAATGTGATGAACATTCATGTACAAGTTTTTGTGTGAACATATGTTTTCAATTCTTTTGGACCTAGAAGTTAAATTGCTGTGTCATATGATAATTCTATGTTTAACTTTTTGAGGAACTGCCAAATTGTTTTCCATAGCAGCTGTCCCCTTGTACATTTCCACCAGCAATGTAGAAGAGTTCCAATTTCTTCACATTTTCACTAATATTTATTATTTTCTGGGCTTTTGTTGTCCTTTTAATTTGGCCATTCTAGTGTATGTGATTATAATTTAGATTTCCATTTCTCCGATGACTAATGATGTTGAGCATTTTTTCATTTGTTCGTTAGCCATTTGTGTATCTTTGGAGAAATGTCTATTCAAATCCCTTGCCCATTTTTATGTTGGGTTATTTATCTCTTACTGTCTTTTTATTGAAACTTATTGTTAAGTTTCTTTCTATATTCTGTATACTACACCATCTGTTTTTTCATTGGTTGATTATACTTTTGGTGTCATATCTAAGAAACCATTGCCCAATTCAAGGTCATGGAGATTTACACTTAGGCTACCTTTTGAGTTTAGCTTTTATATTTAGGTCTTTGATCTATTTTGAGTTAATTTTCCTATATGATGTAAGATAAGGGTCCAAACTTCATTTTTTGTTTGTGGATATCCAGTTGTCCTAGTGTTTGTTGAGAACACTGTTCCTTTCACATTGAACGATCTTGGCACCCTTGTTGAAAATCAACTGGAATTGATTGGAATCAGTATGAATTAGTATTCAGATTTGGGTTATTAAGTGACCCCTTCCTACCTCTTTATTGAGGAGATGTTTCCTAGTTATGTGTTTTACTAGTAGTTGTCTTAGAAATATGGTTATAGGGAATAACTATTTCCAGTTTGCTCTCTCAAGAAAACAGAACTTCAGTTGTATCTTGTGCGATTGATCAATCAAATATTTATTGACTGCCTGCTGCCAGTTAGTAAAGTTATTAATTTGTAAGATACTGTGCTAGAGAGTATGATCTAGATTAATTCCAACCAAAAGGATTTTGGACATAGTTTTTATTTTTTATAGATGCCTTTGGGAATACTTGAGTTTGCTATGAACTGTGTGTCCAAAATGTACCAGTTGCAAAGTTTTCTGAAAAACAGAGATCAGTATGCACATTTTCCCTTAAGGTGATGGTTCCATTTTTTAAAGTTAAGTTAGTTCCTTGCAGAGAAGAAAATTAACTGGAAGCTAAATTTATTTTGTAGAATAAAGTATGGATTACATAGATGAAGAACAAGGGTGTCATTTTCAATAAGAATTGCAGGCTGTTTTTTATGAGTGGAATAAAATTGCTTATTGTATATGAGAGACTGAGTTGGGCAGTCATTTTATTTTTATTTTACTTTTTTTAATTGAAGTATACTTAATATACAGTGTTGTATTAGTTTCAGGTGTACAATACAATGATTCAACAAATTCTATACATTACTCAATACTCATCATGATAAGTATTCTCTTGGTCCACTTTATCTATTTTACCCATCCCCCCAGGGCAGTAATTTCAAAACTGAATCATTTAAAGAAATTTTAAGCCTCAGATACTTATATACAGATGTATTTTTAACAAATAATAGATATTGCTAAGTAAGTGTGATGTTAGAGATAGCATGATATATTAGAAAAAGTCCTTGACTTTTGAGTTAGTAGGAATTTAGTTCCTGCCACCACCACTTGCTAGTTGTGTAATTTCAAGCTACTCACTTATCTGAGCCTTAGTTTTACCACCTGTAAAAATGGAGATTGTATTTATCTCATATGAAGCTTAAGTGTAACGTGAATAGCATGGTATTTGTTATTCTATAAATAATAACAGTAATAATATTATTATTATATTAATGCCTAGGAAAACAGCTGTGTTAATCTCTGGGGAAAAGCATGTCTAAATGAATAAAAGCTAACATGGGACAGTTTGAGAAATACATTTGACAACACTCAAGTGTAGTTAATAGTATAGCTCAATAAAGTTCTCTAATCAAGAAATAAAAATAATTTATCATTAGTAATTTAAGCCATAGTCCAACTGAAATATTAACTAGTGTTGATGTTTATAAGTTATGAAATCTTCAAAGCAATTTATGTTTAACAGTGTTCTGACTGCCTCCTCTGCAGGCACTGTGCTGGTGGTGGGGGAACGGTGGCAAATAAAACAGCACTGCCCCTGTTCTTCTGCAGTTGGCTTTTTCTGTGGGAGACGACAGGAGTCACATGGTAACCATGTGATCACAACTGTGAAAAGGGCTGCAGAGAACAAGTGGAGGGGCTGTGGGAGTAAGGAGGGCCAGGTTGGCTGCAGCATGGAGTGAATGAGGCAGAGAGGAGCAGGGTTGGGGGATGAAGGGAAGCTGAGGAAGCCAAGTCCATTGAGGTCGTGTAGCGCGTATGTGGATTTTGAAATTTATCCTAAGAGGAAACTATTCAAGGATTTTAAGTAAGGGAATGACGGAATCAGATTCACATTGTAATTCTGTACTCTGCCTGCTTTGTGGAAATGGATTAGAGAAAGTGAGGGTGTGCAGGGGATGCCCTTGGGAAGATTCTCACTTTATCCGGGTGAGGTGACAGTAGCCTGGTCTAGGTAATGGCAGTAGAGATGGAAAGAAGTGAACCAATTGGAGAGTTTTATAGGAGGAAGATGGTTAGGAGTTTCTGAGCGATAGGACATAGAGGATGTAGTAGAAGGGCAGGTGACAGGGATGACAGGGTTTCCAGTGTGAGCTGCTGGGTAGATGTGGAATCTCAGAAGAGGCAACGTTGAGAGGAAAGATAAAAATTTGGCATGGGGTAGGATGAGAAGCACCTTAGTGGAGCTCTGCAATGTAAATGGATATACAGTCCAAGACACACAGGAGAAACCTGAGCTAGAAGGAAGAATTGGGAAATTGGCAATAGTATTTAAAGCCAGAGGCTGAAGGAGGTCACCTAGAAAGATTGTAAGTACCTGTAAGTACTGAGTGATGAGAGGCCCAGAACCAGACTGAGGAAATGCTGACATTTTGGAGGTTGGGGAGAGCGGGATGCTTGAGCCTCAAAAGGAAAGGCTAGAGAAGCCAAAGGTGTGCCTGCCCTAGGAATGTGGTGGCAGAAGTCAGCAGCGTTTCAAGGGAAGGGCTGGGTGAATGCTGCTGACAGTCTGTTTTGTAAGATCAGAGCTGATTTATTCTTTTACTGCATTTGGCAGGAGCAGCTTCTTCGAGGTGGTAGGAGTGGAAACTAGATTGTAGTGCATTGGAGGTGATGACGAATGGGAGGAGGTCTAATGGAAACATGAACGTGTGACTTACCAAAAGTCTGGCTGTCAAAGAATAGAGGGCAATAGTTGCATAGTTGCAGGAGAGAAATTGGGTCAAGAGAAGGCTTTTCGATTTTTTTTTTAATTTTTTAAGATGGAAAAGTCTAGATTTTGAACCACTTAGAGTAGTTCATGATGAAACCATGGTCATTTACTTACACAACTCAGATGTTTAGGAAACTATTCTTAGAGGAGATTGAATGAGGGCATACTTATCAGGGTTCAATACAATTCATGGAAAGCACTTAACCGTTGGCTCTGGTGGCAGAGACAGATGGTGATGCGGCGTCTCCATAATTTGGTCCGTTCTGAGCTCTTATTACTCAGGCTGCTGTCCCTCAACCCTTCTTCATTCTCTCATTGATGTTCTCTTCCTCTCCCCTGTTAAATAACAAAGTTCAAGTAAATTTGAAGATCTAATTGGCCTTATTAAATAATTTGTGAGTCAGCAGCATCCCATCTGGCAGGTAGGGAGGTGTTCCCAGGATTTGTACAAAAATGGGATGATTTTGTAGTTGGGGGGGAGGGGTGGGGCAAGAAAGTTCTAGCAAGCTGTCTTTTTTTTTTTTTTTTTTTTTTAAGGCAAGGTGTCTTATGCACATTACCTCATCTTTCCTTAGGGGATAGAGAGAACCCAGAGTGAGTGACAGGCTCATTGGTGCAGACTGAAAAATTCCTGGCTGACCAGGTTAAGACTACATTTCTGGGGGAGGTTGGAACTGCAGTTAGATTACATATTAGGCACCAGTTTGAGAACTAGGTCTAAGTGACAATCATTTTGGGTCTGTGGTTGTATGTGTGTGTGTTTGAACACCCTCAAATCTGTTCTTCAGTTTTCTTGAAAATTTCTACCTACTTATGTAAACCCCTGACTTCCCGAAAGAGGACTTTGGCTTCCTCCCTTTTGACCTCAAACTTTTTAGTTGGGTTTTTCTTTCTAGCTTATCTCTTGGCTCAGGCAGAAGACCCTGAGGGCAAAGCATCCCCCGAGGGGGACCGAAATTACGCCCTCAAGCAACAAGGACTGCCCTGAGCCAGCAAGACCCCCATCCACGATTGACCCCAAGAGGATGATCAATTTAACCTTCACTGCCTACCTGCACGTACCTACCCTTCTTTGCCCCACATTTGCCTTACGTAATCCTGGAAGTATTTTCGACATTTTGGAGACAGTCTTTGAGACTGTCCGCTGTTTTCCTGGTGTTGGCCTCCCTGATATAAATTCCTTTCTTGCTTCACCACCACTCGTCTCTCTGCCTTTGTGTTTTGTCACTGCCAGTTAACGGACCTGGTCTGTTTGGGATCCCCACACCAGGCGCTCTTGCACCCCTTGTGCCCTTGGCGCGCCGGCTACCGTCCCCCTCCTCCACCCACCATAGCCTCCACTGTTAACTTCCTTTCTGAACCACTTTGCCATCTACTCTGTAATTGTGTTCCTGCCTGTTGGGCTGCACTGCTTCAGAGTTCTCTCAGGGTCAAGAATCCATACGCGTGTTAAGCGCTGTCTGTGGACAAATAAATGATGTGTCTTGTACATATGTGTTAATATTTTCCAAACATATGTAGCTGCTGTTTTAATTAATAAATCCCTTAAAAGCATCATAGACATTTTTGTTGTTGCTTTTTGTTATGGAGATTTTCACTCAGTGGTAGAAGAACTACTGTATAGATACCTGCCATATTTTCTGACATTAATAAAGACCGTTTGTGTTTGAAACAGTTAGGATATACTGCCCCACAAATAAAACATGCCGAATTCCGCTTCAGGTTTTTCACTGTTGCTTTTCTTTTGCTGTTCTGTCTCTTTAATTTGTCAGTTTCTTAAGGGCAGGGGTTGTAGTTCTTCTTCCTTTTACCTTTCTTGGGCCAGGCTGCAGCTCTTGGGCCAAATCCAGCCCATGACTTGTTCCTTTTGTAAATCTCCAGATCCTAGTTTTTACACACCACCATTTGCAGTCAGTCTGATAGGAAACACTTTGAACCCCAATTAAGTGAAATGTTACCTCCTCCCAAGAGAGAATTCCGTGGTTCTTATTTGTTGTAGACTTGTATTGCAAAAGTTGTGTTCAATTTTATATTTTTAACTTTGTCCACCAAAAATTTGTAGAAATATGTTGGCAAACAAATTTGTTATGGAAATACCTATGTAATATACTCAATATTGCCTCTTGGCCTTAATAGCCTAAAATCTTTACTATCTGACCCTTTACAGAAAAGGTTTACTGACCCCTGCCCTATAGCAGTAGTTCCCAAATTTGTCTGCACATCTGAATTATCAGAGGAGCTTTATGTATGTGTGTTTTCCTCCATCCTGGAGATTCTGATTCAGTACATTGAGATGGAACCTGGGAACCTGTATTTTTAATAAGCTGTTTAGTTGTTTGGGAGTCACTGTTCTTTCATGCATTTTGTAGGGTTAAACTCCAAGAGCTAATGAAATGGATATTGGATTAGATGCCAGAGGACAGCTTCTTATTTTCTTACTTCAACACGTACCAACTATGGAACCATATCCAAGTAGTGACTTGTTTTGTAGGTTTTTAAAAAATTTCCAGTTCATCTGTTTATAGACAGTTTTGCTCTGTCCTCTACAGTAGTAGTTGTTTTACCTATTGGGATTCATAAGAATTGCTTTTAGAGTCTGATAAAAGTTATGGGCCCACCCGCTAGAACAGTGCACCTGTGTTAATTTCCTATGACTGCCATGGCAGGTTACTCCAGAAGCATGTAAAACAACAGAAATTTATTCATGCATATTTCTGGAGACCAGAAGTTCACGTCAAGGTGCCAACAGGGCAGAGACTCCAGGTGACATTCCTTGCCTCTTCCAGCTTCTGGTAGCTGTAGGCATTTCTGGACTTATGGCTGCATCACTCCAGCCTCTGCCTCTGGGGTCACATTGCTGCCTCTTCTGTGTTCTGTGTGTGTCTGTAATAAGGACACTTATCATTGATTTAGGGCCATCTGGATAACCCAGAATAAGTTCCTCTCAAGATCCTTTATTCACAGGTTCCAGGGATTTGATGTGGATGTCTTGTGGGGTGGAGGGTGGGCATTTTTGGATTTACCATAGCACCTTTGCACATGCTCACAGTTTTACAGTTTCAAAGGGTTCACGACTCTGAGGTCCATGTATGGACTCCATGGACTCCAGGTTTAAACTCTTTGCTCAGTGAGAAGCACCTTACACCTACAGTGTATTCTAGTTATTAGTCCCTATTCTCTCCTCTTATGTCATATTCTTTTTCTTTTAAGTTTATTTATTTATTTTGAGATACAGAGACAGCATGAGTAGAGGAGGGGCAGAGACAGAGAAGAGAGAGAGAAGCCCAAGCAGGCTCCACGCTGCCAGTGTGGAGCCCAACGTGGGGCTTGAACTCACAAACTGTGAGATCATGACCTGAGCCAAAATCAAGAGTCAGACACTTAACCAACTGAGCCACCCAGGCGCCCCTCTCCTCTTATATCATGTTCTTATATTCATCATGCTATTACCACTGAATCTTGAAATGGTGTTGTTTTCTTCTCATGACCTTAGATTCTTTAGGGTTTGCTTTTTGAGCTGGTTTCTCTGCTTCCTTTAGGAACTCTTTATCTTCTGATAAGACTTACTATTTTAAAAGAAAAGCCAAGTTTTTCCCAAGCCTTTCTACTGAATTCTGTATCAAGGAGGCTAACTTCTGTGCAAACCATATGTAACTGATCATATGTAACTGATTATGCCTCCAGTGAGAAGAGAAACTTACCTGGAGTACGATGTGCCAGGCCTTCTAGCAAGTGCTCTCACGTGGCTTAATTAAATACTGAAACCCATCCTCAGAGGGAGGTCATATCAGTCCTACTAAATAAGTGAGGAAATAAAGACTGGTGGAAGTTAAGTAACTCGTTCAGTGTGGGTGACGGAGCTAGCAAGGGACAGAGCTGGTCTGTGAATGAAGGTCTTCTGCCCATGCTGCTTTCATTATACCATGAAAACATAGCATACCTCCCTTTTAGTTGAATGCTTAGTAATCTGCGTAGACAGGGGCTATCTATGCTTTGGTGTCAGGAACCAGCAGACCTGGATTTCAGTCAGGTTTACAGTGCTTACTTATCGTATTACCTTGTACAATATCTTCTCTGATCCCTAGCTTTAAGTAAGACCGATACCTGGCTTGTGTGCCTTATGGGGCTGCTCTAACAACTGACAGACTATGAATGAAAGTTCCTCAAAATCAGAAAATCTTACTAATATGCAGTATAATTAATTAGTTTCTCATTTGATTATACTTTTAGTAGTTTCTTCTTTTACTTTCCTAGATTTCAAAGTTTGGGAATATGGTCAAGCCTCCAACCAGAGGCTACATTAGTTCCAAGGCTGAATTTGTTTGCTTAAGACCTCTTGGGTGCTTGGCTGGTACGAGTGCTTACATTTGCTTTCTTCTCTTTCATTTTTAGGGGAATCCCCACTTTTGTCTAGTTCAGCTGCACTTAGGATATCTACATGTGTGATAAGTTTCTGAGCAGTTCTCTCTCCTAGGTTAGTTTTTAACTCCTCTCATTGCCTCTTTGCCATGGGTTTGGGTGGTGGCCTGGGACTATGCTCTGGAGACTCTTCCCTTTTCTCTACCCGCCCCCCCACCAATTTCTTGACACCTTCATTCATCCTGAGATAGTTTCTTATCCAAAGCTAAAATCCTGTCTCTCTTACTTCTCACTAATTATAGGCTCCTTCTATCTTTGCCCTTGTCTTCCAAGATATAAAGATACTACAGACATTCCATCCTAAAAAAATACCCCCATTTAACAAACAACTTCATTCCTTTCCTCCATCCCACATATGGCCAGTTTCTTTTCCCTGCTGGCTTTCTGTGGTTTATAAGATAATATTCAAAAACTTGGTGCTTTAATAACCTGGCTCAGGCCTGCTGCTCAGCCTTATCTTTTGGTGAGCCTTTCTTTTATTCTTCCAGTTACAGTGCAGAATGTCCTTTTTCTATCAAGAGCCCGTCCCTTTGTTTGGATTCCATTCCTTCTTGCTTGCTCAGGAAACTTCCTTTAGTGTTAAGGTCCTCTTTCTTCACCTTTCACAAAAACTCTCAAATTTCCAATTATACTTAAAAAGTTGTAGAATATGGTAATCTGGGTTCACATTCCCAGAGATGGGAGTGGGGCATGTGCTGTCTATTTTAACACAGTCCCATTGCTTAGGGGCACCAGGGTGGCTCAGTCAGTTAAACGTCTGACTTCCTCTGTCTTCGGCTCAAGTCACGATTGTGAGGTTCCTAGGCTCGACCCCCATGTCGGGCTTTGTGCTGACAGCTCAGAGCCTGGAGCCTGCTTTGAATTCTGTGTCTCCCTCTCTCTCTGTTCCTCCCCACCTCGTGCTCTGTCTCTGTCTCTATCTCTCTCTCAAAAATAATAAAAATTAACATTAAAAAAATTTTTTTATAAGTGTATCTGTTATCTGACCTCAGATTTACAGATATAACCTTATTTTTCATTCTTTAAAGTACCAGCTATCTATCTCAGAAGGTGTCTACCTAGGTTGTGTTCCCATGTGTCTTTGGTATCTCTTCCCTTTGTGTGTTAGCTCACAGTGATTTCTCCTCCTCCTGCCACCTGTGGTACATATTTTCATAGATAATGCATTATTCCCCAGTGTGTCTTTTATTCTCAATAAGTGAGCAAACTTCTTGAGGGCAGGGATCATGTTACATCAATTGGAAAGTTTGCTTATGTTTTATATTGAAGAAAATGTATCTTTTAAAAAACTAAAATACAGCTTATTGAGATGCTGGTGAGTGGGATGATGGTATGACACGAAGGCACATGAGAGGTGAAATGACCAGGAATAGCAGATTCATGGCTCTGGTTGCAAGCTTACACAGGGCTTACTTCTGTGGACTGGAAAGGCAGGCAGAATTGCCTATACCATTTAGTATGTTCTCTGTTTCGGTCTTTCTCACTTCTCCTTTCCCTCACCTTGTACTTCTTCTCTCTCTCTCTCTCTCTCTCTTTTATTTTTGCTAAGCTCAGATAGTTGGGTAGTATGATTCCTCCCACTGTATTCATGAGTTAATTTCTTCATGATGGAACCCCAGTTTACCTTTATGTCTCCCACAGTGGTAAAACCCTGTTTCTCTATGAAAAGAATAAAACTAGTTGAATGAATGAATACAGGAAACAGTGCTTTGGGGGATAGTGAGCAGGAGGTGATGTAAATTAATTATACTTACCATCTGTATGTTTTTCTTTGCAACTAATTTGGTCAGGCAAGAAGCAGCCTAAGAGTTCTGTTTCTTGTACTCGATTTAAAATACCTGTGAGGGGAGAGATTTGGGTCCAGCTATCTCTAAATTCCTTCCTAGTTCTAAGCTTTCTAAAATCAACCCCCTACCATTTTTGAAAAAAAAAAATTTAATGTTTATTTATTTTTGAGAGAGAGAGAGGGAAAGAACATGAGCGGAGGAGGGGCAGAGAGAGAGGGAGACACAGATCCGAAGCTGAAGTTGAACACTTAACCAACTGAGCCACCCAGTGCCCCTAAGACCCCCACCATTTTTAATGGTCTGATTCTAAAACTATTTAAAGCTCTAGTAGCAAAGCAAAAAAGTACCTATACTGCACACTTATTTCCTGGCAATTTGGTATAATCTTTAGAAGTTAGAATTTCCCTTCTTCTAATTACTCATTTTAGGAATCTGAGGCAGATATTACTGAACTCTGTTGCTTAAACTGTCCCAGAGAAATCAAATTAAACTAACTTTGATTTAAGTTCTGATCTCTGATTTAGTATAGTGTTAATTGTATTTAGTATAGGTAAATGAAAGAAGCTATTTAAAAGGTTGAGAAGATAGGGGCGCCTGGGTGGCTCATTCAGTTAAGCGTCCAACTCTTGATTTCACCTCAGGTTGTGGTCTCACAGTTCATGAGTTAGAGACCCACATGGGGCTCTGTGCTGACAACATGGAGCCATCTTGGGATTCTCTCTCTCCCTCTCTCTTCCCCTCCGTTTCTCTTCCTCTCTCTCTCTCTCTCTCTCTCAAAAATAAATAAAATCTTAAAAATCTCAAAAACTATAAAAGGTTGAGAAAACAAAACTGAGCAAACTGAGGATTCTGCATAGAGTGAAATACTTTTATTAGAACATACTAGAAAAAAAAAACAACTTAAGATGTAAGTCTTGCTACTTTGACTCTCAGTGATTTAACAAAATAAATTTGGACCAGGCTGCTTTGGGGGAGAGGTTGTTAGTGTATGTGACATAATGAACATTAAAGAAACAAATAAGAGTGCAATGTATTAGTAAAAGCTTTCATTATTACTTTGTTCTTGGGGAGCAGGGGAACTCTCTTAATTACAAAAGTAATAAGTCAAATGCTGAAAATTTGGAGAAACAGAACAATATAAAAAATAAAGGAGAAAAAAATAGAACAAAAGTCATTCGTAAGTTTGCCATGCTGCAGTAATCACTATCCTTGGTAATCACAGTCTCCCCCTACCTCTAGACCCCCAACAAACTCAGATATGTTCTCCTTCACTCTAATTTTGTCTTTTTGAGAGTGTCATATAAATGGAACATTTTGAAATGGGCCTCTTCTCTCAGCATGCTTGTGAAAGCCATCCAAATTGTTGCATGTATCATTAGAATGTTCTTGTTTGTTGCTGAGTAATATTCCATTGAATGGATGTACCACAGCTTATATCCATTCAGCTATCAAGGACATTTGGGCTGTTTCCAGTTTTTAACAATTATGAAAAATGGCAGTATTAATGTTCATGTTCAAGTTTCTGTATTACATAAGTTGCCTTTCTCTAGGGTAGGAGTAAACAAACTATGCCCCATGTGCCAAAATTTCCTGTTGCTTGTTTTTACATGGCCCTATGAGCTAAGAATGGCTTTTACATTCGTGAAGGTTTGTAAAAACCAACAACAAAAGAAGAATATAAAACAGAGACCCTATGTGGCCTACAAAGCTTAAAACACTTAATGGCTGGCCCTTTACAGAAGAAGTTTGCTGGCCCCCGCTCTGGGGTAAATACCCATATTCCTGGGTCATGTGGTAAGTGTCTTTTTAGCTTTATGAGAAACTGCCAAACTGTTTCCAGAATGGCTATACCATTCTGTATTCCCAACAGCAGTATCTATAAGTTCCAGGGTTTGTTTGTTTGTTTTTTTTATCCTTGCCAAAACTCAGTATTAACAGTGTTTTTAATTGTGGTCATTCTAATCAATGTTTAAGGTTGCTCATCATGGTTTTAATTTGTATTTCCCTAATGATTAATGGTGTTAAACATCTTTTCATATGGTTGTTTGCCAATCTTATATCCTGTTTGGTGAAGCGTCTGACTTTTTTGCCTAGTTTTTAATTGGGTGGTTTGTTATCTTACTGTTGAGTTTTCAAAGTTCTTTATATATTCTGGATACAAAGATACCAATCCTTTGTTGGCTATGTGATTGTCTATATTTTCTCCCCGTCTTTTCATCCCCTTACCAGTATCTTTTGCCTAGCAAAAGGTTTAAGTTTTGATGAAGTCCAATTTACTGGTTTTTTTCTTTTATGAATTGTGCTTTTCATGTTATGTCCAAGAACACTTTGCCTAGACCCGGATGATGGATGTTCTCCTAAGTGTTCTTCTAGAGGTTTTGTAGTTCTGAGTTTTACATTTAGCTCTCTGATCTGTTTTGAATTATTTGTTGTATAAGGTATGGGTTGAGGTTTCATACTTTTGTAACTTCGTTTGTTGATAAGACTATTTGTTTCTCCATGGGATCGACATTACACCATTGTCAGAAATCACTTAGCCATATTTGTGTGTTCTATTTCTAGATTCTCTTTTCTGTTCTGTTGATCTATGTGTCTGTCCCTTCACCAGTACCACACCATCTTGATTACTGCAGCTTAATAGTGAGTTTTAAAATTGGGTAGTATGATTCCTTCAAGTTTATTCTTCTTTTTCAAATTTATTTTGGCTATTCTAGTTTGTTGGCCTTTCTTTATAATAAAATTTATAAATCAGTAAATCTAATTGTATCTGAAAAAATTCTTACTGGGACTTTGATTAGAATTACATTACATTTGTAGATTAATTTGTGGGAGAATTGGCTTTTTACTGTGTTGAATCTTTCAGTCCACAAACGTGATATTCATTTCATTTTGGTCTTCTTTGATTTCTTTCATCAATGTTTTATAGTTTTTAGCATATATATCCATTTATATGTTTTAATTTATATCTAAGTATATTTTTGCACTATTAATGGGATTTAAATATTTTTTTATTTCCTCTTGTTCATTTCAAGTATAAAAAAGATTGATATTTTGTGTGTTGACTTTGTATCCTGGAACTTTATTTTTTTTTAAGTTTATTTATTTTGAGAGAGATTGAGAGAGAGCACAAGTGGGGTAGGGGCAGAGAAGGAGAGAATCCCATACCTGTTCCATGTTGTCAGTGTGGAGCCCAATACGGGGCTTGATCTCACAAACTATGACCTGAGCCAAGATCACTTAATCAACTGAGCCACTCAGGAGCCCCATCGTGCAACTTTATTAAACTCTAATTAATAATGAAAGCTTTTTTTAGATTAGTTGGGATATTCTACATAGAGTCATGCCATTGTGAATATGAACAGTTTTATCTCCCTTTCCAACCTGTAGGACTTTTTTTTTCTTGCATTATTGAATTGGCTAGGCCTTCTGGAATACTGTGAAGTAAGAAAAAGGAGTTTGATATCCTTGCCCCGCTCTGAATCTTATGGATAAAACATTAGTATATAATTACTACTAAATATCATGTTAGCCTTGGGTTTTGGGTAGAAACACTTTATTACATTGAGGAAATTCCTTTCTATTCTTAATTTACTAAGCATTTTTATTATGAATGGATAGTGAAATTTGTTAAATGCTTTTTGTGCATCAATTCATATGTGTCTTAGTCCATTCAGGCTGCTATACAAAATATCATAGTCTGGGTGGTTTATAAACAACAGACATTTATTGCTCACGGTTCTAGAGAGTGGCAAGTCCAGGATCAAGGTGCCGTCATTTTCTGGTGAGAGCTCTCTCTGTGCCCTTCTCACTGTGCCCTCACATGGTGGAATGGGCTGGAGAACTCTGTGGGATCTCTTTTATAAGGACACTAATCCCATTCATGAAGGCCACACCCTTGTGACCTAATTACCTCCCAAAGACCCCACTATTAGCATCACCTTTGGGGGTTAGGATTTCAACAAAAGAATTTTAGGGAGACACAACCATTCAGACCATTCAGACCAGAGCAATATGATCAGCAATAAGGTTTTTCTTATTTAGACTGTTAACATGGTGGATTGCATTCATTGATTTCTGATACTGAACCAACCTTGCATTCCTGTGATAAATCTTACTTGGTTGTGGTGTATACTGTTGGATTCCACTTACTAATATTTGTTGAGGATTTTAATGTATATTAGTCTATAGTCTTGTGTTTTTCTGGTTTTGGTATCAGGGTAATGGTGGTCTCATAAAATAAACTTGAATGTGTTCTGTTTTCTGGAAGAGATTTTTTAGAATTGGTGTTCTTAAATGTTTAGTAGAATATGCCAGTGATAACCATTTGAGCCAGAAGAATTATTTTTTGGAAGGTTCTTGCCTGTGTAAATCAATTTCTTTCATAGAGATAGACTTTCAGATTATTTACTTAATCTTCAATGAATTTGTCAGTTTGTGGTTTTCAAGGAATTGGTTCATTTCACTCAAAAATGTCAAATTTGTGTTTGCAAAGTTGCTCATAATATACCCTTAATTTTTTAAAGTCTTTGTGGTATGTGTAATGATGACCTATCATTCCTGACGTTGATAATTTGGGGAGTTTTTGGTTAGTTTTGCTAGAGGTTTATAAAACTGCGTTTACTTTCTTAAAGAGCTCCATTTGATTTTATTGATTTTCTCTATTTTTTTTGTTTTCTATTTTATTGATTTCATCGGTTTCTGCTCTTTTGATTCTTTGGTACTCTGTTATCCACTTAGGACTTATTTATATTCAAAAAAGATTTTCGATTTCTGTATGAGTTTATTCACTGACTAACTCAAAGAACATATTAAAAAGTCATGTCTTCTAAATTCGTGCATGTGTTTTTTAGCCTGGCTTATCGCAGTATAATTTGCAGTAAATAAATTACAGTAAAATTTACCTTTTGTAGTTTATAGTCTGTGAGGTTTTTTTTAAATGTTAAGTAACCTTCCTTCCTCAAATTGATTCTGTTTTGTGAGTCAGTACAATGGCTTTAGGATCACTGTTTTTAAGGAATTTGTGGTGGATTCTTATTGTTTTTATTTTCTTTTTGAGATGTGAACTATCCTGATCAATACTAGTCTATAACTCTTAGGGGAGGTTTATTGTTAAGTTAGAAAGAGAAAGAGAGAGAGAGAGCAAGTGTGTGTATGTGGTGGGCGGTAGGTGATGATCTTTGACTTTCATTTTTAACAAGAATTTTAAAAATTCAGTTACAACTAGAGAAGTTTCTTCCAGATTTTATTCAGTTGTCCTTCATTCCCTTTGGAAATAGTGGACCTGACCCAGTTCTTTTTTGAGAATACATTTCATAGAACAGTGTGTTAAAATATTTTTGTTCTTTCAATCAAGTACAGTGTAAGAACTGGCAGGCATCCATAGCTTCTATTCTTTAACATGCACATAATTCTATTCCTTGCTTAAGATATTGACTCCATTATTATACTTACTTTTTCTGGTATAGCAAGGTTTGAACTGAGGAACATAGCTACTTCATATATAATAAATTATTTGTCTCTACAAACATTTTTACCTTGATCTTGTTAGTCACATGACTTTCTAACAGTGATCTTTGAAGTATATAGTGGTATGGTAAAAGTATGGTAAAAGAATACCATAAATATTGGAAATTAAATATGTTTGGGTTTTTTGGAGTTTTTTATTTTAGAGAAAGAGAGAGAGCGTGAGTGGGCGGGGGCGAGAGAGAATCTTAAGCAGGCCCCACACTTATCACAGAACCCAATGCAGGACTCAATCCCACGACCCTGGGATCATGACCCAAACTAAAATCAAGAGTAGGACGGTAGGGGCACCTGGGTGTCTCAGTCAGTTGGGCATCCGACTTCAGCTCAGGTCATGATCTCACAGTTAGTGCCCAAATCGGGCTCTGTGCTGACAGCTCAGAGCCTGGAGCTTGTTGTGGATTCTGTGTCTCCCTCTCTCTCTGTCCCTCCCCCACTCACGCTCTCTCTCTCTCTCTCTCTCTCTCTCTCTCTCTCTCTCAAAATAAGTAAACATTAAAAGAAAAAGAGTGGGACCCTCAACCAACTGAGTCACCCAAGTGCCCCAGAAATTAAATTTATTGAATGAAATTTAGATTTTATAAAATTCAGGATGACTTTGTTACTATATCAGGATCATTTTTTAATAAAAAAGTTGTTTGAGCTACCTTTACTTATTTGATTTAATATCCCATGTGGGTCTTAATAAGTTGACATTTAGTTTGAAAAGAAATTTTGGCCAAGTTGTGGCTGTAAGATAAAACATATATTAGATTAACTCTTAATGATTATACCCTGAAAGGATTGTAGAAACTAACATTGAGAGCCATTTATAATGCATAACATAAGATGCATAACATTAGATGTCTGTTGAAATGTTCTAGGTGTTTAAAGTACAGCGTCATTTTTTCCCTATATATGATAAGAAAAAAAAAAGCTATAACTTGGGGGGAATAGAATGGAAAAGAGAGAAAAGGGATGGGGAGAGCTGAGGCGGCTGAGGTATATTAGTTTCAAGGGGCTGCTATCATATAACAAAGTAGTACAAGCTGGATGGCTTCAAACAAAAGAAATTGATTCTCTCATGGTTCTTGTTGGTTTGAAGTTCTAAAATCAAGATGTCAGCATGGTTGTGCTTTCTCTGAAGGCTCTAGGTGAGGATCCTTCCTTGCTTCTTGCTGCTTCTAGTAGTTGTCCTCAGTCCGTATGTTATAGATCTGTCACTCCAGTCTCAACCTCTGTTGTCACGTGGCATTCTCCCTGTGTTTATCTCTGTCCACATTTCCTTCTTCTTAAAGGACACCCGTCATACTGGATTTAGGTTGAGGGCCCATTTACAGATATAGGATGTATATAAACTGGGAGGGAGGGGACGCTATTCAACCCAGTTCAAAGGGTTCTAAATTCAATTTAAATTTTGAGATAAGCCAACACACTAGATTTATCTGCCTTATACAAAGCAAACAGGTAAGATACATTTTACGTAAAAATTTTTTATTTGCAATTATATTCACTTACATGCTTTCCCATTGTGTAGGCTCAGGCCTAGGTATCTAGCATTTTCCCTTCATGTGATAGAAATTACATTAAAGGAATATTTTGTTATGAAACCTCTGTTTATATAGATGTGGAGCCAGAACACTTTCCACATTACCTCTTAATAGCTCAATATTTATAGAACCAAGCTAGACTTTTTTTTTGAACTCTTTAACTGCTATTAGAATAATAATTTTGGGGTGCCTAGGCGGCTCAGTCAGTGAGCATCTGACTTCAGCTCAGGAGGTCATGATCTCACAGTACATGAATTTGTCAGCTCAGAGGGTCATGATCTCACAGTCCAGGAGTTCGAGCCCTGCATCAGGCTCTGTGCTGACAGCTCAGAGCCTAAAGCCTGCTTCAGATTCTGTGTCTCCCTCTCTCTCTGCCCCTCCCCTGCTCATGGTCTCTCTCTCTCTGTCTCTTTCTCTGTCTCTATCTCAAAAATAAATTAAAAAACATTTTAGAAAATTTAAAAAAAGAATAATACTTTTATTCTTTTTATTTTATATCCACGACATCTAACAGCTCCTGGTGCTGATTTATTGAATGAATAATGCATTAATGAAAGAATGGAGTGTGTGTGTGTGTGTGTGTGTGTGTGTGCGCCTGTCTGTCTGTCTGTCTCTATGTTGAAGGGTTGTCAGCAAAGGCATGATAGAATGAATTTTCCTTTTTAAAACCCAACTGGTGGGGCGCCTGGGTGGCTCAGTCGGTTAAGCGTCCGACTTCAGCTCAGGTCACGATCTCGTGGTCCGTGAGTTCGAGCCCCGTGTCAGGCTCTGGGTTGATGGCTCAGAGCCTGGAGCCTGCTTCCGATTCTGTGTCTCCCTCTCTCTCTGCCCCTCCCCTGTTCATGCTCTGTCTCTCTCTGTCTCAAAAATAAATAAAAACGTTAAAAAAAAAAAATTAAAAAAAAAAAACAAAAAAACCCAACTGGTGGCATCCTTGACACACTGGTCTGAATTTCGTTGTTATTACTTTTAGTATATCATTTCATATTGGTATACAGATGCTGTGATTCATAATATTCCTTTGCATAGATATATAATAATTTACGCTCCCTTTTTAATTTTAATTGTGAAAGATACAGAACATGAAATTTACCATCTTAACCATTTTTAAGTATATACTTTGGCATTGTTAAGTATACTCACATTATTGTGTAGTCAATCTCCAGAACTTTTTTATCTTGCAAAACTGAAACTCTACTATTGAACAACACCATTCCATTTCCCCCTCCTGGAAACCATCATTTTTTTCAATTTCTATGAATTTGAGTTAGTCTCTCTTTTGAATCATTATCCTCTTTGCTCTTACAAACAAGGCTGCAGTAACTAGCTTTGCATATGTGTCATTCTGCACATAAATAAGTATATCTGCAAGATGAATTCCTAGAAGTAGAATTTCTGGGTAAAAAGATTTTTGCATTTCTCAGTTTTGATATATATTGCCAAATTGACTTCCCAAACTGTTGTACCAATTCAGACTCCCCACAGCAATGTACGATAGAGCAGCTGTTTAAATGTGTTTCAGTAGTTAGCGTGTCAGCTGAGCTGACTTGGGAACTTGGGAAAGGAAAGGCCGCTCGGTAAGAAAGTTGGTGCTACTGCATTTTTCAAGGGGCTGGGCTCTCTCCCAGTATTCTGTCTCTATTCTTTAAGAATTATTTGATGTACTTTAGTGTAGTTTTATCCTGCATTCACTTAAAAATTTTTAAATAAAAAATTTTCCCACATAGTATATAGGCTATTTGAGTGTTGGTAATAAAATAGATTTGAATCTGATAGAATCATTAGAATACCTCACTTTGCAAGGAGGTCCTACAACTTAATACTATATGTTTAGCTCGGCTGAAAATTTCCTTAATACAAAATTCGAAGGTCTTTAAAATCAATGAATAGATGGGTTTTAACAGAAAGGAAAATCAACAGACCGCTTTTCTGAGATGCATTCTTTTTTAAAAATTTTTTTAGTTTGTGTGAGAGACAGAATGAGTGGCGGAGGGGCAGAGAGACAAGAGACAGAGAGAGAGAGACAGAGAGAGAGAGAGAGAGAGAAAGAGAATCCCAAGCAGGCTGTGTGCTGTGCTGTCGATGCAGGCCTCGATCCCACGATCCTAGGATCTGAGCCAAAATCAAGAGTTGGCCCCTTTGCCAACCAAGTCACCCATGTGCCCCTCAGACGAACTCTTACGAGGAGCTCCACTATGTTGGGGTGACAATGAAGGGTGACTGGAGAAGGAAGAAGGCTGGGGGAGGCAGAGCCAGTGGGCTCCACATCTCCTCAAGCCTAGTTCATCCAGAATTATTACACACGGGTGGCTTGAGTTCTTTACTTTTAGCAGTGTGTGAGGTTAGTGAGTACTAATGTGTAACCAGCCTCTCGTAATTCATGTCAGACGTTTGAGGAGCCCTAGAAGCTTTGTCTCGTAGAATCCTGATGTGTGAAACTGATGCTCAATTATATTATTTCTCTGAAGTAAATTTACTGTAAAATGAGGCATATTAAAGCAGTTTCCTGCATGGAGATACTACTGTTTTCCTCAGAGTGTATGTACAGGTTTTAGTACAATGACTTTTCATCTGGAGATTTTAAACATTAGTTTTCTTATATTCAAATGAAACTATTTGCGTATATTTGTGACGTTTTCACATTTTATTATAAAGTAGAAATACACTTTATTATGCAGTATATTTGAAGGGTTCTGGAGACCTTCTCCCAATCATGATCAACATCAGTGGTTTGGAATTCATTCCCTCAGACTTTTTTTAACGTATAAAATAATATTTAAATTTTATTCCTTCTTTAAAAAGGTGGAATCATGCTATATATACTGTTTTGTGATTTGCTTTACTTGATAACAGGTCCTTTCTGGGTTAGTGCATAGAGATACATTCTGGTCTTTAAGTGGACGTATACTCTTCTATTATATCATAATTTTGTTATCCGTTCCCCTGTTGGTAAACATTGGAGTTCCAATAAGTATCCCTTATGCATGTATCTTTACCTATTTGGACAAATGTTTCTGCAGGATAAATTCTAAGAAGTAGAACTTATATATCAAAGGATGACCATTTTACATCTTAATGGGTATTTTGGTGCTCTATAAAATGTTACATCAATATATTAACATCCTGATATTTATAGGAAATAAACTTAGTTCAGACTTTAAGAAGTTTTAGCGAGGTGATGTGTCATCATTGATGTACACCAGTTGTTCTAATATAAGGTTTTTAGTAATGTAAAACCTTTAAAGTGACAGCTTTTTTATTCTTACAGTGATGGAATGGGGGGATGATATTAAAGCGGTTTCCAAAGATGAAGCAGTAATGTTGGTGAATCATCAGGCAACAGGAGATGTATGCACTCTGATGATGTGCCTCCAAGACAAAGGACTGGTAAGCCATCCTGAACGCAGAGGTGGACGGGAGAAGGGGGAGGTTAACAAAGAATCAATTCAAGTATCTTACTAGGGTTTGGAACATAAACTTTAATATGTATACTTTTTCTGAAAATTGAGAAAATTTTAAAAAGAAAAATATATACAATTCTAAGTAATTCTGACTATAATTAGAATTCTAATCTAAAAAAAAAAAAGAGAATTCTAATCTATAATTCAAAATATTATTCTAACTCCAGGACAGGAATTTGGAGACTTTCAAAAAAGTAGCTGGAAAATAATGTGAATGAGCTGGTTTTTTTTAAAAAATAATTGAGGTAAAAGCAGAGTTAATATGGTTCAAATCGGGGACTGTCTTGAGGTGAAGTGGTGGATCACTGGTTTGAGAAATACACAAAAAGCAGTAGTGTTTAAGAGAGAGGTCCGTGAATTAGATGATCTTGGGGATCTTTAGCCAGAAGGAAAAAAGGTAAATATTTTGGATTTCCTTTACAAAGGAAATTGAACAGAAAGATACTACACCCATTTTATTAAGTGTTACTAGGCTGTGTGAACTGTTTTACAGTTTACATGACTTATATTAATAAGTCAAGATAAAATATATCCATCAACTGGGTGGGTTTAAAATAAATTCAGTCTTTAGCATTAAAAGAATTATCACCTTAGAAGTTGAAGAGGTTGTGTTACTAGAAAACCAAATAAATGGAAAGTGTATAAATTAATGGAGTTAATATTTATCCTAATAGTAAAGAAGCAAATCAAAGAACTTTATTAAGTGCTTCATGTTCATTATCAGTGACTGCAAGGATAGAACACCATCCTGTAAGACACTATCCTCATAAAGGAGTGAACAGTCCAACAGAGGAAAGTGTAGCAAAGTGAAGAGTATTCAGTGGAGAGGGTGCTCCCCATGATAGGCATAGAAGACTTTGTAGAGGGGCAAGGACATAAGCGTGGCCTAGTTAGAGTGGTGAAGCAGGGGCCTTCTTCCTTAGTGAAATACTCTTGGCCAGAACACCAAGGCAAGACTAAGCCTGGGGTGTTTAGGTCCTAGAGATTTTGACCCAGTAGGTCAGGGAGGGGTCATAAAATGAGGTGAGAGTAAAGGAAAATATGTTTGATGACTGCCGAATCTTTTCTTGTTTATCTGAAAAGCAGAAACATAATCTCACTGGAATGTGGAATAAATTCAATCCTTTCTTGAACTGTTAAAAGAATGTTGCTGTATAAATATATTTGCATTTATAATAATATTTATTACTTGTGATATTAAAATTTTGTAAAAACTAGATTATTTGGTCTTGTATGAAAGAGAATCCCCAATTAACAGACATTTTTAATCTTATTGATAGGATCATTACACTCACAGTGATTATTCTGAAGGCTTACAGTGTCCTTGATTGGTTTTTGAATTTCAAAGAATGATTACAGTGGTCAGTATAAATATGCCTAACTTTAGTGCTCTAACCCCAGTTTGGCATGGATGATAACTGTATTAACTAGAATATTAGATAACCTGGAATTCACCAATTGTGTGAACAAAAGAAAATTTAGTTTGTTTGTTTCCTTTTATAAAAAGATTTCTGTTAGTTTGTCTTAGGTTCATTTTTCTGTCCAGATTATGATCTGATATTAGTGAGTAGATATTAGTACAATCTTGAGGAATTTTTTTTTATCTTCTTTCATAAAGGGTAATAGAGAAATATAAAGCTGGAAGCATTATAATCTCTCCCTCCTGCGCCTATCAAGTATAAGGCAATATTAATTTTCATTTACCAGTAAGAATGTTTGCTTGACTTATTGAATATTCCATGGGTATATTCAAAGAAAGAAGGCTAATGCTAAATTGTGGCCCAATTTTAAAAAATGTTAGTTTAATTGTGATGTGAGTGTAAACAGCTTTTAGAATTCAGGAATCTTCTTGTAACACCCGTTAGTGTTACTCAGCGGGTGTCCTGTTGGCATTTTGGTCGGACTGTTGTGTTGTGTTCTGAACTGTCCTGGCTATTGCTGGATGTTTTCCATACCTGGCTACTACCCACTAAGTGCCGGTAGCATGTGCTAGTCAATGTGACAGCCAAAATTGGCCTTAGAAATTTCTAAAAGGGAGAACCATTGACTTGACTATAATTTCAGAAGGATATAAAGAACGGAGTCCTTCATGTAAGCCTCTCTAGATCTTTTGATATGTAGAAAATCTGTGCTTCCGGATAAAGAATAATTGATATGGGCCAATTTTGTTTCTTGAAGATACCTAAGAAATTTCTCAGTGACAGGCCTATGAAACGTTGACAAGAGTTGCTTCAGGCAGCTGGTATTTACTGAGCTTCTTTTGAGGAATATGAAACAAAGGATTAATTGTATTTTCTAAATGTGCTGGTACCTTTTAAATAAGTATCTGTGACTTGAGGCATGTTCTTTTATGGCAATTGATGATAAAACTAAAAACTTTTTTTATTTGTCAAAAGAACTTTATTAGACATGTAATAAACATTTGCTGACTTGTAACATTTCCCCTAAAATAAGTTAGGACTTGGGGACCCGGGTGGCTCAGTTGGTTGGGAGTCTGACTCTTGATTTCGGCTCAGGTCATGATCTAACGGTTAGTGAGTTCAAGCCCTGCGTCAGGCTCTGCGCTGATGCTGCGGAACCTGCTTGGGATTCTCTCTCTGCCCTTCCCCACTTGTGTGTGCATGCACTCTCTCTCAAATAAATAAACTTTAAAAAATAAATAAAATAAGTTAGGACAGAATTATCCATACAAATCTTAGAAGATAGCTTGGCTATCTTATTGAACTGATTTGTTTTAGGTGACCTTCTAACTGAAGAGGCAAATCCACTGTAAGTACAAGGTTAAGTTATATACATTAAATACATTAAAGCTAGAACAAGTAAAGCTCATTCCTTTAGTGTTGGTATTTTAAACCCAGAAATTAATAAATTGCCACTAAACTTCATACTGTGTATAAAGCTCAAGTATTTTATAGGTTGAAGTCACTTGCTTTCTGTTTTGTTCCTTGGGGCACTTTTCAACAGATTCCATTTAGTTCAGATTTCAGTTTATTTAAACAAGTAGTCATCATTACAAAACAAGACTGAAAAGTGAGATGTTGGTGATCATTTTATTCTGTATTAGTTGACTTGGGGAATCAGTACTTCACTGGGCATGTATCTTTATTTTGTAAAGTGATTTAACATAGTAATGTGAATGAAGTATGAGTTGTGTAATTGACCTATTTAGTGATGCTGAAAAATTATGCTGGAAGCTTTAATGTTACATTCTTTGTCAGCTTTTTTAGTGTTTTTGTAAAAGCAGCAATGGTATTGATGCTTACTTTTTTCCTAATATTTAAGTTCATATAATTTGGTGTTTAGAGGTGAAGTTTACATATGTTATTCCCATAGAAACCAAAGTAGAGCTCTGTTGCACTCTTGATTGAGGTTGTAGCTTTTAATTAATTCCTTTAAGGATTATAACCAGGAATGCTATTTCCTCAGCAGGGAAGAACAATTAACCAGTTTATTAATTAGACCCCTGTTTATAGTTACTTATAATTTTGAAATTTGTTTGAAATAAAGTCTCACGCTCTTAATATGAATATTAATTCTTATCAGCAAGGGATACTATTTCTGTGTTTAAGAACTGAGGTGCTGTAAATTTTTTTAATTTATTCATTTATTTTAAGAGAGAGAGAGAGTGAGAGAGAGAAAGCGAGTGAGCATGGGGAAGGGGCAGAGAGAGAGAGAATCCCAAGCAGGCTCCACAGTGTGGAACCCCACACAGGGCTTGAGCCCACGAACTACAAGGTCTTGACCTGTGCCGAAAACAAGATTAGGATGTTCAAATGACTGAGCCACCCAGGGGCCCCAGTTCTGTAAATATGTTTTTGCTAGGGAAGAGGATAGCCTTGCATAAAGTAACAAATATTCTTCTTAATGTAATAGAATGTTAAATCATTCTATTAAATGAAATTTTAAATGTTCGTGTATTTTGGACATTTTTGTACTTTTATAAAATTTTATAATTTTACATTTATATGTAAAATACATTTATATATTTATAATTTATAACTTTTAATATTTTAGCTATTAAAACCCCATTTTATTTTATTATTTTTTTAATATGAAATTTATTGTCAAATTGGTTTCCATACTAAAGTCCCATTTTATAAAGCTTTAGTGCTTATTAAACTTACTGCCCTCATTTGGTAACATTAGCCATTTTATTGTTTCTAAATAATTTTACAAGTTCTGTAAGAATTACCAGAGACTTTGCTTAGGGAGAGCAAATTTGGAATGGTTAAGTCCAAATTTAAGAAGTTAATTCAGGAATTCCTGGGTGGCTCATTTGGGTGTCCAACTCTTGATTTCAGCTCAGGTCATGATCCCAGGGTCATGGGAGCCCTGTATGTCCTGCTCCACACTGAGTGTGGAGGCTGCTTAAGATTCTCTCTCTCCCTCTGCCCCCTTCCCCGCTCACTCTCTCTCTCTCTAAAAGAAAAGAAAAGGGGCGCCTGGGTGGCTCAGTCAGTTGGACGACTGTCTTCAGCTTTGGTCATGATCTCATGGTCTGTGGGTTTGAGCTCTGCGTTGGGCTCTGTGCTGACAGCTCAGAGCCTAAAGCCTGCTTCAGATTCTGTGTCTCCCTCTCTCTCTTCTCCTCCCCTGCTTGTGTTCTGTCTATCAAAAATAAATAAACGTTAAAAAAAATAATAATAATAGAAAAGAAAACAAATTTTATTTGTTGCACAATAACATACTTGGGATTTCAGGACTTGGAATCAGTACCAGTAATTGTTCATAGAGACTTTGTGCTTTAATTGTAGAAATAAGCACTAGATTTAAGATATTTAGGTTAATTAAGAGTGTGGCTGGATAATTATATTTAAAAATTAGAGACCTGGCTAGACTATAGCAGGTTGCTTCTGTTTAACGTATAATTATTTCTTGCTTTTATATATTTTAGGTCGTTGCTCAAATGATGTGGCTGATGGACCATATTTTTAAGTATACAAACTTTGGAATTGTTTCTCTGATTCATGGAGACTTCTTTATAAGACAGGTAAGTAATGAGTATTCTTTCTTAACAGTGATAGCCTGATTAAACTGACAATTTATTATAAACATGGGCATAACAAGACCAATTATAATAGATAGAGCCAGTTACACTATCTTAGGGAGCTCTTCCTCCGAATCTTTGTTCTCTGAAACATTTATTTCAATCTGAATTTGAGTATGCTCAAGCAGTGAAATGGTGACATTGCAAATACTTTAATCTCTATCCTCCTCCTCCTATCTAAACAGTGCAATGCTTAGTAACGATTTATCAAGCACCCGCCACATTCCCAGCTCTTCTGCTTCTTAGCCATGTGAATCAGGCAAGTTATTTAAATTTCCAGTTTCCTCATTTTTCAGATGAGAATAATAGGTACTCCCCTCATTGGGTGGGTGTGGGGGTTAAATTAAGTATACACTCAGAACAGTGCCTGCCCCCTTCGTTGTCATTTTCATCACAATTACCCCTATCATCATCTGTATTTTCACTATTATTTTTATTTACAAGTCATTGTTCTATGATATAGAAGGTATCTAAATTACCAGTAGGTAGGTAGGGTAGGTAGGTAGGTAGGTAGGTAGGTAGGTAGACAGGTAGATAGATAGATAGATAGATAGATAGATAGATAGATAGATAAATAGATAGATAGATAAATATATATATTTTGGTGACTCGTATTAGGAAAAGTGAATCCATCAGCTTTTTATGAATACGGAAAATATTTATTTATTTATGTTTTTGAATCCAGAAAAACTGTAGAGTAGAAGATGATATTTGGCACAAATGTAAAGAATGAATATGGGTTTGTTAGAGAAAGGTAGATTGAGAGTGGGTCCGAAGCATTAGGGTTAGTTCACTGTCTGAGAAAGAATCCTACCTTCTTATCCAGTCAGCACTACATGATAGTATCTCCCTGTATGCTAAGGATCACACGCTTTATTTTCTCAAAAACTGAAATACGATATGCAGGAGTTTTTATGTATGGTAATGCTTCACTGTTCTGGTATTTATATATTTAGCAGCTTCAGCCTTGCACATAATAATTACTTAATGAATAACTGATGAATCTGATTAAGCATCATATGAGAACCACAAATTCTGGAAACCTTCTGGAGACCACAAAGCTGGAAGTATGTAGAAAAACTTCTAAGCTCTGTGAATGTAGGTGTGAGAAAACACATATACTTTACTCCAGACAATTTTATGTGCAGAACATTGTTGTTTTTCCTGTGCTGTGCAATTATCTGGTTTCTTCTGGAAACACTCTTGGTGCTTCTGAGCAGAGAGATGAATAAAAGCACACGCTGGAGCCTCTCTGCAATTTCCCCTCCTACCTCTGTCTTCCTCACTCTTCACCCATCAGCCACACTGGCCTTGGAACTGTTCTTTGAACATGCAGAGCTGCTTCCCATCTCAGGGCCTTTGTCCTGTTTGCTCTTGTCACCTAGAAGACTCTGCTTCTCCTCTCCACTTGACTGGGGCCCTCACATTACTAGCTCCTTGCTCCAGTTTCGCCTCCTTGGGGCTGCTGACCCTGACCTTGTCGGCCTTCTCTATCCTCTTACTCTTTTTATTCCTAACACATCAGCAACTGAGTTTACACTTTGTAGTTCTCTGTCGTTTCCATTTGAGTCAGTTCCGTGAGGGTCTCTCGTTACCGCTCTATCTCCGGTGTGTGGGACAGTACAGTGCCTGCTGAGCAGCAGGGGCTCTGTAAATAGTCACTGATCTGATGAATGAGTGAACTCTCAGGAGCAAGTAGAGGAGTGTTTTTCTTTTGGAGTGCTAATGTAATATAAGTGCTAATCACTTGATTTTACCACTGTGGTCAGAAGGGGAGGGAGCCTCGAGGGGGGACATCACGATACTTTAGAAACTGTTGTTTCTATTTAATTTTATGGCATCTTAATTTCCAATGTATATCTACTTATTCTATATGTATCTGCCTTCATAGGGAAAATCACATCGTGACCAGCAGCTTCTTCTTCTCAAAAAGCACCTAGAAAATAACTATAGGAGCAGAGATCGAAAATGGATTGTTTTGTTTCCAGAAGGGGGCTTCCTCAGGAAGAGGCGAGAAACAAGTCAAGCATTTGCCAAGAAAAATAACTTGCCATTTCTTACACATGTCACTCTGCCAAGGATCGGGGCAACAAACATTATTTTGAGTGCACTTGTAGCACGACAGGAAAATGGAAGTCCATCAGAAGGAGATGCTAAAGAATTAGGTATGATGGTTTTTCGCATTTTTTTCTTTTGTTGGAACTCAGGGATTATCTGGAGTTCCAGAAGATAACATTATTGTTCTTTTTTATAATTTTTATCAAATAGAAATAATACTCAAGGAGAAGATGAAAATTTAATGTTTTAATGTTTCTATTTACAGAGTTCATGCTTATAATCATTTATTCACATAACCCAGAAATGCATAAAGTCAAAGGTGTCTTTCCTTACACTGCTTACCCATGCTTCTAGTCATTCCCACTTCTGCAGTAAACATCCATATAAATATCTTTACATATCTGTGGAAGTCTGTAGTATAGATTCCTAGAATGGAATTGCTAGGTTAAAGGTACAGGAATAGAAATGACTGATTTGAAAACCTAATGATAGATACGCAAATGGAAATAGTAATAATGTATATTTCGTTCATTTATCAAACGTAGAAAGTTTTGAGGGTTTGTTTTTAAGAATATGAACTTAATGCAGTTTCACAAGGTTTATGAAGAGCCTTCAAATGACTCCCATCATTCCACTACAAATAATACTTATCAAAAGGAAATAATCTGAAATACCGGCCAAAGGGTTTATCCCAGCATTATTTTTATATATTTATTTTTAATTTTTAATTTTTTCTCAGCATTATTTTTAATAGCAAAAAATTGGAAATAGAGGGGAGAACAGAGAAGTAATATCAAATATCCATCCAACACAATATAACCACACGGCCATTACAAATGATGTCTACAGAGGGGTTTTATGGCTTTGGAAAAGGCTCATGCTGTATCATGTTAATGGAGTGCGAGGGACATACAACTCTAGTGAAACTGTTATGAGCTCAAATGTGTCAAATGTAGGAGATGAGCTCAAGGAGAGATTCCAGATGTTATCAGTGATTGCTTCTCAGAGCTATAACTTTATGGATGATTTTCCCCCATTTCTTAATACTTTTCTGAAATTTAAAAAAAAAAATTTAAGGTTTATTTATTTTTGAGAGAGAGAGAGAGCAGGGGAGGGGCAGAGAGAGAGAGTGGGACAGAGGATCTGAAGCTGGTTCCGTGCTGATGGTGGAGAGTCCAACTCAGGAGCCCTGAGATCATGGTCTGAGCCGAAGTCTGACGCTCACCCGACTGAGCCACCCAGGCACCCCCTGAATTTTTTTTATAATGAGTACGTATTACTTTTATGGCCAGGAAAATGCAAACCACACTCAAAGATGCAACTGTCTTGGAGATAGCCTGGTGCATTGTGAAGGTTTGCAGAAGGTATTTGTGCCAGTAACACGAAGACTGTTTTGAACAAGTATATGAGATACTGTGAAATTTGGTGACAAATGATAAATTAAAAAACTGAAAGAAACTCACCAGGCCTGTTTCCTCAGTAGTGTTTTACTATTTAAAAAATATATTCTTCAGATAAAATAAAAATAGAAATGATTGACCCTCAGAAATATGTGTTTTTAAATGAGGGTTAGGACCAGACATAGAGATAATGCCTGTAAGATTGCACTGAGTTTTCCATTCATGTGTTTTTTTAAGCAGCTGCTTGGCAGTCAGCTCTCTTAATCTTTCATCATCTATTAAAAAGACAAATTGAAATAATCTTTTAATAGAAAAGGAAAGTTCAGAATAGCTTCAGACAGCCACTGTGGCAATGTCAGCCAAGCCAAGGCTTGAAGGCAAAGGTCTTCCAAATAGAATTAGTTGCACTAATAAAGACTGCTGTTTTGCAATAGTTTTATCCAGTCAATAATACCCTGTGGTATCTAGATCTCAAAGGTAGGGGCAATTGTCATATTGATCACACAATAGTGAAGAAATTTTTTTTCTTTTGGAGGGAAACAATTTCTTTTTATAACCAAAGCAAAGTAGTTTATAATTTATCTTACCTTAGTTAAAATTTTTATTCTAGATGTTTAGGAAAAATAAGAAATTCTAGAAAGTTATATACCCTAAAACTAGTTTTACTTGTATTTTACCATTTTCTTCTCTATGTTTTGGTATTTTGTGTCTTATTTTCTTTAGTATTCATATTCACTGTTTAGTGTTTTGTTCCATATAAACACAAAACAGGCCTTTGTATCTGTTTTAATATGTGATCCATACACATATCAAAATTAAGTTGTGTCTGATTAAGGGTTAGTATTTTTTTGTTTATTGTGTGATTTAATATATATTAAACTGAACTCTGATGATTTTTCCCAACCATTTTGTTATAAAACTTTTTAAGCATCCACAAAAGCTGAATGTTGTAGTTAATATCCACTCGCTGAGTGCTTGCTTCGGCAGCACATATACCACTAGCTGGCCAAATAGATTCTGTAATTAACATTTTGCTATATTTACTTTATCCTGTCTTTTTCTACCTTTCTATCCATCCATTAGTCCATCTTCTTTTTTTTAATGCACTCAAAGTAAGTTACAGACATCAGTATATACTTTACTCCTAATCATTTCAGCATGTACATCATTGGTAACTTGTTAAAATGTGTTTCCTTACATAAATACTCTGTTCCTTTACCAATAGGTTACTTAAACATTATTATTATTTTACCTAATTTTTGTTTAAACCCTTTTTTTGATAGTTTATTTTTTGAAAAAGTGGGAGGGAGAGCATGAGCATGGAAGGGGCAGAAAAGAGAGGGAGAGAGAGAATCCCAGTCAGGCCCCATGCTCAGCGTGGAGCCCAACGTGGGCCTTGATCTCATGACCATGAGATTATAACCTGACCTGAAATCAAGAATTGGATTCTCAACCAACTGAGCCACCCAGGTGCCCTTTCTTTTCTTTCTTTTCTTTTTTTTTAAACCTATTTTTATGGGTATTTTTCCCCTTCAGAATATTATCAAAAAAATTTTTTTAACTCAAAGGTCAGCTTTTAGCTATTTGATATACACAAGTAAAATATCATTAATTCTTAATGCACATTCAGTCTTATGTTTAAGTTTTATTTTTTTAGAGATCTCTTAAATACTTCAAACAAAGGACAGACTATCACACAAGTCTGGCTATCTGTACTCTCTGGGAAGATTCATCTCTCAATTCTTGCTCTAATTCCATGCTGGGAATAAAAGCAGCATGCAGAGGACCAAAGTGAACAGAACTTTCTTACTGCCTCTCACAATAGCAGTTACCTGTTGTACCTACCAAAGGGTGGACAGCTTTATTGCTTTATTTGTATAGAACTCCTGCTAAAATGGGAGGAGTTTGTGTTAAATAAAAACAGCAACTGACAATCGTGTGACACTAAAATGCTTAATTTGGGACCTTATTCCAGTATTTATTAATTTTTTTTTTTTTACTTTTACTTTTTTTTTTTTTTTTTTTACTTTTGTGGTGTGATACCTTAGCTTCTGACTTTTTGATAGGCCAGTTCTTATGACTGATAAAATATAAATTAGACTTTGATAGTAAGTAATTGTATTGAATGCTTGAATGGTGCATGTCCAATAAATAATAGTGCTCTGTTATTTGTTAATTTGTTTGAGATTCAGCCATTTTATAATATATTAGGAAATGCTTGGTTTCATCCTAAATGAAGATGATACACTAAATGATACATCCTTATATCATATAAAACAGTAACAACCAAAGTTCATCTGTTTTCTTAAAGCAAAAGATACATCAGTATGCTTTACTTATACTATATTATTTGCTGTAAATAATGTAAAAATTGATCTAATTTTAAGTGTTTTTTTGTTTTGTTTTGTTTTGTCCTCAGAGAGCAAGTCAAAAGGCCTCCAGTGGATAATAGATACAACTATAGCTTATCCCAAAGCTGAACCCATAGATATTCAAACCTGGATCCTTGGATACAGGAAACCAACAGTCACACATGTACATTACAGGTACGAGTTTTGTGTTAGTACTCAGCATATATCCAACTTAAAGTATTATCTCAAGCAGTGTTTTAAAATTAAATTTTTAATCAATAGTGAAAATAGTTGGCTCAAAATCATTCTTATGCTGAATTTTTAATATGAAAATATCATTTGAAGTAGTTATTTTCACTGAGTGATAAAAGTCTCTCAAAATGGTATTCTAGAGGCACTATGATTACTTGATGGCCTGACACTCTGAGCAAGGGTGATTAAGGGCAGACATCAAACATAAATATATACTCATTTGGGCAAAGCAGATTTGTATGAATAGAAATGAAATTTGTTTTTAAGTCATTAAATCACATAAGATTTTCCAAATGATTAAATTGAGAATTTAGCTGAAACTTATACTTTAAAATTTTTAGTATTTTAATATTTAACATTTTAACATGTTCATTTGCGTAAACGACAGCAAAAACATTTATTGAATATTGCAGCTTCTTGAGATTTTTAAAAGTAGATTGCTTTTTAAAAAAGAGTATCATGCAAATATGTGTAGGTATTTATATCAAAGCATGATGCTGATGAGGCTTGGATAGATTTGACCGCTTTATAAGCCATTTATCTTTACTGTATTTCCTGGCCAAAGATCTCACTCAACCCATGGCAGCTAAGTTACAAACTGAGCAGTTGGTCCACTGAAAGATCACAATTGCCACAAAAGCCCTCAATTCAAGCGGAAAACTACTCAAATTACATACTCACTGCAAGTAGATAGGTACATGTTTTCATATAGATAAACCATCATAGTTTTACACATAGAAGTACAAATTTGGAATAATTTGAAACTAAAATTTTAAAACTTAAAATTAAATGTTACAATTTGCGTTTTTGGTGTGTAAGAGAGGACTATAAAATTACAGTTGAGTCCACTGTGTGACTTAACGTTGACAAATTATGAAGTTCATGTGTAAGATAAGAAGTAATTCTTGAGAACTGTACTGACTACATTTCACATGTGTTGTCCATTTTACTTACAGAGCACTTACTATATATAAGGCAGTGTGCCAGGCCCTGAAAGAATTTCTCCAGGAACGGTTTTATTTTCATATAGAAGAGGCTTATCTAGCCTTCAATAAACTTTTAAATTGTAATCTATAAATGAAGCTCAATTCTGATGCCCAAGCAAAAATACATGACTGTTGGGTGTATGTTCTGGACATGTGTAGATTGTATTTGAGTCAGATATATGTAGATCTTCCTAGCACATCATACCCAAAAGGAACTGAGACAAGGAAGAAAACATTAATTACAGAGGCATTCTATTATAGTTCACCCTGCTTTCTTTTTTAACCAATAAGTAGAAAACAGTTTTATTTTATGGATTAAAAAATGAATGGAATAATAAGGGATCTTAGAAATTCAAGAAATGTCAATTTTTAGCAAAATTATTTTACCAGAAGTAAGTGCAAGGTCCTGAAATTCACTTGAAGCAGGAGTTCTTAACTGTGGGTCTCATGGATGAACCTGAGAATTTTTCTTTTTTGCCTTCAAAATCAGA